>NC_138161.1:43394431-44594431 GCF_964165515.1 Mesoplodon bidens | reverse complement strand
CCTAGCTCCTGTGGGTGCTTAGACTAATGGCTCTCAATTGAAACTTTACAGTAGATAGTCTCTGGGCAAATAAGGTCACCTTTTCTGGAGGTGCCTTGAGCATTATATCCACTCACTCCCATTCCTTATGGTCTGTGTTCAGCGACTTACTGGTGCATTGACTGACTGTGCTAGAGTCTACAAATCCCCATTCCCATATCTCAAGGTGGGAAAGACTCTGGAGCTCCCTGTGAAATAAGAATAAAGCTTAACTTCATCTGAAATCACATTTTTAGAGAGCTCCTTCCTCTTCTTTATTCAGCTTCCCTACTCCTATCTGTCTCTCCTGAGAGTACTCTCTCAATAAATCCCAAACAATTTCCATTTTAGGCTCTGAACCTAGGGAATCCATCTTAAGACAATAATGTTCTGAAAGATTTGAATGTATTTCTCTGTTACCATTTTTACCTTATTATGGTTCATTTTTCATACATCAGGCAGAGTTATCTTTCAAAACATAAAATCAGAGCAGTCATTTCTCAGAAAAAATAATCCCATGACAATGAGAATGGTATAAAAAGTCCTTACCATGGTTTATAAGGATTGATAAAAGCTGGCTCCTGGTTAATTCTCTGCACTAATTTCCTGGTACTATTTTAATTCCTAAAACCTTATCTACAACTAATACTGTCTTGTCGTTTCTGAAAATTAGGAAGCTTATTCCTGTCTTGGGTCATTTGCATTATACATAGTAAAGTCTTTTCCAGGGTTTTTCCTCTACTTCTGACCGTTTATTTCTCAGAATGTCTTCTCACCATTCAGATCTCTCCTTAAATGTCATCACTTTAGATTAGACTTTCTGGAGGACAATATCTAACTTACTCCCTCATATCCAGTGATCTCTTTCTCATATTCCTGCAACTTTATTCCAGTCAAAACTATTTGACAGTCTAGTTTAGTTTTATTCCATCTTTCTTCATTGGAATGTTGGGAACATTGTTTCTTTTACATACACTATATTTCCAAATCCCAATTAGTGCTTTATGCAATATAAGCAGCCAATGCATTTGTGGAATAAATGAATGATTTAGCATTAACTGAGTGACTCAAGTAGATTTTAAATGTAAAAAAAAAGGTGTTTTAATTTAGAGACTTGAAAATAAATTTTTCTCTGCCCATATTTACTATCCTCTTTTTCATTATAACCTTCCATCTTACTTTTGCATTTACAACTTGTATCATATGCAGACATGGAGAGAACATAATTTATTCTACTTGTAAGAACAAATATAATTATACTGGTGATGTAGGTACTTATTTCTGTATCCTCAGAGAGAGAGAGAGAGAGAATGTTAAATAATAACCTTTAAAAGACATATTTTTGTTGTTTAATTCAATAATAACCTAACTTTCCTCTACTACTGTAGTAAAAATATCTATCAGCATTTGCCTAGTTTATTGTATTTTTAAGTATTAGTAAGAAATAAAATCCAGTTATTATTTTATCAACTTGTAATATCCCATACTTGATGAAAAATATCTTTCTATAACAATACCTGTTCTGCTTTAATTCAATTATTTTCTCCATTAATATAGTAACTATCAACATGAAGGACGTATAATGGCACCAATTTATTATTTCTTAATAATACCTTTCTTTCCTTTGAAATTATTTTTTTCTGGCTTGCTGATGCAAGATGTCAAATTTATCCATATATATATCATATCCAATCACTACAAAATTAGTAAACAAAGGGCAAATGAGTACTTGAAAATATACAATAATATCATACACAGTCAAGAGAAATTAAAGAACAACTACCCTTTAGCATAGGATTTGTCTATAAAATTATCTCTTCAGGTTCATGTAACTTTTCCCGGTTTATCACCTTTTAATTCTAGGAGTGATAATGACTCCAGGATATTTCAGTCCTGGGGTACTGCACCATCTTTGTTGCTTTTCTTAAATCCTGCCTTTACTTTCATAACTAATTTCTTTATTAAACTATCTCAAATTTATCTCATTTGAATGTGCCGTCTGTTTCCTACCAGAATTCTGACTGCTACATTTTTAAATTGATACATTTTGAAATAATGGAGGTCATATTTCCTATGGACATGCAGTAAAATTAGAACTTAATAACAAAGTTATTGAAATGAAAGTTTTTAGAACTAGGAAAATATATTTTAGAATAATGTTTGAATCAGAGAAGAACTTAAAGTGTTAAAAAATTAGGATAAAGATGTTAAATAACAACATTTATAAATTGTTAGCCAACTCTGTAAAGTAAAGGTCCTTGCAGATTAGGAAATCCAGTTATATACAGCATCTACTTTGATCCAGCTGGAGTTTTCTATTTATAGCAGTCTGGATGACTCATCCAATTATTCATAAGCCTTTGTTTATATAAGTTTGAAGGACTAATTTAAACTAATGTGGATATGTGTTTGGGACTGTATAATACATACATTTAAATAGTGCTTTTAATGTTACAGGGTGTATCAACCCAGCACTAATTAGACTGGCATGAAAGTGAAATATTTAAAGATCAATCATTTTTTTCTCTACCTAAAATGAATTTCATGAAATAGACTAATATTTGAGTTTCCCTTATGATTAAGAACCTGAGTACTGCATACAAGTTCTAAATTAGACTCTATGCAGAAATTCCCTCTATGACATATCATGATAAAATAAGTCCAGAGTAGAAAATTACCATTCTAACAGAAGCAAAATAATTCATTTTATCCCTATTAGATGCCCTTAGATCATGAGAATATGCTGTTGTTCTTTAAGTTTAGGAGATTTATTTTCATAAAAGAGGTTTTCTTGAAATCAATTCTTCTCAATCTTATGTCACTTGGAATGCCCTTGATACCTTTTTATAACCAAGTACTGTAATTTCAGACTATTTAACTGTATTCATAGTTTTCATGTGTTATATTTATTTTTAACTAAATAAGTGATTTGAAAATTCGTTTATTATCAAACCTGTCATTTAAATAAGTTTTTATTCATTTGCAATATGAAGAATGCTGATAAAATCCTATTCTTCAATTGTTTCATTGTCACTACATTTAAAAATAACCACACATCAAATTTATATATTAATCTATAGATTAGAGAAGTCATAATTTGTGTGATTTTTATTTTAAGATAGTATATATTCTTGCTCTAAACCATGTTTTCCTCTTGTTCTAATTCATTTTAAACAACTGCTTTTGCAATACTCAATATATTATCATGATGAAGCATCAATATTTTGTAAGTCCTTTGGAAGGCACATGAAATTTATAAGAATTCCATGTAAATTTCTTATGACAGGGCCTACATATTATTCACCATTGAATCTGTCTCCCTAAGGAGAGAAGACAGTGGGTGCAGAAAAAGTAAACTTAACAGACTCAGTTGAAAGCTACAAACTCATACATCTAAGAAGCTCAGGAAATCTCAAAGTTATTGAAAACAACTACACTGAGATACTTGACAATTAAATTGCATCAAACCATTGAAAAAGAGAAAATCTTAAAAGCAGGCAGAAAAATGGGCACATTAGGTGCTCAGAAACAAAGATAATTATGGTGAGACATATCTCTGAAAAAAAATAATAAAGACTGTACAGCAGCATATTTAAATAATTAAAAATGAAAACAAAACAAAATCCTGCCAATCTGTTATTCTCTACCCCAAGAAATGAAAGTGAAGTCATTTAAAATCAAAGTGAAATAAAAACTTTTTCAGAAGCTAAATAATTCATGACCGGAAGGCTCATGTTATAAGATAAGGTAACAGAAATCCTTCAAGCAGAAAAAAAATGTTAGAATCGGTACTTACATAAAGAAACAAGAGTACCAGATATAGTAACTACCTGGATCAATGTAAAGACTCTTTTAATATTTAAATCTTGTTAAAAGATAATCAGTTTAAAGCAAAATACTAACCATGTGTGTTGTGGTGTTAATAACTCATGTAGAAGGAAAAAATTGTAAGGTAAAACTAGCACAAATGCAGGAAGGGAGAAGTATATATATTCTGGTCCTAGGTCCTTACACTATACTTAAAAAACATAAATAATAAATATTATTAATATTTTATATATATTTATATTATTTAAAGCTAGATTGTGAATAAGTTTAAAAGGTATATTTTGAAATCCAAGACAATTATTAAAATAACAAAATAAAAAGTTATTTCTAAGGAGACAACAAAAATGATAAAATGGAATCATAAAAGAGTACCCAATTATTCCAAAATTGGGGTGAAAAAGAGGGTATAAAAATGAACAACGAACAGATGAGAAAATGGGAAAAAATTAGCAAGATGGTAGATTTAAAGAATGACTCAAGTATAAACAACCTACAAAAGAAAAATCAATTTAAACATAAAAATAAAAATATGTTAAAAGGACAGAATGTGATATATCATGCATACACTAATCAGAAGAAAAGTGGAGAACCTATACTAATATAAGATAAAGGAGACTTCATATCAAAGAATGTTACCAGGAATTTTTTAAGAAGTGACATTTCATAATAATAAAGAGGCTCATTCAACAGGAAAATGTAATTCTAAACATATACACACCCAATAACAGAGCTTCAAAATACTTGAAGTAAAAACTGATGGAACTGCCAGGAGAAACTGACTAATTAAAAATTAGGATTCAAGATTTTAAATGCACTTTCTCAACATTTTACAAAATAAGCATGGAGAAAATCAGTAAGGATGGAGGAGATCTGAAGGGCACTATCAGTCACCTTGACCTAATGAACATTTATAGCACACACCACTGAACAACACAGAATATACAACCTTTTCAAATGTAAATAAATAGGTCATATTTTGGACTGTAAAGTATGTCAATAAATTTTAAAAGTTTCAAGTCATAAAAAGCATATTACTTGACCACAGTGTAATTAAATTTAAAATCAATAATGGAAAGATATCTGGAAAATGCCCACATTTATGGTACTTAAATACCACATATATGATACTGCTTCTAAATAATCAGTAGGTTAAATAAGAAATAAAAATATAAGTTCAAATAATTTTGAACCAAATAAATGAAAATACCATATCAAAATTTGTGGGATATAAATAAAGTATTTAGAGAAAAATCTAGAGAAATAAACACATTAGAAATGAAGAAAGCTCTCAAGAAAAGATCTCAGATTCCATAAGAAATTAGAAAAAGGAAAGGAGACACAAATTATCAATGTCATGAATGAGAGATGTGACATCTCTATGATATTAAAATGATAAAAGACAATATTATGAACAACTACATGCCAATACATTTGACAATTTAGAAGAAATGAACAGATTACTTAAAAGATGCAAACATATATCTAATAGAGAAATTAAATTATTGAGAAAAACCATAACAGAAAAAACAAAAACAAAAACAAAACAAAACAAAAACCTTAGGCCAATATGGCTTCTCTGGTGAATTCTACTAATTTTAAAAAAATTTTTGCATTTTAATGAATGTTTTAGATATAAATATAGGTGACTATAGGCCCAAGTTTCCTGCACTGGAAATTGTGCCTTAAGTGTCTTTCACCTCTCCTTACTTTTTCTTTTAATTAATAAGCTTTATTTTTCAGAAGTTCTAGATTTACAGAAAAGTTGAACAGGTAGTAAGTAGAGAGAGTTCCCATCTATGACCCTTCCCCTTAGAATTTCCCTTTCATTAACATTTGCATTAGTGTGATACCTTTGTCACAACGGATGAACAAATACTGATATATTATTATGAACTTAAGTTCATAGTCTATACTGTTTCATTCTTTGTGTGAATTTCTGTGGGGTTTGTCAAATGCATATTGCCATGTATCTACCTTTAGAATATCAGTCAGAATAACTTCACCATCTAATTATTCCCCATGCTTCATTTCTTTTTATCATTGAATAATATTTCATTGTTTGGATGTACCACAGTTTGTTTATCCATTCACCTATTAAAGGGCATCATGGTTGCTTTCAGTTTTGGCAAATTTAAATAAAGCTGCTATAAACATTCATGTGTAGGTCTCTGCATAGACATAAATTTTCAGTTCAATTGGGTTAGTATGGTAAGATTATGTTTAGCTTTTTAAGAAACTACCAAGTTGTCTTCCAAAGTGGCTGTACCATTTTGCATTTCCACCAGTGATGAAAATTTTCATTAGAAGCACATAATATATCTCTTAATTGTAAAATGTTTTCTTTAAAATCTCTGACAGTCTTTTTTTGTGGGGGGTAACTCCATCATTTAATAAAAGCTTAGAGGTACAGAAGTACCTCTGTACTGAAAGGGATGAAAGGAGGAAAAGAGCAGAAGTCTATGGAACATTAGGATGGGAAATGTTCAGTTTCCTTATTTTTACAGTGAAGAGACTAAAGTCTAAAATGGTGCAAAATAGACATTGTTCTCATCCTAGTGGTACCAGTTAGAAGTGGGGCTACCTTGGGAGGACAGATGTAGCCTCTCTAACTTTATCTACTACTCAGTAAAATGAGGAAAATGATCATTGCTGATAGGGTCATTGTGCAGGGGAAACAAGAGTGTCCTTATGAGAGACCCCAAGGACTCTGCATATGCAGGAGATGCTTGCAAAGGCAACTCTTTTTTCATCCACTTATCTGAACAGTTTTAAAATTTTTAGTGTAGAGATCTTGTACTTTTAAATTAATTGCTTCTTTTTTTTTTTTTGGCGGTACGCGGGCCTCTCATTGTTGTGGCCTCTCCCGTTGCGGAGCACAGGCTCTGGACACGCAGGCTCAGTGGCCATGGCTCACGGGCCTAGCCGCTCTGTGGTATGTGGGATCTTCTGGGTCCGGGGCACGATCCTGTGTCCCCTGCATTAGCAGGCGGACTCTCAACCACTGTGCCACCAGGGAAACCCAACTGCTTCTGTTTTTATGTTTTTGTAAATACACAGTTATTTTAATATTCACTGATGTTGAAATGCATAAATTCGACTAATTTTTAATATTGATGCTGTGTCCTTGCTAAATTTACTTCCTAATTCTGATAATTTATTTTTCATATTACTTGGATTTTTCCATGTTTATAATCATGCCATCCCAAAATGGATAACTTTGTTTTTCTCAGTTCCAAACTTTATGATTTTTTCTTGCTTTGTTTCACTTGCTAGGAATTCCAGTATAAATGGTAGAATAAAACAAATGAGACTGAACATCTTTTCCTACTTACAACTTAGGCAAAAGAGTTTGTTTCACCATTAAATATGATGTCATCTATAGAATTTTCATGTCCAAAACTTTTTTTCATGGAAATTAATAAAATAATTTAGTTACAAACTTAAAATTACTTTCATAAAACCACTTAGAAAAGTTTTAGTGTTGTAAATATGTAGGTAAAGAATTCATGATTTATTGAAAAATAGAGTAAGGGACAAATGTTGGCCTTGACTAATATGTGGTTCTTTTATGGGTGGGAAGTTTTTGTATTTCTCTGAATTTTGAGTTTTTCTAATATATATTAATAATATTACTTAATAAGCTTATAAACACAATTAATAAAAATATAGTCCCTAATAACAATTTTTAATGTTGGTAATTATAACAAAAAATATCAACATAAATTATCTCTAAAAACTAAAAAAAGCTTCAAAATTTGGAGAATTACAAAGTGACCACAGCAGATACTGTCAAGACTCCCCCATATCTTCTTCAGTCACCAACACTTAAATCTTTGTGCTGGTGCAATTCCCTCAGGGCACTGGGACAAGTTTTATCTATGGGCAGCAAGACTGGAAATCCCTGGCAATAACACCTTTCTGCCTCTTTACCTTAGCTCTTAAACAATGACTGGAGGGTGAGGAAGCATTAATGTACTGTTGCTTTTACCCCCTGATGGGGACAACCCTAAGTGTGATTATGGTCTCCAGAGCTCCCAGGTGCTTGTTTCCCAAAATAGTGAATACAAGTTAACTTCATGGTACTTTGGCTTACTTCCCTTCCCAAGGCCCCACTTTCCACCATTTACAACTGGGGAAAGGAAATCCTTAAATAAATCATTTTCACATGAATCTCGTATCAAAGTCAGTTTCTGGAGACCCAAGCTGAGACTGTGGCCATCTTTACTTTTTAGCCAATAAGCAGGTTAATAGTCATATGTACCAACAATAAATTGGTATTTTGCATCAGTGAATATTTTGCTAAACTCATTGATTTTGATGCTTAACTAGAGTACCCCATTTTATGCATTTGTTAAAGAGATTAGCTGAAGGTAGTTCTAGAAAAAAGACAATCTATTAACATTTATTCACTAGCTAGCCAACTGATGCTGCAATTGTTAATATTATCAAGAAATCATTATGGGGCTTCCCTGGTTGCGCAGTGGTTGAGAGTCCGCCTGCCAATGCAGGGGACACGGGTTCGTGCCCGGGTCTGGGAAGATCCCACATGTCACGGAGTGGCTAGGCCCGTGAGCCATGGCCACTGAGCCTGCGTGTCCAGAGCCTGTGCTCTGCAACGGGAGAGGCCACAACAGTGATAGACCCCGCGTACCGCAAAAAAAAAAAAAAAAAAAGAAATCATTATATCATTTAACATTGTCAGAATGAACATAAAGCTAAAGATCTCTTCTCTGTGCTTCCAAATTGTTCTTTAATAATTTTAAATTATTACTTTACAAAATTGTTTCTTTATATTTGACTATTAGATACTTGGAAACAGGAAAAATGTTTCATTTATTTGGAATTAGTACATCTTTTTAAAAAAATTCTTCTTTTGTTAAATCAGTGAAGACATGAATGAATGGATAGGTCAGGATTTGTGGCTTATGTGGCCTTGAGAGTTAACAGACAAAATTGAGTCTCAAAGTCATATATCTAGAATCAAAACAATTCACAGTAACTGGAGTGCTTGGTCAGCTCTTTGCTTCTTCTTCAACTAGATATTACCTAAAACTGTAATAAAACCAGAATAAATGAAATACTTCTTTCTCTTCTTTTTATAATAAGAGAAAAATGCTCAGAGGTGAACCTCATCTCGATGTATTTTGGCTTTAGCAGTTTATCATCATACTACTTTCAGAGCTTAAAATTGATAATATGTAGATTGATGACAAAAGGTTGACATTTCTTAGTTTTTGACTAATATCTATGTTGGAGGTAATAAAGTAGCAGCAATAAGCAAAAATCAGAACATTCAGTGTTTCCCTAGTGCAGCTCTGGTTCCAGTGATATCTCCAAAACTTCTGGCTAACAGACTGACAGTAAGATAATTTTAAGCCTTAAGATAATGTCATTTGAAAGCCAACAAAATGTCAAGCTTGTTGTATATCATGAAGCTGAAGTGAGTCATGGGAAAAATTCCTTAAGTGAAAGAAATAGAAAAAATACTGAAAAGAGTATTTTAATATTTACAAAAATACAGAGTGACTTTATAGTGGAATTGAACATTTCTGACTTTATCTTATAAAGGTTCACTATGTTCATATTATAAATTATATTTAAGGGTCAGTATACCTCTTCTCTTACACTGTAGTTACATAATATATTTTTCATGCACCTCACCAAAATGCCCCATTATCCACTTCTCTATTTATATTGAAGTATCACGTAATATGATTTTTTCTTAATACACTTCTTTACTACTATGAAGTTTCCATAATTGGAATGCCAACTCTAATCTTTTTTTAATTGAAAGTATTTGAACTATAAAATAGCAAAATGGAATATCTCTTCAAGAAATTCCCTTTTATCTTTCTGTTCATAAAAGATCCTTCCAACAATCTAATTAGTAATTGTGTTAATAGCTTTGGGAATATATTAGAGCACTAAAATTTTTGGTAGGACTTACAAATAGTGGCAGCTATTTTACAAATATGATATTTGCTGATCAGTATTAGATTCTAATGGGTAATTATAGTTGAAGGAGTGGATAAATAATATTTGTATATTAAACAACTTAAAATTATATTACAGAATGATGCATACTATCTAATATGTCCTTTAAACTCCTCTAGATTTTATATGTAAAAAAGAATAGTTAGCAAAATGTGTTCAACTGTGCAAGTTTATAAGGGTACACACATGCATTTAAACATTCAAAATTTAAAACAACATGCTGCTTGTAAGTTCAAATATTTCTAAAAGCAATAAAATTTAAATATTCATACAATCCTGTCTAAAGCAGTACTCAAAAAACCCACTCTTAAAACCCACTCTTAATCCAAATCGGAAAAGAAAAAGGGAAGCTGTCACTGTTTGCAGATGACATGATACTATACATAGAGAATCCTAAAGATGCTACCAGAAGACTACTAGAGCTAATCAATAAATCTGGTAAAGTAGCAGGATACAAAATTAATGCACAGAAATCTCTGGCATTCCTATACACTAATGATGAAAAATCTGAAAGGGAAATTAAGGAAACACTCCTATTTACCACTGCAACAAAAAGAACAAAATACCTAGGAATAAAACTACCTAAGGAGACAAAAGACTTGTATGCAAAAAACTATAAGACACTGATGAAGGAAATTAAAGATGATACAAAGAGATGGAGAGATATACGATGTTCTTGGTATATTGTGAAAATGACTACAAAGCAATCTACAGATTCAGTGCAATCCCTATCAAACTACCAATGGCATTATTCACAGAACTAGAACAAAAAAATTCACAATTTGTATGGAACTGAAAAAGACCCCAAATAGCCAGAGCAAACTTGAAATAGGAAAACAGAACTGGAGGAGTCAGGTCCCCTGACTTCAGACTATACTACAAAGCTACAGTAATGGTACTGGCACAGTATGGTACTGGCACAAAAAACAGAAATATAGATCAATGCAACAAGATAGAAAGCCCAGAGATTAACCCACAAACTTATAGTCAACTTATTTTTCATAAAGGAGGCAAGGATATACACTGGAGAAAAGGCAGCCTCGTCAGTAAGTGGTGCTGGGAAAACTGGACAGCTACATATAAAAGAATGAAATTAGAACACTCCCTAACACCATACACAAAAATAAACTCAAAATGGATTAAAGACCTAAATGTAAGGCCAGACACTATAAAACTCTTAGAGGAAAACATAGGCAGAACACTCTATGATAAATCACAGCAAGATCCTCTTAGACCCACCTCCTAAAGAAATGGAAATAAAAACAAAAATAAACAAATGGGACCTAATGAAACTTCAAAGCTTTTGCACAGCAAAGGAAACCATAAACAAGACCAAAGGACAACCCTCAGAATAGGAGAAAATATTTGCAAATGAAGCAACTGACAAAGGATTAATCTTCAAAATTTACAAGCAACCCATGCAGCTCAATATCAAAAAACCAAATAACCCAATGCAAAAATGGTCTTTAGAAGACCTAAATAGACAGTTTAGATCTGTCAATTTAGGTCTTTAGAAGACCTAAATAGACAGTTCTCCAAAGAAGATATACAGTTTGCCAACAAACACATGAAAGATGCTCAGCATCAGTAATCATTAGAGAAATGCAAATCAAAGCTACACTAAGGTATCACCTCACACCAGTCAGAATGGCCATCATCAAAAAATCTACAAACAATAAATGTTGGAGAGGGTGTGGAGGAAAGGGAACCCTCTTACACTGTTGGTAGGAATGTAAATTGATACAGCCACTATGGAGAACAGTATGGAGGTTCCTTAAAAAACTAAAAATAGAACCACCATATGACCCAGCAATCCCACTACTGGGCATATACCCTGAGAAAACCATAATTCAAAAAGATTCATGTACCGCAATGTTCATTGCAGCTCTAATTACAATAGCCAGAACATGGAAGCAACCTAAGTGCCCATCAATAGATGAATGGATAAAGAAGATATGGCACATATATATAATGGAATATTACTCAGCCCTAAAATGAAATGAAATTGAGTTATTTGTAGTGAGGTGGAAAGACCTAGAGTCTGTCATGCAGAGTGAAGTAAGTCAGAAAGAGAAAAACAAATACTGTATGCTAACACATATATATGGAATCTAAAAAAAAAAAAAAAAAAAAGTGGCTCTGAAGAACCTAGGCCCAGGACAGGAATAAAGATGCAGACGTAGAGAACAGACTTGAGGACACGGGGAGGATGAAGGGTAAGCTGGGACGAAGTGAGAGAAGTGAGAGAGTGGCATGGACATATATACACTACCAAATGAAAAATAGATAGCTAGTGGGAAGCAGCCACATAGCACAGGGAGATCAGCTTAGTGCTTTGTGAACACCTAGGGGGGTTGGATAGGGAGGGTGGGAAGGAGACAAAAGAGGGAGGAGATATGGGGATATATGTATATGTATAGCTGATTCACTTTTTTGTAAAGCAGGAACTAACACACCATTGTAAAGCAATTATACTCCAATAAAGATGTTTAAATAAAAAACCAACCACTCTTTAAGGTACATTATAATCTAACCTCTCTCTAACTGCATCTCCCCCTTTCCTAATTCTCTTGCTGACTTCTGGCCTGCTTAACTGCCTCCTTTCTCTTTCAAGAATTTTTGGAACACTTAGTTTGTCTTAGGACATTTTCAGTAGCTGTTCCCCCTGTCTGGAAAACTATTCCCTGAGACAAAGCCACAGCTCTGTCATATCTAAATGAAAACTTTCTCAACACTAACATTTAAAATTATAACCTGTTTTTCCCTCCCCACATTTCTAAATTATTTTGCCATTCTATTTTTTCCACAGCACTTTTCTTCCTCTTACGTCTTGTAAAATGTATGTACATATTTTGTTCATTGTTTAGTCTGTTTGCCTCACTCACTAGAATGTAGCTCCTTGAAAATAGGGTTCATTTTAAACAAATATATCAGGCTCTGAATGAAGTGCTCAGTACATAGTAGATGTTCAGATAAATGTCAAATGAATAACTGAATTGAACAAATAAGCAAATAAGAAGAGCAGACCTTAAATCAAATAATATATAAATGTGAGTATATCCTAGGTCTTTCTTACGCTAGGTCCTTGATATTGTATTAACTGCCTAGTTCCATCAGGCTGTTCATGAACTAAAGCTAAATATATTTTCAGACTAAGATTATTCACTTATTTTCCTACACATTCATTTCCAGTAGCTTCATAATTAATCACATATGTACTATTAGAAAATACTGTGAGGAACAAGGCTTCCATTTCATTGTGTTTTGACCTATCATTTGAAGAGCTGGAGAAACTAATTATAAAATGAGAAGTTCTCGAATACTTTAATCATGGATCTGTAAGCATTAAATTCTTTCCTGAGAATGTGAATGTGCTTTCACATTTTTCTAACTGGAAATATTCCACAGTAAATTAGAGTTGCCCAATCCTGTTTCAATTCTATTTGTAGTTAATGACTATATATTATTCACACAGAGTGAATCATAAGGTGACAAAGAAGTAATTTTTTATATGGATGTGGAAAATAACTTTGAGATATGAGAAAATAGGTATGCCATTTGAGAGAAAGTTTTTGAAAGGGTCTGAAGGCTTAAAAAGGCATGATGTGGTCAGGAAATGCTGAGTACTCCAGAAGAATTAGTTCCCATGGTGCTTGCTGAGGAGCAGTGGAAGATTAATCAGGAAGAGTAAAGTATGAGGGGAATTTTATGCCAAGCTAAACTTGAATTGGATTTATCTGAATGCTTTTAGAAACACAAGAAGGTGAGAACTAATTGGATAGAACTTGAAACAAAATATGTAATTTTTGACAAGCATTTTTTCATTACACTCCATATATTTTGTATGAGAGTTTTATTTGTGCATGTTTGTTTCAGTGTTGGATATAAAAATGTTAATTAGAAAAAAGATGTAAGGCACATTTAAAGACAAACTTTGAAAGGGTAATAAATTTGAGTCATAAGTGCAGAAATAGTAAAATTATTGTTATAACAGAGACAGATAGGGGACCTATGTCTTTTTTGATCAGTATCACTATCAAGATACTTGAAAAAATGCCATAAAAAGAAGGTCTTTAATAATTATTTAATCATTAAGTTAACATTCATCAGAGAACACGGATTTGTTAATATTTTGCAGGTGCTTATAAAAATGCTCAGTTAATTAAGAATAGAGAGAGTATAATCAAAGGTGATATATGAATAGAGAGATGAAACATATCTACAGGAAACACAGATAGATGCATAGATTAGATAGAAAGATGATAGCTAGAAGATAGATAGATTAGATAGATAGATAGATAGGAAAGAATACTTAATTCCATCCTTTAAGAGCCGTATATCCTTCTGTATTTCACAAGCAGTTTAAATCACTTAGTATCTGATGTGAGAATTCTTCGGGGTTTTCTTTAAATCAAAGAATATTGTAATAATACAAATCACCTATATTTGATGACCAAGTACTTAATTAGGTAGCTCTGCCAGGGAATTTTTAATAGTTTTTACATAGGATGCATTAAATTAGGTGATTTCAGCACTACTTTATATAAAGAAGTGACTTTTCTTCCCAGTGGAATCAGTTATACCACCCAACCAAAGTTATACCACCAGACCAAAATTATGAAAAAAGAAACCCAAAAAGAGAATCAGAACTTTCTTGGTGCTCATTTGTGTTAGACAGAGTCTCAGGCTATGTAAATAAAGAAATAAAACAAACTGGAAAACAAAATCAGAGTAAACACAAAGAAAAATATGAATTTTTCAGAAAATATTACACATGTAAAATCGTGCATGAGCATCAATTAGTATAAATTATATAAAAGAGATTACATTATTGAGAAAGAAAGCCAGATTAGTATAATACATTAAGTATCTCTAAAAAGAAGTCCTTTCAGAATTTAACATATAAAAGAAAAATCTGCAGAATCAAATATGATTTATTTGGCAAAATAATTATAAAGCAAACAGTATCTTGGGGAAAGTGATTTCAGCATATGTGATGATCAAATGATGTTACATGCACACACACACATATTTCTAGTGTGCTTAAAAGTGTAGAGACTTGGGCTTCCCTGGTGGCGCAGTGGTTGGGAGTCCGTCTGCCGATGCGGGGGGCACGGGTTCGGGCCCCGGTCCGGGAGGATCCCACATGCCGCGGAGCAGTTGGGCCCATTAGTCATGGCCGCTGGGCCTGCGCGTCCGGAGCCTGTGCTCCGCAACAGGAGAGGCCATGGCGGTGAGAGGCCCACGTGCCGCAAAAAAAAAAAAAAAAAAAAAGTGTAGAGACTTATGCTCTTCTGTTTCTAGCCAGGATGGAGTAACAAATTTATCTCTATAATAAACAAATAAAAAGTTAAACTATATTAAATAATGATTCTCAGACACTGGAAAACAGTAATCACAGGACAATGATCCCTAAGAGAAAAAAAAAAAATACAAATTATATGTAAGTCATACTATTTCTCCAGCTTACTGAAGAGAGTTGTCAGACCATAGTCTGACAACCCAATAGTCTCTATTGGGTTTCTATGTAGGCACATGGAAACCCAATAGAGACTAATGTTTTCCCTGAGTTGGAGAGACAGAGTTGAGTATTCAGGAAGCCAAAAATACCTTGAATTTATAGGCCTGAATGGAGGTATCCGTAAAGCTATAAGAAGGTGGCAAAAGGCAGAGCTCCAGATATCTACAGTTTCTCTTCAAGTCTACAGCTGAATACTACAAATAAATGAACAAAGCATCAGCAGTCTTCAGAAAACCTTCTACTAATATAAAGGTAAATACAGTTTCTGTAAGAGGAGAGTGGGAGGTGATAGAAGAATAGTTCAAAAATAAAGACCAAGTATTTTTCTAAATCTGATCAACTCATAGATTCAAGATTAATAAACATAAAACTCAATAAACATGAAGAAAACCCCATAAAGTTATATCATAATCAGATTGCTCAAAGCAAGTAATAAGGAGAAGCTCTCAAAAGCAGCTAGAGAATAGTCACGTTATATACAGAAGAAAAATATATAACAATGTCAGCAAATTTTTCATAAGAAACAATGCAAATGAGAAGACAGTAGAACAACTTTAAGTGCTGAAAGGAAAAAAAAAGAAAATGCTAAATACTTTTATTCTATAAAAGGTATTTTTTTAAAGTATACATGAAAATAGCCCTTTTCAGACATAAACAGAAGCTGAAGGAATTAATCACCAAGGGATCTCTACTAAAAATAAATAAAGGAAGTTCTTTAGTATTAAAAATATACCAGATGGAATTCTAGCTCTACAAAAGGGAATCAACAGCAAAAGAAATGGTATATATTTATATAAGTAAATTAAAAGTGCTATATTTCCTTAATTCTAAATCTCATCAAAGATCATTAAAAGCAAATTAAAATGTGTTTTAGCATTTATATTACATGCAAATACATGTAAGGCAGAAATAGAATAAAGACTTGGAGAAATGAGATGGAAGGAAGACTTAAATGGTAATTTTGATGATTTACTAGAGTCAGGATATGTACTGACTTGAGAGTGAAAAACTTCTAGGGTCTACAGTTTTAGAGGAGTCCCGTCAATTATATCCAGGAACCCCACTAGGTTCTCACATTAAAGAGTCAGGAGAAATCCCCTAGTTTTTCAAGCAGGGATAGAGAAAAAGCAACTGTTTGGAATACACCCAGAGTATTCTCCATAACAAAGGCCTACTCTAAAGGGGGAAAAGAATTTACCAGAGCCTTGTTTACCTGGGAGAAGGGCAATTACCCAACTTCAGCTCTCTCTAGCATTCCTGTATCATATATTGATACAAGGAGGAAGAAGAAAAAAAAACAAAAAAGAAACATTTGTGAATGTCGCAGTGCAGGGACAGAACAGTAAAAGATGGAGATTTAATCATTAAGATTATAAAAAGCGTCCATCCCCCCTGCATTTTACAACCACATCAACGGGCCTCTGGTAAAACAATGGTAGATTACAGGTTAAAGAACTATAAGATGCAGACTCTCTTTTACAAGAAGTTCTCAGGGACCGAAAAACAACAGGGGAGAACAAATGAGGACCCTAAAAGGAAAATGAAATCTGAGGCATCAATAGGTATATCAAACACAAAACACTCCTAGCCAGTAACCTAACTCAAAGCCAAATAAACATAGAAGCTCACAAGAAAAGCCTATTTACCTATTTTTCAACATTCAAGAAAAAATTACGAGTCATGTTAAAATGTTAGAAAAAAACAGTATAAACAAGGCAGGCATCAAAAATGGATTCAATTATAATACAGATCTTGAAATTATCAGATAGAGAATGTATACTAACTATGAATAATATGGTAAGGGGTCCAGTGGAAAAAACGCAAAAAGACTAGATAGGTAATGTTAGCAGAAGGATATTTCCTCTAAGAAAGAAAAAATATATAAATAAATAAATGATAATAGGACTGAAGAATGTGTTTGATAGGCTCATTAATAACCTGGACATAGATGAGAAAAGAATCTGTAAGTTGAAGATAGGGCAATAGAAATTTCCAAAACTGAAATGCAGAGTAATATGTTTAGAAAATACCAGAATATCAAAGAACTGTGAAAAACTTTAAAATAGAATAACAAAACTTTAATTAGATTCACAGAAGACTAAGAAAAACAGAAAGGAGCTGAAGAAATTACTTGAAGTAGTAATGGCAGAAAGTTTTTAAAAACAATATCAGGCAAAAAAAAACACTGATATGGGAAACTCAGAAAATATCAAACAAGATAAATACCCCAAAATATACCCTTAAGCTTATCATATTTAAACTGTAGAAAAGTAAAAACAGAAAATTTTGAATGAAGACAGAGAAGAAAAATACCTTATCTATAGAGGGACAAAGGTAAAATTACATCAGACATATTGTCAGAAATCAAGCAAGAAAAAAGAGAGTGGAATGAAATATATAAAGTGTTGAAAGATAAAGAAATACCAACATAAAATTCTGTATCCATCAGAATTATCCTTTATAGGCAAGATATTTTAAAATAGAGACTTTATCAGTAGACCTGGCTGGTAAGAAATGTTAAAATAAGTTTTTCAAGAAGAAAATGGTATAGGTCAGGAACTCAGATCTGTATATAAAAGAGGAAGACTGAGGGAGTAGGAATAAATAAAGGTGTAATAAAATATTTTTCTTATTCTTTTTTTTTTTGCAATTTAATTTTTTAATTTTTTAAATTTTATTTTTGGCTGTGTCGGGTCTTAGCTGCAGCACGTGGGATCTTCTTTGTGGCATGTGGAATCTTTTGTTGTGGTGCACCGGCTTCTCTCTAGTTGTGGTGTGTGGGTTTTCTCTCTCTAGTTGTGGCACAGGGGTTCCAGAGTATGTGGGCTCTGTAGTTTGCGGCATGCAGGCTCTGTAGTTGAGGCGCATGAGCTCAGCAGTTGTGGCATGTGATCTTAGTTGCCCTGCGGAATGTGGGATCTTAGTTCCCTGACCAGGGATCAAACCCGCATCCCCTGCATTGGGAGGCACATTCCTTACCACTGGGCACCAGGGAAGTCCTCATTTTTCTTATTCTTAATTGATGTAATAGATAACTGTTCAAAATAATAATAATAGCAACAATGTATTTTGTGATTATATCATATGATAAGTGAAATGAATATAAAGTTATAAAGGATGAAACACTATTTTATAAGGTACCTGGGTTATGCATGAGGTAGCGTGATACTATTTGAGAAAGGATTTAGATTAGTACTAAGTGTATTTTGAATACTCTAGGGCAACCACTAAAACAAACTTTTTAATAAAGAAGTATAATTGATGTGCTAAGAGAAGAGATAAATGGAATTATATAAAATGTTCAATTAAAGCCAGAGAAGGCAGAAAGAAAGGGGGGCAATAAAATGGAAACAATGAACAAATACAACAACCTGAAAATAAGAGGTAGCTATTATTCCAGCTATGTTAATAATTACTTTAAGTGTGAATGTTTTAAATATACCAGTTAAAAACAGAGCCTTTCAGAGTTGAAGAAAATATATGTTATCTAGAAGAAACTCACTTTATATATAAAATGCTCATAGATTAAAAGTAAGGGGATGGTGAAAGTGCAAACACTAATCAAAAGAAATCTAGAGTAGTTATATTAATTTCAAATAGCAGATTCAGAACAGGAGGAATTTTCAGGGATAAGGAGGGGCATTACATAATGATAAAAGTGTCAATTCTCTGATAAGACATAACAGTCATTAGGATGTGTGCCCCAAAGACCAGCATGCCAAAATACATGTGACAAAAATGAAGAGATTCACAGAAGAAATAAACAAATCCACTATTAGAGTTGGAGGCTTCAACACCCCTCATAATATAACTGATAGAGCCAACAGGCAGAAAACCAGTGAGAATATATTTGAACTGAACAGCACCATTAATCACCTGGACCTTATTGACATTTATAGACTGCTTTATCCAACAACAGCAGAATGCACATTCTTCTCAAGCTCACATGGAACATTTACCAAGATAGACCACAATCTGGGCCATAAAACACACCTAAATCAATTTAAATGAACAGAAATCTCACAAAGTATGTTCTCAGAGCACAGTGGAATTAAACTAGAAATCAATAACAAAAAGATAGCTGAAAAATCACAAAATATTTGGAGTTAAACATGATACTTTTAAATAAGCCATAGTTCAAAGAATTCTTAAGAGAAATTAATAATAGAACAAACTGAGTATAAGGCATACGGAAACTCTCTGTAATTATTTAGTAAATATGAAACTGTTTAAAAAAATAAGGGTACTCTTGGGCTTCCCTGGTGACACAGTGGTTAAGAATCTGCCTGCCAATGCAGGGGACATGGGTTCAAGCCCTGATCCAGGAAGATCCCACATGCCATGGAGCAACTAAGCCCATGCACCACAGCTACTGAAGCCTGCATGCCTAGAGCCTGTGCTCCACAACAAGAGAAGCCACTGCAATGAGAAGCCCGCACACCACAATGAAGAGTAGCCCCTGCTCACCGCAACTAGAGAAAGCTTGTGCATGGCAATGAAGACCCAACACAGCCAAAAATAAAATAAATAAAATAAATAAATTTATTAAAAAAATAAGGATACTCTTAATAAAAAATGATACTAAATGGAGGAAAAGAACAAGTAATAGATTAGACAAATATAAATCAAATAGGAAGATATTATATTTTAACACAAATATATCAATGATCATATCAAATGTAAATGATCTAAAGACTATAGTTTAAAGGTAAAAATTATCATTAGATTATGAAAGAGCAAGAGCCAATTATTTGCTGCCCACAGTATTAGAGGGAAATGAAAGTAAATTAGATTAATTAAATAAGTTTAAACACAAATGCATCTAAATGAAAATAATGGGGAAAATATGCAGTGTTCACACTAATCAAAAGAAAAAAAATTGAAAATGAAATCATTGATGTTAAAAATTAAAAAAGACCCAAATTAATGGAGAAATATACCATGTTTACAGGTTGGAAAACTCATTACTGTTGAGATGTCTATTCTCTCAAAAAACGATCTGTTGTTTCTAGTCAACTTCAGTCAACATCCCAGCAGACTTTTGTAGAAATTAGCACAGCAATTCCAAAAATTACAGGATAGAGTTCTCAGACACAGGTGCAATAAATGACTAAGATTTAATCAGAAGTTTAAAGAACATTCCTCCTTCACTTCAAAGTACCCCCAAAGCACACATAGGCCTGCAGTACAATAATATATAAAGTAAGAGTAGATTATAGCTGAAGTCACTTTCTCTGTGGAGAAGTATATAAGGAAGTCAATACGGGAGACAAGCATAAGGATAATATAGGAATTTGTAGCATCCGATATTGTCAAAGAAAAATTGCACTGGATGGAGTTAAACAGACAAGGAAGACTTTATGTAAGACTATTGCAATAGAGGAGAGAGATTGAACTCATCGCTGTTGAAACAAAAGCCTTGAAAGTTTTTAAGCAGTGGGGTGAACTATTGGAAAAGAGGATTTTATTTATTTTTAGATGTATTCAAAGTAAGCAAGGCAAGTTCATCATTTCAAAATCAGTAGTCCACCATATTGTATCAATTGAACAGAATAGTCATTTGATAAAATTTAACACTCATTCATGATAAAAACTCTCACCAAATATGAGTAGAAGGAGAGCTCCTCAAAAAAAAAATATCTGTAGATAAAGAATACCTACAAAATACCTACAGCTAAGGTTATACTTAATTGTGAGAGACTGGAAATTTTATTTTGTTATCAAGAAAAAGCCAAGGATGTTCTATCTCACCAGTGTGATTTGAGATTATAAACTGGAATTCCTACCTAGTGTAATAAGACACAAAAAATAAATTAAATATATCCAAATTGAAAAACAAAACAAAAACTAAAACTGCTTTTCTTTGTAAATGATCTCATTGTCTGTGTAGGAAAGGCCAAATAACCTACAAAGCAAACAGAGAAATCAAAATGCTCCTGCAATTAATAAGCAAGTAGAGCAAGGTTATAGGATACAAGGTCAGTATGCTTTTAAAAGTCCATTAGTTTCCAGTAAATCAGCAATGAACAATTTGCATTTGAAATTAAAAAACAGTTCTATTTACAATAACACCAAAAAAAAATACTTAGGTATAAATCTAACAAAATGTGCATAGGCTTTATAAGTGGAAAACTTTAAAACTGATAAAAGTAATCAAATATTTAACTAAATAAGATATTTTGTGCCCATGTATTGAAGGTTTCAATATTTTTAAGAGTTAATTCTTCCCAATTTGGATACAAAGCAATCAAAATCCCAGCAAGTTCTTTCATAGATATTGATAAATACTTCTAAAATTTATATGGAAATCAAGGAGCTAGAATAGCCAAGAGATAATTGACAAAGAAAACCAAATTTGAAGAACTCACACTATCAGATTTCAAGACTTAGTTGGAAGATACAATAATATTAGATGGCATAATATTGGTTAGACATGAAAGAATGGAGCAGGGTAGAGATCCTAGAAATAGATTAACCCAGAGTCAGTTTTTGACAAGGCATAAAGACAATTCAATGGATAATGAAAAATTTTTAACAAAATATACTGGAAAAGTAAGCAAAAAAGAGAAAGCCCAGATACAACACTCATTCCATTCACAAAATTTAACTCAAAATGCATCATAGGAGAAATTGCAAAATACAAAACTATAAGCTTCTAGAAGACAACACAGGAGAAATCATGTTGACCTTGGGTTTGCTGATGAGTTTTTAGATAAAATAACAAAAGTATGATCCATGAAAGAAAGTAAACGTTAAAATAAACTTTGTTAAAATTAAAAACCTCTGCTTTGTGAAAACACTATCAAAAAAATAAAAGGACGGGCTTCCCTGGTGGCGCAGTGGTTGAGAGTCCGCCTGCCGATGCAGGGGACACGGGTTCGTGCCCCTGTCCCGGAGGATCCCACATGCCGCGCAGCGGCTGGGCCCGCGAGCCATGGCCGCGGAGCCTGTGTGTCCGGAGCCTGTGCTCCGCAACGGGAGAGGCCACGGCAGTGAGAGGCCCGCGTACAGCAAAAAAAAAATAAAATAAATAAAAGGACATGCCAATACTGGGAGATAATATTTCAAAACACATATGATAAAGGACTTATCTCCAAAACTTCAAAATGTACCTGGAACTTTGAGAAAATCAACAATAGGAAAACAAACCAATTAAATGTGGGCAAAGATCCGAAGAGACACAAAAGAAGACACACAGATGGCATGTTAACTTATGAGAAAATATTCAACATTATTTGTCATTATGGAATTACAGATTAAAACAACTATGATATACCTTTACACACATATTAAAATGGCTAAAATCCAAAATACTTGACAATGACAATTGCTGGTGAGGATTCAGAGTGCAGGATCTCTCTTCATTGCTGATGGGGATAGAAGTGGTATAGGCTCTTTGGCAACAGTTTGGCAGTTTCTCTAAAAAGTTAAACATAATCTTAGCATATAATGGAGCAGTTACACTCCTAGGTGTTTACCCAATTGACCTGAAAATGTATGGCCATACAAAAACTTGTGAGAAAATGTTTATGACAGATTTATTTACAATTGCCAAAAACTAGAAGCCATCAAAATGTTCTTCAGTAGGTGAATGGGTAAACAAAGTATGTATATCCATAGAATGCAATATTATTAAGTGACTAAAAAGACATGCTTTATCAAGACAGACAAAAACATAAATTTATCTTATGCATAATATTATGTAAAAGATGCCAGTTTGAAAAGGATATATACTGTATAATTTTGCTTATATGGCATTCACAATTTCTCACTCCTTAAGTATGTAAGTAGTAAGTCAGTAAACTACACATATTGACTTCCTTTTAAAAAATGCAGTATATAAAGGGAGAGAAAGAAGTTACTTTAGACAAACCAAACAAACACTATCTCAGGAATGTGATCAGTGTCAACTTGAAGAGTGGTAAATGATGTTGATAGTATGTTTCCTGATATGATGTGATGAGGATGGCACTTTACCTCTGTAGTCTTGATCTTCAAAACCCAAAACTCCAGTATAATCATGAGAACACTATGAAACAAACCTTAATTGAGGGACATTCTACAAAATAGCTTATCATTACTTATCAAATTTGTCAAGGTCATCAAAACTGAGAAAATCTGAAAAACTGTCACAACAAAAAGAAGGCTTAGAACACATGACTGAATATAATGTTGTATTCTAGATGAGATTCTGGAGCACACAAAAAATATTTGTTAAAAACTAAAGAGTTCTGAATAAAGAATGGGCTCTAGTTAACAATAATGCATCTTTATTAGTTCAGGAATGGTGTCAAATTTATCATATTAATGTAAGATTTTAATAATAGGGGACACTGGGTATGGGTTATATAGGCACTTTGTACTATCTTTTCTATAAATTTAAAAATATTCTAAAATGTTTATTAAAAAAGACATTCAAGAAAAAATTCTTATAACTGCTTAAGGAATGAAAGGTAATACTTTCTATATTAGCCCTGTATTGAGGGCAATGGCATTAACGTGAAAATTATATTATGCAAACCTTGAGATTTTTTGTGTAACCATACAACAAAATAGTTCCTTCCCTTTAAGTTATAGCTTCTTTGAATCACAATCCCATAAGCAACTGACTATCCCTAACATAAGGGGATATTATGGAAACTGTTTATTTAACAACAATGCCAGAGAGCATAATGAAATGAAGAAGTTTGGAGTAAATAATTATTTTTTACTTTTCAATTAACATAGGGTAAATTTCTGGTGCGAGGAGATGTGACAAATTCAAATTGATTGTTCTATTTCTCATACATATTAATATGATCATTGTAATCTATTTTTCTGCTACCCAGAATATTTTTTCTTAAAATCTGTTTATTTATGGCTTTTATACAAGTTTTCTGTTGTGTCATAGTTCAGAAAAATGTTATAATATATGTAATTTGCTTACTCCTTGGATAAATATAAAAATCTATACAAACCTCTTTAAAATATTCATAGGTAATTTTATCACCTAATCCAATCATTCTAAGTGTGACTCAAGTTCTATACTTTATTTCTATTTTGGCTCTAGCAAAATGAATGAATAGCTCAATCAAAAAAATTATTCTTCAGAACGATTAACAGTAGAGACAAGTGCCTGAAAATACACACACACACACACACAAACACACACACTCCCACAGAATCCTTAAACATAATTTGGCTTCAGTTTATTTTTTGGAACTGAACTTTCCTATTACTTGGCACAAATGGTAAGCCTAAATAAGTAGTTTTATTATGTGTGTCTTTATCCTGTCATCTATATTTACTCTTTCAAGACTTTGTTCATAATAGGAAATTCATCAATTACGCCTCCCCATTTTTCTTATAATCTGTGCTATCTTTTCTACCAGACCCATCTACCACTTGAGAAATGAAATATCCTTGATAAGAAGTATAGCAGTTGGTGGTGTATTGAGAGCTGAACTTGGTACATTTGTTGCCTTATCTTTATGCCATAAAAGCTAAGAGAACCATACTTATGCCACACTACTGAAGTTTTATGAGTCTGTATAAAAAAGGTACATCATTGGAATTGATTCATCATGTCCCAAAGTGGTATTTTGAAAACATCATGTCAAGATAAACAAACTTAGTACAATAGAGCTATCATTTCTGATTAATCAGAAGCAAGGGTATTCTCTACACGACTCTGCATGTAGTACTGTAGCATAGAGTCCAAATAAAGGAAGATGAAAAAAATATAGATTTATCTGTATTTTCTCATGCCCTATTTCCCAGTTTAGAGGGCAAGTTTTCTGCATGAATGTTTTGATTCTTCTGTCTTTTTAATATCCCAAGCCTTCTGAGCTGTCAGTGACTAGTTTTTGTGGAATGACAGTAAGGTCAAGACCTCATATTATGAAATGAGTCTACAATTAGACTTACCTGGATTTGAATTCTATCTCCTTTACTTACATTTATTTTCCCAGTGTAACCATGGGAAAATTTATCTAATTATCCATTTTCTCATCTTAAAAATTGAAATAATAAAATAACTTATAGTGTTATAGAATTGATTCTATAAGTAAGTAAAAGCAAAACACATAGCATGATGCCTGGCATAATAAATATACAATAAATAAACTACTCATTTCCTCCACTAGATTCCCTCATATTGCAACATCATAGTCAATGAAGAGTCATTACTGGCAGTAAATACCTGTATTCACAATGATAGGTACTATCTTTGGTAATACTGAAGTTCTGGAATACTCAACCTAGAGTGTTATTTTACCCATGAAAAAGCCATACCATCCTCTGATAATAAGATGCCTAAAAGTTGTACTTGGGGCTTCCCTGGTGGCGCAGTGGTTGAGAGTCCGCCTGCCGATGCAGGGGACCCGGGTTCGTGCCCCGGTCCAGGAAGATCCCACATGCCGCGCAGCAGTTGGGCTCGTGAGCCATGGCCACTGAGCCTGCGCGTCCGGAGCCTGTGCTCCGCAATGGGAGAGGCCACAGTAGTGAGAGGCCCGCGTACCGCAAAAAAATAAATAAATAAATAAAGTTGTACTGACATTTTGAGATGAAAGAGGTACAAAATTTAGCTCCAGTTGCATCCTTACATTAGAAAAGACTGAAGATACATTGGCATACTAGCATATTAAATGTAACTAGAAAAAGCTAATTGTCAAACACAGTTTCCATGATCATTATTTAGAAATTGAAGTAGGGGAGCAAAATTCCCCACCACAGAATGTGTCTTTTTGGTGTGTGGAAGGAGAATCAAAATGGAGTTGGTATTGCTAAGAGAGTTCTCTAAAATGAAGCCAGGAGGCCATTGAAGAAGTGTGACTTATACATGTCTCAGCATGAATGGAATCTGACCTCTTGACTACTTAATGTCTTAACAAAGGCATCCAGAACATCTCGCAGAAACTCAAGGTAGCCATTGGACACTTACCCTAAAACAACTCATGATTCTTTAGGACAAATATTTCCTGACTTGCATCAGAGCCAATCACAGCCAGGCAACTTTAACAACCCTTAAGACTTTTGTCTCTATAAGCCTCTGACTCTTTCTCTTCCCTGAAACACTCTTTCAGTTTTACCAAATCTGTGTCTCTTGAATTATATTTCTTAAGACCCCAATACATTATTTTCTTAGCAGTAGATTTCTGCAATTTTTTTTTTTTTGGTCAACAGGTATGAGCATTAATTTAGGTTGATTATTTTTAAGAAGCAGAAGACTCCATAAGTCTTTTTTTAACCCCATTTTAGCTGCTTAAATTATTTAGATAAAGGGCCTGTTCCCAGAATAGAGCTATCCCAGAGATATCTCCAAAGAATATGCTACATGTGGTGGGAAAAACTCAGCAGGGCCTGGAGATCAGAGTCCACTCTGTGTCCCGTTGTCTCTGGATGGCCCAGCCAACATCTGTTTACCACACATTGCTTTTCCATCTCTATAAGAATTGTCTTCCTCTCATTTGGAGTCCCAAACCACTACCCCAACATCTTCTTTTATCTTTAGCTGAAGATTGTATTTAAGGTGAGCATGTCTGCCATTTTGGCAAGTTACTCAAAATTCCTGGGTCTCTCCTACGTATACATGTTATTAAACTTTTGTTTAATTTTTGCCTGTCAATCTGTCTCATGTCAATTTAATTCTTAGACCAGCCAGAAGAACCTAGAAGGGTAGAGGAAAATTTCTTCCTCCTTGGCACTGGAATACTATCAGAATACAAGGGTCAGTTATTCATAGCCAAGAGCACCAGTTATTATTCAGAATTATTTGGTATCAAACTTGTGATGAGATGGGTTATTTCCTAATGATTTCCTCTGCTGCTCTTTTCATCAGTGGCTTAGAGACACAGTTTTTGGTTTTCTCATAGTTTTTTTCACCACATTGGTATTGCATACAGAAAGAACAAATCTTCTTTTCAAGTCCATTTTACTCAAGATCTTGGTTATAGGAAAGGAATTTTTTTTTTACCTTTTCTTATTGTCTGTCATATATAGATAGACTAGTAAATATTAAACAACGATTCCAGAAAGAAAGCCTTGACTTATAGCGTTTGCTGATTTGTGTGGAGGAAATGCTACCACCAGGCCAGTTTCAAGCTACCAATGTAATGCTGTGGAACTCAGAGTTAGGAAGAGATGTTTTGCAAAATTGAATCTTGCGAACCACTGCAACTCAGCTGTAGCTCAACACTGCGTGTGTGTGTTAAGTTTTGATATACTAGGATTTGTTTCAAATACTGGGGAGACAACAGAGTACAAAAGAAAAATATCCTTTTGTAATATGTTCAGTCTATGGAGAGATACAGACATTAAACTCATAAAAGAATAAGTAAATCCAGTAATCTCCAAAGCACTTAATAAAATAAAGGGAAATATAAATAATATATATAAATGTAAATATAAATATATTAAAGGAAAAAATAATATAAAGATGTGATAGAGAGTGACTTGGGGGTTTTGATGGTCAGGAAGATTCTTCAGATAATTGTATCAGTAAAGCCTCTTCTGTGAAAGTGACATTTGAACTCAAGCTTATCTGAAATCAAGGAACAAACCATAGAAAGTATTGAGAGCAGTATGCTCAAACTAGCCCTGAAGTGAGAACTTGCTCAGTGTGTTTGAGGAGCAGAAATAAGCCTGGGGTGACAGTTGGGAAATGAGTGAGGAAAGATGTAAAAGTTAAAGTCGGAGAAATAGGGCAGAATACATAGGGCCCAGCTGAGTGTGATACATAATATGAATTTTAGTGCTAGAAGGCCACAGTATATTAGAGTGGAACATTTGCCTCTAGAGGAACAGTTTTAGGGACAGACTTCAGAAATGTATAAGGATATCTGTACTTGGCATTGAATGAAACAGCTAGTTAACTTGGAATTCCTGTCTTCCAATAACATTTTCTTACACTGTCTAACATTAAGGTAATGAGTTTGAAACACTGCTGTGGATGTCTTCAGATTTTGGTGAACAAGCAAAAGTTTTATTTCACATGTAAGATAAAAAATTAGGACTCTTCTAATTGCTAAGGGCAAATTATGCTCCTATAGTCCTATGTGAAAATAGAACTGTGTATCTGGATGATAAATACAGTGACTTGCATTTGGCCACATGTTGAGATTCCCAATAATTATTTTTCAAAAATTATTTTCACTTATTAACATAATTATGAGATAGTCAGAATAGCTTTTTTTTTTTTTTCTGTACGCGGACCTCTCACTGTCGTGGCCTCTCCCATTGCGGAGCATAGGCTCCGGACGCGCAGGCTCAGCAGCCGTGGCTCACGGGCCCAGCCGTTCCACGGCTCATGGGATCCTCCCAGACTGGGGCACGAACCCGTGTCCCCTGAATCGGCAGGCAGACTCTCAACCATTGCGCCACCAGGGAAGCCCCAGAATAGCTTTTTGAAAATTTAATCTTTCAAAATCAAATTGAAGAAAGTGAGGAATTCTAATGCCTGGATCATATAGGATATAATTTCAAATATTATTTTTTCTACTTCTGACCCATGCTAATTATATAATACACATTTATGATTTATCTTTATTTGGGACATGTTAATTATTTTTTGAGTGCTATTGATCTCATTAGATATAAAACAATGGAATTTAACAAACCAGTTAAAAATGGCTTAATCATCATGTTTAAAACCTACTTAAGTCATAGTAGAGCAGTTTTCTTCATAGTACTCTACATCTGTGCACTGCTGTCTGTGTATTTTGGTTTCTTGAATATTCATAAGTATTATTTAATTTATAAGAACCTTTCAAATATTTAAATTATCTCATAGAATATTGTGTCTTATCCACAGAAGGAGCAGTGATTTTCTACTTCAGTACTTGGATTTATGTAAGATACACTGCGAACATTTTATTTCAGTTTATAAGTAATCTTCACTTAGAAACTTATCATGCCATTTTGACAGGTGTGCTCTATGCTGCAGTATTAAAATATTATATAATTAGATTATCTTAATTATCCTTCAAAAATATGAAGTACTCGGGCTTCCCTGGTGGCGCAGTGGTTGGGAGTCCGCCTGCCGATGCAGGGGACATGGGTTCGTGCCCCGGTCCGGGAGGATCCCGCATGCCATGGAACGGCTGGGCCCGTGGGCCATGGCCGCTGGGCCTGCGCATCCAGAGCCTGTGCTCCGTGGCGGGAGAGGCCACAACAGTGAGAGGCCTGCGTACCGCAAAAAAAAAAAAAAAAAAATGAAGTACTCAAAATCTTTATTCATTAATGGGAATAATTGAGGGACTACAGGGAAAAAACTAGATGTTGTGACAGTACTTTAAGTTTCTTAATCTATGATATTAGATAGGAATTGTAAAATAGGTGTTATCTATTTATGAAGAACCTATCTCTAGTCTGCACTAAATATAGATACAGTGCTTGATTCAATGCTATCCAAGCACTTATTAATACTAGGGGAAGGAGAACTTTGCACTTTCCACTACTGCCCTAGCCTGCTTAACTCCACTACCTCTTCACTCCTCTCACCTTTGAGAGTTTGTAGTCTGCATAGTTAGAGTGTAGGTAAACTACCAGCCAGCCCATATTGAACAAGTAAAAAGGATCACTGTTAATTTTCAACTGAATTGTACTTTGATTTCTGTTCAGACATTTCTGCTTACGTGTAGATTTCCCTTGGAGCTCTCTTGGAAGCTGCATTTATAACTGGCAGGCTGAATTCATGAATTTTTGACCACTGATCCTAATGCTTTTATAATAGCACAAAAGGTAACCTGGAACTCTATTTGGATTTGTTATACCCTCAGGGGAATAGTTATCAAAGTGGAAGACATTTTGCATGACTTCAAGAAGTTCACAGTTTAATGTAGAAGACACTCATAGAATAAAATGTTATATAATATAATATAGTATTTCTCTATAGGCAGCAAACTATAGGGGAGCATATTTTATTCTGCTTAGGTGTGCAGAACAGGAGAAATATTTCAACTGGATATGACATTTGACTTTGACCCTAAATGGTGAATGAAGTTTTTATGGATGTAGAATAAGAAAAAAAAATAGGATAAAGGGAGCCATTTTGAGCAAATGTTTGAACGTATATGGTTGTTTAAATAATCAGAAGAAGATACAATAAGTGTTGGGACAAGAAGTAATGACTCAAGGAATATGTTGAATACATAAAAAACAAGTTTTGGTATAATAATAATGTCTAGGAACTGAGACAAAAGAGTGAAACAAACAAAACCCAAGTTTTTCTATGTGATAGAGATCATGTTGAATCCTAGATGGGAAATAAAAGAAGATAATCATGTTTAGAAGGTGGTTTATAAAAAAATTTTTTTAAGTATTGGAAATTGAATTTCAATTCAAGCATAGTTGTTACAATATTATAACAGTTTAAGGTGTACAATATTATAGTTTAAGATGTACAACATAAAGATTCAGTATTTTTATAGGTTATACTCCATTTAAATTTATTACAAAATAATGGTTATATTTCCCTGAGCTGAACAATATATTCTTGGTGCTTTTTTATTTTATACAGAAAGTACTTTTTAATCTATTAATCCCAACACCTATCTTGCCCCTTCCCCTTTTCTCTCTACCCACTGGCAACCACTAGTTTGTTCTCTATTTCTGTGAGTCTGTATCTCTTTTGTTATACACATTCATTTTATTTTTTAGATCCCACATGTAAGAGAGAACATAAGTATTTGTCTTTCTCCAACTGACTTATCTCACTAAGCATAATATCTTCTAGGTTACATTGTTACAAATGGCAGAACTTCATTCTTTTTTATTGCTGAGTAGTATTCCATTGTATAAATACACCACATCTTATCCATTCATCTGTTGATGGGCACTTAGGTTGCTTCCATATCTTGTCTATTATAAATAGTGCTCTATGAACATTTCTTTTCAAATTAGTTTTTGTTTTCTTGGGATATAAAACAGGAGTAAAATTACTGGATCATATGGTAGTTATATTTTAAATTTTTCAAGGAACCTTCACACTGTTTTCCATAGAGGCTTCACCAATTTACATGTCCACCAACAGTGTACAAGAGTTCCCTTTTCTCCACATCCTTACCAACATTTGTTATTTGTGGTCTTTTTGATGATAGCCATTCTGACAGGTGTGAGGTGATATCTCATTTTGATTTAGATTTGCATTTCTCTGAGGATAGCAATTTTGAACATTCTTTTCATGTGACTGTGAGCCATCTGTGTATCTTCTTTAGAAAAATATCTATTCATGTCTTCTGCCTATTTTTAACCAGGTAGATTTTTTTTTTTTTTGATATAGGGTTGTATGAGGGTTGTTTGTATAGGGTTGTTTATATATTTTGGATTCTAAGCTCTTATCAGTCATATCATTTGCAGATATTTTCTCCCACTCAATAGATTGTCTTTTCATTTTGTCAATGCTTTCCTTTGCTGGGCAAAATCTTTTAAGTTTAATTAGGTCTTATTTGTTTATTTTTGTTTTTGTTTCTTTTGCCTTAGGAGACAGATGCAAAAAAAATATTGCTATGATTTATGTCAAAGAGTGTTCTGCCTATGTTTCCTTCTAGGAGTTTTATGGTTTCAAGTCTGACATTTAGGTTTTTAAACCATTTTGAGTTTATTTTTATATGTGGTGTTAAGAAGTGTTCTAATTTCATTCTTTTACATGTAGCTGTACAGTTTTCCCAGCACCACTTGTTGAAGAGACTATCTTTTCTCTATTGTATATTCTTGGCTCCTTTGTTGTAGATTAATTGACCATAAGTTCATGGGCTTATTTCTGGGCTATCTATTCTGTTCCATTGGTCTATGTGTCTTTTTTTTTGCCAGTACCATACTGTTTTGATTACTGTAGATTTGTAGTATAGTCTGAAGTCAGGGAGCATGACACCTGCAGCTTTGTTCTTCTTTTCAAGATTGTTTTGGCAATCTGAGGTCTTTTGTGGTTCCATATACATTTTTGGATTATTTGTTCCAGTTCTGTGAAAAACGTCATGGGTATTTTGAGAGAGATTGCACTAAATCTGTACTATCTTTGGGTAGTATGGACATTTTAATAATATTAATTCTTCCAGTCCAAGAAAAAGTGGTGTTTTTCCATTTCTTTGTATCATCTTCAATTTCCTTCATTAATGTTTTATAGTTTTCAAAGTATAGGTATTTTACCTCCTTGGTTAAGTATGTTCCTTGGTATTTTATTCTTTTTGATGTGATTTTAAATGACAGGTTTTTTTTCTTTCTATTTCTGAGGGTTCTTTAGTAATGTATAGAAAAGCAACAGATTTCGGTATTTTAATCTTGTATCCTGCAACTTTACTGAATTCATTTATTAGTTCTAATTTATTTTATTAGTTTTTTGGTGGAGACTGGAAACTTTAGGGTTTTCTACATGTATTATCGTGTCAGCTGAAAATGGTGACAGTTTTACTTCTGCTGTCTCCAGTTAGTTTTTAATGAGAATTGTTCCACATATATATGTATTTTTGATATTTTCATAGTGGGAGGTGAGTTTTGCACCCTCCAACTATGCTCTCTTGATATCTTCTGGTTTATGAAAAACTTTTAGATATTGGTTTGTGGGACTGGTATACAGCTAAGTGAAGAACTGTAGTGGACAGCTAGAAATGAGTGTGTGTTTCCCAGGATAGAAGATAGGTTTTAAGATACGAATTTAGAAGTCATCAAGTTATAGCAAATGTATAGTAAGCTGGGCAAAATATACTCTTAAAGTGCAACATAAACCAAGTGTTTGGTGAATTATGACTTAAAATATTCCCTCTGTTTCTGCAAAAAAAATACCATGAATGTGTTGAATTGAAAGATGGAAAAGGAGGAGGGCAAAAATGTAAATAAAGGCCTTGGAGACTTACCGGCACTCCTTTCCAACATTCAAATAACCAGAGCAAGCCAGATACACAGGGCAGGAAATGAGCATCAAACAAATTCATCATCTGATAAAAAGAAATTGGAAGAGTTCATCTGCCCTGGGATGGATAGGACGATCACAGGATATTTCTGAATCCTTAAGGTGGCAAACCTCAGAACCTCCCCATGTAAAATAGTTTCCCCATGTAAGTGCATCTAAGGAGCTCTAATGTTTGGGAGTCCAGACCAGTGTGAATGTGGAACCATACACCTGAGCACAAGACTGGGTCATTTGCTACTGCAGAGACATTTCTTTGGCCATAGTGCTTGGGAGAAGTACAGAAATTTTTTTCTCTTTCCAATGCCCATTTTACACCTGTGTCAGCAGGGCAGCTCAGTTTAACCAATAAATAACCATACTTGTACTGATTCTAAACTCCAGGAGAGAGTAACTTAGCACCATGACAGAGCAGCACGCCATCCATATATATAACAGACGGGGACCCTAAGAGAGAAATTAAATTTCCCACTAATCAGAGCAGGTGGTATTTTTCTCATTGCACTGTGCAATATTATTGAGGGTGGGAGAGTGTTAATTCCCTAAACTTTAAGGTTGGGTTACCCCCATATTGCATATTGTTAACAGCTGCCAGGATAGGGAATTTTCCTTTATCATGAAATTAATAGTCTATCTGGAAGTTTTCCTAGAGTGCTATGCATAAAATAAAAGTGGAATATTGTTGTTATAATTAACTAGAGATGCTCACAATGAAAAAGGTAACAGGAAATAATAACATCAAATGTTTCTTTTCTTACAATTATTCATTTTATAACTGATAATTTTTGACAGCAATGAATTAATGTAGACTACATATCATGATATTGCAGACCACCTTATTGGTTGATTTCCCCCAAGCACCTAATGTCATTATTTTCTGGCTGGCTCTCAAAGCAACATAAAGCATTCTAAGGTAGGTAAGCTTGTGTTTTGCTAGTTCAGTGACAGAAGATGATAATGTCACAGAAGTTACCCAGAATATACTTATCAAACAGTAAGTGAAATATTTGTACCTTTTATAAGAATTAACAGGATAAAAATATCTTTGGAGAAATTAGATTATGAATAAAAGAGTAAATTAAATTTACCCATCCCTTGTTATATGTGAATTTTATTTCCTGGACACTAAAATAAAAGTGTCTAGACCACTGAAATAGAAGTCCCTTCTAGACCAAACATAATAGAAAAAATTTCAATAAAAATACTGAGTATAATTTCTAGAGAGAAAAAAAAATACCCAAATATTCTCCAGAGTGCTAGCCATTGAGCTATTGCACATTGTCTCAGGCCATCTGTAGCAAAATATACTCGGGTTTCTGCTAAGATGTATGTTCCTTGTCTCCAACCTCTCCTATTCTATCAGAATATCTAGTAGTGAAAAACAGAATATGCATATTTTAACACATTGGTAATATGATTCTTATGCACACTAACACTTGAGAACTTCTGATATGAAAATAGATTGTTGTTATTGCTGGTTTGTTTTCCCTGCTGAGTGGTTTTTATAGCCCAATAAGGATTGAATATAAATCTTGGGAGACCATAATCGCTGTAAAATGAGACAATACTAAGTATACAAGATGCCCAAGTAAGAGGAAAAGGTCACCATCAAAACAAGCAAGAGAAGTAGCTTAAAAAGCATCTAAATAGAGGGATAATTGAGATAATTTTGTATGATCTATGAGAAAGAGCAAGGCATGGTGAAAATTGGTTTGATTGTGGTTTGCAGGTTGAATTGGAGTGTGGATAGTAGGAAAAGATAAGAAGAAATATAGAAGGATTGGTCAGAGTGTGCTGTAAAACTTCTCAAGGAAAATGGGAAAAATAAAATACTTCATCAGTAAAGTTCAAGGGTATAGGCAAGAAATGTAGAAAAAATACTTCAAATAAGAAAATTAAGAATAAAAGACCCAGAAAGTAGAAAAGAGTTCTGAGAGATCTTCCTATAGTATATAAGAATGAATGAAAGGGCAGTGAAACTCATGCATCATCAAGTTGTCATTTATTTGGGAAATAAGTACAGAGACCTGAAAAATAACTCACTATAATGTTGGGTGTGAAATGTTGTGAAAATTATATCACTACAAGAAATATAGCAAGTCAGGCTATTGAAAATGCAGCCTAAACGTGGGAAATATAATAAATGATATGATATTTTGCACCAGCAACCAACAAATGCACATTACACATTATAGTCTCCTTACAGGAATAGGTGAATACTATTCTGAGGGCTTGCTACCGAGAAGAATGAGTTATAGAGATCTGACTGGTTTGCAATAAATTACTTTGATAGGGAAATGCCCTAGCATTTAGGGGGCAAGCAGTTAATTCTCCACAACTGAGAAGGCTATATTTTAGAGAGCAGTGAGTAGGGGAATGACATAGTTTTTAGAAATAATTCCAGAACTCCAATGCCTTTCTACTTAGATCGTGCTTAGATCCATCCATAAATATTAAAAAATTCGTTTCTTTTCCACTGAAATCCAGATCATGAAACGCTACGTTTAGCAACTAGACATAGGAAAGTTTGGCTGTAGTTCTTGCAGAAGAAATAGAGCTTCACAGATGTGGGCATTGATTACCTATCTATTTTCCTGCTTTCAGTCATTAGGCAGTTTGTTTTGTGTATACCGATGTATTATATAATATGATATGTTAGTTCATATCATTGTACCTATGAGTAGTAAACCTAATTTACAAAAATTATCATCACATATATGAAATTAGAAGTTGACTTTATTTTGAAAGAACAATGAAGAAATTGCCAAACCTGATGTCTGTTCTGCCTTACCTGTCCATGAAGTTGTCTGAACTTGGTGGGTATACATAACGGACCATGTTATGTCATAAGAAGTTTTGAAGTTGCTGAATTATAGTCACATTCTATACATCATCAAAAGATCATCCTATTTAATCCATAATTATTAAATAATGTAAAGAAGAGGAATTCTGAATATTTTACTTGTTGAGACTCAGTTGGACTCTCTTGAAAAAGTCATTTTAAAATCATAATGAATATTTCATTTAAATTAATCTTCCAGTTCTCCCCAACACAGGTATCCTGGTCTTTACAGGAACAGGGGATAAATCTAATGTATAACTTTCTTTATAATCAAGTTAAAATATTTTTTAAAAAGGTATGTTTAGATACAATCAATAGGAATTTGCTATTAGGGATATCTGATATTTGCTGTTATGCTTTGATTACTTCATGGAATTTCATATATATCTTAAAATAACTCTCTAGAGTGGGAGGCTGAAGAAAATATGTACATCCTTGAAATAAAAAAAATTTTAGGCTTGGGAGAAAAATAAGCCAGTATTCAATTCCTACTTAAATGAAAATTTTGCATTTTAAAATCTAGGGATTTCATAGGCAGTTTTTTTTAAGGTAAAATAAACTCTATTATTTAATTCCTATTAATACTATAAACCCTTTTAATCATACATGAAAATCAGTTGCCTGAAAATCAGTGAAAATCAGTTGCAAAATCTGTTGCATTATACGGTAATCAGAAAAAATATTCCGCATGATATTCTTTGAAATTTGTTGAGATTTGTCTTGTGGATAAGAACATAATCTTGTTTTGCAAATGACCTATGTACTCTATAATTATAAACTCTATAGTTTTGGCTTGTAGTATTATAACCATGAAAAAAAATAAAAATCTAGGCAAATAGCACATCATCTAAATCACATTTTTAAACTAGGAACTCAATTGCTTGAGAAAGAAACTTTTCTTCTTAGTTTACGTAAATCTCTTAACACCTCATCATACCTGTTATGAAGATATTATGAAAAATACCTATAAAAGCACACACTATATAATATTTACATTTATTATATTATTGAATTATGTATTTCAATAATCCTGTATTACAAGATGTTTTTGGTTGTGCTTTAGAAAGGAAGTAGAAAATATTTATCTTGTCTGTATTTGAACAGGGATTATGTACATGCTCATTTCTGCTTATAGAACAATAATTCTTTGAGATACTACATGAACAAAAACAAAACACATAACCAAAAATAAAAACCTTAAAGAATACTTTCTATATAACTTAATCAGGAGAAAGTAAAATCATTTTCTCTTTTATTTCACAAGATACAACCTCCCTAACCTAGATGGTGAAAATCACTTTGTGTTTCTCTAAGGAAAAAATGATTAAAATAAAATCAGCCTAAGTCGATCCAACATCTTTTTAGAAATAATATATGAGCAATATGTTCTGCAAATAAATAACTGCAAAAAAGAGTATTAAAAGAAATGTTGAAAGTGTGAAGAAAAAGAAAGGTAAAAATTGATAAATAAGTTAATATGATTGCCAGAAATGTTGCCAGCTTGTTTTTATAACATCAGTTGATATATTGCTGTGAATGAGATATATTATGCCAAGATACTTGATCTTTAAAAAGATGTGTTGATATTTTTCTATGCAAGACAAAGCAAAAATATCATCACAGGTATAAATTATTATCATTATTGTTATTTTTTTCATTTCTAGCATATTAACAAGGACTAAAACTAAGAGATACTGAATTTATGTAGTGTATTAACTCTATCAGGAAATATTTTGTCAAGATGAATTAGATGGTGTAGTTTGCAGGATAATAATTTATATGGAACACAAATGGAAAAAGTGACTCTTTTCACAGAAATAATGAGTAGCAATTGTTTTTGTAGAATATATATATATATATATATATATATATATATATATATATATATTCCCAATAGAAGAGATGCAAGCAGAATGTGTAAAAGGAACTATATGTTAACATATAGAATCTCATATACACCTATCTGGCTTATCTCTTTCCTCATATTTTCTGGTAGTATATACAAATTGTATATAGTGCTATGTGGTGGTATAAAAAATTGAATCGATTTCTTTCAGTCCAATATCCCCTACCACAGTGTTTTTCCTAATATACAAATATTTTAAATCATCCCCCCATAAAAGCCATCTGTGATGCTCCACTGATGCTTAAGCCATAGTATTTAGCAAAAGCCATAGTATTTAGGAAGTCATAGAAGGCCTTTTATTTCTGACACTTGCCTAAAACTGCTGAGCTAATTTATTGCCACACATATATAAGTATGCATATATAAAAATATATACACTCATATATTTACAGTCCACAGAGTATATTCTCACACTTACTAATCTTTACATAACCTTCTCTCTATTGTCCATCTAATGTATGCGTTAAGAATCATTTTAAAGGTCAATTTTGGGGGGAAGTTTAGCAATTGATTACAGTTTACCTGCCCTATTTGTTCAGCTAATTCCATATTCATAGCTTTGTCCAAGTACTATCATACTATCTTGTGATTAATTTGCTTTTCTCTCCACCCTGTGAAAAATAGGAGTGGTGTGTTTTATGTCTTATTTAACATTCCAGTGGCAGAAACAGCAGAGATACTCTAAAACATGTGAACAATGTGAATTTATATTTTTTGGGCACCTCATTTACTCCTCACAACACGTATAAGCCTGGTTATTATCACTATAACTCTATAGATGAAAGAAATATTTAAAGTTACATTAATAATTGGAGATGTGGACCCAGTTTTTAATCATTTCAAAGTTCTTTTTATGTTATAACACATTGCTAAATTAATGTAACTGTATGAAATTTAGCAACTTATTTCACTCATTGTATTGCTTCACTGGATGCTATTGCTCCACTGAAAAATAAGCTTTGAAAGGAAATATTAGGGAAGTAACTCTCCCATATTTATCTAAACTATATGCTGTTTGCAAAATCATGGTACATGTTAGGTAAGACAAAACCGTAGTCATGGTTAGAGGCAGTAAATCAAGGCTGATCCACTTATCTATCTTTGGTTTATGGCAGATGAGCTCTTTTTCCATGCACGTTTGAGCAAAGTTGTTTCACTCACCCACAGATGATTTATTTTGGGTGATCCACTTGTCCAATGAAGATTTATTACAGAGGATCCACTATCCAGTGAGATTAAATATGTGCAGTTGACTTGTCCAGAGGTAAGCAAGGGAAACCGAGACATACATGTACATCTTATCCCAACCTGAAATCACTGAACCTAAGTAAAAACCAGGAAATTAAAGCCATATCTTGTGAAATTATAGGTGGCTCCTCTGCAATATGTATATTTTCATAATTGTGTTACTCTGATATAATGGAAGTATACAATTATCAAAAGAATTTTTTCAATCAGTGGGCTGAAGTACTATTTTAAGTAAAATATTGAATAAGTGCTGTTTTAATTGATATTAGTTCAGAAATTCATAAGTGGATTTTATAGTGTCTGATTAAGAATTATGTGCATTATGTCTGTTCAGTATGTGAACAAATGAATGGTTTCAATAAATGTATTTAAGCTTAGGAAAGCATTACATTTTAATTGTATCTATTTTTTTAAGAGAATCAAATGATTGATTCTTGTTACTTGTCAGACATTTAAAAGAATTACTATATATTTTCTTTTTCCAAAAAATCCACACCTGTAGTTACCTTTTTTTTCCTGTGATATATGTATCTTCCACTTCTCTCTGTAGAATTTTACCCAATTGTTGAAGAGATCGTTTTCTCACCAAAATTTTAAACTCATTTAGAATCTTTTTTTGTTCCTTTTAAAGATAACCTTATTCTGAACATTTCCCTCAGATACTTAGGCCCTTAGAGCTGAGGCGGATCCATTGATAACTACTATAAAAGTTGAGGTAAAAGTTGATTATTCACTCATCCACTACAATGGTCAGCAATTGGACTTAGCTTGTCAAGGATGATTTCATATGGTATAGGATCAAAAACTTAAAGAAATCAATACAGATCATCTCTACCCTTTCCCTCAATATCTATCATAAGAGGATACTCACTGAGGTTAGTACCATTTCACTTCAGAATACTGCTGATCACTCCAGTTACTTATGTTTGCCTGGATGACTGCAATTTGATTCACGTTTTATTCTAATTTCTTCTCAAGATTCCATGTTATGTTAATCTATCTTCATTTCCTATTTCTATGTATGTATCTGTATCTCTATCTGTATCCACATTTATTTCTATCTATTTTAAAATTTTCCTTGTGAAACATAGCATAAATGCTTTCTTTTAGTTTTCTGGAGCTAAGTGACTTTCATATTTTCTCAAACTTGTTGTTGATAACTACAATGAAAAATTACTGACTCCTTAAAAATCTTAGTACTTGTTGAATTTGTTCCAGTTTTTCTGGTATTTTAATAGTATAGTTCTCTTTATTTATGTTTTTCTTTCAGTATTTCCATTACAGTTCACTGGAGGTCAGGCAATGTTATTTCCTAAGCTTCTTAACAACAGAGCCATAACAGAAAGGAAAAACATTAACCTCTGCTTTTACGTTTTTCTGCATGGTGTTTTTCCTGTTACTTACTAGGAATTAAAAACTTTTGGCTGTTAGAAAAAATAAGAAAGCTTTGCTTCTATTTGCATATACTAGTTGCAGTTCTTTTCAATTATGCCATTATTACACTGAATCTGTGCTTTCAAGGAATAAATATACCACAGGCATTTTGTTTTGATCACAGCTCTCAGAAATGCTTTCTGTTTACTTGTGAGAGTTTCTATTCTTCGTTTTCTTTTTTTTTTAAATTAATTTACTTTAAATTTTAGAGCAGTTTAAGGTTTACAGAAAAATAAGTGGGAACTAGAGAGAGTTCCCTTATTCTTCCTGTCTCCACCCATATGCCACCTCCCCAGGATCAGCATTCTGTACCAGACTTGTACATTTGTTACACTTGATGAACCTACATTGAGACATCATTATCACCCAACATTTATATTTTACATGAGGCTTCACTCTCTGTGCTGTACCTTCTATGAGTTTTGACAAATGTGTAATGACATGTATCCACCATTACAATGCCACACAGAATAGTTTCATTGCCTTAAAAATACCCTGTGCTCTACCTATCATCTCTTCCCTTGCCTCAAACTCCTGGTAACCACTAACTTTTTACTACCTCCATAGTTTTGCCTTTTCCAGAATGCCATGTAGTTTGAATCACATAGTATACAGATTTTTCAAATTAACTTTTTTCAGTTATCAGTATTCAATTAAGGTTCCTCCGTGGCTTTCCATGACTTGATAGCTAATTTCACTCCCTCTCTCTCTCTCCCTTATGTGTTTTTTAAGACTTTATTTTTCAGAGCAGTTTTAGGCACTACAGAATTGAGAGGAAGGTCCAAAGACTTCCCATATACCCCCTGCCCTAGTATTTTGTTACAGTTGATGAACTTACTTTGACATATTATAATCATACTAATTCAGATGCTATTATTTTCTAGAGACACAGTCTTACCCAGAAATAATGTTTTGCCAGCTGTCTGTTCAACCCTTGGTCCAGTCAAGTTGTCACATAAAATTAACCATAGCAGTGTTCTAGGAAAATAGTACTTGATATGAATTTTGGTCATATGTAAATGACTTGCCATTTTCTACTTATGAATGTGGCTATGTGAAGAAGTACTGGCAGGCATAATTGCATTATCTTATAATCATGAGGGGAATTTCAAAATGATAAAGATGCTAAGCACAGATATGGAAAGTAATTTGGGAATTTGATAATGTAACAGTGTTCCTGGTTTACTCATCTTTGAAAACACATAACCTTCATATTTTTTCTCATGAGAGATAATAATCATCTTACTGTTTGTTTAAGCAGCATCCAAGAGAATCCAACTGATCTAAATATCCATCTATAAGGTAATGGGAAATAAAATATAGTTTATCTTCATGAAACCTTTTGCTTTGTTAAAAAGATTGAATACAATGCCTCTGTACTAACAAGGGTAGGTCATTTAGTTGTATGAAGGAAAAATACAAAGTTCATGATACATTTATATAAACACACATAACACATACATCAATAATACGTCTCCTAAGGAGTACATGTATATGGAATATATTTTATAGGTATGAAACCATATAATGTGTATTAGATGGCATAGGAAATTATTTGGAGAAATAGACACTAGACAACAGTGAATATGTTTAGAAAGTGGTGGGGATTGGGATGGGAGGTGTTGAAAGTTGTCATAATATTGACCTATCAATTAGAAAATATTTAAAGTAAGGATATATTAATGTAAAAGGCATAATTAAATAATTACAGACAAATAAAGAAAAATTTGAAATATACTGAATAGAAAATATTAAAAAGATGAAAATGCTTCAAGATAACTTTGTAGAAAATACATGGGTAGCAGATTGTACACCATAGAATGCTGAGGGCAGAGAATAAGGTAGGAAAAGAATCTTCTTTATGTGCCAGTGAAGCAGATATTTCTAATCACCTCCACAGAGATTTGACAATACATCCTGTCTGAGTTATCAGGAAATGCGAGGCCTGCCTGACTCTCAGGGATCCATCAACCTCTGCCCATCATTAGCCTTTTATTTGATATTTCCACTTAAAATACCCTAGGCTATATTTATGTTTAATAGTTGTAATAGTTCAGGGTTAAGAAAAGAGACAAGATAGTACTATAATGATTATAGTACTATAATGATTTAGGTACCATTTAATATGCTAAAGCATCAATTTACCAAGCAGTACCCTAGAGGCCTAAAACATTAATACGTTTTCTAGAAGTGCCCAAATTAATCCCAAGGTATAGTTAATAAACTCCAAGTCACTATTTCAGTGATTCTATAAATTGTGGAAGGAATTAATTTTTGTTAACAAATTTAGTGGAAAGAACCTTTGTTATATCTTTGTTAATGTTAAATCATTTTTAAATATTAATTGTTAACATTTTATTAGGACTTTATTTGTTGGCACATTTTTTCAAGCTAATAATTAATTAATACTATTTAAGTTGTGGGCAAAAAAATGAATCATTGGGGGCTTCCCTGGTGGCGCAGTGGTTGAGGGTCCGCCTGCCGATGCAGGGGATGCAGGTTCATGCCCCGGTCCGGGAGGATCCCACATGCTGTGGAGCGGCTGGGCCCGTGAGCCATGGCCGCTGAGCCTGTGTGTCCGGAGCCTGTGCTCCGCAATGGGAGAGGCCACAACAGTGAGAGGCCTGCGTACGGCAAAAAAAAAAGAATCATTACTAGCCTCATGCTCATGATAGTATCTTACAGGCTGGATTGAATCCCTGCAGCTGAATTAACAAATGTATTTTCAAATTGTCTAATGACATATGAATTATGAAACTACTTTCTGGAAACTGCAAAGTTATTGATTGAAATCTGCATGTTGCAAGTGGTTCAATTTGTGTAATGCAAAGAGGCCAAGTCTTGTCAGAATAAAATAAAGCAAATATAATTTTAACATACATCTCTAGTAGTGAAACAGGTGGGCATAATTACTCATACAACACATTCATACATCCCTAATATTTAACAACTCTTTTGTATACTTGGTGATATATAGATGCTGCTTTGAATTATTTGATTTTACAATTTTTTGTGCAATTACCCTAATTGCAGTTTTTTAAAGTGAATTATAGAGGCTCTGTAAAATATCAGTAGCCTGCAATGTAAATTAATATATCAGCTCCTATTTACATGTTTGGTTTTGGTAAACCAGTTACAGAGGTAGATTCAATTATCTTTCCATAACATATTCTACATCAGAGGTAGTATTAACTCTCCAGTCTTCCAGCTTACCTTGAAGATTCTGGACTTGCCAGGCTCCACAATTGCATGAGTCAACTCCTTGAAAAAGATCTTTCCCTTTTCCTTTCCTGTTCCTTTCTCTTTCCCTCTCCTTTTTCCTCTCTCTCTCTCTCTCCCTCAATACATATATATGTATGTATATGAAAGAGAGATTTTATATATATATACAACCTCTTATTCTGTTTCTCTGGAGATACAGATTCTCCTATTGCAGATTATCCCAGAGTTTTAGGATAAGTTTCAAACTCCTTATCATGACATATACAACCTTTTATTTTCTTTCTACTATATCTACCTTCTGTGCCTATGCTCTCATCATACGTTTTTAATGGTACCATGCCAATTAATTTGCCATTTCTTGACATCCTATGATCTTGTATTGAATTGTTGATTCACTTTATTCACTTATTTCTTTTGTCATTCATTTATACATACAAAATATAGCTTTGAGGAACTGCTATTTGCTAGAAACTGAACTCATTTCAATTCTTTAGAAAGTAAGCCTCACTTATTATGCATGTGCCAGACAGAAGAAATACATTCTATCACTTCCAGTCAGACCTGTGCAATATGTTGACCATTAGCCTCATTGTCTAATGAGCACTTGGAATATGTCTAGTCTGAATTGAAATGTGCTGCAGTTGTAAAATAGACACTGGACTTCAAAACTTAGTAACAAATAGTAATTCAAATTTATTAATTTATTTGTTTACTTTTACTCTTTTTAATGTGGCCATTAGAAGATATAAAGTTTCATATGTGACTTGTATCTTTGACTCTTCAGACGTCTGAGTAGAGGAGTAGTACTGGGCTAGACCTTCCTCTCTTCTCCATCATTCACACCTCCTTTTCCAGACATTATTAGAGCCTTACTTGACTGTGTACTTCATCTATAAATCAATAGTTATTATGTTATAATTTTTTGAAATATATTGTAAATTTCCTTTTGGCAAAAAATATCACTTGCGTGTACTTAGCAAGTAGTAGATACCCAAGAAATTTTTGCCAATTTAATCTTGTTAATGAATAAAACAGTGCATATTTCACGTAAAGCAACAAAGGAATCTTATAGAAATGCTGCAAATCACTTTATTTTTTCTGGTTAAGGAGGTATTTTCTATATCTGAGTTCTCTTCCTTTGTAATTATCTAACAAGTCCTCATTCCATGTATTCTTCAGACAGTAGTCTGGATATTTGCTTTAATTCCTGTAGAACAACTCATACTAAATTAATTTCAATTTCATTGATTCTGCAGTCATGAATTAAGCACCTACTATATGTATGGCTCTATTTTAAGTAGTGGAGGCAAGACAGAGAGAAAATATCCCTACTCTCCTGGGCTTAAGTTCTAGATATAGTACACACATAAGGACAAGAAAACAACAAAGTTCTTCAAAGACAATAAAATAAGGGAACAGCTTTGGATTTTTTGATTAGGAAAAGCATTTCTAATGAGTTGAGATTTGGGCTGAGGACTCTTATGATAGAAAGAAATAGTCATACAATGATGTTCGTGAAGAGAATTATGTATGGATGAAAGATGAGTTTGCCGGGGTCCTGAATCATGAATAGGCTTGTCAGTATGAGGAACAGCAAGGAAACCAATATAGCTGAATTAAAGTAGGTGAAAGTGAGTAGGGTGGAAAACGAGGTCAGATAAGTGGGTGGTTCCAGTTCAAGTTCAGCCTTGTATACAAGGCAAGCAGTTCAAATTATTTTATAAGGGCAATGAAAGGTATTGGAGTGTATGGCACATGCAGGCGACATGACTGATATACAATTTAAATACATCACTGTTGCATCATTAATGGATTTTAATGCAGTGGATGTAGTTTGTTAGAATTAGGGAGACAATTTAGCAAGATGTTTTAGCAAAACAAGTGAACGATCATCTAATGTCCTGGAAAAAGAAGTTTGCAGAGAAGATGGAAAGCAGAGATTGTGGTTGTGTACACCATTTTAATCTTTGCTCAACACATAGTATCTGGCACAAAGTAACCAATGGTAGCTACTTTTTGTTTAGTGTTTACACAATGTTCCAAGCCCCATTTAAAACACTTTAGATATATATCATTTGTATTCATCTTTAATAATTATTAGCAAGTACAGTATTTTTTTAATTTTACAGAAGGAAATACTAAGTCTAAGAAAGTTTAATGATTTATTTTTCTACCATCAAGCTGTAAAGTTGTTGGGATGGAATTCCTCAGGAAATTTGGAACTATAGCACCACTACTGTCACCTGTCATTTGCCAAAGAACTTATTGGATGAACACATTTAAGTCTGAGGAGCAGATTTTAAATTTGTATGCTGTGATTTACATAGGCAGAAAGGCAACTTCACATATTTTGTACATGGCTTGGAGGACAGGAGGTGCTCTCCAAGCTTTCTCTCACATGAACCATGATGTGCCACTATTTCTGCACTTTTTGTCTGGCCCTGTGTTGCTATAGGGTTCCTGGTGAGTCATTCAATTCTCACAATTAAAGTGAGCCATTAGGCAGAGTGTCCCCCAAGTTTCAAATTATTCCTCAAAATGTCTCAAGTGTCTATATTTTCACAACAGGACTTTCTCTTTTCCTGAGAAAGATTCTAAAGGGTTGGGTTCCTTGGTCCCTTCTCTGAATTTAACAAATTTTTTAGTGCATTCTAAAACTTCTAAATTTCTTCAGAATCTTTCATCCCCATACCAAGCAAAATAACACCTTACTCCATATGACAGGGATTTCCTCTATGTTGCACCCCATGTGACTACTCTATAAGTAAATAAGTTTTCTGAATCCTCCACCATTTGGCATGTTGGGATATACTAGTTTTTTCTTTTTTTGTTGTTTTTTTATAAATTTATTTATATTTGCTTGCATTGAGTCTTTATTGCTGTGCGTGGGGCTTTCTCTAACTGTGGCGAGCAGGGGCTACTCTTCCTTTTGGCACACAGGCTTCTCATTGCAGTGGCTTCTCTTTGTTGTGGAGCACGGGCTCTAGGTGTGTGGGCTTCAGTAGCTGTAGCTCATGGGCTCTAGAACACAGGCTCAGTAGTGGTGGTGCATGGACTTAGTTGCTCCGAGGCATGTGGGATCTTCCCCCGTGTCCCCTGCATTGGCAGGCAGATTCTTAACCACTGCGCCACCAGGGAAGTCCCTAGTTTTTTCTTCACTACTTAAACTTAAGACAATTTTCAAAATGTCCCTGTTTTTTTAAATTAATTAATTACTTTTTTAAAAATTTAAAACTGAGCAATGATTTTTTTTCTCAGTTGAAGTAATATATTCCTTATCTTAATGGCTTGATAGCTTGAGAAGAGCAAGCCAAAATAATACTAATAAAATAGGAATAATAATAAATACTTTGAATTTAAAAAGTAGTGGCTAATGTTTCAAAATACCTTCTACACTTGTGGGCTGAGTTTTGTGCCTCTCTTTCACTGTTTTGCTTTCTCTCAAAATATTAGGGGATCAGTAATTCTGTGTTCATTTGTATTTAAAATTTTCTCTCAGCTTTTTATTTGTTGTAATTACCATTTGTTTAAAACAGCTTGCCTCACTAGTTTGGAAAAAGTGGTGTGCTGAATGCTGGAAACGCTATTCATTCTCTGAAAGTCAGTACTTGGGTAGTGGAAATAACTTGCCTCTCCATGATTTATATCCATTTCACAGCTTTAGGGGCTGGATGAAGTTACTAATATTTATTGCCTGCTACTTTCAACAACCAAGGAGATAGGAGAGAGTATTAGCTGGTCTTATTGCCAATGAATAATCCTTACATGTGATCAAGGACTCTTTCCAGCTCTTCCTGTAGGTTGACCCTAAGGTTGGCACATCCTCGTGGTTACTTGTCAGTTTTTTTTTTTTTGTTCTGTAACTTCTTCTAGTTTTATTTCTACATAAAATGATTCCCATCAGCCCTCTGTATTTTAGGAATTACCCAAAACTATAGTTTTCTGGTGACATTTTGTCATTTTTCTAGTGGTACAATAGATTTATTCATTTTGAAATAGTTTCTTTTCTTTTTTTTCTGTTTTTTTTGCCAATGAAGTTAGGGATAGGAAGGAAAAAAGATGTTTGTACCCATTTTCCTATCTTGATCCATTCTCCATATGATTTTATTTTTATTTCCCAAATCACAAATATGAAATTTTCTGTTGACTGTTTAAAAATTTATTACGCCATGGTAATAACCAAATTTATTAATACATCATACAAAGGTCTTCATGATTTGTCACTTACCACTTAACCAACCTGGTGCCTCTCCGTGCATGTCCACGGTGACCTCCCCGGAGTGGCCACACACTGCTCCCTCCAGCGCCCTGGTGTGTGGGCAAGGCCGGGGGTCCCCGCCCGTCCTGACGAATGTGCTGACGATCCAAGGCAGCAGCGTCCACCTCGCCCCCACACCCCACTAACCTCCACACCCCCATTCCACGCAATGAACGACAGCACTTTAGCTTAAACTCCTTTCAGTCTCAACTCTGGCTCCTGTGTTAGTCACAGTGGACTACAGAGTTTACAATTTTTAAATCAATGTGCTCTTTCTCATCTTTCACAGCAGTATTTTTGCCTGCTCTTTGCCTGGCTTAAATTTTCTCAAGCTTTATGACACAACTATAATGTCAATCTGACATTATAGGATGCATTCTTTGACTTTTCTCTCAACCTAATGAGATGCCTCCTCTGTGCAATTTTAACATCTTAGACATATGTCTATTTCAAAGCTTGTTATTACATCATGTTGTAAGTTTTCACATAAATGTCTCCTTGCTGGCTGTTGTCTCCTTCAACGAAGGCTATACTTAGTTGTCTTCATAGTTTCAGTGCTTACAGTCTTACAATATGTATGCTAAAACATTATTGAATAATTCAATGAGTCATGATATAGTCATGAAATATTGCATATATTTTAAGAATATCAGCACAGGAGGATATAATAACAGTATCTCAGTCACAATTGATTTCAGAAATACTGTATCATACCAAAATTAATCACAGGAACTTTACTTTAGACCAGGGTCCAATTTTGCTTTTCTTTGTGGAGGCAGAAAATGACTTCTGACGAAAACTGAAAAGGATAATTAAATAACTCTGACGAGTAATCTTCACTGATTAGACTAGCCTTGACATCTTTCATCTTTGTACATTAGTTTTCCTAAAACTTAGTCATCTTACACCTCTTCTCTGGAATATCTTTGAATTTTCTTCCTCTAGACCAATGCTTTATAAATGTCTTGTTAAAACAAAGAAGAAAAAACCATATTTTTTAAGGTTTAAAATATTACCCAATAACGTAAATCATTTTTTCATTGACAGAGATCACATTTTTTCATTCTCTAAATGGCTAACTATGATTTTTTCCTCATCAACTCAATTTATAATTAAGTTTATCAAAATGTGTCTTTCTAGCCTTACTAAAGTATTGAACTTCTCATTTGCCAGCTAACCTTTTACTAAGAAAAAAATATATAATTATCTATTAATTTAATATGAATCTCTTAGGAAAATAAGAATTTTTACCAGTGATCACCAATGCTTTAAAAGTTAAGACGGTAAAAGGTAAAGTATGCTTGGAGATAAAGTCTTTAAAATACAGATTATTCAGGGATCATATATTAATATTATATGGGCATTCTCCCCCAGATTCATGAATAAAGTTCCAATCTTTAATATACTAAAATTAATTAAGCAATTAATTGGCATCCTCATGGTCAGAGCGAAACCTGTCCCTAGGTTTCACAGCATATGTATTTTAGAGTTCACTGTTACCCATCAATGAAAGTAAACATCTCATTTTTTTTCTGTTAATTAGTTCCATAACAAACTCATGGTAGATTAGCTTGTTCATTTCTTCTGTCAAGTTCAAAAGGTCAATTCAAAGAAGTATGATAACTGGCAAGTGAGAACAAGATTTCAGATGTAAATGATAACTGAGATTATTAGAAATTACGTTAGGTAGATAACTTTGTCAAGGTGTAAACACATATCTAATATCGTATGATTTTGTGCTGACCTTAAACATTTATTATCAAGAGGTACTTTTTTTCTGTTTTCTTTATATAGTTTTCCAATATTATAGCTTTTGAGCAATTATTATATGCATATTATCAGCAGTAGTTTTGAAATTGAGTTCACTACAGTTATAACAGAAGTCTTGGACAATAACAAGGAAAGGAGGATATGACACTGATAGTGGAGAAATTCGATGAAATTTTGAAGACGTCCTCTACCCTGTTGAATGCCGAACCTCTGGGTTTGGCAAACAGTTTTATGCATGGTGCACATGACAACATCTAACAGTTCCTCAGTGCTCTTCCTGTGCCCAGTTATGGTCGAAATGCTTTCACATGTCAATTCATCACTATAAGCATATTCATTTTAAAAATAAGAGTTGAAGTAACTATTTTTTCAGAGAAGTGAATTAATTCACACAGGGTTAGACAAGAAGCTAGAGGGTCCATCTCTAGAAATCGTTTTTATACCTTAAGCCACACTCTCCCTCCAATCTACAGATGATATATGTTAAGTTAATAAAAAGAAAATAATGTCCTCAGAATCTTGATAATTCCATTCAATAATATAGTTTTAAATGCAAATTTTTGAGTAGCAAATGAAAGAAAATCAAGTTATAACTCTGATGAAGCCACAGTAATGAATTATGCTTAACCTTCCTCTCCAAAGGAAAAATTGCTGCTTTGAACTTTGTCAGTAAATTATAACATATGTTCTAAACATTTCTTAAATATTTAATTACTATTAAATGTCATTCGAGAGGGTATATTTTATAGATTAGTATTATTCAAATAAGTTCCAAATGGAGAAAAATTCACATTGTTTTCAATTTCCTTTTAACTCATAACCTTTTTTTTAAAATTTTTTAAACATCTTTATTGGAGTATAATTGTGTTACAATGGTGTGTTAGTTTCTGCTTTATAACAAAGTGAATCAGCTATACATATACTTATATCCCCATATCTCTTCCGTCTTGGATTTCCCTCCCACCCTTCCTATCCCACCCCTCTAGGTGGTCACAAAGCACCGAGCTGATCTCCCTGTGCTATGGAGCTACTTTCCACTACCTATCTATTTTACATTTAGTAGTGTATGCCAAATGCATGCCAATTTGGTAGAGTCCATGCCACTCTTTCACTTTGTCCCAGCTTACCCTTCCCCCTCCCTGTGTCCTCAAGTCCATTCTCTACATCTGCATCTTTATTCCTGTCCTGCCCCTAGGTTCTTCGTAAACTTTATTTTTTAATAGATTCCATATATAGGTGTTAGCATACGGTATTTGTTTTTCTCTTTCTGACCTACTTCACTCTATATGACAGACTCTAAGTCCATCCAACTCACTAAAAATAACTCAATTTCATTTTTTATGGCTGAGTAATATTCCATTGTATATATGTGCCACATCTTCTTGATGCATTCATTTGTCCATGGACACTTAGGTTGCTTCCATGTCATGGCTATTGTAAATAGAGCTGCAATGAACATTGTGGTACAATGATTCTTTTTGAATTATGGATTTCTCAGGGTATATGCCCAGTAGGGGGTTGCTGGGTTGTATGGTAGTTCTATTTTTAATTTTTAAGGAACCTCCATAGTGTTCCCCATAGTAGCTGTATCAATTTACATTCCCACCAACAGTGCAAGAGGGTTCCCTTTTCTCCACACCCTCTCCAGCATTTATTGTTTATAGATTTTTTGATGACGGCCATTCTGACTGGTGTGAGGTGATATCTCATTGTAATTTTGATTTGCATTTCTCTAATGATTAGTGATGTTGAGCATATTTTCATGTGTTCGTTGGCAATCTGTATATCTTCTTTGAAGAAATTTATATTTAGGTCTTCTGCCCATTTTTGGATTGGGTTGTTTGTTTTTATGATATTGAGCTTCGTGGGCTGCTTGTATATTTGGAAATTAATCCTTTGTCAGTTGCTTCATTTGCAAATATTTTCTCCCATTCTGAGGGTTGTCTTTTGGTCTTGTTTATGGTTTCCTTTGCTGTGCAAAAGCTTTGAAGTTTCATTAGGTCCCATTTGTTTCTTTTTGTTTTTATTTCCATTTCTCTAGGAGGTGGCTCAAAAAGGATCTTGCTGTGATTTATATCATAGAGTGTTCTGTCTATGTTTTCCTCTAAGAGTTTGATAGTGTCTGGCCTTACATTTAGATCTTTAATCCATTTTGAGTTTATTTTTTGTACGTTGTTAGGGAGTGTTCTAAATTCATTCTTTTACATGTCCCTATCTAGTTTTCCCAGCACCACTTATTGAAGAGGCTGTCCTTTCTCCACTGTACATTCCTGCTTCCTTTATCAAAGATAAGGTGATCATAAGTGCGTGTGTTTATCTCTGGGCTTCCTATCCTGTTCTCTTGATCTATATTTCTGTTTTTGTGCCAGTACCATACTGCCTTGGTTACTGTAGCTTTGTAGTATAATCTGAAGTCAGGGAACCTGATTCCTCCATCTCCGTTTTTCTTTCTCAATATTGCTTTGGCTATTTGGGGTGTTTTGTGTTTCCATACAAATTGTGAAATTTTTTGTTCTAGTTTTGTGAAAAATGCCAGTGGTAGTTTGATGGGGATTGCGTTGAATCTGTAGATTGCTTTGGGTAGTAGAGTCATTTTCACAATGTTGATTCTTCCAATCCAGGAACATGGTATATCTCTCCATCTATTTGTATCATCTTCAATTTCTTTCATCAGTGTTTTCCAATTTTCTGCATAAAGGTCTTTTGTCTCCTTAGGTAGTTTTATTCCTAGGTATTTTATTCTTTTTCTTGCAGTGGTAAATGAGAGTGTTTTCTTAATTTCACTTTCAGATTTTTCATCATTAGTGTATAGGAATGCCAGAGATTTCTGTGCATTAATTTTGTATCCTGATACTTTACTAAATTCATTGATTAGCTCTAGTAGTTTTGTGGTAGCATCTTTAGGATTCTCTACGTATAGTATCATGTCATCTGCAAACAGTGACAGTTTTACTTCTTCTTTCTGATTTGAATAACTTTTATTTCCTTTTCTTCTCTGATTGCTGTGGCTAAAACTTCCAAAACTATGTTGAATAGTAGTGGTGAGAGTGGGCAACCTTGTCTTGTTCCTGATCTTAGTGGAAATGCTTTCAGTTTTTCACCATTGAGGACGATGTTGGCTGTGGGTTTGTCATATATGGCCTTTATTACGTTGAGGAAAATTCCCTCTTTGCCTACTTTCTGCAGGGTTTTTATCATAAATGGGAGTTGAATTTTGTCGAAAGCTTTCTCTGCATCTATGGAGATGATAATATGGTTTTTCTCCTTCAATTTGTTAATATGCTGTATCATGTTGATTGATTTCTGTATACTGAAGAATCCTTGCATTCCTGGAGTAAACCCCACTCGATCATCATGTATGATCCTTTTAATGTGCTGTTGGATTCTGTTTGCTAGTATTTTGTTGAGGATTTTTGCATCTATGTTCATCAGTGATATTGGCCTGTAGTTTTCTTTCTTTGTGACATCCTTGTCTGGTTTTGGTATCAAGGTGATGGTGGCCTTGTAGAATGAGTTTGGGAGTGTTCCTCCCTCTGTTATATTTTGGAAGAGTTTGAGAAGGATAGGTATTAGCTCTTCTCTAAATGTTTGATAGAATTCGCCTGTGAAGCCATCTGGTCCTGGGCTTTTGTTTGTTGGAATATTTTGTTTTGTTTTGTTTTTTTGTGGTACACGGGCCTCTCACTGCTCTGGCCTCTCCCGTTGCGGAGCACAGGCTCTGGACGCGCAGGCTCATCGGCCATGGCTCACGGACCTAGCTGCTCCATGGCATGTGGGATCCATCTGTACCGGGGCACAAACCCACGTCCCCTGCATTGACAGGCGGACTCTTAACCACTACACCACCAAGGAAGCCTGGTTGGAAGATTTTTAATCAGAGTTTCAGTTTCAGTGCTTGTGATTGATCTGTTCATATTTTCTATTTCTTCCTGATTCAGTCTTGGCAGGTTGTGCATTTCTAAGAATTTGTCCATTTCTTCCAGGTTGTCCATTTTGTTGGCATAGAGTTGCTTGTAGTAATCTCTCATGATCTTTTGTATATCTGCAGTGTCAGTTGTTACTTCTCCTTTTTCATTTCTAATTCTATTGATTTCTGTCTTCTCCCTATTTTTCTTGATAAGTCTGGCTAATGGTTTATCAATTTTGTTTATCTTCTCAAAGAACAAGTTTTTAGTTTTATTGATCTTTGCTAACATTTCCTTCATTTCTTTTTCATTTATTTCTGATCTGATCTTTATGATTTCTTTCCTTCTGCTAACTTTGGGGGTTTTTTGTTCTTCTTTTTCTAATTGCTTTAGGTGCAAGGTTAGGTTGTTTATTCGAGATGTTTCCTGTTTCTTAATGAAGGATTGTATTGCTATAATCTTCCCTCTTAGAACTGCTTTTGCTTCATCCCACAGGTTTTGGGTTGTTGTTTCTCCATTGTCATTTGTTTCTAGACATTTTTTGATTTCCTCTTCGATTTCTTCAGTGATCACTTCGTTATGAAGTAGTGTATTGTTTAGCCTCCATGTGTTTGTATTTTTTACAGATCTTTGCCTGTAATTGATATCTAGTCTCATAGCGTTGTGGTCAGAAAAGATACTTGATACAATTTCAATTTTCTTATATGTACCAAGGCTTGATTTCTGACCCAAGATATGATGTATCCTGGAGAATGTTGCATGAGCACTTGAGAAAAATGTGTATTCTGTTGTTTTTGGATGAAATGTCCTATAAATATCAATTAAGTCCATCTTGTTTAATGTATCATTTAAAGCTTGTGTTTCCTTATTTATTTTCATTTTGGATGATCTGTCCATTGGTGAAAGTGGGGTGTTAAAGTCCCCTACTATGATTGTGTTACTGTCGATTTCCCCTTTTATGGCTGTTATTATTTGCCTTATGTATTGAGGTGCTTCTATGTTGGGTGCATAAATATTTACAATTGTTATATCTCCTTGGTTCGATCCCTTGATCATTATGTATTGTCCTTCTTTGTCCCTTGTAGTAGTCTTTATTTTAAAGTCTATTTTGTCTGATATTAGAATTTCTACTCCAGCTTTCTTTTGGTTTCCATTTGCATGGAATATCTTTTTCCATCCCCTCACTTTCAGTTTCTATGTGTTCCTAGGTCTGAAGTGGGTCTGTTGTAGACAGCATATATATGGGCCTTGTTTTTGTTTCCACTCAGCCAGTCTGTGTCTTTTGGTGGGAGCATTTAATCCATTTACATTTAAGAGGGTATTATCGATATGTATGTTCCTATTCCCATTTTCTTAATTGTTTTGGATTTGTTATTGTAGGTCTTTTTTTTTTTTTTTTTTTTTTGATGCTTAAGGAGCAGGGTTGTCTCTCAGATTCTCAGGTGTCTCTTCCTAAAGTAGCTTGATTTTTGAGACATTTATTCTGGAGCCATGGCAGCTATCTGATTCTTCTTTTGAACCAAAAGACTTTTCTCTCTGAATGAGAACTCTGATGTTCTAACTCTAAAATGTTCTGCTTTACCTCAAGTCAGACAGGTTTTTTTTTTATTAGTTTCTGCTTTATAACAAAGTGAATCCGTCATACATATACATCTGTTCCCACATCCCTTCCCTCTGTAGGTCTTTTTCTTCTCATGTGTTTCTTGCCTAGAGAAGTTCCTTTAGCATTTGTTGTAAAGCTGGTTTGGTGGTGTTGAACTCTCTCAGCTTTTGCTTGTCTGTAAAGATTTTAATTTCCCAGTCAAATCTGAATGAGATCCTTGCTGGGTAGAGTAATCTTGGTTGTAGGTTTTTCTCCTTCATCACTTTAAATATGTTGTGCCAGTCCCTCTGGCTTGCAGAGTTTCTGCTGAAAGATCAGCTGTTAACCTGATGGGGATTCCCTTGTGTGTTATTTGTTGTTTTTCCTTTGCTGCTTTTAATATGTTTTCTTTGTATTTAATTTTTGACAGTTTGATTAATATGTGTCTTGGTGTGTTGTTCCTTGGATTTATCCTGTATGGGACTCTCTGTGCTTCCTGGACTTGATTAATTATTTCCTTTCCCATATTAGGGAAGTTTTCAACTCTAATCTCTTCCAGTATTTTCTCAGTCCCTTTCTTTTTCTCTTCTTCTTCTGGGACCCCTATAATTTGAATATTCATGCGCTGAATGTTTTCCCAGAGGTCTCTGAGACTGTCCTCAATTCTTTTCATTCTTTTTTCTTTATTCTGCTCTACAGTAGTTAGTTCCAGTATCTTATCTTCCAGGTCACTTATCTGTTCTTCTGCCTCAGTTATTCTGCTCTTGATCCCTTCTAGAGTATTTTTCATTTCATTTATTGTGTTGTTCATTGTTGCTTGTTTCATCTTTAGTTCTTCTAGATCCCTGTTAAATGTTTCTTACATTTTCTCTGTTGTATTTCCAAGATTTTGGATCATCTTTACTATCATTATTCTGAATTCTTTTTCAGGTAGACTGCCTATTTCCTTTTCATTTGTTAAGTCTAGTGGGTTTTCATCTTGCTCCTTCACCTGCTGTGTTTTTTTCTGTCTTCTCATTTTGCTTATCTTACTGTGTTTGGGGTCTCCTTTTTGCAGGCTGCAGGTTCGTAGTTCCTGTTGTTTTTGGTGTTTGTCCCCAGTGACTAAAGTTGGTTCTTTGGGTTGTGTGTGCTTTCTGGTGGAGGGGATTAGTGCCTGTGTTCTGGTGGATGAGGCTGGATCTTGTCTTTCTGGTGAGCAGGTCTGCGTCTGGTGGTTTGTTTTGGGTTGTCTGTGGCCTTATTATGATTTTAGGCAGCCTCTCTGCTAATGGGTGGGGCTGTGTTCCTGTCTTGCTAGTTGTTTGGCATAGGGTGTCCAGCACTGTAGCTTGCTGGTCGTTGAGTGAAGCTGGGTGTTGGTGTTGAGATGGAGATCTCTGGGAGATTTTCACCATTTGATATTATGAGGAACTGTGAGGTCTCTTGTTGGACAAGTGTCCTGAAGCTGGCTCTCCCACCTCAGAGGCACAGCACTGACTACTGGCTGCAGCACCATGAGCCTTTCATACACATGGCTCAGAATAAAAGGGAGAAAAAGTAGAAAGAAAGAGAGAAAGAGAGAGAGAGTGAGAGAGAGAGGGAGGGAGGGAGGGAGGAAGGAGGAAGGGAGAAAGAGAGAGAAAGAAAGAAAAAAGAGGATAAAAGAAAATAAAAGGAAGATAAAATAAAGTTATTAAAATAAAAAATAATTATTAAGAAAAAAAATTTTTAAGAAAAAAAAACAAAAAAACAAAAAACGGATGGACAGAACCCTAGGACAAATGGTGAAAGCAAAGCTATACAGACAAAGTCTGACACAGAATCATACACATACACAGTCACACAAAGAGGAAAAGGGGAAAAAATAATATATCTTGCTCTCAAAGTCCACCTCATCAATTTGGGATGATTCGTTGTCTATGCAGGTATTCCACAGAAGCAGGGTACTTCAAGTTGATTTTGGAGATTTAATCTGCTGCTTCTGAGGCTGCTGGGAGAGATTTCTCTTTCTCTTCTTAGTTTGCACAGCTCCCGGGGTTCAGCTTTGGATTTGGCCCCGCCTCTGCATGTAGGTCACAGGAGGGCGTCTGTTCTTCGCTCAGACAGGACGGGGTTAAAGGAGCCGCTGATTTGGGGGCTGTGTCTCACTCAGGTTGGGGGGAGGGCGGGGCACAGAGTGCGGGGTGAGCCTGCGGCGGCAGAGGCCAGCATGACACCGCAGCAGCCTGAGGTGCGCCGTGTGTTCTCCCGGGGAAGTTGTCCCTGGATCATGGGACACTGGCAGTGGCGGGCTGCATAGGTTCCCGGGAGGGTAGGTGTGGAGAGTGACATGTGCTTGCACACAGGCTTCTTCATGGTGGCAGCAGCAGCCTTAGCATCTCATGCCCATCTCTGGGGTCCGCGCTGATAGCCGCGGCTCGCGCCCGTCTCTGGAGCTCCTTTAAGCAGCGTTCTTAATCCCTTCTCCTTGCGCACCAGGAAACAAAGAAGCAAGAAAAAGTCTTTTGCCTCTTCGGCAGCTCCAGCCTTTTCCCGGACTCCCTCCCGGCTAGCCATGGTGCACTAACCCCCTGCAGGCTGTGTTCACGCCGCCAGTCCTCTCCCTGCGCTCCGACTGAAGCCCGAGTCTCAGCTCTCAGCCCCGCCCGCCCCGGCCGGTGAGCAAACAAGCATCTCGGGCTGGTGAGTGCTGGTTGTCACCGATCCTTTGTGCGGGAATCTCTCCGCTTTGCCCTCCGCACCCCTGTTGCTGTGCTCTCCTCCGTGACTCTGAAGCTCCCCCCTCCGCCACCCATAGTCCCCGCCCATGAAGGGGCTTCTAGTGTGTGGAAACCTTTCCTCCTTCACAGCTCCCTCCTGCTGGTGCAGGTCCCGTCCCTATTCTTTTGTCTCTGTTTATTCTTTTTTCTTTTGCCCTCCCCAGGTACGTGGGGAATTTCTTGCTTTTTGGGCAGTCTGAGGTCTTCTGCCAGCGTTCAGTGGGTGTTTTGTAGGAGTTGTTCCACATGTAGATGTATTTCTGATGTATCTGTGGGGAGGAAGGTGGTCTCCGTGTCTTACTCTTCCACCATCTTCCCCCTCTCCCTTGGTCTTGATTAACTATTTCCTTTCCCATATTAGGGAAGTTTTCAACTATAATCTCCTCAAATATTTTCTCAGTTCCTTTCTTTTTGTCTTCTTCTTCTGGGACCCCTATAATTTTAATGTTGGTGCATTTAATGCTGTCCCAGCAGTCTCTGAGACTGTCCTCAATTCTTTTCATTCTATTTTCTTTATTCTGCTCTGCAGTAGATATTTCTACTATTTTATCTTCCAGGTCACTTATCCATTCTTCTGCCTCAATTATTCTGCTAAAGATTCCTTCTAGAGAATTTTTAATTTCATTTATTGTTTTGTTCATCATTGTTTGTTTGCTCTTTAGTTCTTCTAGGTTCTTGTTAAACTTTTCTTGTATTTTCTCCATTCTATTTCCATGATTTTGGATCACCTTTACTATCATTTGTCTGAATTCTTTTTCATGTAAACTGCCTATTTCCTCTTCATTTCTTTGGTCTGGTGGGGTTTGCCCTTGCTCCTTCATCTGCTGTGTGTTTCTCCGTCTTCTCATTTTGCTTTACTTACTGTGTTTGAGGTCTCCTTTTCGCTGTCTGCAGGTTCCTAATTCCTGTTGTTTTCGGTGTCTGCCCTCAGTGGTTATGGTTGGTTCAGTGGCTGTGTAGGCCTCCGGGTGGAGGGGACTCGTGCCTGTGGTCTGGTCGATGAGGCTCGATCCCGTGTTTCTGGTTTGCAGGGCCACGTCTGGTGGTGTGTTTTGGAGTGTTTGTGACCTTATTATGATTTTAGGCAGCCTCTCTGCTAATGGGTGGGTTTGTGTTCCTGTCCTGCTAGTTGTTTGGCATAGGATGTCCAGCACTGTAGCTTGCTGGTCGTTGTGTGGAGCTGGGTTTTCATGTTGAGGTGGTGATCTTTGTGAGAGCTTTCGCCATTTGATATTACATGGATCTGTGAGTTCTCTGGTGGACCAATGTCCTGAATTTGTCTCTCCCACCTCAGAGGCACAGGCCTGACACTTGGCCAGAGCACCAAGACCGTGTCAGCCATACGGTAGGCTGAGAGTCTAGGGATTCGATTGAGTCCTGGCAGTGGCCTGTCCCTCACCATTTAACTCATAACTTATTGATAAAACTTTACTTTTGGCTATTAGCCCATTATACTTTAAAAAAATAAAAAGAAAAAAAGCAGTGTTTTGATGAGCACTCCTGATTTGATAATGATGAGACTTGCATCCTGATCATACTATTTTTTTTGTGTGTGTGTGGTATGCGGGCCTCTCACTGTTGTGGCCTCTCCCATTGCGGAGCACAGGCTCCGGACGTGCAGGCTCAGTGGCCATGGTTCACGGGCCCAGCCGCTCTGCGGCATGTGGGATCTTCCCGGACCGGGGCACGAACCCGTGTCCCCTGCATCGGCAGGCGGACTCTCAACCACTGCGCCACCAGGGAAGCCCCTGATCATACTATTTTGATGAAGTTTAATACAGAATTCAAATCTACAAGCAGGCTTGTATATAAGGACACTCTCTCTCCTTTTACACCCCCCTGTCCTTGCAGTTCAATTTTACACACACACACACACACACACACACACTTACCCAGTTTTTCTACAGATTTACCTAGTTTTCCATAATATCTTATCTTCAAATTGTTAATATATCATTATGAGTAATTTATGCACAATAATTTGAAAAATTATGTGGAGAATGTACAATGTTTTTCCAAGCCCATCTATTTAAGAAATTTATTGCTGTTAATTGAGTAGCACATAATAATAACTATATAATAATCAATCTGCAAGGAAAATGTTATAGATTTAATAAAGTTCAGGGTAATGTTGTCTCTCTCATTGACCCATCACCAATACATTAACTAATATTGACATGTGAAAGTGGCAACATTTTTATTCCCACTGGTTCATTGGTACCAAACTTAACACTGACAATTTTATTATTATCATTATTGACCTAAACCAGGATATTCTGAAAATGCAAGCTCATCAAAGTTTAATTACAATGAGTAAATATTAGATTTATGTCAATTAATAATGCAAATATTCACATTTTAAAGTTTTGTAGAATTTCTATTAACTTTCTAAATTTCATAGACCTATGAAATTATTTTCTAGTATATATAAAATCTATCAAAACCAAAAAGTAAACAGAACAAGTTAGAAAAGACAAAACTGGAAAAATGAATAAACTAAAAGTCTGTTATTTTATTTTGACTGGCAAAAAACAGAGAAAGTTAGATTTATATAAATATGCAACAATTTTATAAACTTATTTTCTTGCCTTTGATTGTATTGCATTGTGCCTTCCAGGGAGATTTCACCTCGCTTAAATCTTAAATCACTGAATTGTTTTCAATGCCATCATTGTTTTCTCTTCCTATGACTTCATGTCTTTTTTCATGCTCTCTATTCTTTACAAGATTTCTAAGACTGTTACATAATTTTTAAATATCATTAAGTAGATGAAGAATTGGAGTAGGTTATCTCACTTCACCTTAACGACCACAGGCTTATACTGAATTGTTATTTGGTTTAGATCTTCTCAATCTATAGTTATACTCACACTGTAGATAGACATCTTTTCTTCCCTGAAAATGAGTGAAATTGCTCATTCTGGAAACAGAAATGAAAATGAATTGTTCATATCAAAAAAAAGTGTGAGGAACTGTAAAATGTGCTCTACTATAAAAATACATGTGAAAAATTTAATCACTTTGTTCTGGGTGACGTTAGGATGAGGAGGAGGGGGACAGAGGGCAGTACATTTTATGTGACCCATGGAACCAAAAGAGAGAGAGGACTGTATTGGTGGTTCAAGAAACAAACACCATCTTCTGAGTCCTCTGGTCTTTGCAGGTATCTTGTCTACCTGATTACCAAACATGTTTCTGGCATATGGTGCTATGGTCTATATCTTGGGAATGCATGGTTCTAGATGTACATATAAAAATCCTTCAACTTGGGACTCCTTCCTACTTCTACTCACCTTTCCTCCTTGCCTCTTTGGGAATTTAATGTAGGAAAAAGAAGGCTTGACACATACTTCTAGTTACCTATGGCATTTTGTACTTTCCCCATACATCTGCAGCCTGGACAAATAGCTTTTCTTTTTCTCATCCTCTCTAATCACTGGATACTTATGATTCCTATGTAATATGTGACTCTTACATTATTGAAGAAATGCTAAGATTCAAGTTGCTCAAATTTAACACTTGATATGGCAGGCAAGGGAACCCTAGTAATGGAAAATTTAAAAGGATTGAATGTAATTGCTTTAACATGCCAAAGTATCATTTCTGTCCATGTACAACCAGATAAACTTCTTAGAGACTGAGCCTTCACAGGAAGTTGACAATGAAATTTAAACTTCAGCTTGGTATTCTGATATCATTACTTAATCCATATTATGGTTGTTAATTTTACTGAAAGTTTTCTTGCTTCAAGTAACTACCAATGCTACTTGAGACATGCCAAGGCATATGGAGTAGAGAAGAGTGTAGTTGGACAGTAAGGAGGAGACGTTTGTGCAAGGCCTAGTATTCCCTGGTATGGAGTTTAGATTTTACAGAATTTTGGTCAGCTTAGTTAATGTTCCAATTTATTCTTGCTTCTCATCTGGGAAATATACTATAGAGGATGGACAGAGGTTATAGCCTTAATTTAGTTCGGAGAAAACAGTGAAAAAATAGTAGACTAGACAAATGTGAAGGTGGTATAGGTCATAGAAAGTTATGGTAATTTTTTCTAACACATATTTTGATAAGAAGACATATTTTAGAACTGTATATGTATCATGGTGTAAAGAAAGTAAAAAAGGATTGCTCTAATAATTTTGCCCTAAGCAATGAGTGAATGGTAGTGTCATTTGATTAGGAGTAAGGGTGAAATGAAGACATGTCAAGATACATATCTCCCTTTTTTTTTTTAATATCTTTATTGGAGTATAATTGCTTTACAATGGTGTGTTAATTTCTGCTTTATAACAAAGTGAATCAGCTATACATATACATATATCCACATATATCTCTTTGGCATTCAAGTAGAGATATCAATTTATATAACTAGATCTTGAAAGAATTACAGAAGCTTTTAAAGTTATTTTCCTCTTAGAAAAGACATATATATATATATATATATATATATATATATATATACACACATACATACATATATATATAATGGAAACTTGATTACTGACCTCAGTTCTCATCTTAATCCTTAGTGGCACAGTGTAATCTTTTGAAAAATGAGTTTGAAACTATTTACTTTCTTCCTATTGGCAAGTCATTTGCATAAAAAACTATATTTTTAATGAGAAACATATGTTTTTGTAGTCATATTTTTATTTTAAAAGGGATAAACTGCATCAGGAAGATGCCATCTGTTAAAAAAAATCTACAAACCTGTTTGAAATCATTTTCAATGGCTTTTACTGGTACTTAGGAAGGTCAAAAATCACAAAATGAATAAATTAATCTATTTAGTAGACTAAGTTTTTTCTTAAACGTATACACAGTGTTATTGATTAATGGAAGAGAGGAATAATACAGTGGTTGAATTGTACCATAAAAACCCTCTCAGCATAAAATACACACATATACAGTACAGGTACACACATATATATACATATGTTTTAAAATATGGAATTTATTATAATTTATAATTATTCAGGTATGATGAGGCCAACATAAGATGATTACTATTGAAAAGAGAGTTTGTTACTCTCAGTTTCCAAGAGGAGGGGGAACACCACACCATGAAGGGCCACATGGGGAAGCACCAGGATTGGTCCAGAGGCAGAAGGAGCAAGTAGAAAGCATGGCAAAGCCTTTGTTATGGCTTCCACAGGAAAGGCAAGGGAAGGCAGGGTAAGCAGACTTAGGATTGGCTACTTCTGAATAATTTCAGTGTGTTCTAGGGTATAGAGACTGTCTTAAGTTATCTGGTACCTGGCTGGGGGGGGGATATTAGGGCAAAAGATAGTGGCTCAACCTGTGAGAGCTCTAGTGAGAGCTCCAGAAAGGCGGTAACTGACTAGTCTGTGCTCTGGATTGGTTGGTTTACAAGAGATTCCTTGGCTTCATTACATTTATCTCTTACTCAGAATATGTTTTCTTAGAATAAAGTTTTTTTTTTGAAGTTTCCTTCATCATCAGCTGTCACAGGGAGGCATTCAAAATAATTGGTATTGATTTAATCAATAGCAGTGGTAACATAACCATTTAAATGTAGCCACCTATCTAATTATATCTCTTTTCTGCCTACACAATTATTACATGAAATTTTGAGTATATTAGGAAAAATCAACACTCACTTGGAAATGAGATGAATAGTCATTAAAGAAATACTGTGTTTGGAGTAGGAAAATATAAATGTAGGATGAGAATAATTTGTATATATGTACAAGATATGAACATTTGCATTTTAAATGAAGGTTTTTTTTGTAATTTCTCTAGAACATTTGTTTAAGAGTTTTTAAAGAACTCTGAAACCTAAGAGAATTAGCACAAAGACTTCTTAAATCTCAGAAAGTGTAGAAATCTTTTGATTTTAAACCATTATTAGAGTTTTGGTTGCAAGACTCAATCTTTGTTACCCTTCAGATGCCTCTTGGTTTCCATTCATTAAATTATCAGAGAAGAGTGAGCTTCTTCACTAACCAAAATTGAAATAGTATTAGAATTCTACCTGAATGCTCAAATACATTTCCAATTATAATGCTACAAATAAAATGCTAAAGTATCCTTCTGTTTTCTAATATAGTAAAATACGCTTAAGTTCTAATCAAGAGAACAGTGTTTGAATTAGTGATTCCAAAACTCTGTGTGTGCTTTCTTTTGTATTTTTAAAAACTGTATTTTAAATAAACTTATCTTGAGTGTTTGCAAGCTCCAATTTTCATAATATTTATTATGATGTAAATGCAGAGCAAGAACCACTATTTTTTGTATGTTGCCTCTCAAACTGAAATTCTAATTATGTCATCCTACAAGTTAAAAAAGATTCATATTTTGGCATTACTTACAGGGAATTTAAAGGGAATTCTCCTCTGCTTATATTCTAGCCTCAAACTGTTGTAGTTCTGTTTCTGAAAATCTATGTTGAGTGTATTTTCTCTTGACTCATGTTTTATGCTTGTTGTTCTTTCTTCCCGAAATTCTCCCTTCTTTTCCACATCCATCTGGTTAAAGTTTATTTAACATTCACACATCACAGAAGTCATTTTCTCTAGGAAACTTCCTTATGTACACACCTCTCTTATGTGTCTTCATAGTATTTTGAATATTGCCTTACCATAGAAGGAATTTAAGTGTATTTTAATTATCTGACTGCCTTCCTTTCTGATATACTAGGCTTTAAATTTTACAAAGATAAAGATCCTGTTTTGTTATTCACCTGTGATCCCCAAACTAACACTATGCCAGTCACATAACAGGCACTCCAGAAAATATCATTATGGAAAAAAAGGAAAGAAAGGGAAGATATAACCACAACCAAGTCTAAAGTTATATAAGTGATTCAAAAAGTTACATGAAAGTGTTCCATTATGTAGAAGAGGGGTCGTAAAACAGTAACATATTCAATAACAACTGCACAAATGAAGAATATGGGTGGATATCAGGGTAAAGGTTGGAAAATGGTCTGCTGCCAAAACGGGCTTGCTTTTTGAGAACTCAGGCCACAGTCCAGTAGAAGCATGGCTTGTGTCTTTCATGTTCTGTTTGTCTAACCTGGTTAAAAGACATCTGTCATGTGTGAGCTGGTCAAAGGACATCAGCATATGCCATTTTCAAATTGGGGATATACTGTCAGGATCAGTCTTGGGTGCTTCGCTTTGCCAACATCTTGTGAAACACATACATGTTTCTCTTTAGACTTGCCAGTCTCCAGCCTGCTGTGAGCCAGAGACTGAGCAGATTCCACATGGACCTCTGTGCTGCCTTGCTGCCCATCATATGTCAGGTCTTCTTATCTTCTTTTAACATCCATACCAACAGCAGAATGAGAAATAACACAACCCTGGATATGCTGGTTGTGCTTTTATAATCTCCTTGCAGCTTTAAAACAATTATATTCAAAATGAAAAGATTTATCTCCAAGTGTGACATAAATCTGGTAATGACAAAAAAAGTATTTTTATTAACTGGTTAAATAAAGTCAAATTTTGTTTTCTAAGCTGTGGATCTTGGAGAAGATGTAATGAAAAAATGAGTCTGTTAAAGAAAGGAGAGTTCAAGTAATAGAGGAAACTTCTGTCCTTTCTGTCACACAGGCAGCTTCAATATTTCCTCCTGGCTGATGAGTCCCATATCCAGCTGTTACCCTAAATTTGCTGCAAATGCCAATGAGGAAAGGAAGTTAAATCCACTTGGCCATGTATTCAGCAGCCAACAACATCCTAACTAGCCAATAATCTCCTATTTGCTTTCTTTTGTTCACAAAAGAAAATTTTCCATTCACTCGTTCACAAACTTGTGATTCATACAATTTGACATAAAATTTTAGACTATTTTGTTCATTTTCTTTTTTTCACTCAGTTATATTGAGATATAATTGACACAGAACATTTTATAAGTTTAAGGTATATAATATTATGATTTGATACATGTATGTATTGCTAAATGATTACCACAATATGGTTAGTTAGCACATACATCACCTTACATAGTTACAGTTTGTGTGTGTGTGTGTGGTGAGAACTTTTAACATCCTCTCAGTAACTGTCAAATATACAGTACAATGTTGTTAACTATTGTCACCATGGTGTACAATACATCCCTAATACTTATTCGTCTTATAACTGGAGGTTTATACCCTTAAAATTTTTTTTCTTTGCCATATCCTTCTTCCTTTATGGGGGGTGGTGGTGGTAATTTTTGGAGCACCATTCGGAGGTCTTGAAAGTTTTGTGTGAATTTTATAGTCATTATAAAAATTAATTAATTTCTAATCAATCTTGAGAAAGTTATGCTTTTTCTTTTGGGCAATGTTTTCATGACATAAATCAAAACAGTCTCCCACTAGAATGAAACCACCTCAAAGCAAATACACTCCAAATAAATACTTCATTTAAAAGCTGAAAACCACATGATTATCTTGATAGGTCATGAAAAAGTAATTTATTCTACTCAACATCCATTTTTTATTAAATTTGAATACAGCTACAATTCAGTTCATACTGTGTCATCATAATGTGTCAAAATTCAACTACTAACAAACTATATAATTAAAATTTTGAAGAGAGAAATATTCTGTAAATAATACTAGCAAGTGCAACTGCAAGCAATTGAAAACAGGAAATAAGAAATGTATTTTTGTAGATGAAGTGTCTCCATAAAAACTATAAAAGAAATAACTGAAATATAATAAATGAGAATATGGAAAATCACAGTCCCTCACTCAGTTCAAATACTGGGCTTGTTCTTAAACCCAGGGGCCATCAGTTGAAGAGATCTGGCCTTTTTGAGGAAGAATCTGCAATGTGACCACAAGTATGTGTATTTATGTCAGTGTGTATGTGTGTGTGTGTGTGTGTGTGTGTATACACACATATATATATTTCTCCCAATTTTTACCAAAAAGATCACAGTCATTTACCAGAATAACAAACATTGAGGAAGGATACCACCCAGATATTCTGAGGATTTTTGGATTCAGGATTTTATACCTGAGCCTCAGAATGCTACCATGGCCCTTTTGGAGTAGAGCCATGTGGAGACCAGGTGATACATATCAGTCCAGCCCATGTTCTTTTGTTTTGAAAGCAGTGATCCTCAGACCAATCTTGAGGTTATTTCCCTGAACCCCTACCCTCAATACATTACTACCTTTCAAGAGAATCAAGCAGTCACACGCTGGCAAGTTTAACATTTTACTCTTTCTTTCTTGACAGGGGGATGAGTAACAACAATTTGTATTTACTGAGATTATCACACATTCTGGAAATTAATTTTCCTAGGTTGTTCACAATGCCTTTGCCGACAATTCTCTGAGGACTTGAAATCATAGGATCATGCATAACACGGCCTCAGACCAAGGGAATCAGTTTATAGTGATGGGAAAACAACGAATGGTGCAATATCCTCCACCTCTGTTTTTTTCCCTCAAGATTTCTATGGCTATTCGGGGTCTTTTGTGGCTCCATACAAATTCTAGTTCTGTAAAAAATGCCATTGGTAATTTGATAGGGATTGCATTGAATCTGTAGATTGCTTTGGGGAGTATAGTCATTTTCACAATGTTGATTCTTCCAATCCAAGAACATGATATATCTCTCCATCTGTTTGTGTCATCTTTGATTTCTTTCATCAGTGTCTTACAGTTTTTTGAGTACAGGTCTTTTACCTCCTTAGGTAGGTTTATTCCTAGGTATTTTATTCTTTTTGTTGCAATGGTAAATGGGATTGTTTCCTTAATTTCTTTTTCTGATCTTTAGTTGTTAGTGTATAGGAATGCCAGAGATTTCTGTGCATTAATTTTGTATCCTGCAACTTTACCAAATACAATGATTAGCTCTAGTAGTTTTCTTGTGGCATCTTTAGGATTCTCTGTGAATAGTATCATGTCATCTGCAAACAATGACAGCTTAATTCTTCTCTTCTATTTTGTATTCCTTTTATTTATTTTTCTTCTCTGATTGCCGTAGCTAAAACTTCCAAAACCACATTGAATAATAATAGCAAGAGTGGACATCCTTGTCTTGTTCCTGATCTTAGACGAAATGCTTTCAGGTTTTCACCATTGAGAATGATGTTTACTGTGGGTTTGTTGTATATGGCCTTTATTATGTTGAGGTAGGTTCGCATTATGTGCACTATCTGGAGAGTTTTTATCATAAATGGGTGTTGAATTCTGTCAAAAACTTTTTCTGCATCTATTGAGGTAATCATATGGTTTTTCTCCTTCAATTTGTTAATATGGTGTATCACATTGATTGATTTGTGTATATTGAAGAATCCTTGCATCCCTGGGATAAACCCCACTTGATCATGGTGTATGATCCTTGTAATGTGTTGTTGGCCTCTGTTTGCTAGTATTTTGTTGAGGATTTTTGCATCTATGTTCATCAGTGACATTGGCCTGTAATTTTCTTTTTTTGTAGTATCCGTCTGATTTTGGCATCAGGTGATGATGGCCTCACAGAACGAGTTTGGGAATGTTCTTTCCTCTCCAATTTTTCGGAAGAGTTTGAGAAAGACGGGTGTTAGCTCTTCTCTAAATGTTTGATGGAATTCACCTGTGGAGCCATCTGGTCCTGGACTTTTGTTTGTTGGAAGATTTTTAATCACCATTTCAGTTTCATTACTTGTGATTGGTCTGTTCAAATTTTCTATTTCTTCCTGGTTCAGTCTTGGAAGGTTATACCTTTCTAAGAATTTGTCCATTTCTTCCAGGTTGTCCATTTTATTGGCATAGAGTCAGTTGTAGTAGTCTCTTAGGATGATTTGTATTTCTGTGGTGTCCATTGTAACTTCTCGTTTTTCGTTTCTAATTTTATTGATTTGAGTCCTCTCCCTCTTTTTCTTGATGAGTCTGGCTAATGGTTTGTCAATTTTGCTTATCTTCTCAAAGAACCAGCTTTTAGTTTTATTGATTTATTGTTGATTTATTGTTTATTGATTTATTTATTGTGTTCTTTGTTTCTATTTCTTTTATTTCTGCTCTGATCTTTGTGATTTCTTTTCTTGTACTAACTTTGGGTTTTGTTTGTTCTTCTTTCTCTAGTTCCTTTAGTTGTAAGTTTAGATTGTTCATTTGAGACTTTTCTTGTTTCTTGAGGTAGGATTGTATTGCTATAAACTACCGTCTTAGAACTGCTTTTGCTGCATCCCATAGGTTTTGGATCGTCGTGTTTTTGTTGTCATTTATCTCAAGGTATTTTTTGATTTCCTCTTTGATTTCTTAAGTGATCTCTTGGTTATTTAGTAACGTATTGTTTAGCCTCCATGTGTCTGTGTTTTTTACATTTTTTTCCCCTGTAGTTTATTTCTAATCTCATAGGTTGTGGTCAGAAAAGAAGCTTGATATGATTTCAATTTTCTTAAGTTTACTGAGGCTTGATTTGTGATCCAAGATGTGATCTATCCTGGAGAATGTTCCATGTGCATTTGAGAATAAAGTGTAATTTGCTGTTTTTGGATGGAATGTCCTATAAATATCAATTAAAGCTGTCTGTTCTATTGTGTCATTTAAAGCTTGTGTCTCCTTATTAATTTTCTGTCTGGATGGTCTGTCCATTGGTGTGAGAAGTTTTAAAGTCCCCCACTATTATTGTGTTACTTTCGTTTTCTTCTTTTATAACTGTTAGTATTTGCCTTATGTATTGAGGTGCTCCTATGTTGGATGCATATGTAATCGTTATATCTTCTTCTTGGATTGATCCCTTGATCATTATGTAGTGTCCTTCCTTGTCTCTTGTAACATTCTTTATTTTAAAGTATATTTTATCTGATATGGGTATTGCTACATCAGCTTTCTTTTAATTTCCATTTGCATGGAATATCTTTTTCCATCCCCTCACTTTCAGTCTGTATGTGTCCCTAGGTCTGAAGTAGGTCTCTTTTAGAAGGCATATATATGGATCTTGTTTTTGTATCCATTCAGCAAGCCTGTGTCTTTTGGTTGGAACATTTAATTCATTCACATTTAAGGTAATTATCAATATGTATGTTCCTGTTTCCATTTTATTAATTGTTTTGGGTTTGTTTTTGTAGGTCCTTTTCTTCTCTTGTGTTTCCCATTTAGAGAAGTTCCTTTAGCATTTGTTGTAGAACTGGTTTGGGGCTGAATTCTCTTAACTTTTGTTTGTCTGTAAAGCTTTTGATTTCTCCATCAAATCTGAATGAGATCCTTGCCAGGTAGAGTAATCTTGGTTGTAGGTTCTTCCTTTTCATCACTTTAAATATATAATGCCAGTCCCTTCTGGCTTGTAGATCTTCTGCTGAGAAATCAGTTGTTAACCTTATGGGAGTTCCCTTGTATGTTATTTGTCATTTTCTCCTTGTTGCTTTTAATAATTTTTCTTTGTCTTTAATTTTTGTCCATTTTATTACTATGTGTCTACGTGTGTTTTTCCTTGGGTTTATCCTGCCTGGGACTCTCTGTGCTTCCTGGAATTGGGTGGCTATTTCCTTTTCCGTGTTAGGGAAGTTTTTAACTGCAATCTCTTCAAATATTTCTCAGGTCCTTTCTCTCTCTCTTCTGCTCTGGGATCACTATAATGCAAATGTTGTTGCATTTAATGTTGTCCCAGAGGTCTCTTAGGCTGTCTTCATTTCTTTTCATTCTTTTTTCTTCATTCTGTTCCATAACAGTGTATTCCACCATTCTGGCTTCCAGGTCACTTTTCTATTCTTCTGCCTCAGTTATTCTGCTATTGATTCCTTCTAGTGTATTTTTCATTTCAGTTATTATATTGTTCATCTCTGTTTGTTTGTTCTTTAATTCTTCCAGGTGGTTGTTCTTTAATTCTTGTAGGTGTTTGTTCTTTAAATCTTGTAGGTCTTTGTTAAACATTTCTTGCACCTTCTCGATCTTTGCCTCCATTCTTTTTCCGAGGTCCTGGGTCATCTTCACTATCATTATTCTGAGTTATTTTTCTGGAAGGTTGCCTATCTCCATTTCATTTAGTTGTTTGTCTGGTGTTTTATCTTGTTCCTTCATCTGGTACGTGGTCTTCTGCCTTTTCATTTTATCTGTCTTTCTGTGAATGTGGTTTACATTCCACAGGCTGCAGGATTTTAGTTCTTGCTTCTGCTGTCTGCTCTCTGATGGATGAGGCTACCTAAGAGGCTTGTGAAAGCTTCCTGATGGGAGGGACTTGTGGTGGGTAGAGCTGGGTGTTGCTCTGCTGGGCAGAGATCAGTAAAACTTTAATCCACTTGTGTGCTGATGGGTGGGGCTGAGTTCCCTCCCTGTTGGTTGTTTTGCCTGAGGCAACCCAGCACTGGAGCCTACAGGCTCTTTGGTGGGGCTAATGGTGGACTCCCGGAGGGGTCACACCAAGGAGTACTTCCCAGAACTTCTGCTGCCAGTGTCCTTGTCCCTGCAGTGAGCCACAGACACTGCCTGCCTCTGCAGGAGACTCTCCAACACTAGCTGGTAGGCCTGGTTCAGTCTCCTATCAGGTCACTGCTCCTTCCCCCTGGGTCCTGATGCACACACTACTTTGTGTGTGCCCTCCAAGAGTGGAGTCTCTGTTTCCCCCAGTCCTGTTGAAATCCTGCAGTCAAATCCTGCTAGCCTTCAAAGTCTGACTCTCTGGGAATTCCTCCTTCCGTTGCTGGACCTCTAGGCCAGAAGCCTGACTTGGGGCTTAGAACTTTCACTCCAGTGGTGGTCTTCTTTGTTATAATTGTTCTCCAGTTTGTGAGTCACCCACCCAGTGGTTATGGGATTTGATTTTATTGTGATTGTACCCCTCCTACCATCTCACTGCGTCTTCTCCTATTTCTTTGAATGGATGTGGGTTATCGTTTATGGTGAGTTCCAGTGTCTTCCTGTGGATGATTGTTCAGCAATTAGTTATGATTCTGGCTCCCTCACAAAAAGGAGTGAGAGCACGTCCTTCTACTCTGCCATCTTCTCAGGAAATTTTTCAAGAAAGATAGGGTTAAATCAATGTATTTTATGCTAACCAAATCTATGAATGACCCTACTGTATAGTTCAGGGAACTCTACTCAGTGCCCTGTGGTAACCACTAGAAAATACGAGTTGATCACAAGACACGGAATAAACATCTGAATGTCCTCACTGTGATCACCCTGTTGGAGGAACAGGGACAGTAGGCATCCCTCTCTCTTCTAAAAGAGGGCTTCTAATAGTGCAGCTATCTGGTTAAGGTGTCCGAGAGAGCCAGGCTTCAATTCTTATAACAGGCTAAAATTATATAAAAATACGTAAATCCAGAAACATATTGTAAGACTACTATCATTTAAGAACCTAACAAAAATAATATATAATCGCTCTTTAGCAAGAAGTGACAGATCAAGTTTCTTTGTGTTCACAAAGAAAAAAAATTGAGGCTATTTTTATATGGAAGAGATTTTGAGTTTCATTTAACCTAACCACTTTATTTTAAAAATCAGGATGCAGAAATCCTAAGTTTGAAATTTCTTGCTCATTTGCTTTATAGCTAGTTTATTGTAGATTTAGGACTTCTCAGCTATTAACAATGATATTTCCACGAGACCAAGCTGAGATTATTGAGAATCTGAGATTTTTGTATGACTTAGACCTCATGGTGTTTGGTTTTCTATTTGATGCTTTGTAAATAGTTATTAACTATTACTTAATGGTTAAATAATTATTCTCATCCTTTATCAGATTGGAATAATATTAGTATTACAATATCTTTAAATTGCCACATAGTGAACAATTAATATGGAAAAAAAGTCAAGTCAATAAGAACCATATAGAACTAGATTTAAACAATGTTGCAAGACTTCCAGAGTGATTAGTATGGTAGAGGAATTATTTACAGTAGATTTATATTATAATGAATGTATTGGAAAACATATTTTTAAAAGTTTCTAAGCAGTGTAATTGCATTATAAACTGCATGAGCTTTATCCTTTAATGTTTAGAAAAATTTGCAGAAGTAGCTCTACAAACAGCTTCTAATTTTACAGGTTTATTTACTATCTGAAATTTTTTGTCATATATAGGAAATAACTGATATGTGCTTTTTAAGACTGTGGTTATTTTAGATGATGTTTGTAAGATGCTTTTTGAATTACATTCATGGTATATTTTACTTAACTGATACCATTCAAGACAGTGATACCTTAACCTTTTAAAATTACCTTATTTAGTGAATTTTAAGTAATACCAACATTTAGTTCAATAATAATAACAGAAACTAATAGCGTATATCATAATCATAACTAAATGGAATAAAAATGAATTACATTTCTGTGCTTCACAAAATGTTAGGAAGAGAAGTGTTAAAAAACTTCCCACACTGACTGGGGAGCTTTGATGATCTGTAAATATTAAAGGTTCAGAACTACAATTCATGAATTTGCTGTATAACAGTTTGCCTGTGAGACAGAAACACAGTGTTCGATGGACTGTTAAAATCACTTCACTTACCACTGAACTGAAACTAAGAAGAAACATCTGTATGGTACAAAGTGACACAACTCAAACACTGCAGGAATAGAAATGAAGATGAAATGGATGATTCATCATATCATAACCAAAAAGTGAATTTATCTGTACAATATAATTTTCTTAATCGGTATTAGTTAAAAATGAGGGCTAAATGTTCCAATTGAATTAAATTACTACTAGTTAGTTATGAAAAAGTGCAGAGAAATTTTAACTCCAACAAACATGACTGCACCTGCAGCTCTGCTTATACAAATTCATGCATTTTAAATATCAGCTTAAAGAGGTCTGCCCTCTAGGAAAGAAATGATAAAGTAGCATTATTATTTGGCATGTGAATATATTAGTGTTTTGAAGCAGATTTTCCTTATGTATACCACCACTTCTTTTTTATATGCAATTAAACACTCACTTGTATCAAAGTGCTCTATGTAATTAAAAGTTCTAAAAAGCTATTAAGAACTGTTACACAATTATAATATTTTACTCAAAAATAAATAAAACCCCTTTACATTTAAAGTAAGTTCTATTTCTCCTAGTATGATTTCTTCTTATTCTGATAAAAATTGCCATTTTATTTAATTTTATTTTTTGTTTATTTTTTTAATTGGAACTTATGCTTTATTCATGTTAGCTTTGAAAGATTAAAAAATCTTGCCTGGAATCATTAATTTAAAAATATATTTCACTATATAAATGCATTTTATTTACTTTTTTAATTTAATTTTTTTATATATTGCAAACAGTGACAGCTTTACTTCTTCTTTTCTGATATGGACTCCTTTTATTTCTTTTTCTTCTCAGATTGCTGTGGCTAAGACTTCCAAAACTATGTTGAATAATAGTGGTGAGAATGGGCAACCTTGTCTTGTTCCTGATCTTAGTGGAAATGGTTTCAGTTTTTCACCATTGAAAATGATGTTGGCTGTGGGTTTGTCATATATGGACTTCATTATGTTGAGGTAAGTTCTCTCTGTGCCTACTTTCTGGAGGGTTTTGAGGTAAGTTCCCTCTATACCTACTTTCTGGAGGGTTTTTATCATAAATGGGTGTAGAATTTTGTCGAAAGCTTTTTCTGCATCTATTGAGATGATCACATGGTTTGTCTCCTTCGATTTGATAATATGGTTTATCACATTGATAGATTTGCGTATATTGAAGAATCCTTGCATTCCTGGGATAAATCCCACTTGATCATGGTGTGTGATCCTTTTAATGTGCTGTTGGATTCTGTTTGCTAGTGTTTTGTTGAGGAGTTTTGCATCTGTGTTCATCAGTGATATTGGCCTGTAGTTTTCTTTTTTTGTCGACATCTTTGTCTGGTTTTGCTATCAGGGTGATGGTGGCCTCGTAGAATGAGTTTGGGAGTGATCCTCCCTCTGCTATATTTTGGAAGAGTTTGAGTAGGGTAGGTATTAGCTCTTCTCTAAATGTTTGCTAGAATTTGCAGAATTTGCATTTACCAAAAACAAGAACATTTTCTTATATAACCATGATACAATTAACCAGAAAATTAACATTGATACATACTATTATTTAATTATTGAGACATTTTTCAGATGTCAAACTGTTCCAACAGTGTTCTTTCTTGCAAAATGTATTTTTTAATGTTTTTATTTCTAGTCTAGGATCCAATCAGTATAATACATTGCATTTCACTGTCATGTCTCTTTAGTTTGCTCTAATCTGGAATGGTTTCTCAGATTTTCTTAGTCTTTCAAAACTTTGACATCTTTGAAAATTATAGGCAAGTTATTTTATAGTATTACAGTCCAGTTATTTTGTAAAATATCCCTCTGTTTGGCTTTGTCTGATGTATACTCATGATTACATTCAGGTTATGCAGTTTGACAGAAATATCACAAAAATTATGATGCTCTCCTGTTCTTAGTGCAACGTAGCAGGAAATGATAATGTGGTATTTTTAAATAGCCTAGGTTAAAGATGATTTTATTTTTGCTATCATTCTTGTACTAGTATCATTCTTCACAGTATATGGAATAAGTTACTATGTGATTACTTTTGTTACTTATTGGGAATTCAGGACTTTTATATGCTTTGATAGAGTGGACACTATATTTACTGCTTTTCCTTTTGACACTTTTATCTTTTTTTATTACTCCAGATACATATTTGAAACTGATGTATATTAGCTGTTACTTCTCTCTCTCTCTCTCAGCCTTTTTCTGATTTATCATTGAGCTTGCCCTGATCAAATGCTTCTGTTCAAGTGCATCACCCATATATAGAACTACAGTGGAGATAATAAAAAAAGAAAGAAAAAAGACCCAAAAACCCTCTGGCACAGCTACCACACAAATTTCACTTTCTCTTAACCCCTTCCCCATGTATTTTCTAGATATGATTTCCCTTCTAAAAGGTCAATAGCTAAATAAGGCTTAAATCCCTTATTCAGTAGACCTGTTGCTGAGAAATAAATAAATAAATAAATAAATAGTATTTATAAAACTTATGAAATATCAGAATACATTTCAGATAATCTAAAATCTCAGAAAATATGTTTTCCCAATAATCTATCTTAAGAAATGTGTTTTCCCTGAAACTTACGTGTGGTAAAATATTGTATCCAATTGAATAATTTATAGGTTGGTAGTAGGATATCTCATTGAGTAATTCTACGGATTATTGATTTGATTAAAGTGAATTGAGTTCGAGTGTCATTTCTCTCTCATTCACAACAAATCAAGTAGCAGCCCTGCTGCAGTGTAGTTGGTGTTTGAGGTTACTACCACCAACGTTTTTTTAATTACTTGCTTCCTATTGTGTAGCTGAAAGCCTTGTCCATAGTATTGGAGATGACGACAAATTTGTGGCTTTTTGGACTTTAGACCTAAGTAACTGATCCAAGACTATCTCTGTGTTTAGGATAGTTCCTGTTGCTCTTCTGTTTCATCATTTAAATTCCCTAAGGCAAATGAACATTAACAAATGTTTTTCATTTTAGTTGGTTTCCATAAAAGAGTCATTTCAATAACTATCCAATATAAAATATGCAATTTCAGCTTGAGAGTATATATCTCTTATGTACCATGACATACATTTATTTTTTAGGGGGAAATTGGTAACTCACCGAAAGGTCTTTAGAGTAAAAGTGTAGCTGCTATTATGCATAATCTCTAAAAGTCGTCATAGTTTTCCACTCTGTTAAACTCAACTCAACTTTTTTCTACACTCCATGGTTTAGTAAATCTACCCTTTTCTTTGTTCTTTCCCCTTAAATATAATTGACCTTCTGTGTATGACACACTATTGTTAACTGTGTCAAGGGCTTGAAATAATTGAAAGAGTATCATTCTTTTCAAAAATGATCTTATAATTTAGTGACTCAGTAATGTTTACTTGGTAGTTGATGTTGAATGTGACCCTCCAGGTCCCCTTAACCAACTGGTGCATCTGTCTCCCAGCTATTCTCAAGCTTGTGCTTAGCAGACCTGCCCTCTTCTCCAGAAATTTGCTTTCAGCCAAACAGCACCCACATCAGCAGGAGTTCTATCCCACCCAACTCCACCCCCATTTTGAGAGCACACCTTGGCCAGTGACTTATTGGAGTAAGGTTCGATGTAACTTGTTATGAGGTTCCATTGACTTTTTGATCCCAGCTTCCACATGGGACCAGACTGAAAGTAATCAATAGCTGAGATTATATTATTACTTAAAAATTTTCTCCAGAACTTTTATTGTATCACTTTTTCCCCACATCCTGAGAGCCTTTCACCAATAAGCCACATGAAAAAAAAAATTCTCTATCTTAGATTCTGCTTCTTGGAAACTTAAGACAGTGCATACCAGGAGTCAACCTAGGAAATAGCCCCTGAGAATGTTGCAAATGGAATATTGACAGTCCTTGGAATGCTCTAGAAGTATAATTGCTAAGGTCTCATCTATGATGGACCAAAGTAGGATACAGTAAAAAGAGGATGCACTGGCAATGCAGTGTCTCAGGTTTTTTAGAGATATCAGAGAGATATATAACAATTATAAGAACAGTAGAATTGTATGGCAGTTGCTAAGTGTCAATGATTAATCTGAGAAAGTGATAGTCTCAGATCCATTAATCAACAATTTAAAGTAATTTATGAATGTCAGAATGCCTTCTTGGAAGTTTTTAAAGGGACCATTACATTACCTCCTGCAGCTAGAGGGTGAAGACAGCTAGATATCAGGAATATGGCATAATTTTAAAAGTGGTAGAAATTCAGAGATGTCTGCATTCTCAGCCTAGATGCATGCCCTATGCCAGTCAATAACATGAGAGGAAAGGAGGCTGACATGAGATTTGAGATGAAAATATAAGGGTAGATGACTGGAAATCCTTGAATGCTTAGATGCCCATTAGAGGATAATGGCAACCCTTTGCTTAAAGATTATGAAGAAGTCTTAACTGATGTACTTTATTGGCAGGACAATTCTTCCTCTCTTTAGGATCTGCCCCACCTTTTCTCCTTGGCAGAAGACCAGTAACTATTGTCAATCTCAACATGACCAAACTGGGAGTCAGTATTTAAAGGGTGCTGAATGAGATATGTGTGTGTGTATTTTAAAACTGGATATATATATATATTAATATCCAAGCACTCTGCTAGACTTGAGATTTAATGCTTTAGAAAGAGTCTTTAGAGTCTTAGAAATGGCCCACATTAAACAAAATGAGGCTTGCAGAGGAGGGTGGAGGCAGAGAATGGAGGAAGGGAACAAAGTCTTAGAGAAATAGATATACTAAAATGTAAGACACAAGAAATCATCTACTGTGTTTGTTCCTAGGTGAAACTAGTTAAAACTGCATTTACAATGACAACAATGAAAGCCTAGTTAAGGGGAGCACCAGTATCACAGCAGAGCTTAGTGATGGATGTTCTCTGTACAGTGATGATGAAAGTAGGAGATACTGTTGTAGAACTGGGTTCCCATTTATAATTGGGCAGAGTACAATTTCTGAATAGAAGAAGACAGTTGGCAATACTTTAGTCATAGAGGAAATGTGGGCATGATTTCCTTTATGGGCAGCAAAGCCAAAAGGACATGTCTCACCTATAGGATCCTGCATAACATCATCTTAATCCCTTGGAACTGCTTAATGGCAAAAGCAGTGAGGTGGTGAGCATATGATTATGGGATCCTCTAGTTCTACCATAGACTATATTATAGCATAGTAAGTGGTGCATCTGGGGCTCCAGCATGGAGATTATACCTTGCAAAGATGGTGAATTGTGAGGGAATATATGTGGAAAAAGATGAATTGAATGATTCAATATTTTGGCATTTGAGGTATACAGAGGAAATTATAAAGATTTTGGAATTAGGTGTTCATAGTTGAGTGCTTTTGATACACTGAAGAGAGAAAATGACCAGCTCAGGTCAGTCAATTATCATTGATGTCAGTTCCCTAGAGAGAGCTTCCTTGACCTACAAAACAGCCATGGAGTTTCATCTTTCAGATCTCACTTCAAGAGATCATAGGGAACATAGCTAATTGACATTCTCTAACTTTGGCATATTCTATTTATTTTGTGTTCCTGAAAACATGCTCCTCTAAGGCTACTTCTAACCAATGACTGAGTACAGTGAGTAAACTAGAACTCAACTACTCTTGCTTGGTGTAAGATTCCCTTAATGGGACACATTAAGCTACTTGGATCAAAACTATAAAAAACTCAAGGATATTTATGCAAGAAATATGATTTTGTATGTATTTGTAACTCTAATTTGTCCATTAGAGAAAAGGAAAAAGATGTGTTTTTTTCTATAAAAATATTTTTTTTTGAAATTTAATATTTTTCTTTAACATTATCTAATTCACATTATATAGCTTATCAGGTAAATTTGTTTAGACAAACCATTTGACCTCATGATGTGTTCCACAATGACATGAGAATAGAAGAGGGGATGAGTTCTGTATTTCATCAGTGTGAAGTCCTGATGCATATAGATGACTTCTCTGTATAAGTTGAAAATTACATGGTCAAAGGGTTTGAGAGACTGAGAAAAAGAAGTATGTACTTGGCTATGTTAGATTCAAACTGAACAAGAAAAGACATCCTAATGATCATATTTGTCCAGTCTATTTGTCCAGTTAATCATATTAGTGATTCCACTAAGGAAGGATTCCACTAAGACAAGGATTTGAAGTCAGCTTTCTAGCATATTATAGTAGTATTTATATATCTGTCAAAATGGAAGATACCAAAAACATTAAGATTTTTTTCACAAATGGCCAAAACCATAATTTTGACAAGAATGTTTTTCCAGAATGTACTAGATGTATAAGGATAAATACATCTTGTAGAATAAAAAAAGTAAAAATTTTAAAAAATGGATTGAATAGCTTATACCCAGTTAAAAGGAGAAATGAAAACTGAAAGGCAGATCCAAAGGACTTATCCAGAAGGTACCTCAAAATGATGGAGAAAGAAAATATTAAAGGTAAGAGTCATGGCAAATAGAATAAAAGGGTCTGTGGCATGTTTAATAAAAATTCCAGAAGGCAATAATGGAATGATTTAAATTTGAAAAAAATTCTATTCAATGAGGAAATGTCTCAAAATTTACAGAATTATTGAATTCCAAATACTAAGGTCCAAGGACCTCTAAGGCACCCTTACTTAGAAATAAAAAGAAATTCATATTAGGAGTTATTACAGTAAAAGTAAAGGGTAATGTAGTAAAGAGACAGCAGGAAAGAAAGAGAACCTAAAAGAGAACTGCTATTGGAATATAAGCTGATGTACGAACCCAAACATGGAAGCTAAAAGATAGTGGAATATTATCTACAGTGTGCTATACAAATTAACAGTCCACCGAAAATTCTATATCTGGAATCCCTAACCTTCAAGAATATTTGGAAACTAAAGCTATTTCCAGCCAAATGAAAATTAAACGAGTTTATCACCAATAGATTTTACCAGACAAAATTTCAGAGTTTATACTTCAGGCATGAGGAAATACAGTGATTCCAGGTAGAAGGACTGAAGGCAAAAATTCAAGAGCAAAAAATACTGGGAAATAAGTGTTAGGGAAGATGAATCAGGATATCTGGTCAAGGAATATTTATTGTTTTGTGCATTTTTTGTTTTGTTTAAAGTAAAAGGTGCCAAATTATATATGAGTGCTAATGGAAAGGATTGAGTACTGAGGAAGACAACAAAACTGATGAAATATGAGCTGAGAGTGTTATGTGGTTATAATCCAAAAAGACAAATGAAGGGATTGTACGTTTCAAAAGTGGAAAGTATGTTGTCTGATTTGAAAGCGGAAAGATGAGCAGGTTATAAACTCATGAATTCTCTTCTCTTTTCCCTCCTTCCTTCTTTCCTTTTTCTTCCTTTCTACCTTTTCTCCTTTCTTTCTTTCCAATGTGTGAGATAAAATTAGGAGTTCAAAATAAAAGAAAGAGGGAACCTGTGATTTGGGTGGAGTGAAGAAAGTGTGTAAGAGGGGAAGCAAGGACTTTTTTGAGAAGAAAACAAGATTAGCAAACTGCTGATAATCCTCTTCGTTCTCTCCTGCCTTCTCTGTCCATTGTGCTCTTACAAATTTCTTGCAAATTCTTGCAACCACTCTTCCTTAAATTACCAGGAGTTATATCTTGTTGCACTGGTATTCTTTCCAAGTTTATCTCCAGCTCAGTTCTCTGTTGTGACTTTTAGACTAAGCTTCAAATTAGTATCTTATTTCCTTCCTTGAAAGCATTCCGCAATGGTACCAAATTATCTAAGTCAAGCTCCTTTCCATAATGTATCCCTCAAATGCATCAGATGCTATTTTTCTTCTCCTTCCTGTTGGTCAAATTGTTTCTCTTGCCTGGGATCTCCAATTCTTTACAACTCCCACTTCCCTTTCCTCACCAATAACTGCCTAATCAAAGGCCTTATTCTTTAATAGATGCATCTTTAGATGCAGAATTTTCCAATTGATGAAACTTGTATGGTCATCAAGAGCAATGGTTCTGTATCACTTAATATTGGATACAAGATTATGCTTGGTCACTTAATAATTTGATCTTGGAAAATATTTTGAATTTCTCTAATCCTAAATTTGTCATTAATTCAAGGTTGCTAACAAGAGCGTTTGCTAGAAATATAGAAAAGATTGCAATATATAAATTATGTGTCTGGCAGATGGTTCAAGAAATATTGGCTATTTTTACAAAAGTTATATATTTATTTCAGTTTATATTCTTCAGTTTGAACATATTTACATACATGCCTTCTTCCCTATTTCTTCACTTACCACTGAATCACTTATTAAAAATACACCACATTGGTTCTGGGGTGCGGCTATATATATATTCAATGATTCCCTTTCCAAAAATACTGGAATTCTAAATTTCATTAGAATCACTAGAATATATTTATATTTTCCCAAATATTAAAATCATATAGAAGGACCCACTTAAAAATAATAAGTCATTTCTGAAATTAGGTAATGTTTTTTCTGTAGTACTGGTTTTATACATTGTTAATAAAAATGTATATATTTCATCTCCTCACATTGTTACCATTTGTGTATATGATGAATATATTTGAAATCTACTCTGTCAGCATATTTCCAGTGTTCAATACTAATGTTTTTAATCTCATCTTACCTTATTTTTACTCAATGTTAAGATTTATTTCTCCTCATTTTTAAAAAAAATTTTATTGGAGTATAGTTGATTTACAATGTTGTATTAGTTTCAGGTGTACAACAAAGTGAATCAGTTATACATATATATACTCTCTTTTTTAGATTCTTTTCCCATATAGGCTGTTACAGAGTACTGAGTAGAGTTCCCTGTGTTATATGGTAGGTTCTTATTAGTTATCTATTTTATATAGAGTAGTGGCTATGTTGTAAATCCCAATTTCCCAATTTACACCTCACCCCCTTATCCCCTGGTAACTGTTCGTTTGTTTTCTACATCTATGAAGACTTGTGTTTTGTAACTAAGTTGATTTGTACCATTTTTTTAGATTCCACATATAACTGATATCTTATGATATTTGTCTTTCTGTGTCTGACTTCACTCATTATGACAATCTCTAGGTCCATCCATGTAGCTGCAAATAGCATTATTTTGTTCTTTTTTATGGCTGAGTAATATTCCATTGTATATATATGTACCATATCTTCTTCATCCATTCCTCTGTTGATGGACATTTACATTGATTCCATATCCTGGCTATTGTAAAGCTAGAAAGTCTAGCGATAAACCCACACACCTATGGTCACCTAATCTATGACAAAGAATACTTTTTCTTTTTAAAAATAATAATTTTGAACATACCTTTTTCATATGAAGAACTAAGGATAACTTTGGTACATGGAATACAACTCTAATAGGCAGCACTGTTATCTACAATACTTTCTGTGGCCTATAATACATAAAGATCTATAACATATAGCTCATATGACCTTTATCTACTCCTACTTCTTAGAACAATGTTAAATCTCAAAATATTTCAATTAAATGGGCATTTGTATCCTGCAACCTCAAGTAAGGTCCATTGGTAGGATAGAATCCTGTCAACATAATTAAACATTAAAATTCAAACATGCTTATCAGACTTTATATTAGGCTCACACCCCAATCAATTAAAATAGATTCTAGTGTAATGAGAGGAATGGGATAAATTAATACATCCATGCTCTATAATTATACATTGTTAAATGTATGTGTAAATAAAATCAATAATAAATAGGATTAATTTAGTTATGTCAATTTCTAGTTTCTTTTTACTGAAGAACTGGTGATAAATATTAATCACTGAGAACTTTTTCTTGACCAATTGGGATAATCATTGTGTTGAACAAGTTCTTGTCCTCATTGATTTAGCCTGTTTTCAAATATCTCTTCTTTGCTCATATACTTATTCAAAATCCTTAAGTAACCAATGTTTAAAGCTCAATTTCTAGGAAAGTTTCTCCTTCCTTTCAACATGCTCTATGATTATTTGTCTGTTGTAGAGACAAATACCATAAACTCATGTATTGATCTTTTTGTTTGTCTATGTGTTGTGTTGCCACTATAAGATTTGAATGCATCAGAAAGCTATAGGACAGAATATTCATTTAGAATTTTTTTTAAGAAAGAAGAGTCAATATTTGCTTTGAGTGTGGCTAGAAACATTACTCTCATTTGCTCCACACTATGGAGCTTCTCATAAAACAATATTTGATGACCATTTTGCATAATAGTTGTGGTTTTGATGTTTAATTACCTTCTTATACCATGTAATATTATATGTCACTCTTTATTCATTTTCTAAGATATTCAGAACATATTGCACACTTGTACACTTCTTTGCCCCAGGAGTTATCCTTAACCTTAATGAAAATGTTTTATTTTAGTTTAATAATTCAGTGTTGTCATGACAGAAAAGTAAAAGGAAAAATCAGAAGCTGTTTTCTACTGCTACCCATTTTCACTCTTTGTTGTCTAAAGTATCTTTTTTTTTTAAGTCCCTGAATTTATGCCATGTGCCAAAAATTTCTATCAGCACAACAGTTAATCCATGTCATGGTGTCTGAATAAAAATGAATAAATTAAGAAATAAATCTGTGTTGTAAAGTGTTACTCTGACTTTATGCTTTGAAAAATACATTTTTAGTAATGACTACACTCTAAAAAAAGACTGCACTGTGAAGAAGGAACACAATCATAATCTCTCAAATGTCAGTTTTATTCTTATTTAACGATTACTTTCACTGATAGAAGAACTACTTTATAGAACTCTGAAATGTAGTCACCTTTTTTTAACTCATGGGAGGAAAAGTCTAACAGATATACAGACCATTTCTCTTAGAAACAGGTCTACTACTTTTAAATAAATATTTTTTTCCTTAAAGCTCATTTTATTTACACTATTATAAAGAATTTAGGAAGTTAGTCATTTCTTTTTAAATCAGAGACCAAATTTTTTTTCCAATTTTTTGTTGTGTTAAAATACACATAACAAAATTTAATATTTTAACCATTTTCAGTGTACAGTTCAGCAGTGTTGTATACATTAAGATTCTTGTGCAACAAAGCCGCTCTGCATCCTTATATTGTCATTTTTTCCCTATATCTCTGGAAAAGTAAAAGTCAGAAGCCTGCATAGTGAAATTAAGACACACTGTGGAACATTAAAGAACAATTTATAATTTTTTAGACCAAACTAGAAGAGAAAATGCTAGAAATATTCTATGATGTCATAAAATTGGCTTCAAGTGAAAATAAAACATATTCGTTTATGAAGAGAATAATGTGGTAAAGTAGCAATAAAGATAAAAGTTGTAACATGCTTTTAAAATACATCTATATTTCTCTGAGTGGCAGTGGGATAATATATTCAAAGTAATAAAAAGAAAAAAGAAGAAAGGAAGGAAGGGAAGGAAGGAAGAAAAGAAGAAAGAAAAGAACTGCCAAGCAAGAAAACTCTATCCAGCAAAGTTGTCCTTTAGAATTGAAGAATTTTCCAAACAAAAGCTGAAGGAGTTCATCATCTGTATACCAGAATTACACAAAATGTTAATGTAAATTCTTCAAGCAGAAATAAAAGATTGCTAGTTAGTAACATGAAAACAGGAAAGTATAAAACTCACCAGTAAAGGTAAATATATAGTTAAATTCAGAATACCCCAATGTTATAATGGTGCTGGGTAAATAACTTATAACTATAGGTTTTATATATATACATATATATATGGTTAAAAGACACAAGTGTTTAAAATAACTATAATTATAATAATTTGTTAGTGAAAATATGTAAATTTAGAAAAAAACATTAAATGTGGGGGAAGAGTATCAAAATATAGAACATTTTTATGCATTAAAAGTCAAGCTGTTACCAGCTTAAAATTGACTATACAGTAAGTCCCCTACATACCAACGACTTCCGTTCCGAGAGTGCATTTGTAAGTCCAATTTGTTTTTAAGTCCAACCAAGTTAGCCTAGGTACCCAACTAACACAATTGGCTACATAGTTCTGTACTATAATAGGTTTACAATACTTTTCACACAAATAATACATAAAAAGCAAACAAACACAAAAAATAAAACAGTTTTAAAGTACAGTACCTTGAAAAGTACAGTAGTACAGTACAACAGCTGGCATACAGGGGCTGGCATTGAGTGAACAGGTAAGAAGAGTTACCAACTGGAGGAGGGAGAGGAGGTGGGGGACAGTAGAGCTGAAGGATCATCAGCTATAGGAGACAGAGGGCAAGTTGAAATTTCGCTCACGTCTGACGTTGATAGCACAGTTTCCGGTTCCTTGCTGGATTAAACTCTATCTACCGTCTCGAAAAAACAATCCAATGATGTCTGGGTAGCAGCTCTTTTTTTCTCATCATAGATGACTCGGTAACATTGGATTGCATTCTGAATGGCTGCTGCAACCTTCGTGTACAGTTCTGTTTGGGTCCTATGCCTCTAAAACTAACAGTGTCTCCTCAAGTAAAGAAAATCCCCTTGACGTTTCCTGCATCGTGAATCTCTTCCATTCTTCAGTTACTTCTTCTTCCTCTTGTCTCTCTTTGTCCTTTCTCTGGGCCTTCAATTCCATCAGGTCTTCATTAGTAAGCTCCTCATGTTGCACAGCAACAGTACTGTATAGTAAAGTACACAAAAGCACAACCACTTGTAGAGGTTGCACACATGTGACAATGTATTGGGTTGACCAAAAAGTTCCTTTGGATTTTAAGTAAAAATATTTATGCCAGACATGTGAACTAACTTATGTGAATTGGTATGTGAATGCGTGTTCACATCTTTGAAAGTTAGCAACTTGAAGGTTCGTATGTAGGGGACTTACTGTACAATCATTGACTTGAAATGTGACTTGAGGAATTGATGCTTTGATTTTGGCCATGTGAGAGAAAAAAAAATTATGTAGTACTTGTATTTAAAAAAAGCTGTTTTTATTTAATCAAATTTGGTAACTAATAGAGAAATATGCAAGTCAGGCCTATAGCAGACATCTATTTGTTTGGTTTTATTTTGGTGCTTACCTGGAACCTCATCCTTTCCTATGATAAGAATCTCTCTCACCACTTGGGTGACATATACTCAAATTGCTCTTTCCTTTTTACCACAGTGATTGGTTCAGTGTGATTTAAGCTAATCAAACCAGAGTTGTCTCTGGGGAGCTGACAAATTTTGGGGAAGAGGGGCCATATATTATGGAGTTGCTATTTGAAGAAAATGTGAACTTGGACTGCCAATGGCTATGATGCTTGCTACATGGAATCAGTTAATCTGAGAGATGGAGAGAGGGACCCCAGGAGATATTGTTTCAATCTCTATATCCTTCTGTGTTTAAAATTATTTTTACATTTGTTATTTAAATTATGTGAGAGAATAAGCTTTAACTTTTGCTTAAGATATGTTGTTAAAGTCTTCCCATTGCAACTGAAAGAAATATCAATTCATAACTTACACATACAGAATAAACCTGACTCAAAACTTTATTTCTGTAAAGGAAAGTAATACCTCACTGAATATTGCCTGTAATTTTGGTGGCTCCATATTCTCAGCAATATTTATGAAGCTCTATTTAAACAAAGTTACGGATCTTTCTTATTTTGCATTGATTTTTCTTCTTGATAAGACTGGCAAATTTTGCCATGTTATTGAGTGCTAAAATGATGCTTTCCATGTAGCAGAATCACTGTGAGAATCTGATTTCTCATGCTAATTTCTCAGATAAAATTAATTTCTTGGCAAAAATTTCTTACATGTATTTTTAATGTCTAATCCTCATAATATGTTATTTTCATATATGCTCCCTGCTAAATTCCTGCTTCCTATTATTTTTTACAACAAGGATGGCATTTTTTAGTATACATGGAATTGTGGCTTTCTCACAAAGATCATTTTTTAAATCTGCTTTCTCTGTGTTCTGTTACAAATATTGTTTTGATGTGAGTAGTAACTTCAAGATTAACAAGAAAAAATATCCACCATCAAACAGAAAACTGTACTCTATGCTACTCTTTATAGGAGATAATAAAATACTTTATGCCTTTATAACAATTTGATGTCATTAGAAAATTGTTCCATGTAAAATATCATTGGGCTATAATGTTACAAAATTACTGTGGTAAATTGACATTATATATCATGTCAAAAAACAATTATAGGGCTTCCCTGGTGGCGCAGTGGTTGAGAGTCCGCCTGCCGATGCAGGGGACACGGGTTCATGCCCCGGTCCGGGAAGATCCCACATGCTGCGGAGCGGCTGGGCCCATGAGCCATGGCCGCTGAGCCTGCGCGTCTGGAGCCTGTGCTCCGCAATGGGTGAGGCCACAACAGTGAGAGGCCCGTGTACCGCAAAAAAAAAAAAAAAAAGAACAATTATAGTATGCTTGTATGCAGGTCTTAGGAGTTTCAACTTAGCTATAAGTCAATAATGCTAGAAAGACTCTAGGAGGTAGCTGAAATAGGAAAGTAGAATATTATAAAGTCATCTAAGTGTTAATACTTAAAGAAGGATGCAGAAAAAATAAATACTGAAAGGCACAGAAAAAGGTTACAATAAAGATAAGAAAGAACTGAAACTACTGAAGTTACCATGCAGACAGATACATGTGGAATTACTCAAGCCCAGAATAACTGTAAACAAGGTAAAATTTTGGGATTTACACAAAAGGAATCATTTTGGGAACTTTAACTGGCTTATTAAAAAATCCCCTTTGAACTTAAATGCTGCAGAAAGGAGAGAGAAAGTGATAATAAAAATGATTCTAGTCAATGAGATAAAACTAAGATAGTCATGAGAAATAGCTCAAAGTAAGCACTGAAAATTTTTGAGAAAGCCTGAATGAACCACACAATTAATATAAGGATAAAGAGATTTTTAAATAAATTGATTCAATGTTTCTATCATTGTACTTCCATACTGTGATGAAATGTATTAAATACTTGTCTACATATTTTTAGTCCTTTGGAACTGTGTGCTTATTGAAGAAACATGCATTTTTCTTGCTACAATATTTGAAGTGTTTGTTTTATAATAGAATTATTGGATTTAGAGTTATTCAGTGGCAATAAATCTTTTATTATTGCCTTAATATATAATGGTAAATTGATATAATTATATATGGAGGCTTAAATACGTATTTAGTATACATTGAGAGGGGCTTTTGTTTTGTAAAAGATCTAAGTAGTCATGTTTTACACTAGATAAATTAATGTCATTCACAATTTAAAAATCATAAACTATCTATTGAGTGAAGGTAAAAAGTGCTTTGAAATATTAGGGAAAAACGTTAAACTAGTTATGGTTTATTCAAAAATGTATGAGAGAGTACATGCGTTACATGGCCAGAAAAATTATAACACAAGGTAGAAAATAATAAGCAGCTAGTGAAAAAATTTTAAATCATATGGTTTCCAAAGCAAGATGAAGATTTCTGTGAATGAGATTCAGGGAGAATGTTGAAGGAAAGACGTCTGAACTTGTTTTTAAAATGTGGGTAGAGTATCAAAGGATAAGACAATAAACTCAAATCAGGCAGTAGAAATGCTCTGGATTATTACATGGAGGCAGTAAAAGTGTAGACATTTTGGAAAATGATGGTTATGTCACTTAGGAATTGGGTTATAACTTCTGAAGAAAAGTAATAAGATAAACAGCTTAAAGGTGTTCAGATCTTGCATAGTCTTAAGTATCAGTCTAAGGGGGTTTGTATACCTTTTGTCAGTGCAAATATAGATTATCTTACAGAGTGTATATAAATGTTTAGCCTATACATATTATGTTAACATGTACACATGCTACATGGTACAGAGTTTTAACTTCATTATATATTCTCCAGAACCACTGTATATGCTTTCTCCTCAGTGAAGAATCTAGTTTTTTCAATTTGCAATATCCAAAAGAACGAAATTATCAAAAAGGATAGCTTAAAATATCAATAAGAACTGAAGATTGAATAAATTCTGAGACATTATTGTGATAACACACTTTCTTACATTCTTTTTAAAATTATAATAGGAAAGAGAATAAAATATAGTATATAAATCAAAATTTGATATAAGCACTCTAATTTTGAGGAAGCTGCTGGAAAAAGTTCTAAGCATTCTGTTGTTTTCAGCCAAATAAGTGAACACATTTATTATAACCAGTGGTTGATTAACACAAAATTTGTTTACAGCAATAGTTCTCAAGGCTGAATGCACATTGGAATACTCTGGAGAACTTTTAAAATCCAATGGCCAAACTACAGCCCAGACCACCCAAGTATGAATGTTTTTAATCTCCTCGGGTGATTTCAATGTCAAACCAAAGTTGGAAACTACTAATTTTCAGGACAAGTTAACCCATAAATTGGTTGATCACAAGCATAGTTTTCCATCTGTGATTATGACAAGTCTTATTTTCTTTTATGGATAGTAAACAATTGTCATGTAGTTAAGCAATTACCTAACTAGTAACCAACTGATTTAGTGATATTTTCATCGTATTTACTTGGTCCCCTGGTTGTTAATAGGCTATAAGCTTTTTTCCTCATGGTCTGTGTATTTGAGGCAAAATGAAGCCCTCAGCATTTGTTTAATATGGCGTATCCTTTCAGAAGGATGAGTCTCAGTGTGGGTCCCTTGAGTGCTCTACTCTTTTGTAAACATATAGTCTATCAAGTACTTACACTGAGAATTAAACTACATTGGAAGGCAACATAAGCTTCATTTCTTAAATTTACTAAATGTACTTTATTTCAGTTAAAAACATGAATTAAATGTTGACTAAATATAATCAGAATTTAATGATTATTGTCATTGTGTTCACAAATAAAATTAAATAATTTATTTTCTAGCCTAGGTTTCTATGTATTTTGTAAGAGGAATTCCTCTAGTTGCTTCCCTTCTCTAATATCAAATTTATTTTATTCAAATTTTAATGTTATTAAATGTTTGCTCATTATGTTTGCACATCATACAGATTGGAAATAAACAACTAATATATATGCTTGTCTATGATTCAACAGCCTTGTACCATATTACGTGTATGCATTTGTATTGGTATTATATATATACATAGTTAGATATATTCTTATATTATTCCCTGCTTAGGTTACTTATATTTTTTTTATTTTTAACTGATCTGTGTATTTATTTTTTCAGCTTTATTGAGGTATTCTGGACAAAATTGTAATATATTACAATGAGATTATTTGACATATGTTATACATTGTGAAAAGATTCCCACCATTGAGTTAATTTACCCATTCTTAAGCTCACGTATTTACTTTTTTCTTTTATTTTTCTTATTTTTTTTGTGAGAACACTGAAGTCTACTGTCTTAGAAAATTTCAATTTTACAATACAGTATTATCAAGGATAATTCCTATCTTATACTATAGATCCTCAGACCTTATTCATTTATAACTGAAAGTTTATATACTTTAACCAACCTCTCTTTATTTCTTATACCCCCAACCCCCTACTCTGGCAACGACCAATTTACTCTCTTCTTCTATAACTTTGACTTATTTTTAAGATTCCACATTTGAGTGATACAATACCATACATTTGACCCTTAAATAATTCAGGGGTTAGGGGCTCTGACCCCTACCCAGTCAGAAATCCAAGAATGACTATAATTGGCCATAGATATCAGTGGTTCCACATTTATTGATTCAACCAACCACAGACTGTGTATTACTTTAGCGTTTATTGAAAAAATTCTGTTTATGAGTGCATCAGCATAGTCCAAACCCGTGCTGTTCAAGGGTTAACAGTATTTCTTTCTCTGTCTGATATATTTCACTTAGAATAATGCCCTAAAGTTTCATCCATGTTGTCACAAATGGCAGGATATTCTTCTTTTTGAAGGGTAAATAATATTCCTTGGCAAACACTTAGTTTATTTCCATACCTTGGCTGTTGTGAATAACACAGCAATGAACATGGCAGTACAGATATATCTTCAAGATAGTGATTTCATTACCTTTGAATATATACCCAGAAGCAAGACTGCTGGATCATATGGTAATTCTATTTTTAATTTCTTGAGGAAACTCCATACTTTTTTCCATAGTGGCTGCTCAAGTTTGCATTCTTATCAACAGTATACAAGATTTCTCTTTTCTCTACACTCTCACCAGCATTTGTTATCTCGTCTTTTTTTTTGTGTGTGTGTGTGTGTGTGTGGTAGGCAGGCCTCTCACTGTTGTGGCCTCTCCCGTTGCGGAGCACAGGCTCCGGACGCGCAGGCTCAGCGGCCATGGCTCACGGGCCCAGCCGCTCCGCGTCATGTGGGATCTTCCCAGACTGGGGCACGAACCCGTGTTCCCTGCATCGGCAGGCGGACTCTCAACCGCTGTGCCACCAGGGAAGCCCTCTTGTCTTTTTTATAATAGCCATTCTGTCAGATGTGAGGTGACATATCATTGTGGTTTTGATGTGCATTTCCCTGATGATTAGTGATATTGAGCACTTTTCATGTGTCTGTTTGCCATTTGTATGCCTTCTATGGAAAATTGTCTATTCAGGTTATTTGCCCATTTTTAATTGGGTTATTTGTTTTTCTGTTATTTACCTGTATGCATTCTTTACATATTTTGGATATTTACTCCTTATTGGATATACTGTTTGTATTTTCTCTTATTCCATAGGTGCCTTTTCATTTTGTAATTGTTTCCTTTTCTGTGTGGAACTTTTTAGTCTGACATAGTCTCAACTGTTAATTTTTTTTTTGTTACCTTTCCTTTTGGTGTCAAATCCAAAAAAACACATCATTGCCAAATCCAATGTCAAGGAGATTACTCCCTCTATTTTCTTCTAGGAGTTTTACAGTTTCAGGTCTTATGTTTAAATATTTAATCCATTTGAGTAGATTTTTGTATGTGGTGTAAATAGGAGTCCAGTTTTATTCTTTTCTTTGTGGATATCCAGTGTTCACAGTACCATTTATGAAGAGACTATTCTTCTTCATTGTATATTCTTGGCTCCTTTGTTGGAAGTTAGTTGACCATATATGCATGGGTTTAATGCTTGGTTCTCTGTTCTGTTGCATTAATCTATGTCTGTTTTTATGACATGACCATATCCTTTTGATGACTATAGCTTTGAAATATGGTTTGAAATCAGGAAGTGTAATGCTCCAGCTTTGTTCTACTTTCTTAAGACTGCTTTGACTATTTGGGGTCATTTGTGGAACCATATACATTTTAGAATTGCTTTTTCTATAGGAATTGAATTAAATTTGTAGATTGCTTTGGGTAGTATGCACATTTTAAAAATATTAATTCTTCTAATTCATGAGCATGGAATATCTTTCCATTTATTTGTGTCTTCTTCAGTTTCTTTCATCAACATTTTATAATTTTTAGGATGTAGATCTTTTACCTCCTTGGTTAAGTTTATTTTTATTTATACTTTGTGGTACTATTGATTAAATTGTTTTCTTAAGTTTCCTTTTTGTTACTTTGTTTTTTAGGGTATAGAAACACAACTTCTATTTTATATTGACTTATATCCTGAAGCTTTACTGAATTCATTTGTTAGTTGTAACAATTTTTCCAGTGGAATCATCTAGTGGTTTCCATTTGCATGGAATATCATTTTTCATCCCTTCGCTTTGAGTCTGTGTGCCCTTGAAGCTGAAGCAAATTTCATGTAGGCACCATAAAGTTGGTTATTTTTCTTTTTTTTATTTTTTAATTCATTCAGCCACTATGTGTCTTTTGATTGGAGAATTTGGCCCATTTGCTATTAAAGTAATTGTTGATAAGTATGTACTTAATATTGCCATTTTCTTAATTGTTCTCTGATTCTTTTGTGATTTTTTTTTTGTTTCTGTCTTCTTCTTTTGATCTCTTCCTTTGTAATTTGATGACTTTCTGTAATGGTATGCTTCGATTCCTTTTTCTTTATATTTTGTATAGGTTTTTGCTTTGTGGTATCCTGAGCCTTACTAAAACATCTTATAGTTATACAGAACATCCCATACATACGAACATTCAAGCTGTGAACTGTCAAAGATGCAAAAGTGTTCACATCTCCAATCATGTAATTTAGTTCATGTGTCTGGCATATATTGTCACATGCGTGCATCCTCTACAAGTGGTTGTGCTTTTGTGTACTTTGCTGTATAGCACTGTATAGAGTACAGTAGTACAGTATGTTTATTTCAAGCCCAGGATGTCAATAAGCAAGTATAAAAGTAGCGGTGATGTACCTTGTACTGCTGAAGAACCAGAGAGATTCACGACACAGGAAACGTCAATGGGATTTTCTTTATTTGAGGAAGCACTGTTAGTTTTAGAGGCATAGGACCCAAACATAGAATGGTACATGAAGGTTGCAGCAGCCATTCAGAATGCAATCCAGTGCTACCTAGTCATGTATGATGAGAAGGAAAGAGCTGCTACCCAGATATCACTGGATCATGTTTTCAAGAAGGTAGATGGAATTGAATCCAGCGAAGAGCCAGAATCTGTGCCATCAGTATCAGGCATAAGCAAAATTGCAGCTTGCTCTCTATCTCCTATTGCTGATGATCCTTCAGCTCTACTGTCTCCCGCCTCCTCTCCCTCCTCCAGTCGGTAACTCTTCTTGCCTGTTCACTCAGTGCCAGCCCCTGTATACCAGCTGTTGTACTGTACTACTGTACTTTTCAAGGTACTATACTGTAAGATTAAAAGTGTTTTATTTTTGTGTTTGTTTGCTTTTTATGTATTATTTGTGTAAAAAGTATTGTAAACCTATTACAGTACAGTACTATGTAGCCAATTGTGTTAGTTGGGTACCTAGGCTAACTTGGTTGGACTTACAAACAAATTGGACTTATGAATGCACTCTCGGAACAGAAGTCGTTGGTATGTAGGGGGCTTACTGTATAGTCAATTTTAAGCTGGTTACAACTGACTTTGAATGCATATAAATGTTCTGTGTTTTGACACTCTTCCCCCACATTTAATGTTTTTTGTCTCAATTTACATGTTTCACTAACAATTTGTTATAGTTATAGTTATTTTTAACACTTGCATCTTTTAACCATATATATCTATGTAAATAAAACCTAAAGTTATGTTATTTACCCAGCACCATTATAACATTGGGGTATTCTGAATTTAACTATATATTTACCTTTACCAGTGAGTTTTATGCTTTCCTGTTTTCATATTACTAATTAGCAGCCTTTTATTTCTGCTTGAAGAATTTACATTAACATTTTGTATAAGGCTGCTGTACTGATTATGAACTCCTTCAGGTTTTGTTTGAAAATTCTTCAATTCTAAAGGACAACTTTGCTGGATAGAGTTTTCCTCCTTGGCAGTTCTTTCCTTCCTTCATTCCTTCCTTCCCTCCTTCCTTTCTTCCTTCCTTCATCCCTTCCTCCCTCCCCCCCTCCCTCCCTTCCTTCCTTTTTACTTTTTTTTTTAATAGTACTTTGAGTATATTATCCTACTGCCTCCATCATGCAAATTTCTGCTGAAAAATTTGCTGAAAGTCTTACTGAGGTTCCCTTGTATATAACAAGTTAATTTTCTCTTGTTGTTTTTAAAAGTGTGTGTCTTTAGTTTTTGAAAATTTAATTACAGTGTGTCTTGATGAGGGTCTCTTTAGTTTTATTTTATTTGGTACTTTTTGAGTTTTCTGGATTTTGATGTCTGTTTCCTTTCCCAGGCTAAGGAAATTTTCAGCCATTATTTCTTTGAATAAGCTCTCTGACTCTTTGTATCTCTTTTCTCCTTCTAGGACACATATAATACATATATTGACCTGCTTGATAGGGTTCCTTAAGTCCCTTAAGATATCATTGCTCTTTTTCATTCTTTTTTCTTTTTGCTTCTCTGGTAGGAGCCTTCCCTGTCTTTGAGTTTGCTGATCCTTTCTTTTGCTTGATTTATTCTCTTGTTGATCCCCTTTATTGAATTTTTTAGTACAATTACTCAACTCTGTAATCTGTGTTTTATACTTTTTAATACTTTCTATCTCTTTGATGAAATTCTCACTTTTTCATGCATTGTTCTCCTGATCTCCATGGGAATCTTTATGACCATTATGTTGAACTCTCTGTCAGGTAAATCATTTATCTCAATTTCATTAAGATCAGGTTCTGGAGATTTATTTTATTATTTGTTTGGAACATATTCCCACATTTTTTTCATTTTTATTGACACTCTATATTGGTTTCTGTGCATTAGATAAAACAGCCACCTCTCTCAGTCTTATTAGACTCATCTCATGTAGCAGATGAACCTCCTGGTTGGCTCCCAAACATTTGTAATTGTCTAGTCCACCCTCTTTGTTTTTAGAGGCTTCCAGTAGTTGAGGGTATGCTAAAACCCATCAGTGTCTCAAAGGGGAGGATCACAGTTAACACCTAGATGTAGGATAATCAAAAGCTGGACCCTCAAATAGGAGCTGAGAAGGAATGAAGTCAAAGGTCTTCCAGGGAGAAATTGGAAGATGGGTGTTTTTGCCTGCTCCTTCTGCACTAAGCCCAGATGTATAGACACCAGCTGTGCTCTTGTGCCCCTTTAAAAACTCTTTGTTTCCTGTAGTACTGTGGGACTTGTGAGTGCAAGACATGTTTACTATCAGAGCTGGGTGATCTGGATTTGCATCCCTCAGGTGACAGCCACAAAAGCTGGGACACAAGATATGTATATAAGCTCTTTTTAGAGGTGCTGGCCTCCTGGTTTTATTATTAAAGTGAGCAGAAGGAGAAGGCAGGGAAAGTGTCCACCAGGCCTTCTGGGATCTGGGGAGGACTGTAGACATAACCTAGATGCATGCTAATTAGAAGTCAGATCCTCAGGCAGCAGATTGTAAAGTATGCAGTCAAAGCCATTCCAGAGAAAGACTGACAGATGGCAGTTTCTCTTTGCTCCCTCTGTAGTAAGGCCTGGGGGAATAGCTGGGGCAAGAGCTCACACACATATTACAAGCTCTTTCTTTCCTATAATCCTATTTGATTCATGAACACAAGTCCTATTGACTTTCAGAGCTAGATATTTTGGAGGCCCTTCCCCTCAGATAAGAGCCTGAAAAGTTGGGGTGCTAAATGTGCAATCCAAACCCTTCACTCCTTAGGAGAAGCTTGGAGTCAGATCTACTCTTTGGATTTTACAGCACCATATGATAGCATGTCTCAGTCTTTCTTACTTGTTTTGATATAGGTATTTTCTTAGTCACCTGATGTGTAGGAATCACTCTGCTTGTTTCTGGATTTCTCTCAGAGGGAATTTCTCCGTGTGTAGCTGTACATTTTGAGACTGTCTGCGGGAGGAGAGAAATTCAGGATCCTACTCTTGGTCCAAAGTCTCTGATTTAACTGATTTAGACAGTAAGATAAATTTGTTATCTTATGCTTTTAATCATACATCACATCAAAAAGAAATCTTAAAGCCATCCTTATACCCCAGTATATATTTTTAAATGATTACCTTTTACTAAAAGTACCTGATTCAGCTCTATATCTTTAACTTTTACTCAGTAAAAAATATTTGTTAAATGGCATACACTAGTTAAGGCCATGAGGAATAAAAGAAACGTAGATTTTGCCATCGTGAAATTGAAAGTCTGCTAGTGACATTTCAAGTCATCCATTAAAATGGGAACTGTGAAGCAATATAACATTGATTTGTATCTATCTATTTATTTTTGGCTGCATTGGGTCTTCATTGTGTCTTAAGGGCTTAGTAGCCCCGCAGCATGTGGGATCTTAGTTCCCCTACCAGGGATCGAACCCACATCCCCTCCATTGGAAGGCAGATTCTTTACCACTGGACCACCAGGGAAATCCCTGGTTTGTATCTAGGAATCTGTTTTGACTTTATTGTTTCAGCATATTTATCTTCAGAAACATTAATATTAATATTAAGCTAATATTAAAATAACCTCACATTTTCTAAACAGCCAACAACGGAGTCAGGTAGTATGTGGTAAAAAATATCTCATTCCATGTAATCTTTGAAAATGCCAAATACTGATTTTAAAGCATTGCTGTGAACAATCCACAGAAGTGATAATCTATATAAGAGGGTCAATATAGAGTATTTCAGTCTTGCTTATTATATGAAGCTAGATATACACTATGGTTAAAAAAATTCCTGAAGTCCAGCTAAATTTGTTTAAATATTCTTTACTGTGTACTATTCTGTCAGTCTCTTAGCATCTCAGAAAGTAGCAAATTATTCTAACAGTACCTAGGCTGCACCCTGAGTAAAGCATACTAAAATGACAACATGACACATTCTCAGAATTATATTAGTTAGAAACCAAAGCCATGTCCATGTGTATATATGTGTACATATATATTTCATATGTATATATTGTATACTTTTTTGAGTTAACTGTGAAGTGATAAGTATGTTATGAAAGGAAATAAACCCCTATATTTATCTTTAATGAGTAAACACACCATTGGGGAAACTTAAGTTGCAATGCATTTCTAAAGTTTTATAATCATACTATTAACATAATGTTAAAGGAAAACACAAAAGAAATAATTATCTTTAACAATGAGGGTCAGGAGTGGCTTCATACATGAAGCACAATTTAAGCTGGGTCTTGAATAGTGATTATGAATTTACTGGACAGCAAAGGCAGCATGAAATTCATATGTGGAATTTTTTATTTTGTGGAATGTGAAATAAATCTTTAGTATTTAGGGAATGTGACATCTGTAAATGTTCAGTTACCTACTGAAAATATTAGTGTGAAGCTGAGAGAAAATGTTAGATGTGAGAAATATATGGGTATCATCATTTTACAGCAGGCACTAGCTACCACAGGAGTGGATAAAGACACCATCTGGTGATCCATTAGAGCAGGGGTCAGCAGGCTGTGAAACATGAGCCAAATTTAGCCTGCTGCTTGTTTTGAAAATAAAGTTTTATTGGAACACAGTAACTTTGATTTGCAATTTGTAATGATAAAAATATTTATTATCTAAGCCTTTACAAAACATGTCAGCCACAAATGTAGATGGATTACTAGAAGCAGACCTTGTTTTGAAAGAGGATACATCAATTTTGAAGGCCAGTTAAAGGTGGCGTGGAATGATCATATACACAAACAAACAAACAGAAAAGACTCTGGGAAGTTAACAGAAAGGAAAGCAGAAATAGAAAATGGTCTTTACTTATCATGGTAGAGAATTGTAGCATGAATTGGTTCAATGGATCTTGTAAACAACTAAAGAGGACTTTTGAGGGAAGAAATAAGATATAGTCACACTGAAGAATAAATGGGAATTGAAGAATATTATTGTTTTAGAAAATTTAGCAGTGAAAGGGAGAAAGTATTTTAATTACTTGAGTGGTAAAGTAATGGGATTCTATTTATTACTTTATTTAACTCATCACTTGTCTGTTGGAGAAGAGTAGAGCACGGTGTAAAGTTATGTCAATAAGCCAAAAGAATAAAGAAAGAAAAATAAAAGAAAGAATGGGGATAATTAGAAAAACAAATTTAAGAGAGGCAAGAAGGGAGAAATCCATTATAAAGTTTGCAGGATTAGCTTGAATAAGAAAAGAACTGAGTTGACAAGTATACAGAGTATTATATAGGTGAATTTAGAAACAATGGAATGAGAAGATGTTATTCCATGATATTCCAAGATGGTATTCCTTTATTATCTGTAGTTCAGGAAGCTAATTCATTTGCTTAGATGAGAAGCTGGTGGCCTTGAAGGAAGCAGTAAACTACTCTGAGGGACAAAATGGGACCTCTTCAACTTGGGTTGAATAAAGAAACTTATAGTCACATCAATGCACATGACAGCCAGTTTTTTATAATGTCATAGTGACTCATTTTCTTGATGGGATAACATTAGGTGAAGTTACAGCAATTTCAGTTAGCTGAGTAAGGGTACTCCATTTATGAGGAAGGCCTAGCACAGAAACCTATTTTCTTAGTTAGAGAATAAAAATGTTGAAATCACAACAAATATTTTTAGTTAGCTGCCATTAAAGGTTCCAACCCTTCACTCTGTGTCCGTATGGTGATAATTCTGTAGTGTTTTAATCTTCGTTTTTGGGGGGGTATTAAACACTTTATATATTCTTCTTTAGACAAATACTCTCATATTCTCATTTTATTAATTATTATTTTTGGTGGTTGTGTCCCTAGCATTGGTTAGTTTTTTCACACACATGTACTGATCAGCTGAACTTTAATGGGACCCTCTCCAGATCACAGATGTTTTCTCTCTGTGTATTGCTCTGTCATGTGAACTGCCACTTGGCCTTCTTGGGATCAACTCATGTTTCAAATATGGTTAGAGTAACCTGATGGCATTGGCCATGAAAAGTATGATAAGAAAGTGACATTGATTTTAATAAATTGATATTAAAATATTTTAGTTTTACCAATTAAACCGAGGCAATGTCAATATATAGCTAGAATTGTCTAGAACACTGAACAATCATTTTTAAACTGTTCTAAATTATAGTTATATTAATATTGATAAGTTATACTAATAACAGGAACAACAACAAACACACTTTAGTGAAGCTATAATAGTGATAACTAAAGTTGAGATCAGTGTACCAGAATTTAAGGAATTAGATAAATAAGTTAATAGGTTTGAACTGTTTATACATGTGCTTTGGAATTATACCCAATTCACATATATATATATATGATTTTTTACTCTATACATATTAGTACTCACAACAGTTGTAGATAATTATCATAGAACAAATGGAAACATTCTTCTAAAGGATGATTTTTTTAAATAAGTAATTTTCAATAATTCCTTTAAGCATTATTTTTTAAGCTTAAAATGTTCTCTAGTTTCATTGCTTTCAAGGACAACAGTCTTCTCTTTTGCAAATAAAGGTGTTGATGTTTCCAATTTTGAGTATGAAATGGAACTAGTGAGGAAAGGCAACAGCAAGTAGACAGTGACAGCATGTATTCTCTTACAATAATTTGTAAGGTAATGATGAAATGTATTGGTTTTATTCCTAAAGAAGCATAGGAATGTGATGTATACCTTCAAGAGTGTGGCTAATATGAAAAACAAACATAAGGAAAGTAAAGTGCTGTCTATGATGACTGTTTTTGTAAGAGTGTAAAATTTTTAAAGCAGGGACCAAGTTTTAGCATATTTTTCCCCATATTTTAAAAACAGTAAATAAGTTAAAACACATTTTCTCTCATTAATTCATATTTGTAATCATTGGCTATTGAAATATATGACACTACTAAATTATGCAAATTTTGATATAGAAATCCAGCAATATTTCAGTTTTCCTCTATAAATCACTATCTTCAGTAAATGAGGAATGTTGCTATAAGAGTCTATCAACAGTATTTGAGAAAGAAATTTTTTTAAAAAATCAGTGTTTTGGAGAAAGAATTATAACAGTAGTAATGAAAAAATAATTTTTAAAAAGAGGAACAAGGATGCCAAGTTATGGTAAGGATATTTAAGAATATCTTAATAAAGGTTAAGATGTTATTTTGTGCATATGAAACTGCTTTAAGGGATATGGATAATATTCTCTGAAACAATGTCTTTTAAAAATATTTCAAGCAATGAATATTTCAGAAACTTAGAATGTCATAAAATCTGTTTTACTTTAAGCAAATATCTTTGTCATATCTCTTCATACTGTCTTACAAAAACGTTTGCCACTACATGTTCAATGAAGAGAAAATCAGCCTAGCCTTGGAGAATAAATCGTTATGATCGCTGATCACCTGTTCAGCTATTTGGCTGTTTGACATTTGAGATATTAAGTGAAGGGACATATGTATAATCTTGGAAACGTTTTTAAATCTACATTTTTGAAAATAGTATTATGGAATACTAAATTCCAGTAACTACTAGTAACTAAATCCATTAAAAAGTGACAGCTAAAGAAAAAAAAAAAGTGACAGCTAAATGTCAAGCTCTCTACAATAGATCAAATCAAATATAATACATTTTCTTTGAACATAAGATTCTTTTTATTGAATAAAAGATTCTTTAAATTCTATAGTGCTTTACAATTTTCAAAATTTCACAGACATAATTTCATATACTCCCACAATAATCCTTTTTTTCCCTACCCATATATTAGCTGCCCTCACATCCTCCTCACTGGTAACCATTGTGAACATGAGATTTAGATTTTACTAAGAAGATAATGAAACTACACAACCAGTTAAATAATAACAGCTATAGTTAAAGATTATTGTTTTATGGAGAAGAAATATTGGAAGGTATCAGAAGGAAAATAGCTGATTTGGGTTCGTTTAGTCATAAATTTTTCTGTATTACTTGAAGGCTGTATGACTTGACATGAACAAAGCCCTACCTTTGGACAGAAAATATTTATTTTACATAATAACAGGATATGTAGTTGAAAAGGTAACATATAGCAACTTTATTTCAAGTTTAAATTTTGCTAAGCAGAATGTGGATATACTCTAATAGAGATGAGATGCTTATTGAGGGCTTCTGACCAAAAGAATATTATCTGTAACCTTATGGCAATATGTATAAAAGGTTAGAAAGAGAAGAGAGTGGAGTCAGGGCAATAACTCATAACAGTCTTCACAATTGCCACATGAAAGAGACCAGGACAGTAGAAGTGGGAATCAAAAAGAAAGGCAGATCTATATATTTTTCATGAGAAATAATTCACAATACAATGATATTTTAAAATTATCTAATATATTTCTTCTTACACAACCAAAGCATTTTATATTTATTATGAAAAAAGTAGAAATGTACAGGAAATTATAAAATACAATTTGTAATTTCACTATTTATGTATTAGCACTTAAACATTTTGATGATAGTCTTTTAATATGTGATCAAATATATACAAGATATCTTATGTAATATATTACATATATGAACTATAATATATAATTAAATGTAAATTATTTTGTGTTAATCATTATATATTGGATGTACATACACATGTATGTGCATGTGCTTGTATTTTCTGATTAAATAGAATCACTCTTACTTTGCCTACTCTTTGAAGTATTTGTCAGTCTGGGTTATGGTTCTACCACAGTCTGTTTACAGATTACAGTGATTTTCATATGTTGAACATCAAATAGTAATGTTACATAAGTGAATGAGTGATATTTTTCTAATTGTAGGTTTTTTATGAAGAAATTAATGGTAATAATACCAATACTGTTGAACAATGAGGGGACTATTTATGTCTAGGATACAATAGCTTCTTATCCTATGAAAAGTTCTTTATCTAGGTATGAGATACTAGCTTAATACTGGGCTAGCTAGAAGAAAGAGAAAAAAAGGCTTGAAACTGATACATAGTTAAAGAAATGTAAAGAAGTCTATTGTACTTCATAAATAAATAGATAATAATTTGAGGGAAATATTGCAGTAACAAAATAAAACCAACTGTGCATTGAGAGTGAAAAAACAGATGTGTTAGTTTAACATAAAATAGTCTCTGTATGATATAATAAAAGTAAAGATAGAGGTCTTATATAATTTAATGAAGATATTTATCATTTTTAGGTAGTTGGAATAAAACTTAGCAATAGCTTTTACTTCAGAAAAGTAATGTTTAGTCATCAAATACTGTATTCCAAAAAACATATTTATATTATAATGGCAAAAATGTACAAGAGAAAAGTGCTGAGCTGCTCTCTACCTCCCTGTGGGCCTGAGAAAGAGCCCCCACGTCTGAACTGCAGCCAGAGTGATTGCCCATCTCTCAGCCTCACCTCACTGAAAGGAGTCACCACTCCATGTGCTGCAGGAGAGAGCAGCAGATGGAGGCAGCCCTGAGGAGTGAGCCAGAGTGGCAGCTGCCGCTGAAGCGCTAACACCATCCCAGGCAGGGAGTCCCTGGAGACTGGAGCAGCCACGGCCAGACAATGGAACCTGCGATAGTGCCCTCCCAGACGCTTCTGTGTATGAGACTGGAAGCACTCTGAATTGCTTCCAGAAGAGACTGACAAAAGAAGGAGTGAAAGCTTGGTGAACTGTTTTGGTCCATAGTTCAAAGCCGTGTGGCTGACAGGGTCTTGGTGCTCCAGATATGTGTCAGGTCTGTGCCTCTGAGGTGAGAGAGCCAAGTTCAGGACATTGATCCACAAGAGACCTCCCGGCTACATATAATATCAAACAGTGAGCGCTCCCCAAGAGATCTCCATCTCAGTGTTATACCCAACACCTCTCAATGGTGAGCAAGCAATAGTGCTGGACACCCTATGCCAAAAAAGTAGCAAGACAGGAACACAACACCACCCATTAGCAGAGAGGCTGCCTAAAATCATGAAAAGGTCACAGACACCCCCAAACACACCACCAGACGTGGTCCTGTGCACCAGAAAGACAAGATCCAGCCACATCCACCAGAACACAGTCACCAGTCCCCTCCACAAGGAAGCCTGCACAACCCGCTGAACCAATCATAGCCACTGGGGGCAGACACCAAAAACAACAGGAACTATGAACCTGCAGCCTGTGAAAGGAGACCCTAAACACAGTAAGTTAAGAAAAATGGGAAGACAGAGAAACACAGCAAATGAAGAAAGAAGGTAAAAACTCACCAGACCAAACAAATGTACAGAAAATAGGTAGTCTACCTGAAAAAGAATTCAGAATAATAATAGTAAAGATGATCCAAAATCTTGAAAATAGAATGGAGAAAATACAAGAAACATTTAACAAGGACCTGGAAGAAACAAAGAGCAAACAAACAATGATGAACAACACAATTATTGAAATTAAAAATTATCTAGAAGGAATCAATAGGAGAATAACTGAGGCAGAAGAATGGATAAGTGGCCTTGAAGATAAAATAGTGGAAGTAAACTAACACAGAGCAGAAGAAAGAAGAAAGAATGAAAAGAATTGAGGACAGTCCCAGAGATATCTGAGACAACATTAAATGCACCAACATACGAATTATAGGGGTCACAGAATTAGAAGAGAAAAAGAAAGGGACTGAGAAAATATTTGAAGAGATTATACTTGAAAGCCTCCCTAACATGGGAGAGGAAATAGTCAATCAAGTCCAGGAAGCACAGAGACTCCCATACAGGACAAATCCAAGGAGAAACACGCAAAGATACATATTAATCGAAATATCAAAAATTAAATAGAAAGAAAAAGTATCAAAAGCAGCAATGGAAAAAAAAATAACATACAAGGGAATCCCCATAAGGTTAACAGCTAATCATTCACCAGAAACACTGCAAGCCAGAAGGGAGTGGCGGGAAATATTTAAAGTGACAAAAGGGAAAAACCTACAGTCAAGATTACCCAGAAAGGATCTCATGCAAATTCGATGGAGAAATTAAAACCTTTACAGAAAACGAAAAGCTAAAAGATTCCAGCACCACCAAACTAGCTTTACAACAAGTGCTAAAGGAACTTGTCTACACAGTAAACACAAGAGAAGGAAAAGCCCTACAAATACAAACCCAAAACAATAAAGAAAATGGTAATAGGAACATATATATTGAAAACAGCCTTAAATGGAAATGGATAAATGCTCCAACCAAAAGACATAAACTGGCTGAATGAATACAAAAACAAGACCCATATATATGCTGCCTAAAAGAGACCCAGACCCACTTCAGACCTGGGGACACATACAGACTGAAAGTGAGAGGATGGAAAAAGATATTGCATTCAAATGGAAATAAAAAGAAAGATGAAGTAGCAATTATCATATCAAAATAAATTGTCTTTAATATTAAGACTATTACAAGAGACAAGGAAGGACACTACATAATAATCAATGTATCATTCCAAGAAGAAGATATAACAAGTGTAATATTTATGCACCCCAACATAGGAGCACCTCAATACATAAGGCAAATGATAACAGTCATAAAAGGGGAAATTGACAGTAACACAATCATAGTAGGAGACTTTAATATCTCACTGTCAACAATGGACAGATCATTCAAAATGAAAATGAATAAAGAAACAGAAGCTTTAAATGATATATTAAACAAGATGGACTTAATTGATATTTATAGGACATTCCATCCAAAACAACAGAATACACTTTCTTCTCAAGTGCTCATGGAACATCCTCCAGGATAGATCATATCTTGGGTCAAAAATCAAGCCTTGGTAAATTTAAGAAAATTGAAATCATACCAAGTATCTTTTCCAACCACAATGCTATGACACTAGATATCAATTACACGAAAAAAATCTGTAAAGAATACAAACACATGGGAGCTAAACAATACACTGCTAAATAACCAAGAGATCACTGAAGAAATCAAAGTGGAAATTAAAAAATACCTAAAAACAAATGACAATGAAAGCATGACAACCCAAAACCTATGGGATGCAGCAAAAGCAGTTCTAACAGGGATGTTTATAGCAATACAATCCTACCTCAAGAAACAAGAAATATCTCAAATAAACAACCTAACCTTACTCCTAAAACAATTAGAGAAAGAAGAATGAAAAAAGCTCAAAGTTAATAGAAGGAAAGAAATAATAAAGATTAGATACAGAATAAATGAAAAAGAAATGATGGAAACAATAGCAAAGATCAAAAAAAACTAAAAGCGGGTTCTTTTAGAAGATGAGCAAAATTGATAAACCATTAGTCAGACTCATCAAGAAAAAAAGGGAAAAGAATCAAATCAATAGAATTAGAAATGAAAAAGGAGAAATAACAACTGACACTGCCGAAATACAAAGGATCATGAGGGATTACTACAAGCAACTATATGCCAATAAAATGGACAACCTGGAAGAAATGGACACATTCTTAGAAAAACACAACTTTCCGAGACTGAACCAGGAAGAAAGAAATAGTATAAACAAACCAATCACAAGCACTGAAATTGTGACTGTGATTAAATATCTTCCAACAAACAAAAGCCCAGGACCAGATGGCTTCACAGGAAAATTCTATCAAACATTTAAAGAAGAGCTAACACCTGTCCTTCTCAAAACTCTTCCAAAACATAGCAGAGGGAGGAACACTCCCAAACATATTCTATGAGGCCACCATCACCCAGATACCAAAACCAGACAAAGATGTCATAAAAAAAGAAAACTACAGGCCAATATTACTGATGAACATAGATGCAAAAATCCTCAACAAAATACTAGCAAGCAGAATCCAACAACACATTAAAAGGATCATACACCATGATTAAGTGGGGTTTACCCCATGAATGCAAGGATTCTTCAATATACGCAAATTAGTCAGTGTGATTAACCATAATATCAAATTGAAGGAGAAAAATCATATGATCAACTCAACAGATGCAGAAAAAGCTTTTGAAAAAATTCAACTCCCATTTATGTTAAAAACCCTCCAGAAAGTAGGCATAGAGGGAACTTACCTCAACATAAAGAAGTCCATTATGATAAACCCACAGCCAATATCTTCCTCAATGGTGAAAAACTGAAACTATTTCCACTAAGATCAGGAACAAGACAAGGCTGCTCACTCTCACCACTATTATTCAACATAGTTTTGGAAGTTTTAGCCACAGCAATCAGAGAAGAAAAAGAAATAAAAGGAATGCAATCAAAAAAGAAGAAGTAGAACTGTCACTGTTTGCAGATGACATGATAGCATACATAGAGAATCCTAAAGATGCTACCAGAAAACTACTAGAGTTAATCAATGAATTTGGTAAAGTAGCAGGACACAAAATTAATGCACAGAAATCTCTTGCATTCCTATACACTAAGGATGAAAAATCTGAAAGAGAAATTAAGAAACACTCTCATTTACCATTTCAACAAAAAGAATAAAATACCTAGGAATAAACCTACCTAGGAGAGAAAAGACCTGTATGCAGAAAACTATACGACACTGATGAAAGATGATACAAATAGATGGAGAGATATACCATGTTCTTGGATTGGAAGAATCAACATTGTGAAAATGACTATACTACCTAAAGCAATCTACAGATTCAGTGCAATCCCTATCAAACTGCCAATGGCATTTTTCACAGAACTAGAACAAAAAATTTCACAATTTGTGTGGAAATACAAAAGACCCCGAATAGCCAAAGCAATCTTGAGAAAGAAAAACGGAAGTAGAGGAATCAGGCTCCCTGACTTCAAACAATAATGCAAAGCTACAGTAATCAAGACAGTATGATATTGGCCCCAAAAGAGAAATATAGATCAATGGAACAGGATAGAAAGCCCAGTGATAATCCCACACACATATGGTCACCTTATATTTGATAAAGGAGGCAGGAATATACAAGGAGAAAAGACAAACTCTTCAATAAGTGGTTATGGGGAAACTGGACAGTTACATGTAAAAGAATGAAATTAGAACACTCCCTAACACCATACACAAAAATAAACTCAAAATGGATTAAAGACCTAAATGTAAGGCCAGATACTATAAAACTCTTAGAAGAAAACATAGGCAGAACACTCTATGATAAATCACAGGAAGATCCTTTTAGACCCACCTCCTAGAGAAATGGAAATAAAAACAAAAATAAACAAATGGGACCTAATGAAACTTCAAAGCTTTTGCACAGCAAAGGAAACCATAAACAGGACCAAAAGACAACCCTCACAATGGGAGAAAATGAAGCAACTGACAAAGGATTAATCTCCATAATTTACAAGTAACTAATGCAGCTCAATATCAAAAAAACAAACAACACAATGCAAAAATGGGCAGAAGACCTAAATAGACAGTTCTCCAAAGAAGATATACAAATTGCCAACAAACACATGAAAGAATGCTCAACATCACTAATCAGTAGAGAAATGCAAATCAAAACTACAATGAGATATCATCTCACACCAGTCAGAATGGCCATCATCAATAAATCTACAAACAGTAATTGCTGGAGAGGGTGTGGAGAAAAGGGAACCCTCTTGCACTGTTGGTGGGAATGTAAAGTGATACAGCGACTATGGAGAATAGTATGGAGGTGCCTTAGAAAACTAAAATTTGAACTACCCATATGACCCCACAATCCCACTACTCGGCACATACCCTGAGAAGACCATAAGTCAAAACCAATCATGTACCACAGTGTTCATTGCAGCTCTATTTACATTAGTCAGGACATGGAAGTAACTTAAGTGTCCATCGACAGATGAATGTATAAAGATGTGGCACATATATACAATGGAATATTACTCAGCCCTAAAAAGAAATAAAATTGAGTTATTTGTAGTGAGGTGGATGGACCTAGAGTCTGTCATACAGAGTGAAGTACGTCAGAAAGAGAAAAAGAAATACCATATGCTAACACATATATATGGAATCCAGAAAAAGAGAAAAAGTTCTGAAAAACCTAGGGGCAGGATCAGAATAAAGATGAAGATGTAGAGAATGGACTTGAGTACACGGGGAAGGGGAAGGGGAATCTGAGACGATGTGAGAAAGTGGCATGGACATATATACACTACCTAATGAAAAATAGATAGCTAGTGGGAAGCAGCTGCATAGCACAGGGAGATCAGCTCGGTGCTCTGTGACCACCTTGAGGGGTGGATAGGGAGGGTGGGAAAGATAGGAGATACTTAAAGATATATTATTATCACATCCACATATTTCAATGTTCTACTACCTGAGAGGGCCCAGAAGTAACAACTCAGTAGCAGTGAGCACACACAATAATTATATTTTGGTTTCTAATGCCTTTCTCCAATGAAAGTTACTAGAACTCCTTGGAGAAATGGCTGGTTCTAGAGATTGGGCAGGGAATATACAAAATAAGCCTGGATAATCTTGTGTCAAAGGCTAACAAAATGTGTACCTTTGATATGATGTAATAAAAATGGCACTTAAACACTTTAATGCTCTTCTCAAAAACCCCTGACATCATGTCATCTGGAAACAGTGACAGTTTTACTTCTTCTTTTCCAATTTGGATTCCTTTTATTTCTTTTTCTTCTCTGATTGCTGTGGCTAAAACTTCCAAAACTATGTTGAATGATAGTCGTGAGAGTGGGCAACATTGTCTTGTTCCGTGTGGAAATGGTTTCAGTTTTTCACCATTGAAAATGACGTTGGCTGTGGGTTTGTCATATATGGCCTTTATTATGTTGAGGTAAGTTCCCTCTATGCCTACTTTCTGGAGGATTTTTATCATAAATGGGAGTTGAATTTTGTCGAAGGCTTTTTCTGCATCCGTTGAGATTATCATACAGTTTTTCTCCTTCAATTTGTTAATATGGTGTATCACCATATTATTTGCGTATATTGAAGAATCCTTGTATTCCTGGGATAAACCCCATTTGATCATGGTGTATGATCCTTTTAATGTGCTATTGGATTCTGTTTGCTAGTATATTGTTGAGCATTTTTGCATCTATGTTCATCAGTGATATTCGCCTGTAGTTTTCTTTCTTTGTGACATCTTTGTCTGGCTTTGGTATCAGGGTGATGTTGGCCTCGTAGAATGAATTTGGGAGTGTTCCTCCCTCTGCTATATTTTGGAAGATTTTGAGAAGGATAGTTGCTAGCTCTTCTCTAAATGTTTGATAGAATTTGCCTGTGAAACCATTGGGTCCTAGGATTTTGCTTGTTGGAAGACTTTTAATCACAGTCTCAATTTCAGTGGTTGGGATTTGCCTGTTTATATTTTCTATTTCTTCCTTGTTCAGTCTCCAAAGTTTGTGCTTTTCTAAGAATGTGTCCATTTCTTCCAGGTTGTCCATTTTATTGGCATATAGTTACTTGTCGTAATCTCTTATGATCCTTTGTATTTCTTCAGTGTCAGTTGTTAATTCTTTTTTGTTTCTAATTCTGTTGATTTGACTCTTTTCCCTTTTTTCCTGGCTAATGGTTTATAAGTTTGTTTATCTTTTCAAAGAACCAGCTTTTAGTTTTATTGATCTTTCCTATTGTTTCCATCATTTCTTTTTCATGTATTTCTGATCTGATTTTTATCATTTCTTTCTTTCTGCTAACTTGGGGCTTTTTTGTTCTTCTTTCTCTAATTGCTTTAGGTATAAGGTTAGGTTGTTATTTGAGATGTTTCTTGTTCCTTGAGGTAGGATTGTGTTACTTTAAACTTCCCTCTTAGAACTGCTTTTGCTGCATCCCATAGGTTTTGGGTCATCATGTTTTCATTGTCATTGTTTCTAGGTATTTTTTGATTTCCTCTTTGATTTCTTCACTGATCTCTTGGTTATGTAGTAGTGTATTGTTTAGTCTCCATGTTTTTGTATTTTGTACAGATTTTTTTCCTGTAATTGATATCTAGTTTCATAGCTTTGTTGTTGGAAAAGATACTTGATATGATTTCAATTTTCTTAAATTTACCAAGGCTTGATTTTTGACCCAAGATATGATCTATCCTGGAGAATGTTCCCTGAACACTTGAGAAGAAAGTGTATTCTGTTGTTTTTGGATGGAATGTCCTATAAATACCAATTAAATCCATCTTGTTGAATGTGTCATTTAAAGTTTGTGTTTCCTTATTTATTTTCATTTTGGATGATCTGTACATTCATGAAAGTGCGTGGTTAATGTCCCCTACTATGATTGTGTTACTGTCAATTTCCCCTTTTATTGCTGTTAGCATTTGCCTTATGTATTGAGGTGCTCCTATTTTGGGTGCATAAATATTTACAATTGTTTTATCTTCTTCTTGGATTGATCCCTTGATCATTATGTAGGGTCCTTCTTTGTCTCTTGTAGTAGACTTTATTTTAAAGACTATTTTTTCTGATATGAGAATTACTACTCCAGCTTTCTTTTGATTTCCATTTGCATTGAATATCTTTTTCCATCCCCTTACTCTCAGTCTGTATGTGTCCCTAGGTCTGAAGTGGGTCTCTTGTAGATAGCATATATATAGGTCATGTTATATTATCCATTCAGCCAGTCTATGTCTTTTGGTTGGAGCATTAATCCATTTAAATTTAAGATAGTTATGGATATGCATGTTTCTATTACCATTTTTTAAGTTGTTTTCGATATGGTATTCCTTCTCTTGTGTTTCCTGCCTAGAGAAGTTCCTTTAGTATTTGTTGTAAAGCTGGTTTGTTGGTGCTGAATTCTCTTAGCTTGTGCATGTGTGTAAAGGTTTTAATTTCTCCATCGAATCTGAATGAGATCCTTGCTGGGTAGAGTAATCTTGGTTGTAGTTTTTTCCCTTTCATCAATTTGAATATGTCCTGCCACTCCCTTCTGGCTTGCAGAGTTTCTGCTGAAAGTTCAGCTGTTAACCTTGGGGATTCCCTTGTATGTATTTGTTGTTTTTCCCTTGCTGCTTTTAATATCTTTTCTTTGTATTTAATTTTTGATAGTTTGACTAATATGTGTCTTGACGTGTTTCTCCTTGGATTTATCCTGCTGGGACTCTCTGCACTTCCTGGACTTGAGTAACTGTTCCCTTTCCCATATTACGGAAGTTTTCAACTATAATCTCTTCAAATATTTTCTCAGTCCCTTTCTTTTTCTCTTCTTCTTCTGGGACCCCTATAATTAGAATGTTGGTGCATTTAATGTTGTCTCAGAGGTCTCTGTGGCTGTCCTCAATTCTCTTCATTCTTTCTTCTCTCTGCTGCTCTGTGTTAGTTACTTCCACTATTTTATCTTCCAGGCCACTTATCCATTCTTTTGCCTCAGTTATTCTGCTGTTGATTTCTTGAGTTATCATATAGTAAATGTTCTATAAACCTACCATTTGTAAAACAAAATGAGACTTTAATGTTCATAGACATAGATTCATATGAAAGAACAGAACCGCAAATAAATCCAAGTTTATATTCATACAGAAGACATTTGGATAGCTGATTAGACAGTTGTTTACTATTCAATGTCCATCAAGAGGGGAATGGTTACACTATGTGTTTTCTTAAAACATAATGCCATATAGTCATTAAAAACTACCATATAGAAAGGGAGAAAAATATGGTCTATCACTAATATGTAAAATATAATCAAATATGCACTTCACAATTCAATAATACTTACAGAAATATTTATGAGATAAATTATTCCAAATAAATTAACAAAAAAATGAGCAATGAATTAACATCTCAGTTTTGTTAAGAAGAGATACAAAGCACAATTATGACATTTCTTTCTGTCTTTAGTAGAATATTTCTCTTTGTTCTTCAGTAAAATTGATTTAACACTATTTAGAACAGTCAAAATACAAAATAAATATGGGCATCTTATCTTTAGACAGTTGATCCAGGAAAAATGTTTCTTATAATAGCACTGAAATCTTATTTTATCAGGTTTATAATGGCCTTATAAAATGGGTTGGAAACAATATCCTATTCCTATATCCCATTCCTCCTCTACTTTCTGAAAGAGGTTTTATACAAATAGTTTTCTATACTATTCTATACTATTATAAAATAGTATTTATCAGTAAAGTAATTTAGGCCAGAATTTTTCTTTGTGGGAAGAATTTTGATTAAGAGTTTAATATGCTTGAAAAGATGTTCAACATCACTAATTAATAGGGAACTGAAAATCAAAACCACAATGAGATATCAGCTCATGCCCATTAGAATGGCTATTTGGAAAGAGGCAAGAAACAAGTGTTGGAGAGAATATGGAGAAAAGGGAGCCCTCTTCCACTCTTGGTGGAAATGTAAATTGGTGCAACCACTAAGAAGAATGGTATGAAGATTCCTCAAGTAACCAAGAATGGAACAACCATATGATCCAGCTCTTCCACTTCTGGGTATATATCTGAAGATTACAAAAATATGAATTTGAAAAGATATATGCAGCCCTATATTCATTGCAACATTACTTAAAGTATTCAAGATATGTAAACAACCTAAGCACCCATGGAAGGATGACTGGATAAAGAAGATGTGATGCATGTTTGTGTGTGTGTGTTTATGTATAAAACACAGAATACTACTCAGTCATTAAAAAAAAGATGAAATATTGCCATTTGCAGCAACACAGATGGAACTTGAGGGTATTATGCTAAGTGAAATATGTCAAACACAGAAAGACACATGCTGAATGATTTCACTCATGTGGAATATGAAAAAAATGACAAAACAAAACAAAAACACAGAAATACAGAGAACAGAGTAGTGGTTACTAGAGAGGAAGGAGGGTGGTGGGGGGCAAAAATGGGTAGAGTATTAACTGTATGGTGATGGATGGAATCTAAACTTTTGGTGGTGAGCATTATGTAGTGTCTACCAAAGTAGAAAAATAATGTACACATTAAATTTATATAATGTTATAAACAAATGTTACCTCAGTAAAAAAAGAGTTTTGTATCCTTGTGGGGGACATGGGAGTGAATCAAGTTTTTTAGTATTTTGTCTCCCCTATTGAATTTTTAACTATATCTTTTTATGAGTTTTTTTGGTTGCTCTGCATATCCCAATACCAATCTGACTTATCATAATCTACCTTCAAATAACATTATACAAATTCACAATTTAAGGTATTTAGAATAGTATAATTTCATAAACCCTGGAAAAGTTCTTTAATTTCTTGTAGAAAATACCTGCCAATTTTGTCTTTCTGATAATAGTTTTATTTTGTCTATGTTTTGAAGAATATTTTATTAATATCATTAATATTTCAATCTGGTTCATTCCTTACAGTCTCCATTGCACTGCTCAAGTTCTCCATCTCTTTAGACATATTTCCAACTAGATTCATTAAGATATTTATAAAAGTTATTTTAAAAAATTCTTATAATTACATTTAGTTCATCTCTAGTAGCTTAGTCTACTTATATAAACTCAGTCTGTTCTTAGCCATGGTTTAGGTTTCCTTTCTTTATCATGTGTCTGATGATATATGCCAGTCATTTTGTATAGAAAAACAAAAGGTATTAAAGTAAATAATCTTTTTCTCAAGAAAAAGCACATCTTTTCTTATGCCAAGTGTGCAATGTGGCTCAATTAGTTAATTAAATATGTGGTTGAGTTAGACCTAATCTTTACTGCTATTTTGTTAGAATTCACCACTAGCTTTAAATATTTTGGTGTAAAAATTCAAAATTTCCTTTAGCAAGGATTAAAATTTGAGTAGTAATAGGTTCCAGAGATTCTTTTATGCTTCTACTTGGCCCATAAACTTTCCAAATTGTAAATTTCTTTTAAGCAACTCTGAGTCACTGGGCTGTTCTCTTTGTACTTTCATCATGTCCCTGACTTTCTTCATCTCAAATGATCTCTTTTGCTATCCTGTACGTAGCCTTTAGAGCATGATATCACTAGGTGAAGGACTCTAGTAATATTTTAGAAGTTTTCTCAGTTTTCCTGCCTTACTTCAAGCCATAACTTCAAGTTCCTTGAACTTGGTAAAAGCTGGATTGTCTTGGAAGGAGGCTTCTCATCACTTCTTCCCCTCCCCACATTTCACAGGACCTAGAAATACATTAAGTGAAGTCCAAGTAATTGAAGTGCATCAGTGTTTCCTCTCAGCTCTTGTCTTCCCCATGACTACACCTACATCCAGAACTCCTCAGACTAGTTTCTTTCAATTCTTCCCCCTGCCACCAAATTTGTTTTTTTTTCTCTTTGTGCCCTCAGTGAGGACTCTTGGGAAAGAGTTAGTGTATTGGTATAAACTAATTTTGTGTCTGTGGCTTTTCAGGATTCTAATCTGTAGGCAAACTCTCACAACACCAATCCATATTAACTAAAAATTCAACTGCTTTGTTCTGTAATCTATTATGATTTCTCTTCTCTTCCTTGCATTCTGCAAGATTTGAAAGCATCCACAGTTCTTTTGTTGAGGATTTATTTTACTTAGGTTTCTCTCCATCCCAAATTCTCTGATGGGTTTGAAAATCTATGTGGCTTTTCCTTTTTTTTTTTAAAGTATATCCAGATTGTTTATTTATTGTTAATTTCTTTTATGTACTAACCAGAAGTAGAATTCCAAACAGTTTTATTTATTGCAGTCTTAATGAGTATCAGGCATTGTTTTTAGTGCTTGGGATGGAGTGTTGAGTAGACAAAGTCTATACTCACTAAGACTATTGGAACATTATTTTCCAGAAGAAAGAATGTTTCAAGCTAAGAGTTTGGGCAGACATGCAGAGTGTCACTTGATGCATACTGGATCTCAGAGGCAGAAGTTTCAGGAAACCCCTTGTCTCACCACCCTGCAAAGAACCATTATTAGATCAGGGCTCCACATATGTCCATGCTACAGAAAATGGGCCTCATCCTTTTTTGCTCTAAATCTTTTAGAGGAAATATGAAAATGATCTTGCAGCTTGATTACAAAGTTGAGCAGCAAGATCTAAGCTTTGTTCTTGCTCATTAGAGAGCTTTCTTGAAATGTATGCAACTTGATTCTAATTATCTTGTGGTTAGAAAGTGTTCCCTCTGCTTCTGTCTTCTGGAAGAGATTGTAGAGAATCAATATCACTTATTTTCTAAACATTTGGTCAAGTTTATTAGTAAAATCCTTTGGCCTAATCCTTTTCTTCTGGAAGTATTTATTTCTTCTTTTTAATTCTAGCTCTCTAATAGTTTTGTAGTTGTATCTTATGATTTTAGTTTTCATTTTATTAACAAATAATTCTATAACTTAAATTTTAATATACTTATTTGCCACCTTTATTCTTTAATGAAGTGCTTATACAAACCTTTTGTCCATTTTTTAAAAACTGAATCTTGAGAGTTGTTAATATATTCTGGGAAAATTTCTTTATCAGCTATAAAATTTGGAAATACTTAACATTGTCTTTTGAAGAGTAAAGTGTTTAATTGGATGAAGTCTAGTTTTTCAGTGTTATTTTATGGAGCATATGTGCAATGTGTATCCAGTAAATCTTTGCTTAACCCACAGTAACACAATTTTCTCTTTTTTCTAAATATAGTAGAGTTTAAATTTTATCTTTAAATCTTTAATATTTATATTTGTTATATTTGTATATGATCTGAAATATTAGTAAAAATTATTGGCATCTAATATTTCTGGAATATTTTGTTAAACGGAGTATCCTTTCTCCACTGAATTTCCTTTGCATCTTGCAACTAATTTTGTTGATATACATGCATGTCAATTTTTGGATTTTTTATTTTGTTCCATTGATCTGTAAGTTTATATTTCCAGCAATACCAAATTGGCTTGATTACTGTAGCTAAATAATGAATCTTGGAAACAGGTATCATTTGCCCTATAACTGTATTCTTTATTTTCAAAATTGTTCTGGCTATTTTAGTTTCTTTTTATTTACAAATGAATTTTAGAATCAATTATTTTATTTCAACAACAACAACTTACTGGAATTTTTGATTGTATATGTCTTTCAAATTTGGGGTATTATAAAATATTTTATATTTTAATTTTTTCTTCTAGTTTTATTGAGATGTAATTAACATACAGCACTGTATAACGTGTGCAGCATACTGATTTGACTTACATACATCATGAAATGATTACCACAATAAGTTCTGTGAATATGCATCATCTCATATAGGCACAAAATTAAAGAAATGGAAAAATATTTTTCCATTGTGATATACTTAGGATATAGTCTCTTAACAATTTCATACATAACGCAAAGCAGTGTTAATTTTATTTATCATGTTGCATATTACACCTCTAATATTTATTTATATTATAGCTGGAAGTTTGTACCTTTTGCCTTTGCTCAAACAATGCCCCCTTCAATCCCATCCCCTCACCTCTGGTAACTACAAATCTGATCTCTTTTTCTATAAGTTTGTTCATTTTTGAAGAAAGATTGACCTACAACACTGTGTTATTTCCTGGTACTCAAAATAGGGATTCCATATTTCTGTACATTTCAAAATGATCACCATGATAAATCTAGTTACCATCGGTTACCAAATTATTGACTGTATACCCCACACTGTATATTTCATACCTTTGAATCATTTACTTTGTAATTGGGAGTTTATATCTTTTAATCTCCCTTATGTATTTCTCCCCTCCCCCCACCCCCTACCTCTGGCAACTACCTGTTTATTCTCTGTATCTGTGACTCCATTCCTTTTTTATAATGTTTGTTCATTTGTTTCATTTTTGAGATTACACATATAAGTGAAATCATACCCTGGCTGCAGGGACCTGGGGATCCTGAAGTTGGTGTCAGCCTACTGGTGGGCAGAGCCAGGGCCCAGGGAATCCCAGGACTAGTGCCAGCCAACTGATAGCTGGGGCTGGGCCCCAGGGTCTCTTGCTGCAGGGCCTTGATTGTCCCAGAATTGATGGCTGGCCAGCTGTTGGCATGGCCAGGGCCCAGGGAGTCCTGGGGCTGGTACCCATGCAGTGGTGAGTGAGGCCAGGTGTCAGGCTAGTTCTGGCCCACTGGTGGGCAAAATTTTGTCCAAGGATCTCTGGCTGTGAGGCTCAGGGGTCTCAGATCTGGTGTCAGCCCACAGATGTGTGATGCTGGGTCATGGATCCTCTAGTGTTTTGGGCTTCTTCCAAGGGCAGCTGGGTCTCAGGTGTCTTATGGCAGCTTCCTGATGGTGGGGCCAGGTCCCAATGCTAATAAGCTAGAGGGAGAATTCCAAAATGATTCTTGCCAGCACCATTGTCCTTGTACTACAGTAAATTCCCCAAAATTGCTACTGCATGTGACTATGTCCCCAGGGTGAGTCCCAGTTGTCTCCTGCCTCTCCAGGACATTATCCAAGACCAGCAAGTTGTTCTGACCCAGGCTCCCTTTAAACTATTGTTTTTGCCCTGGGTCTCAGAGCATGTAAGATTTTGTGTGCACCCTTAAGAGTGGAGTCTCTCTTTCCTACAGTCCCCTGGCTCTCCTCAAAGTAAGCCCCACTGGCCTTTAAAGCCAAATGTTCTGGAAGTTTGTCTTCCAGATACAGGAGCCCCAGGCTGTGGAGCCTGATATGAGGCTTGGACCCCTCACTGTTTGGGGAGAACCTCTGCAATTGTAATTATCCTCCCATTTGTGGATTGCCTACCCAGGCATATGTATCTTGACTCCTCTCCTACCCATCTCGTGTGGTTTCATCTTTATATCTTTAGTTATAGGAGATCTTTCTTACCAGTCTTGAGGTCATTCTCATTGATAGCTGCTCTTAAACAGTTATAACTTTGGTGTCCACCAAAGGAGGTGAGCTCAGGGTCTTTCTACTCTGCCATCTTGGCCACTCTCCCAAAAGGCATTTTCTTAATCAGTTCCAATTATGGGATGTGACTCTATTGATTATGGAGACTGGCATAAATTATATGTGTCCTATCAAAATGTTGTAGTCACCTCAACCAACAGCACTTGGTTTTGCTGAGCACTGGACAGAAAGGAGATCCTTTGAAGAACTAGTGGGTCTTGGAAAGGTCTCGCAAACAAATATTTAATATTTTCATTTCTACTGAAAATGATATTATTTTTAATTTCAACTTCTGATCATTTGTTGCTAGAACATAAAAATACAAATAAATTGCCTATATTTGTTTCATATCTGCAGCCTTGCTAAACTCATGTTTTAGTTTTAGTAGCTCATCTGTAGATTTCCTCAGATTTTCTATATGGGTAATTATGTCATCTGTGAAAAATGATAATTTTACTTATTTTTCTTCAGAACTGGAAAAATTTCTCCTTATTGCACTGGCTAGGACCTTTAGTACAGTGTTAAATGGAAGTGGCAAAATCAGATGTCCTGGTATTGTTTCTTATCTCATAAAAAAATAATTCAACATTTCATCATTAAGCATGGTAGAGCTAATTTTTTCCATAGGTAACTTTTACTGTTTGACACACTTCCCATCTATTCCTGCTTTGCTGAGATTTTTTAAAAATCAGAATATAGGGCTTCCCTGGTGGCGCAGTGGTTGAGAGTCTGCCTGCCGATGCAGGGGACACGGGTTCGTGCCCTGGTCTGGGAGGATCCCACATGCCGCAGAACGGCTGGGCCCGTGGGCCATGGCCACTGAGCCTTCGCGTCGGGAGCCTGTGCTCCGCAACGGGAGAGGCCACAACAGTGAGAGGCCTGTGTACCGAAAAAAAAAATCAGAACATATCTTTAATTTTTTCAAATATTTTTTCTGCATACATCTAGATATTCATAATTTTGTTGTAGCTATTATTTAGGTGAATTATATATTTGATTTTAGAATGTTTTCTGTGTCCTCCTTTTCTGCCATCATTCGTATTGAGAATGTTCTGTGATTGAATTGTATTTATTTTTTTTATATATTATGTGTAACTGCTAGTTTAAGTAGTTATTTTATGAATTATAGCATGCATCTTTAATTTATCACAGTCTATCTTTAAGTAATATTATATAACTTCATATACAGATTAAATTTACAATAGATTAATTCCTTTTCTACCCTCCCTACCTTTTGTTCTAGTCATACATTCTATTTTTACATTTTATGAACTACACACTACATTATTATTTTTGTTTAAATGATACATTATATTGTATATATATAAAAGTAGCAAATACCTTATATATTTATTGACCTGGTTTCCATTTCTAGTTGTCTTTATTCCTTTGTGAAGATCCATATTTTCATCTCTCTCTCTGTTTTGTTTTGTTTTTTTTTTTTTCATTTGTCTGAAAGACATCCTGTAAGTTCTCTTGTAAGTGTGGTCAACTGGTGACTAATCCTGAAAAAAATTATTCATTTTGCCTTTGTATTTGAAAGATATTTTTGCTGGGTATTGGATAGATGGGCAACAGGATTGTTTCTTTCAGTTTTCTTTTGTTTTCTTTCAGTCCTTTAAAGGTTTTGCAACATTGTCTTATCACTTGCATTGCTTTCAGTAAGAAATTTACTGTCATCTATATTTCTATTCCTCTGTAAATATGCTCCTTTTTTTCCTCTGGTTGCATTAAAATATTCTATTTACCACTATTTTGCTAAGTTTTATTAGGATTTATCCTGGTGTAATTTTCTTCATGTATTTTTGTTTGTTTGTTTTTGACCTTCTTAGAATGAGTTATAATTTTCATCAAACTTGTAAAATGTCCATATTTCTCCAAATATTTTCCTGTTGTGTAATTCACTAATTACACATACATTAAGGCAGTTGATGTGGTCCCACAGTTAACTGATGCTGTGTTAATGTTTTCAAATTCTTTCTTCTGTGTTGCTTTTGGAAAATTTCTACTGCTATATCTTAAAGTTCATTAATCTTATTTTCTGCAAAGTCTAAACTATCCTTGATCCTGTCTAGTGTATTTTTCCACTTTTACATTATATTTTCATCCCAGAAGTTCAATTTGGGTAATAATATACTTTCCATGTATTTTCTTATTAGACCTGTGGAAATAAGTTTTAATAATTTTTTTTAGTTACTTTGGTAACTCTAATAGCTATGCCAAGTCTAGATCAGTTTCCATCAATTGGTTTATCTTCATATTATGGATCGTACTTTTACATTTTTTACACAATTTTGGTGGATGGTAGACATCATGAATTTTACCTTGTTGAGTGGTAGATATTTTTCATTTCTGTATATTCTTGAGCTTATTGTTTGTAATGCAGTCAAGTTGTATACACCAATTTTGACATTTTGGGTCTTGCTTTTCAGATTTGCTAGATACTGATAGAGCAGTGCTCAGCCTAGGGCTTATTATTCCCCACTGCTGAGCCAGTGCCCCATGAATCTTGAAGTTTTCTAGTGTCTTATGGTAATAAGCACTATTCCCAATTCTACATTAGTAATAAGTACAGTTACCATTAATTCTTTTGGGTAGTTGTATCCTCAGCCCAAGATGAGTTTCCCTAAGGTATACACTGATCAGTACTCAGTTGAATGCTTCAAGGGAAACATCTGACGATCTCCTCAGGTCACTCTGTATGTCAATGCCTCTGTACTCTTCAGAATTATTTCCTCAAAGCAGGGTGTCTCTCAGTCTCTTCCTGGGCTCCACTTTTTATTGCTGCATCCTGAAAACACTCTCAAAGGCAACAGATGTAATTGTTGGGCTCAAGTCGTTTGTTTCTCATATCTCTGGAATCACTCTTTCCTTATCTGATGAAGAGTTTCTTGGAAGTTGTTTCATATATTTTGTCCTTTTTGCTTTTTTTAATTATCATTTTAACTATTTTAATTGTCTCCACACAGGTAGAGCACTGTAGTAAAAAGAATCGACTGAAATTTCTAAAATATTAATTATAAATGTAAATTCATAAGAAACCTTAAAAATATTCTTAAAGTCTCAATATTTGTATATACACTATATATATCTATATATAAGGTTGTTGAAAATTCTAATCATAAAGAAATACCAAGTTATGATAACTTCTCTAGAAATATAATATTTTATATTATTAATTAGTTGAGTTATACCTATTTTCCTATTATAGTCAAAGTAGTAGTAAAGGGATGTCTAAGCAAATATTCAATATGAGGCTTACTTAAATTTTAAAAATGCAGATAATCAAAGTTAGGAGTTCTTGAAAAATATGCAATTTAATTTGTTTTGATGTGGATTTTGTTTTGCATTTTCTAAACTTAATCATTTTAAGAAAACACTATTTCATTATGTTAATTCTTAACCATACAGCAATCCAAATATCTTTGCCTTAGAAAGCATTTTCTGATTATATTTCTAAATCCTAGTAAAACAGGGATGGAAATCAACACTGAGGAACTCTTAGGTTTTGATACTAACATTAGAACATTATCTGGGCCTCTAGGGATTTTATAGTATGTTCCAATTAGTAAAATCATCCCATGGATTCTATTATATAAATGACTTTCAAGAAAAGCAAATCCAAAAGTCCGATCACACAGCACCATGTGTTAAAGCAGTTTGCAGCACCATGTGTTAAAGCTGTTTGCACGTGTTTGAACAGTGGGTGTCCCTTCTCCCCACACTAGGATGTTAATGCTTTGAGAAATATGCTTACAGTAGGACTGCAGAGCTCTGTTGCATTCTCCTGCTTTTCTCCTCCTGACAAGCCTCTGAAGACAGTGATTTATATGCAATCTAGGCAGCATTCCAAATACTTTGATAATTTTACCTTTCTTCCATTCCAAAAATTTAGTAATATATTTATAACTCTGACTTATCACAAGGAATCTTATACTGACTATTCTTTTCTGATGTTGTTTTCTGTTGAGCTACAGTGAGTCTTTGGTGTCAGCAAAATATTTAAGGGGAGTTTTTAAGTGTATTTCATGGGCTTCCCTTACTACATGGCTTTCTCCTTTCTGGGCTTTCCCTCCTCAGTTTCTATCTATGCTGAGATCCTTAACTACATCTCTAGTCAATAAACCTGTGGGTTTCTATGTGAGTTTAATGGCATTAAAAGAAAAAAGTATAAATGTAAATTTCACTCAGTGTGGTTCTCTTTCTCAGGGGTTAAATAACCTCCAAGTTTTGCTTGCTTTTGGCACTCTACCATAACTTTAAATTATTTTTGTTTGAATATATGTATTTTGGGGCTTATAATTGCTGCTGGAGTATTAGTCCACTATAAGCTACTCCACCATTATCTGAACTGGATCTCCAGGGATTATTCTTTATTTTATTCTTTTACATGGGATATTTTGTTCCTTTTTGGCCTGAAATAATATATTGTCTGGAATTTTTATGAGGTTATTTGTTTTGTAGCCTAAAGATAAATTGTTATGTGTTGTTTTCAGTGTTTGGACATCTCTGTGATTTAGAGCTGTTCTGTAGGCTATTTTTCATATCCAAGAAAAAAAAAATTGGTGAGCATAGAGAATGTCGATTAGCTTCAGTCATTATTAAAATTATGTTTCTTAATTAAGTCATTTAGTACATTGTGATTAAAAAAGTTGAATTTTAGGGCAAAATGTAAGGAGGTGTGGTGTGTGAAAACTGCCTGAACACAAAAATTAATACCCTTCTGAATAAAAAGACATGTGCACCAACATCTTTTATTTATTAGATTTATGCATTAAATTAGTTCAATTTGACATCTGAGTGAAGGTTTTCAATTATTTACTTCAATAATAAATAGTCTTGATGCCCAAGGTGGACAGCTAAGCAAAACACACCTCACCATTAATCAGGTAAAATGAAAGGTACATAATAAAGAATCATTGTGAACCAGAAATGAGTTAACTACTAACTTCCATCCTTGGCTGCAGGAAAAGTCTTGCTGTTGAGAACAAAAAGTGGGGAAAGAAAATATTTCCTGAAAATATTTCCTGTGCCATAAGCTTGCTATAAAATACTGCAGACATATTTGTATAACTGATATGATCCGCGAGTCCAAAATGATAAATTTTAATTTCAAGTTGTTCCCCCCAAATGATGCTCCTAGTGACAGGAAAAGCATAAAATGTCAGGGTTCCAGTAATTTAAAAATCAGGTAGCTGGTAAGATACCAGGCAAAAGAGAATAGCAGTCATATTCCCCACAATCAACTTCCATAATGTAAATATGTCACAAGCTGAACCTGAGCCATCACCTGTTGAAAGTGCCATTTGCCTCTGCCCTCAACCTTATAATCTGAATTCCCAGATTGTCAGTTTCCAGAGTTACATACTAATTCTGTACTGGCAAGGGAAATGTAATGAGTTGTGATTAGGAATCATTAATACATTTCTATAATTCACATCTTTGTATTTCAAACAGAAACCAATTCAAGAAGCAATTTTACACAAATGGAACTGAACTTCAGTAGATGTTAATATTTTATTGACAGTCCATCAATGACATAATTTAGCAAAAGTAATGGCTGTATGATTTCTGTTTAGTCTTTGTGGATGTTAGTGATTCATAACTAACATGAATGTGTCCAATGTGTTACAATACCATGAGTAGTAATAACTAAGAGGGATTTTGAACAAAAGGAAACACACACACACACACAAATACTGATAATTTATTCATTTAACAGGCAAAACTAGCAATAATGATAACAATCAGAAAACAGCTGACACTGGGAGAGATGGAACTGACTGAAGAGGAGTTTGCAGGGACTTCCTAGGTGCCAGATATCTTTGTACATATAATTTTTGGTGATGTGGGTGTATATAATTATCTATATTCATAAATTGAACATCTCTTGTACTATATTGTATGCATGTTATAGCTCCATTTAAAAAAAAACTATCACAGAAGCATTCTGGAAAACTAAGTTTATACCACGATTCTTGGAGCATACAAACACCTTACACCAATTTTTATATTGAACTTACTTATATAAATAGTTTAAGATTATTGTTATTTTCTGTACAGTGTTTGGGGTGGTAAATCAGACTAGGCTGTGCTTAGAAAACCAAAAAGCATATGTGAGTACTTCAAAGATCTGAATATCTGAAACAGTATATCAATACAATACCTAAACAGTTGTTTTAGGTTTTTTTTTTTTAATTTAACGCAGGAAAGCTCATGGTGAAAAGTGTCTGAGAGTCAGTTTATAAGTGTTACATCTCCTCTCTGTTTATTTTGTGAAGCCACAGGTCCATAATTTTTATTGAATTTATTTTTTTTATTTTATTGATGTATAGTTAATTTACAATGTGTTAATTTCTGCTGTATAGCAAAGTGACTCAGTTATACATACATATATATTATTTTCCATTGTGGTTTATCACTGATAGTGAATATAGTTCCCTGTGCTATACAGTAGGACCTTATTGTTTACCCATCCTGTATATATAGTTTGCATCTGCTAGTCCCAAATTTCCAATCCTTCCTTCCCCTCCTCCTTGGCAACCACAAGTCTGTTCTCTACGTCTGTGAGTCTGTTTCATAGATATGTTCATTTGTGTCATAATTTAGATTCCATATATAAGTGATATCATATGGTATTTGTCTTTCTCTTTCTGACTTACTTCACTTAGTATGATAATCTCTAGGTCCATCAGTGTTGCTGCAAATGGCATTTTTAGTGGCCAAGTAATATTCCATTGTATATATATACCACATCTTCTTTATCCATTCATCTGTTGATTGTTGTTTCCATGTCTTGGCTATTGTAAATAGTGCTGCTATGAACATAGGGGTGCATGTATCTTTTCAAATTGTAGTTTTGTCTCGGTGACTGCCCAGGAATGGGATTGCTGGATCATATGGCAGCTCTATTTTTAGTTTTTTGAGGAACCTCCATACTGTTTTCCATAGTGGCTGCACCAATTTACATTCCCACCAACAGTGTAAGAGGGTTCTCTTTTCCCCACACCCTCTCCAGCATTATTGAATTTCTTTTATTTTCTTCAGTTGTCCACTTTTCCTCAGAAACTATACAAATATAGCTAATAACTTTGAATGAAAGGTATATAGACTGGCATTTAGTACTTAGTAGACATCATTTAAACATATTTTTGTTTTGAACACTACATCAAGCTCTAGGATAAGAAAGCAATATGGTTAGTTTTGATTATATGACATAGATTTAAAACTTACTAGCAGTAATATTTTGCCCCTACTTTCTGTTCTTTTAGTTAAGGTGATGTCTTCTGGCCCATTTACTAACCATATTGTTTCTTCTTTCATGGGGTCCAAAATATTTTTATCACATTTTAAAACTTGATTATATAGTATAATCTCATCTTTAGATTCTCATCAAGCCATTAAACATAGTAGCATATATACCTTCTTGGTGTGTCTATCTCATTTCTATTCTTTGGGCATCCTTTCACTTACCTTTCTATTTCATTTTCTATACCTGGAGCATTTCTTCTTTATCTATCTGTTAAACTAAGTCTTGCCTCCAGGATTGATCCTACCACAAAATTAAGCTGTACCACCATATGTTTCTCACAAGTAAACAATAGAGAGTATACCTTTGAATATATGACTAAATGTCTATAAATTATTTTTCTCACTTTACAAGAACTCATAGAGAAAAAAACAAAACAAAACCATTAACTCTCATCATTCATTGAATATTATAAAACCAAATTTATCTTTTATATTTTTTAAAATGTACACCTTTTTCCCAAACATAATTATATTAGCAGCGTGTTTTGTTCAACTTATACAAGTTCTGATTTTATAATGTTATAAAGGTGTAATCATTTTCTAAGAAAGAAATTAATTATATTATGGCTACGACTACTTTAAAATTAAATTTGAGTTACTTAATGAAACACTATTTTGAGTTAGTCTCCTTATTTCCAAGAAGACATACACAGGCACACAATTTATAATCTTAATTGCTAAAATTTCATCTTATCTAATAAAGCTTATATTTGATTACAATTCATATTGTGAGATTAATGAACCTAAACCACTTTGGAATTTAGTCATATAAGCCTGTGCATAAATAAGTATGCAAAACATGTAATATCTTACTTTCCCCAAATAAAAAATTAGCAAACATGAGAAAATTGGATCCAAAGTTGGAAGTAAAATTCATTTAATAGCTATTTTCCAAGGTGTTAATAATTTCCAAATACAAATAAGACAGCTTCTGAGTAGTCTTATAGATCATGTTTATCAATGCATAAAAATATATGAGAATCTATACATGTCTACAAAATCAATGTCATAATTATATACAATTAAAATGCAGAAAGCAAGGGACAAATTATCATGGGTTACTTGATCCACACTAAATAGACTCAAACTTCTCATTGTAATTTTTCCTTCTTGCTGAACTTCAGCTCAGTTTTTGATCTGATTTTGATGAGGAAGACAATTTATTTGGTCCTTGAAATATTGCATGCCGTTCAACCCCATTACTATATTTTGACCACATAATGAGACATTTGGTTATGCAATATTCGACATATTCTCTGAACCCTCCAGACCCCACAGTATAGTGGAAACGGCACTCACCCACAAATATGAGCACCTGCCATGAAGCAGGAAACGTGTTAGGCACTAGGGGCACAGTCATAAACAACATATGTTGTCCTTGTTTTCATATATTAAAAAAAAAGAACAAACAAATACAATATTTAGTATAAAAATGAATGTATTGAAAGTTATAAAAACATATAACATTGGAAGGGTTAGGAAAGGCCACATTAAGGAAAATATATTAATGAAAAATGAATATCACATCATGAAAAATGGTTATCTTAATATACAAAAAGGGTGAGGGATGCAGGTAGAGAGAAAAGTATAGAGAAGGAAGTCTGGAATATTACAAGAATTAGAATTAATTCCTTAGAGTTTTAGAGCATTACTGCTTCTGATTGACTGCTAATTTTGATACCAACCCTCCTCCTTGGTTTTGCTTTCAAGGTTATTTTCTGGTGCCTGGGATGGGTTATATAGACTCCAGGGTCAGTGGAGAATTCTCCCCATTTTCTCTTGGTCCTCCTCATTCTTATACAATTACCTTGATCATGCAGATTCCCATAAGATAGTATAAAAGAATGATTATTAATTATAAAGCAATATATAAGGTTAAATATGGTACTTATGTATTTAAATAATCCATTTATATAATTTGCATTAAATTACAAAAAAATGTTAACGAAAAAAAAATCTTTCAGAAAATATAGACTTGCACTTCAGAGTTTCATTATACAAGCCAAAGAATCACAATAGTAGACAAGCAACATAAGATGAAAATTTTAAAGGAGAGCATCAAATGCGCTTTGCAAATAAAGTACTGACAAAGTGAAAATTGGGGCTTCCCTGGTGGCGCAGTGGTTGAGAGTCCGCCTGCCGATGCAGGGGACACGGGTTCGTGCCCCAGTCTGGGAAGATCCCACATGCCGTGGAGCGGCTGGGCCCGTGAGCCATGGCCGCTGGGCCTGTGCATCCAGAGCCTGTGCTCCACAACGGGAGAGGCCACAACAGTGAGAGGCCCACAAACCGCAAAAAAAAAAAAAAAAAAAGTGAAAATTAGACTATTTAGAAAACATTCGTACATAATTTAATTTCTAACATTTCCCTTTCATGAATAGTTTTTCATATTATTAAGAGTTGGTGAATGCTCTTTTTAATATTATTTTGTTGACTGTTTCCATCACTGTGAAATAGAATGTGAGCCAAAACTGGAAACAGCCTTTGCGTGATTTACTGTAAAACAGATTTTCCACTACTGCTGACACTGTAATGCAAACTTCTTGCCCACACATTGCCTGGGTAAGCTGAAAACTCACATAAAATGCACATTTTAGGAGTTTCATGGAAATCAAAACAAGTGGTTGTAAAATTCTTCTTTTAAATGAATGAATACATTTGAAATGTGTTTTGGTCTTATTAAATGTAATTTTTCTTGATGGGTAAAGTCATAGCAGCAAGAAAGTTTCAGTGTTATTAATGCATTTATTGAGTACTTACTCTGTCAGAATATGAAGATATGACATTGGCTACAGAAAGAAACTGACTTCAAAATAGACAATTTACTGTACAACATGTAACTACTGTGATAGAAGTGCTGTGAAAAGAGGAATGGGAGTGTTTAATTTAGATCATCATGGCCAGAAAAAGCATCACAGAAGGATAAGCAGATGGGCATACCCAACCAAAAAATATTTTCAAGATGTGAAAACACCTGTGTGAAAATGAAAAGAAAAAAATCTGGTATGTTATGTTTTGTTTACAAAGCAAGTAAAAGCTACATAAAACTGATAATTTAATTTTTGAAAAGTATTTTATTAATATCTACTGTTGGTTCTTTAAAATTTTCTATTTCTAATTCGCCTTTAAAAACTGATAAGCATGTAGACCCTGCTGAACTAATCCTGACTTTCTTTAACCAAAGCCCTTCCACGTGATATCACACCTGGTAGGTCCAAACTATGGCACAAGAGGAAAATCAACAATTCACAAGCTGTTCCTACTGTGCAAATAGGAACCTCAGGCACCCCACAATCTGACTTTTTGTTCAGACTCTTTGTTAGTGGCTTTTATCTATTTTAATTTGTATAAGTATTACTTTTTCATCCTAAGTAATTTACTTTTCTAATTTATATATTTTCCCTTAATATATGATATAACTTTACTTTTAATTATTCATCTGTCTAAAGTAACAGTATTTAGTATATTATTGTTTAACCCATATTACTACACACTTGTGTGTACACCTACCTGTCAGGAGCTCAGCTGAGCTACAGAGAGTCAGAAGAGTAGATTAAAGCAACAAACAACAAGCCAAAATAAAAGTTAACAAGCCTTTAATCACTTATTCTGATAGTAAAGGCAAGATGTTAAAACTGAAGAAAGGACCAACCCCTCCCTCCCTTTTCCATTTTCCCCTGTGGAACAGGAGGGAGTACTAATCTGAGGGTCAGGTGAATCATCCATTGCAGATGCGGGGGGTCTTCTCACTGTCAAGGGTGCCTCAAATAAAAGGCTTCTGTAGTTTTTTGGACACTGAAGCCAGGGGAATGCCAAGGAGGCAGGGCTAGGGATTTCTTCCTCCTACCACCCATAGAGAAGCCTTAGCAGAGAAGCCTGGACAGGGCATGGCCAATGGCCTCAGATAAGGAGACCCAGGAATAAAGGAGCCTGGGCTAGTAATGCAAATATGCATAAGAGCATGACAGACTGGCCTGATTCCTTGACTACAACTCCCTTCAGAGACTGCAGTGCACTAGCTGCACACCAAGTCTGGGGTGAGAGGGCAGCTTTCCCTCTCCCCCACCTCCTCACTACCCCTAAAGGCCTGCCTGATGAAGGCTTTGTGAGTGCCAACGGTCAGGTCTGAAAAAGTCACGCATAGATGTTAACCAGGCTGGACACAACTCCATTCTTTACTTTTTAAAGACCTGAGCAAGAAGTAGGCTACCTCACCATGGGCCCAAATGAGTTGGACTTTAAAATTCTCTTACAAAAACTGAGTAATTTGTCTGAGGTAACAGGGGATTATGGTCAAAATCAAAATTATGCCAAGCAGAATGATCAGTACTGCCTGAAGGATTGAACATTAATAATGAAGCCTAACTGCTTCCAAGCCAGGAAATAAAAGTCACATATTCCATCTGGATTCATTTTAGAGATCCAGAAAACAAATGTTTAATTAAGTTCCTGTATGAATCTTTTTATCTGGCCCAGGGCATCAATTTAGGCACAGTACCACTCTGGCCAGTAAGTTGAAGCTGACTTGAATGTCTCTCAGGGATAAGGTGACATCAGGATCATCAGGGTATATACACAAGAAGTATAATCCCAGAGGAAATTCTTGCTGTCCTTGAAAACAGAGCTTACAATGTTACAGCAGATGAAACAGGACATTCATGAATCAGGTAGTTAGGGTAGCTGGCCCACAGTGTGACCTCCCATCATGGAGCCTCCAGCTCTGGGGTTCCCAGTCCAGTTCCCATAATTCAATTCAGTTTGGTCCTTGATTTCTAAGGCAGCCAGTTTTAAATAGTATTGTTTGCCCATGACATCAGTTAAGATGCCTCACTAGTATGGATGACATCTGGAGGTATTTTGCATGGAAAGTTAGTTAGCACTGTCAGGTGTGATCAGTAAACTCAGCATTTAACCTGAATCCAAAGTAATCACAGCAGCATGGAAAGGCAGCACTGGAAGGTCTTTTTCAGATGGAGGGCGAAATTCTCAAGAGCAAGTCTGAAAATCAAAGATTATTAATATCCTCCCCCTTCCCCCACTCCTCCCCAGGTACTAGGGCTTTATTTTTGGTTGTTATTGGTGTATCTCATCTAAGAGTCTCATTCTCTACTCAGCTAGCTGGATGATGTTGTGTCTCTCATTTAGTAATCAAAATTTTAAACTAAAAAATAATCTCTTGCTTTTATCCAAACCTTTTGTCTGGAAGGGTTGTATGCAAGAGGGATACATGTGACATATGACTGAGTTCTTGCCAGTGAAATGTAGTTTGAAATACTGTGCATCACTGCCAGGCCTTGTTCATCGGAAGGAAGGAAGAAAGGAAGAAAGGAAGGGAGGAAGGGAGAGAGGAAAGAAAGAATAGAAGGAAGGAATGAAAGAATAGAAGGAAGACAGGAAAGAATAGAAGGAGGGAAAGAATAGAAGGAAAAGAAAGAAAAAAACCCTTGCAGTATGCCCTCCTCATCTGCTCCTTGAATGACAAGGACTCTGAAGATGTAGAGGAAACAAGAAGGAAAGAACTGAGTTCCTTGGGTCTCTGCTACTAAGAGACCCTCATAATATCTAACCACAAACACCCATATTGGACTTTTGATAATCACTGAAATTTGGATGTGATTAATATAGTTGTTAAACTACCCTGAATAATACATTCCTCCACCCCCAAAATATATGTAAATTAGGTAGGAGTATGAACAAGTTAACAAAAATTTTGTATAAAATATGAAAAAACTTCATGTTAAATGTTTTCAGTATCATTTAGAAGCACAATGGAGATGTCCCCAAAATGTTGAGAAATAACCAAAAAAAAAGCCCAGTGAGGTCACAATTGAGATGAGTATGGAAAAACCTGGTAATAATAATAAAAGAATATGAATTAACTAATGCTAATCAGACACTTATTAGGTGCCAGGTACTGCTCTAATGGCTTAAACATTATTAACTCTTACTGTACTATTTTACAGAGGAGGAAAGTTGGACATGGAGAATTACATACATTGGTAGTAAAATAAGGTTCTGAGGCAGGTAATTTGACTCTTATTACTGGGTTCCTACTCACTATGTTTTAATCAGATTGAGCTAGACCAAAGAGAAAAGGAAGAATATTACTAGTTAGAGGAAACCTTATGTGCAATAGTTTATGTGCAATGGGTTAAAATATTCCAGGACAAGAAGTTTCAGTATTGCTGGAAAGAATAATATAACAGGATTTTATTGCTGATGATGTTTAGAGATAGGCAGGTTATGAAGGACTGAATAGAAAAATTGGAACTTTATTAAGAAACTATACTTAGCAACCAAAATATTTTAGCTGATTGAATAATTTAGACATTCTTCTGATATGCAATTCAGAGGATGAATTGAAAGTTGCTAGATCAAATGAAGAAAGAGCAGTTAACAAACTTTTGTAATCATTTAGATATGAATGATGAAACTTGGAACCAAGTTATTGTGACTGTTAATGGAAAGGTGAGAACAGATTCAAGATACAACTGTAATTTACAGATCTTGATTCTAATTGGATATAAGTGTCATATGGAATGGAAGAGTTTCAGGGATTCCAAGTGTTTGACTTGAGTAACTGGGTAGATTTGGTGCTAATCTCATCTCTACCAACAAAGAATCATTACGACTGGTTCTCTTTATAGAGAAACTGGATGGTGGTGTTAGGGATACACTGAAACTCTCCAAAGCAAATTCTACTTCTAATGTTGTTGTCATTGTTGTTATTGTAGAGGGCCAAGAATTTATCCCTGATTCTCTTCCTTGGAACCATATTTGGTATTGTTTTCAAAAATTATGCTTCACATTCAGTTGGTTTCTCTGCTTTACTCTTACTTCAAAAATCATTGCTTAGTATCTCCTGTAAGTGGAGCCTGCTCCTATAAAACTGCCCAAATTGACACATATTCAGATTATGACTGCTTACCATTAGTGTTGTTTTCAGGCTTTTAGGTGTTTTCCTTTTTCTCCCCCTCTTGGACTCTTTGACAAGTTGTCTCTTATGTATTCCCTTTGCATAACCACGTTAACATTAATTACAATAATGACCTCTCTCCTGTTTCATTCACTCATTGAGTCATTCAAATGAACTCTCTAGAGGTGAATGAAAACAATTAAATCATACCACGATAATAAACTAAAAATGATTTAGCAATTGTGATATTGCTGTGACAAAAACAAGCAAGGGGTTAAGATAGAAAGCAGTAGGATGTGGAAATCCTGAAACTGTGAAATTTCCTTTCATCTCAAAATGATTGTTTAGAAATTTGGTGTATTATGCCTGCCAACTCAGAGAAATTAGGCCTGCCATAACCTGCCAATACTAGCAATACAATGAAAAGGAATACATTAATTCTAAATCTTAACAGGCACAGGAGTGTCCTGATTGTTATATTCAAGGTATTTTAGACCACAGCTTCCATTACTTTGTAGTTGTTTCCTGGAACAGGAAAGGATAATGGGACAAATCCAAATGTCTTTATTTTTTTAAAAGTTTCTAAAAGTTTAACATTTTTTATAGAGGGGACCTGAGTTTTAGAAGAGAAATTCACATCTTGCAAGACTTTAAGCCATTGTTTCATCCAGTCATCTGGCAAAATGACTTAGGCAGCTATAGGCTAGTCACATTCACATGACCTTGAACATCAGGGCACTTTAATAAGAGATTTTTTTTTTTCTCAACCTAATTCACTGCCCTGAAATGAATGACTGGGTATGTGTTAACGTATGACCCTCCTGCTAATGAACATTCAGGTCTCTCAAGGTCTGGAACCAATTTGACAGTTGTCTGAGTGTTATATACTCTAAGGCTTCATTAGCTGATATCATAATTTCCAAAGACTTATATGCCATTATTGGCAATTTTTCTGCCAAAGCATTAGTCATTGGTAGTTTGAATTGGGAAGATTGCTTCCCTAGGGAAAATTTCTCAATGGATAAGTGGCCATATTATATGAAAATAATGACTCGAGGTCATTTTTAAATCATAATATAATACTGCTCAAATCAGCTTGTTTGATGACAAGAGAAAATTCAAATGTCTTCTGTATCAGGTAGATTGTACTTTTGTTACTCACCATTTCTTTGTTAGTCTCTAGTCTTGGGAATTCCTTTTATTAAAATGTAAAACAAAATATTTAATATGTACAACTATAGAAACTAACAAAACAGAAATTTTATATATTGTTGTTAAACTGACAAAAGGATTCTACAGCATTTTAAATTGCTCTATTTAAAATATATATAAAGAAAAATAAAACAAAATACATTAATATAAATTTAAAATATAAATTATATATATATTGCAAATAGCTAAAGTTTTCTCCAAAAACCCACTACCCCTCCTTCCTGAGATACAAACACTCCTCTGAGCTTGGAAGATCTTATGACCATGAGTGTTTTTATTTTTTATTTTCATTATATGTATAAATATGCATGTGTGTTTAAGTACACATATGTTTGCATTTTCATTTTTTATGAAGCTTTAGACATACAGTAAACAAAAAATGAATATGTGGGTGTGTATGTGCATGTGTGTGTATTTAAAATGAACATAAAACTCTGGGAATTCCCTGGTGGTCCAGTGGTTAGGACTCCTTGCTTCCACTGCTGGGGACCCGGGTTTGATCTCTGGTCGGGGAACTAAGATCCCACAAGCCATGCAGTGCTGCCAAAGATAAATGAACATAAATGCTAGGTATGACAAAATGATTTTGCATAAAAGTGCTCTACCAAAAATGCATAAAACTCTTTATTGTTTTTTATCCTAACCCCTGTTCCATACTATATGACCAGTGTGTCTGTTTTCCTTGCATTTTCTCTCAGTGATTTTGAAATTAAGCATTTATTTTTCCCAGTGATATTCTTTCTGTGTTTTGCCTGTTAGGTTACCTTGTTTAATTTTCTTTGGAACTTTTATGTTTTTACTTATCAGCATTCTTACTGATCAAATTTCTTAGAGTTGTTACATAGCTTAAATTTGACAACTCTAATGACTTCTTACTCTTGACCTTTCATTCATGGCTCCAAGATGCTATTGTTATTCCTTCCATCAGTTCTGTGTTACATAAAGTAAGTAGGAAAAAGGGGAAATGAGCAACTGGTATATCTCCCAACTTGGTACTATCACTGCTGGGAGCTTTCCTATGAATTATACCCTATGGCTGACACATCTTATTAGCCACCTTTCCTCATACTTGTGCCAAAGGAAGTTTAGAGCAGAGGACGTATAAGCATTGTGGCTCATGTCACACACAAAGAACAGGTGTCTGTCATAACATCATCATTGTCAACAATAAACATCTGCATATGCACAGACACATAATACACATACCTGTGTAAGCACTTTAATGATAATTTTCTCCATTTCTCCTCCTGTGTTGCTGTAGTTTTGGCTATAATAGATAATAATAATGTCTAAGACATTATTTTGATTACTGTTTTGAGTAGCTGTGTGCTATGTGTAACTATATACATACACAAATAGTCATGGAAAAAATATATATATATAATCATATATATATATAATATAAATTTGGATGTTTACATAAAATATATTTTAAATATAAAATATTATGCCCATGTTTTCACTCCACATCCCAACTTTATTCTGCTCTATATAGCAGTTTGGTCATAGACCATATTGGAAAAGGAGAAGAATGTATACACATCAGTACAACTGGTCATTTCTTTAAGTTTGCTACATGTTCTCAGAATCAAGATCTCAAAACTCCTCATTGCTTGATGCAGGCATGATTTCTAAGTAAAAATATGTAAAATTCAAATTTTCTGACTCCCTCCCCTTACTACTATTCCGACCCCATTATATTCACCTTCTTAGCATGCACGCACACACACACACACACACACACACACCACTGGAGGAATATGTTTGCAGAAACATCCCCCTTCACTATATTTGACCTCTGCTTAGCCTCAAATTGATGTTGGGCCATTTTCCTTGCTATGTTGGGTTGGATGATCTGACAGTGATTCATTGGTGAGGCTAGAAAAGTCATAAGAGAGAAGAAGTTTCTTGCCTATATTCCTGGAACACATACAATTTTTTGACTTTCAAATTTAAAGTATAACACAATCTCTTGTGAGGGGAAGGAATATAGATGGCAAAGTAGAAGGATGTGGAGCTCACCTCCCCCCACAAATACATCAAAAATACATCTACAGGTGGAACAATTCTCACAGAAAACTGGAAACTGGCAGAAGAACTCCTATACAACCAAAGCCGCAAGAAAGATCTCCACATAACCAGGTAGGACAAAAAAAAAAAGGCATAGGGCCAAGACCCTTGCCCCTGAGAGGGATCTGAAAAGAAGAGAAGGTGTACATGGGCAGACCCTCACCCTGGGGAGTGAGCCTGCCAAGCCACAGTCTGGGCGTCCCAGTCCTGGTGTCCTGTGCAAAGGAGAAAATTCCCCTTGGCTACTGGTAGAAACACTGGGAAAGATAGAAGGGCTGGAGAAGATTAGAATCTACTCACAAGTAGCATGCATATGCTTACTTGCCAATAATCAGAGCGGAGAGAGCCTTGAACTGACACCTGTCGCCTTGCCACACTTCAAACAGGGTGAACATGCTGGTTCCACTCACTTCACACCACAGTTTGGCATGAGATCTAGGACAACTGGGCTCTAGGAAAATAATCAGTCTAGCTAAGCAGAAATAGCATGGGGGGCATGGGATATGGCCTGGGTGTGGTGGTGGTAACCACTGTCAGCAGCACCATAGGACATGCTTTGGTTTGTCTCCCATCCAAGTGAGAGAGCTCTAGCGATGCTACACTGCAGCTTAGCACAGGGTCTGGGACAGATAGGTCCTGAGAGAAGACTCCCATGGAGGCAGGCTGGATCTCTGGCAGCTGTGCAGCCACCTCAATTCCTGCAGTCCACCTCCCAGACCCCAAGCCCCATCCTAATGAATTCTCTGGCCTCACCCAGTTCACAACACAGCCCTGCACTATGTCCGGGATGGACACAGCAGGAGAAGGGACATGACCTGCAAACAAAAGTCCAGGACTGGATGGCTTCACTGGGGAATTCTACCATATAAAGAAGAACTTACACCTATCCTTCTCAAAATATTCCAAAACATTGAAGAGGAGGGAACACTCCCAAATTCATTCTACAAGCCACCATTACCCTGATACCAAAACCAGGTAAAGACACCACACACACACACACACACACACACACACACACACACACACACACACACATTACAGGCCAGTATCTTTGATGAACATGGACACAATAATCCTTAACAAAATATTAGCAAACCAAATCAAACAACACATGAAAAGGATCTTACACCATGATTATTGGATCTATTCCAGGGTCACAAGGAGGTTCAAGGATATAAAAATCAATCAAAATGATATACCACATTAACAAAAGGAAATACAAAAACCACATGATCATCTCTATAGAGAAAAAGCATTTGAAAAAATTCAACATGAATTTGTGATAAAAACTCCCACCAAAGTAGATTAGGGGAACATATGTCAACATAATAAAGGCCATATACAACAAACCCACAGCCAACTCAAACATGAAAAACTGAAAGACTTCTCACTAAATTCAGGACAAGACAAGGATACCCACTCTCACTGCTTCTATTCAACATAGTACTGGAAGTCCTGGCCACAGCAGTCAGAAAAGAAAAAGAAAAGGTATCCAAATTGAAAGGGAAGAAGTAAATCTGTCACCATTTGCAGATGATATGATGCTCTATATAGAGAACCCTAACAACTCCACACAAAAACTGTTAGAACTAGTATGAATTTAGCAAGGCAGCAGGACACAAGATCAATATACAGAAATCTGTTGTGTTTCTATACACTAATAATGAAATAGAAACAGAAAGTAAAAGCATAGTCTCATTTAAAATTGTGTCAAAAAATAAAATACCTAGGAATAAACTTAAACACGGAGGTGAAAGACCTATACAATGAAAACTATAAAACACTGATAGGGCTTCCCTGGTGGCGCGGTGGTTGGGAGTCCGCCTGCCGATGCAGGGGACTGGGTTCGTGCCCCGGTCCTGGAGGATCCCGCATGCCGCGGAGCGGCTGGGCCCATGGGCCATGGCCACTGAGCCTGTGTGTCCGGAGCCTGTGCTCCGCAATGGGAGAGGCCACAGCAGTGAGAGGCCCGCGTACAGCAAAAAAAAAAAAAAAAAAAAAACACTGATAAAGAAAATTGAAGATGATTCAAAGAAATGGAAAGATATCCTGTGCTTTTGAATTGGAAGAATTAATATTGTTAAAATGGCCATACTGCCCAAAGTAATCTACCAGTTTAATGCAATTTCTATCAAAATATCCATGAATTTTTTCACAGAACTAGAACATGTAATCCTAAAATTTCTATGAAAGCACAAAAAGACACAGAATTGCCAAAGAGATCCTGAGAAAAAATAACAAAGTTGGAGGTGTAACTCTTTCAGACTTCAGACTATACTGCAAAGCTACAATAATCAAAACGGCATGGTATTGGCACAAACACAGATATATAGATCAATGGGACAGGGTAGAAAGCCTGGAAATAAACCCACATACCTATGGTCAATTAATATACAATAAAGGAGGTAAGAATGTACAATGGAGAAAAGAAACTTTCTTCAACAAGTGGTGTTGGGAAAGCTGAACAGCTACATGTAAATGAAATAAGAAAATTCCTTCACACCATTTACAAAAAACAAACTCAAAATGGATTAAAGACTTAAATATAAGACATGACAGCATAAAAGTCCTAGAAGAGAACATAGGCAAAACATTATTTCACATAAATTGTAACAATATTTTCTTAGATCAGTTACCCAAGGCAAAAGGAATAAAAACAAAAATAAACAAATGGGACCTAATCAAACTTAAAAGCTTTCACACAGCAAAGGAAACCATCTACAAAATGAAAAGACCACCTTCAGAATGGGAGAAATTGTTTGTAAACAAAGGGATTAATATACAAACAGCTCATAGAGCTCAATATTAAAAAAACCAAACAACCCAAACAAAAATGGGCACAAGACATAAATATACATTTCTCCAAAGAAGACATACAGATGGACAACAGGAACATGAAAAGAAGCTCAACATCACTAATTATTAGAGAAATGCAAATAAAAACTACAATGAGGTATCACCTTACATCGGCCAAAATGGCCATCATTAAAAGTCTACAAATAATAAATGCTGGAGAGGGTGTAGAGAAAAGGGAACCATCCTACACTGTTGGTGAGAAGGTAAATTGGTGCAACCACTATGGAAAACAGTATGTAAATTCCTTAAAAACTATAGACCTGCCATATGATCCAGCAGTTCCACTCCAGGGTATATATCCAGAAAAAACAAAAACTCTAATTCAAAAAGATACATACAGCTCAGAGTTCGTAGCAGCACTATTTCAATAGCCAAGACATGCAAGCAACCCAAGTGCCCATCAACAGATGCCTAGCTGAAGAAGATTTAGTATGTGTGTATATATATATGCATACACACACACACACACACACACACACACAATGGAATATTACTCAGCTATAAAAAAGAGTGAAATATTGCCATTTGCAGCAGCATGGATGAACCTAGAGAATATTATCCTTAGTGAAATATGTCAGACAGAGAAAGACAAATACTGTATGATATCACTCATACATGGAATCTAAAAAAATAATACAAATGAATCCATATACAAAACAAACAGACTCACAGAAATAGAAAACAAACTTATGGTTCCCAAATGGAGGGTTCGGGAGGGATAAATTAAGAGGAAGGGATTAACAGATACAAACTACTATATAAAAAATAGATAAGCAACAAGGATTTACTACTATAGCACAGGAAATTTTACCCAATCTCTTTTATGCTATACAACTGAAACTGACACAATATTGTAAATCAGATACACTTTGATTAAAAAATTAAAATATATAAAAAAGAATTTTTTGGGGTACTACATAAAAATGTGCATTCTGGCATCACAATATCATCTTTCCTATCACAGAGATTTTGAATTATTAGGTCTGCAATAAAGCTAGAGGAAACATTCCTTTAAAGAGTTTCTCCAAGTAAATATGAATAATAATTTTAGATAACAAATGGTTTAGTGATCCTAAGTTGGGGAGGGGAGTCTCATCTTGCAGACAGCATTGGGTTTGTCCTGTGAACTATACCCATAGAAGATAAAAGAAAGTGAAAGAGCACAAATTCCAAAAAGTGATTTCTAAAAATTGCAAATGAAGAATCTGCAGACAACTAATTTTTAAGGTAATTGCCAACCCTTCCTGCAAGCTCAAAGCTCCACCACTGATAATATGTAGTTATATTTTTAGATTCTATTTCCTTTTACCTCCTAATTGAAGGTAGAGTGAGTTCTGATGTTGTATGGGGAAGGTTGGATGTAGACACAGTATAGATCTGAACTTTCTTTAAAGAATAATTCATGTGGGGACTTCCCTGGCCAGTAGTTAAGACTCCACGCTTCCACTGCAGGGGTGCAAGTTCAATCCCTGGTCAGGGAACTAAGATCGTGCATGCCTCACAGTGCAGCCAAAAAAAAAGAAGAAGAATTTATGGGATATTAACTAGTTCAAAAAATACTCAGATCCAACTGATTTTACATAGCAGGAGTTTACCTAGGTATAGGTCTATATGGGAATGTACTCCATCATATGAAATGTTTATTTTGTAATAATAACATTATTTAGTATGAGTGCTTACCCATGGAATATGATAAAAACATTTTTATTTCATGAAAATTTTTTAAATTTCTAATTTCTATATAAATATATCAAAATCTCAAAAGATAATACATTTAAATGATATAAAGTTTAAAACACTTTAAGCAAATTTCCAAATTCTCAGCTTATCATATTCATTTATTTAGGTTATTGCAATTTACCTTTTAATTAATATATTCAACCTACATAGTAATCTGCAAATTCCTCATGAAAATTTATCGTGTATAGTATAAAGTCTCCAAAAATATAATGTGTCAGAGGAAAACAAGAGAAAGGATGGATGGAAGGAAGGATGGAAGGAAGGAAACATAGAAAGAAAATGCAGAACATAGATCATTTACAGAGGAAACGACTTTGCAGACAAAAGTACCAAAGTAAGAAGGCAGAATAATTGTAGGGTTAGGAGTTATGGGGAATAATGGAACAACAAATACATTTACTTCTCTAAGGTCTTGTATAAATCTGTATGGTGGTTGAAATTTTTTATCAAATGTACTTTCCTTCTTTACTGGAAGGATGGGAATATTGCAAGGTGAGTGCCCTTTAAAAAGTATCCCTTCTTTTTCTAATTATTTTATAATTGGTTTTATTCCTTTTAATTGAGCTGTCAACAAAAGACATTGTTTTCTACATGGCCATGGATGGTAAACTGTCTTTGTTGGTTTTATATCTTGAATTAAACCAGTATCATTATTCTTCAGGGACCAAAGTGATGCATATATTTGTTTCAGCTCAGTGTGAAACCTATCTATCTTTCTATCTACCTATCTTTCTATCTATCTATCTATCTATCTATCTATCTATCTATCTATCTATCTATCTATCTATCTATCTATTTATCTATCTATCTATCTATCTATCTATCTATCTATCTACTTATCTATCTATCTATCTGTCTATCTAGTTGGTTTCTCAGTTCCCCTTGGCCACCATACGCCTGATGTGGTAATCCTTTGGACCTCAACTTGTTTGCTCCATCAAAGGAGCAGTCCTCTGGTTGCAGAATTCCATGCAGCTGCTAGATGCAGAATTCCTTGCCTTTGCACAAGGCAAGGAATGTGTTGGGCTGTAAACAGAAAACATGCTTCAGAGTACTTTTGCAAATTTCTGGGGAATAGGGAAAATAATTCTTTAAATGATAAATATCAGTTGACAAGGAAGGCTTGTGGATGAACCAGGAGTTCTGGGTACTCAGTGGCATCAGCTTTTTTGTCAATCTAAATAAGAAGGCCTGTTTTCCCTTGCATTAAGATAGAAAAAATGTAAATTATATGGCACTTTGGTTTCCCTTCCCATATTGGCATTCATCAGCTTAAGACCTTGCTGCTTGCCTTTTTCCAAGTGACCAATGAAGGTACTCTCCATCCTTTTGCCTTCATATAGGGGTACAGGCTTTTACTAAGTCCTCAATTATTCCTTGATCAAGTCTCTTTATCAAATCTATTTCCTATCTGCATGGTATATGGATGATAAGGAACTCTTGTAGGAAGAATCTGGGCTAAGACCTGAAATGGACTCAGGGCTGGGTCATAAAATATACAAATCTATGTCATCAGAGTAGGTGATTCACTACCAGGTAAGGAAATTGTGCCCCCATACCTTTTCTTCAGGGAAGTCCACTAATAAGGGGGAACTACATGTCTAAAAGAACATCACCTTCTTTAATGAGTCAACTTGAAGCAAGGAGGGATAAAGTGATACAGGGGCTCTAGAAGGAGTAGGGAAAGTACAGAAAGAAGGAGAGTTCTGAGAAACAGTAAGTCCCTTTAATTGTCACATTCCTCTTCCGTGTTTTAAATATTTTATTCTGGTTATCAAAATCATTTTTACTTCTTAGAATGATATCCCTTAAATATCAGTAATTAACCTGCTTGAGATGAGACTGCAGACTCCAGCAAATACATTAACTTATCCAAACTAAAAGAATTGTCCTTAGACCACTGAAAGACCAGATTCTCTTATGTTCATTGAAAATATGACACAAAGATAGTAGACATTTAAGAGAAAGACCTATGGGCAACATTTCTGGTTTTTCATATTTTCTAACCATATGATAATCTTGATGGCATTTTAGAACCTGTATTGCCCATGCTTATTCAAGAGTAAAATCTTGATTTTGGAGAGTGGTTCATCCAGCTAGTATGCCAAAAGAGCAGAGGGCTAGAAGGGAATTTTTTTTTTTTAATAATTTAAGGTCTCTTACCTGACTGTTGTGTGGCCACAGAGCTTCAGCTGGTCTGTTGAGTTCAGGGACTGCCAGTCATCCATTTTTATCAACATAATTTTTGGGGAAAGATAATAAAAAAACAAAGTTTCCTCTCAACCCAAGAAACTTCTGACAAAGAGGGAAAGAAAACAATTTCATTACTGAATAAGCACTAAGCCAGAATGTGGTGTGCATCACAAACAATTCTCTAAGAGACTGCAAAGACAGAAAGATATCTCACCAAAGTAGCCAAGCAGACATAACCCACTACATACATGTTCTCAAGATAAACAACACCTGGCTTCAAGTAAGGGGACTCGACAGCACCATTTATTACACCATTTATTTATAGTTTATTCTAAATTCACCTTATAATTGGGGTGTGTTAACTGGCCTTAACCAAAGGAAAAATAAACTTCTTGTATTTTTATGACAGGTGATAGTTTTGCAACTTGGAGCAAGGTATCCACAAAAGTTAGGGTCCCACCCTCCCACAGAAACTGGAAGATAGGGGCAGTGTCCTCTTGATGAGTTCATGTTAAAGGGATGACTCCCAGGTCCTTGAGAGAGACATTCCTGGGTCATAAAGCAGAGGAGAGACTTATTTAATTTTTTAAATTTTTACATATATTTCAAAGAGACAAATAAGAACTTACAATTTTTCTAAAGTAACTGCTCTAAGAAAAGGCAGTCTCTTCCCTTATTTTCAACAGGGGGAATTAAGCTTCTTATTTTTAATTTTGTTTTTGCCCATACCAAGGCAATAAATGGGACATCTACCTTCTACTTGTTGGGGGAGGGGAACACATCTTATTTTGTTTTCTATATATTTCAGACTTTTAAAACACGTTTTACAATATTAAACAATCTTTTTTTTTTTTTTTTTTTTTTTTTTTTTTTTTTTCAGTACGCGGGCCTCTCACTGTTGTGGCCTCTCCCATTGTGGAGCGCAGGCCCATCGGCCATGGCCCACGGGCCCAGCCGCTCCACGGCATGTGGGATCTTCCCAGACCAGGGCACGAACCCGTGTCCCCTGCATCGGCAGGCGGACTCTCAACCACTGCGCCACCAGGGAAGCCCTAAACAATCTTTTTAATCTCAAAAACATGTTGTGCAAAAGGAGCCAGACCCAAAAGCATACTCAGTTTATGGTTTTACTTGTAGAAAGTCCATAACCCGGCAACAATAATTGACCTGACAGAAATAAAGAGTGATTGTCTGTGGGGCATGGAATGGGCAAGGAGGAACTAACTGAGGTGGGGGAAATATTCCATATCTTGTTTTGAATGGTGAGTATATGGGTTACACAATTGTCAGAACTCATATAAATAAATACCCAATATCTTCAGATTTTATTATATGTACATTATATCTGAATTTTAAAACATGTTATTTTAGAATGAAGCTGATCCCATTTTCTCCAGCATTTCTATTATCGCATTTACATTTGGCTTTGTATTATTATGTCATGACTATGTGCTTCTGTTAAGGTGATAAGGAATTTAAAGGCAGGTACTGTGTCTTTTTTACTCCTATTTCTTTCTTTTAACACTTGATACATGTTATATGTGTCAAGTATGCAATAAGTATTTGCCCTATTTAATTTAGGAGATTTTTCATTGGTATATAATACTTATAAAAATACAAGTTTTCACAAAATATGTTGGTTTTCTTCATTCATTATTTATTCATCCATCATTCACTTTTCAGTTTATTTTCTCCTTAAATATTTCCTGAGCATATATGATATGCCAAAGTCTATTAGGCACATTTACACAAAGGTGAATCAGACAAACATGTAGACTGTCCTGGTAGAATTAGCTACAGTAATCTGAATACAATAATCTTTCCCTGGTGTCACATTACCCTGTTACTGTCTTTTAATGTTATGGAAAATTTTTAAAGATCAGAACTGCAATTTTATATATATTTTTTACTTTTCCTGGAACTTCTGACATTTTTTCCATCTACCATGGTCTTATACCAATAAATTCCCATTTATGTTTGACAGATTTTAGCAATATTTAATAGATAAGCCCAACCTCCATAGGTTATAGAAGGTTTTATACACTATCAAGTTAAAACATATCTATCTATCATTTTATTTTGAAAGAGATAACTCTTCGTAAGGAATATAGATATATCTCCAACTATGCTTACATGTACATGAAAAATTGTAGTAAACACATTAAAATGACAGCAGTTTCTGCACTTTGACATGTTTACAGATTTATCTGATTAAATTTAGAGCACAAAATTGTTCCCCACAGCAATTTATAGAACTGCAATTCTAACAAATAACCTGTTGGGAAGTAAAAAAAATACATGTGACTGCAACATCTCAAGTATGCATTTCACTCAGATTTGAAGTTTAATTTACTTTGTACTGAAAAAGCTAACAATATTGGACAGCTGTTATAATGTTTAGCCTATTCTAAGGTACATCAATGCAGGATCTTATTGCAAAAACAAGCATGTATTAATTATTTTCATTAATCACCCATGACTCAAGCCTTATGATCAATTTGAAGCATTGTGTTTCTGAAAGACAGTGATCAGAACAAAAAGGTTCTGGAAATAATAGAAACTCATTTAACCATCATTCCAACTCTGAAACAGAGGTAGTGTCATCCACATATTTTACTGATCATAAGAGATACTAACTTTCTAAATCTCAGACAGCGTGGAGTGTGATGATGGCATACCAATTTGATATACCTTGAACATAAAGGCCATAGTCTTAAACTGTTTCATGCTATTTATTCATTTCTTAGTCAGCAAATATTTTACAATTAGAAGTAATTCACAACATTGTGGAAGAAACTGGAACGCAGGAGAAATGTTGGCATCTTATTCAAAAACAATCTACAGTCTGTAAACATCTAATGTGAAGTAGAAAAAAAATGTCCATTAGACACAATACGTTTAAAAAAGGTAACTGATCCAGTATGTGTGTATGTGCATGTGTGTGTATAATTTTATATATATACAAAATTATATATATATATATAAATTACATATATATTATAATTATAAATTACATTATATATATTATAAATAGTACTTACACCCAAAGTACTATTTGGCTTATATATTCTGTGTGATTTAATCTCTCTTCTGGAATATTAAATACATTTAAATATATTTCAGACAGTCACTTTCCCCACCCAAAAATAATCAGCAGTCTTTCTGAATCTCAAGTAGATTTCAAATTTCTAAAAGAAAGCCACACATTCTTGTTGAACTTTCATTCTTGTAATGCGAAGAAAACGAACAGGTCATGACTAAATTTCATGCTCTGATGAACCTCAAAATAATTTACAGAGTTATCAGGGCATTCATTCAATTTCCTTATTACCTCGCAGTTGTAGGACACAGGTATGCCAGATTGAAGGAAAAACTTCTCATTTTAAGCCAAAATAAACTCTAAATGAATAAACATTTATTGATGAACTTATGGCAAAAATTACCTTAATATGCACATTTGACATATCCTATATGTCATATATATTTTATATATCATATAAAACTGTGTAACTATATTTGAAGTAAAAATCTGTAGGTTAAAAAATTGAACTAAGAAACTGAATTTAAAATGCACTACATTTTAGTTATTTGTTGACGGACACAGGTCTGTCTCGGTCTGCCTCCTCTTTACTCTCACCCTTCTTTAAGTTAAGCATCACAGGAAAAAGTAAGTGGACACTCAATCATTATTTGTCCCAGCATTACTTTTTCTTCCAGATGCAAATAAAACATTCAGTAGAGAGGATATGAGACAAGAAACTGTAAATGAAAGAAAGAATAGCATGGAAAATTATCTGACAGACCTACTTGAAGATAAGTTCAAAGTATCTCAGTGAAATTCTGTACACATGAGTGGATGAGGATGACACTTCATCTTCACAATAACTTTGTGGAATAATCCAGGTAGAAAAAATTGTATTTTAAATAAAAGTCTCCAAAAGGAAGCAAATTCACTGTCATTTCAAAAATCCCTATACATTGTTGTTTTTAGTGGCCCTTCAAAATCTAAGCTTCTTTGTGGTAAGCATATTAAAATAGTATGGGGCTTCCCTGGTGGCGCAGTGGTTGAGAGTCCACCTGCCGATGCAGATGCAGGGAACACGGGTTCGTGCCCCAGTCCGGGAGGATCCCACATGCCGCGGAGCAGCAGGGCCCGTGAGCCATGGCCGCTGGGCCTGCGCATCTGGGGCCTGTGCTCTACAATGGGAGAGGCCACAACAGTGAGAGGCCCGCGTACCAAAAAAAAAAAAAGTATGCTTCCCTAAATTATATATATGTATATATATATATATATATATATATATATATATATAGAGAGAGAGAGAGAGAGAGAGAGAGAGAGATAGATAGATATAGATAGATAGATAGATATTCACCAGAAATAAAGATCTGAAATTTGGTGCTCTAAACCCATGTAGTAAGGCGTACCTGTATACCCATAAATAGTGTGATTTCCCCTTAGCTCTTCTTATATTTTCCAAGTTTTTATAATCAGATGTTTGCCTGAATTCTGGGTAATCCAGAGACCTATTAAGTTTACGTGGTAAAACTCAGACCGTTAATCTGGCATTTGATTTTCAGGTCTTGCTGCTGCCATTCCCCATAAGGTCTGCACTCTAAGGTCTGTACTCTGTTACTTTAGAGCCTGGCTCAACACTTATTTCCATCTAAAACATTCATCCATATAACATATTTTTGTAAATACCTCAAGAAATTTAATTATGCTTCCAAAATATCTCTTGCCGTGATATCAACATCCTAGAACATACCGATTGGAAAGCAGCCATCCCAGATCAGACCTAAGGTGCCAAACAACAGTATATAGATAATCAGTCATTTTGGTGAGCAGCAAAATATAGAATTAGTTCCATCTGTTCTTGTCTTTCCTAGACACATGCTTGCAATTATTATATGTACAATTTTTCCTAATCCTAAATATGCCTAAAGCCTACCACAACTACTTATTCATTCACTCTTTCTTACATGCCACCAAAAACTAATTTTTAAAAAATTCTATAATATTGTGCAAAAAACTCAGATATTTCAAAAAGTATGCAGATGGTAAATAACCATATGAAAAGATGATCAATCATTTGGTAAATTCAAATTAAAATCACTATGAGATACTTCTACATACCTAATAGAATGAAAAGACAAAGGCAATATCAAGTGCTATTGAAGATGGAGAGTAACTGACATTGTCATATATCTCTAGTGTGATATAATTGCTATAGCTTCCTGGGAAAACAGTTTGACATGCATTAATTTCCCAAACCTGCTGTAACAAAGTACTATAAACCTGGTTATTCAAAACAACAGAAATTTATTCTTACGGTTCTGGAGGTTAGAGGTCTAAACTCAAAGTAAGGTTGGTTCCTTCTGAGGGCTCTGAGACAGAGGATTTGTTCCATGCCTCTCTCCTAGCTTCAGGTGATTGCCCACACTCCATGGCATTACTTGGATTATAGATTCATCACTCCAATCGCCTCCTCCATCTTCACATGGCTTTCTCCCTGTGTATCTCTGTCCAAATTTCCACTTTTTATAATGGCACCAGTCATTGTATTAGGGCCTACCCTAATAACCATATTTTACCTTGATTACCTGTCATATATATATATATACACACACACATGCATATGTATTATATTCAGGGACATAATTCAAGTCCTAACAGGCATTTTTAAAGAAGTTTAAAAAATACAGATATCATAAAACCTAGTAATCCTCCTCAAACATACTTACCCCAGATAAATAAAAACTTACATTCACATGAAAATCTGTACATAAATGTTTATAAACGAATTTATTGATAATCACCCAAAACTGCAAACAACCCAGCTTTCCATCAAGTAGTAGACTCACAGAGCAAGGTAGGTACACACAATGGAATACTTCTCGGCAATACAATGAAACATAGTACTATTTCACAAAACAACATATGGGTGCCTCTTAAATGCATTTTACTAAGTCAAAGTAGCCATATCCAAAATCTTATGATTCCACTTATATGACATATGGGCAAGGTAAAATTACAGGGATGGAATTATCTCATTCTCATTTGCTTGAGGGTACTGTTGGTCAAATGGGTTTTTCTACATAGATACAGCATGAGCATTTTGGGATAATGGTTCAATTTTTTGTTTTTTGGTTTTTTTGGTTCAGTTTTTATGATGACCATGGTGGTTGGATATACGGCTCCACATCTTTGTCAAAACCCATACAACTCCACACTACAAAGAATGAATTTAAATATATGGTAATTTTAAAAAATCAACCAGGATTTGTGTGGGGAGTGAATTGTCTCAACAAATGCTATGAAAAATTAAACTTTATTACAGATGAGTCACATAATATGATGAAGGTGAAGAAGAGAATAATCTAAGTAATGTTGAAAAGGAATATTTTTACTTTATACTGTAAGGCAAAAGACAAAGAGCTAACCACAAACTGAGTTATCTAGTGTGTGTGTGTGTGTATATATATATGCTTCTCACAGGGTTTTGAGTTAACAATCTTAAAAGGATTTTATATGTATTCTTTTTTTCCAGTTTTACTGAGAAATAATTGACATACATCACTGTATAAGTTTAAGACATAGAGCACGATGAGTTGAGTTTCATATATTGTGAAGTGATTACCATAACAAGCTCAGCTAACATCCATCTTCTCATATAGATCAATAAAAAGAAAGGAGAAAAAGAAAAACATATTTCCTTGTGATGAAACTCTCTTAAGTTTCTTATATATCATACAGCAGTCTATCACATTACTGGATATTTGTACCTTTTGACCACCTTCCTCCAATTCCCCCTACCCCCACCTCTGGTAACCTCAGGTCCGAGCTCTTTTTCTATGAGTTTTTTGTTTTAGTTTCCACATATGAGATCATACAGTATTTTTCTTTCTCTGTCTTATTTCACTTAACATAATGTCTTCAAGGTCCATCCATTTTGTCACAACTGTAAGATTTCCTAATTTTTTATGGCTGAATAATATTCCATCACACACACACACACACCACAAGTTCTGTATCCATTGATTCATTGACGGATACTTAGATTGTTTCCATGTCTTGGCTATTGTAAATAATGCTGATATGAACATGGGGGTAGAGATACCTTTTCAACTTACAGTTTATGTTTCCTTTAGATACATTCCCAGAAGTGGAATTGCTGGATCATGTGGTAGATCTATGTTTTTAAAATTTTTTTGAGGATCTTCCATATTGTTTTTCATAGTGGCTGTACCAATTTACATTCTCACCAACAGTGCATGAGGGTTTCCCTTTCTCCAAATCCATGCCCCCGTTTATTATCTCTTATCTTTTTGATGACAGCCATTCTAACAGGCATGAGATGATATCTCATTGTGGTTTTAATTTTCATTTCCCTAAATGACTAGTGATGTCAAACAACTTTTCATGTATCTGTTGGACTTTTGTATATATTCTTTGGAGAAATGTCTATTCAAGTTCTCTGCACATTTTTTAATTGGGTTATTTGATTTCTTGCTATTGAGTTGTATGAGTTCTTTTTATATTTTGGATATTAACCCCTTACCAGATATATCTTATGCAAATATCTTCTCCCCTACAGTAGGCAGCCTTTTTGTTTTGTTGACACTTTTTGTTGCTGTGTAAAAGCCTTTTAGTTTGATGTAGTCCCATTTGTTTATTTTTGCTTTTGTTGCTTGTACTTTAGGTGTCATATCCAGAAAATCATTACCAAGACCCATGACAAAGAGCTTTATTCCTATGTTTTCCTCTAGGACTTTCATGGTTTCAGGTCTTATACTTAAGTCTTCAATCCATGTTGACTTAATTTCTGTGAGGTATAAGATCTGGGTCCAGTTTCATTATTTTACACATGAATATCCAATTATACAAGCACAACTTATTGAAAAGACTCTTTTCTTCATTGAGTATTCTTGACTCCCTTGTAAATATTAGTTGACCATATATGCTTGGGTTTATTTCTGGGTTCTTGATTCTGTTCCATTGACCTGTTTGTTTTTATGCTAGTAATACTGATTTGATGACTGATTTGAAGTATAGCTTGAAATCAGGAAGTGTGATGCCTTTTGCTTTGTTCTCCTTTCTCAGGATTTCCTTGGCTATTCAGGATGTTTTGTGGCTCCATATGAATTTTACGACTCTTTTTTCCTACTTCTATAAATAATGTCATTGGAATCTTGACAGAGCTTGCATTGACTCTACAGATGGCTTTCAGTATTAATAGTATTGATATTTTAACAATATTAATTCTTCCAAACCATGAACATGAGATAACTTACATTTATTTTGAGTCTTCTTTGACTTCTTTTATCAGTGTCTTGTTTTCAGAGTAGGGTTCTTTTACTTCCTAAGTTAAATTTATTCCTAAGTATTTTATTTCTGATGCTATTGTAAATGGGATCAATTTCTTTATTTATTTTTCAGAAAATTTGCTCTTAGTGTGTAGAAACACTACTGTTTTTATATATTAATTTTGTATCCTGCAACTTTACTGAATTCATTGTTTAGATCTAACAGTTTTTTAGTTGAGTCTTTAGTATTTTCTATATGTAAAATCATGTCATCTGCAAATAGAAAAATTTTATTTCCTCCTTTCCAATTCTGATACATTTTATTTCTTTTTCTTGCCTACTAGGACTTCTAGTACTATGCTGAATGGAAGTGGTGAGAGTGAGCACCCTTGTCTGTCTTCTTCCTGATCATAGAGGAAAAGCTTTCAAACTTTCACCATCGAGTATGATGTTAGCTGTGGGCTTGTCATAAATAGTCTTTATTATGCTGATATATGTCCCTTCTATGCCTAATTTTTAAGAGTTTTTATTTTTTTTATCATGGAAGGATGTTGAATTTTGTTGTATGCTTTTTCTGCATCTATTGAAGTGATCATATGATTCTTTCATTCTATTAACGTGAAGTATCACATTGATTGATTTATGTATGCTGAACCACCCTTGCATCCAAATGATAATTCCCACTTGATCATGGTGAATGATACTTTTAATGTGCTACTGAGTTCAATTTGCTAGTATTTTATTGGGATTTTTTTCATCTATACTCATCAGGGGTATTGACTTATATTTTTCTATTCATATTCTCTTCTGGTTTTGGTATCAGAACAATGTTGACCTCATAAAATGAGTTTAGTAGTGTTCCTCCCCTTCAATTGAAGAGTTTGAGAAGGATTGTTATTAATTCTTCTTTAAATATTGTGTAAAACTCACCCATGAAGCCATCTGATTGTAGGATTCTCCACATTCGGATATTTTAAATTACTGATTAAATCTCCTTGCTAGTAATTGGCCTATTCAAGTTTTCTATTTCTTCCTGACCCAGACTTGCTAAGTTGTATGTTTCTAAGAATTCGCGCATTTTCTAGGTAGTCCACTTTGTTAGCTCATAGTTGTGCATAGTATCCTCTTATGATCCTTCAAATTTCTATGGTATCCGTTGTTATGGCTCCTTTTTTATTTATAATTTTATTGATTTGGGTCTTTTTTTCCCTAGATTAGTTAAGAGTTTGTCAATTATGTTTATCTTTTCAAAGAATCAACTCTTAGTTTGGTTATCTTTTCCATTGTTTTTAATGTTCCCTATTTCATTGATTTCTGCTCTAATCTTTATTAATCCCTTTATTATGCTAACTTTGGGCTCTGTTTGTTCTACTGTTTCTACTTCCTTAAGGCATAGAGTCAAGCTGTTTATCTGGGTTTGGGGTTTTTGTTGTTGTTGTTGTTATTTTCTGTTTTTTCTTCTTAAGGTAGGTGCTTATTGCTATGAACTTCCATCTTAAAACTGCTTTTGCTGTACCCCACCAAATTCTGGTATGTTGTGTTTCCATTTTGTTTGTCTCAGAAAACTGTTATTTCCCCCTAGTTTCTTCCTTGATCAATTGGCTGTTCAGGAGAGTGTTGCTTAATTTTCATGTGTTTATGAATTTTCCAGATTTCTAGTTTCATGTCATTGTGGTCAGAGAAGATACTTGTTATGATTTCAGTCTTCTTAAATTTGTTAGTACTTGTTCTGTGACCTAACCTATGATCTATCCTAGAAAATGTTTCATGTGTTCTTGAGAAGAATGCATTTTCTGTTGTTGTTGGGTAGAACAATCTATATATATGTCTGTTAGGTTCATAAGGTCTGTAGTGTTGTCCAAATTTGCTGTTTTCTCATTGATTCTCTGTCTGGATGCTTTGAGAGTAGGGTTTCCACTGTTATTGTATTACTGTTTATTTCTTCATTAAGCTCTGTTAGTTTTTGCTTTATATATTTAGGTGCTCCAATATTGGGTGCATAAATACTTATAATTGTTATATCCTCTTGATGTATTGATACATTTATCATTATAAAATGACCTTCTTTGTCTCTTTTTACTATTTTTAGTTTAAAGTCTCTTTTTCTGATGTAAAAGTAGCTACCTATGCTCTTCTTAAGTTACCATTTGCTTGAAATATATTCCTTCATCACTTCACTCTCAGTCTATTTGTGTCTTTAAGGCTAGAGAGATCTCTTATAGGCAGCATGTTGGTGTATCTTGTTTTTATATCCATTTAGCCATTCTATGGCTTTTAAATAGATATTTCTGTTTTCATTTAAAATAATATTTGATAGGTAAGGACTACTGCCTTTTTGTTCATTGTTTTCTGGTTGTTTTTTAGATCTATTGTTCCTTGCTTCTTTTCCTGCTATCTATTTTTGTATTTTGATGTCTTTTGGTATCAGTATGCTTTGATTTCTTTATCATGTTCTTTTGTGTAATTGCTAAAGATTTTTCCTTTGTGGCTACCATGAGGCTTACATGAACTATCTTATAACATCCTATTTTAAACTGATAACAGCTTAACTTCAATAGAACTTGTAAACTTCCACCTTTACTTCTCCTCGATCTCACATTTTGGGTTATTGCTCTTGACAATATACATGTTTTTTAATATTGTATAACTAATAACAGATTATTGTAATTATGGTTACTTTTGCTGTTTTTTTTTAACTTTTAAACTAGAATTATAAGTGAATTATTCACCACTATTACCAAATTGCAAAATCGGATATTGACCACTGTACCATTTACAGTGGGATTTACAGTATCTTTTTATGTTTTCATAATGTTAATTAGCATTCTTTTTTTATTAGTTTCTGCTTTATAACAAAGTGAATCAGTCATACATATACATCTGTTCCCACATCCCTTCCCTCATGCATCTGCCTCCCTCCCATCCTCCCCATCCCACCCCTCCAGGCGGTCACAAAGCACCGACCTGATCTACCTGTGCTCTGCGGCTGCTTCCCACTATCTATCTACCTTACGTTTGGTAGTGTATATATGTCCATGCCTCTCTTTCACTTTGTCACAGCTTACCCTTCCCCCTCCCCATATCCTCAAGTCCATTCTCAAGTAGGTCTGTGTCTTTATTCCTGTTTTACCCCTAGGTTCTTCATGACATTTTTTTTTAATTCCATATATATGTGTTAGCATACGGTATTTGTCTTTCTCTTTCTGACTTACTTCACTCTGTATGACAGACTCTAGGTCTATCCACCTCATTACAAATAGCTCAGTTTCGCTTTTTTATGGCTGAGTAATATGCCATTGTATATATGTGCCACATCTTCTTTATCCATTCATCCGATGATGGACACTTAGGTTGTTTCCAGCTCCGAGCTATTGTGAATAGAGCTGCAATGAACATTTTGGTACATGTCTCTTTTGAATTATGGTTTTCTCAGGGTATATGCCTAGTAGTGGGATTGCTGGGTCATATGGTAATTCTATTTTTAGTTTTTTAAGGAACCTCTAAAGTGTTCTCCATAGTGGCTGTACCAATTCACATTCCCACCAGCAGTGCAAGAGTGTTCCCTTTTCTCACACCGTCTCCAGCATTTATTGTTTCTAGATTTCTTGATGATGGCCATTCTGACTGGTGTGAGATGATATCTCATTGTAGTTTTGATTTGCATTTCTCTAATGATTAATGATGTTGAGCATTCTTTCATGTGTTTGTTGGCAGTCTGTATATCTTCTTTGGAGAAATGCCTATTTAAGTCTTCTGCCCATTTTTGGATTGGGTTGTTTGATTTTTTGCTATTGAGCTGCATGAGCTGTTTATAAATTTTGGAGATTAATCCTTTGTGAGTTGCTTCATTTGCAAATATTTTCTCCCATTCTGAGGGTTGTCTTTTGGTCCTGTTTATGGTTTCCTTTGCTGTGCAAAAGCTTTGAAGTTTCATTAGGTCCCATTTGTTTATCTTTGTTTTTATTTCCATTTCTGTAGGAGGTGGGTCAAAAAGGATCTTGCTGTGATTTATGTCATAGACTGTTCTGCCTATGTTTTCCTCTAAGAGTTTGAGAGTGTCTGGCCTTACATTTAGGTCTTTAATCCATTTTGAGCTTATTTTTGTGTATGGTGTTAGGGAATGATCTAATCTCATACTTTTACATGTCCCTGTCCAGTTTTCCCAGCACCACTTATTGAAGAGGCTGTCCTTTCTCCACTGTACATTACTGCCTCCTTTATCAAAGATAAGTTGACCATATGTGTGTGGGTTTATCTCTGGGCTTTCTATCTTCTTCCATTGATCTATCTTTCTGTTTTTGTGCCAGTACCACACTGTCTTGATTACTGTAGCTTTGTAGTATAGTCTGAAGTCAGGGAGCCTGATTCCTCCAGTTCCATTTTTCGTTCTCAAGATTGCTTTGGCTATTCAGGGTCTTTTGTTTTTCCAAACAAATTTTGAAATTTTTTGTTCTAGTTCTGTGAAAAATGCCAGTGGTAGTTTGATAGGGATTGCATTGAATCTGTAGATTGCTTTGGGTAGTACAGTCATTTTCACAATATTGATTCTTTCAATCCAGGAGCATGGTATATCTCTCCATCTATTTGTATCATCTTTAACTTTTTTCATCAGTGTCTTATAATTTTCTGCATACAGGTCTTTTGTCTCCTTAGGTAGGTTTATTCCTTGATATTTTATTCTTTTTGTTGCAATGGTAAATGGGAGTGTTTTCTTGATTTCATTTTCAGATTTTTCATCATTAGTATATAGGAATGCCAGAGATTTCTGTGCATTAATTTTGTATCCTGCTACTTTACCAAATTCATTGATTAGCTCTAGTAGTTTTCTGGTAGCATCTTTAGGATTCTCTATGTATAGTATCATGGCATCTGCAAACAGTGACAGCTTTACTTCTTCTTTTCCAATTTGGATTCCTTTTATTTCCTTTTCTTCTCTGATTGCTGTGGCTAAAACTTCCAAAACTATGTTGAATAAGAGTGGTGAGAGTGGGCAGCCTTGTCTTGTTCCTGATCTTAGTGGAAATGGTTTCAGTTTTTCACCATTGAGGACGATGTTGGCTGTGGGTTTGTCATATATGGCCTTTATTATGTTGAGGAAAATTCCCTCTGTGCCTACTTTCTGGAGGGTTTTTATCATAAATGGGTGTTGAATTTTGTCGAAAGCTTTCTCTGCGTCTATTGAGATGATCATATGGATTTTCTCCTTCAACTTGTTAATATGGTGTATCACGTTGATTGATTTGTGTATATTGAAGAATCCTTGCATTCCTGGAATAAACCCCACTCGATCATGGTGTATGATCCTTTTAATGTGCTGTTGGATTCTGTTTGCTAGTATTTTGTTGAGGAATTTTGCATCTATGTTCATCAGTGATATTGGCCTGTAGTTTTCTTTCTTTGTGACATCCTGGTCTGGTTTTGGTATCAAGGTGATGGTGGCCTCATAGAATGAGTTTGGGAGTGTTCCTTCCTCTGAAATTGTTTGGAAGAGTTTGAGAAGGATGGGTGTTAGCTCTTCTCTAAATGTTTGATAGAATTCGCCTGTGAAGCCATCTGGTCCTGGGCTTTTGTTTGTTGGAAGATTTTTTATCACAGTTTCAATTTCAGTGCTTGTGATTGGTCTATTCATATTTTCTATTTCTTCGTGATTCAGTCTTGGTAGGTTGTGCATTTCTAAGAATTTGTCCATTTCTTCCAGGTTGTCCATTTTATTGGCATAGAGTTTCTTGTAGTAATCTCTCATGATCTTTTGTATTTCTGCAGTGTCAGTTTTTACTTCTCCTTTTTCATTTCTAATTCTATTGATTTGAGTCTTCTCCCTTTTTTTCTTGATGAGTCTGGCTAATGGTTTTTCAATTTTGTTTATCTTCTCAAAGAACCAGCTTTTAGTTTTATTGATCTTTGCTATCGTTTCCTTCATTTCTTTTTCATTTATTTCTGATCTAATCTTTATGATTTCTTTCCTTCTGCTAACTTTGGGGGTTTTTTGTTCTTCTTTCTCTAATTGCTTTAGGTGCAGGGTCAGGTTGTTTACTTGAGATGTTTCCTGTTTCTTAAGGTGGGATTGTATTGCTATAAACCTCCCATTAGAACTGCTTTTGCTGCGCCCCATAGGTTTTGGTTCGCCGTGTCTCCATTGTCTTTTGTTTCTAGGTATTTTTTAATTTCCTCTTTGATTTCTTCAGTGATCACTTCGTTATTGAGTAGTGTATTGTTTAGCCTCCATGTGTTTGTATTTTTTACAGATCTTTTCCTGTAATTGATGTCTAGTCTCATAGCATTGTGGTCGGAAAAGATACTTGATACAATTTCAATTTTCTTAAATTTACCAAGGCTTGCTTTGTGACCCAAGATATGATCTATCCTGGAGAATGTTCCATGAGCACTTGAGAAAAATGTGTATTCTGTTGTTTTTGGATGGAATGTCCTATAAATATCAATTAAGTCCATCTTGTTTAATGTATCATTTAAAGCTTGTGTTTCCTTATTTATTTTCATTTTGGATGATCTGTCCATTGGTGAAAGTGGGGTGTTAAAGTCCCCTACTATGAGTGTGTTACTGTCGATTTCCCCTTTTATGGTTGTTAGTATTTGCCTTATGTATTGAGGTGCTCCTATGTTGGGCGCATAAATATTTACAATTGTTATATCTTCTTCTTGGATCGATCCCTTTATCATTATGTAGTGTCCTTCTTTGTCTCTTCTAATAGTCTTTATTTTAAAGTCTATTTTGTCTGATATAAGAATTGCTACTCCAGCTTTCTTTTGATTTCCATTTGCATGCAATATCTTTTTCCATCCCTTTACTTTCAAGCTGTATGTGTCTCTAGGTCTGAAGTGGGTCTCTTGTAGATAGCATATATATGGGTCTTGTTTTTGTATCCATTCAGCCACTCTGTGTCTTTTGGTGGGAGCATTTAGTCCATTTACATTTAAGGTAATTATTGATATGTATGTTCCTATTCCCATTTCCTTAATTGCTTTGGGTTCGTTATTGTAGGTATATTCCTTCTGTTGTGTTTCTTGCCTAGAGAAGTTCCTTTTGCTTTTATTGTAAAGCTGGTTTGGTGGTGCTGAACTCTCTCAGCTTTTGCTTTCTGTAAACGTTTTAATTTCTCCATCAAATCTGAATGAGATCCTTGCTGGGTAGAGTAATCTTGGTTGCAGGTTTTTCTCCTTCATCACTTTAATTATGTCCTGCCACTCCCTTCTGGCTTGTAGAGTTTCTGCTGAGAGTTCAGCTGTTTACCTGATGGGGATTCCCTTGTGTGTTATTTGTTGCTTTTCCCTTACTGCTTTTAATATGATTTCTTTGTGTTTAATTTTTGACACTTTGATTAATATGTGTCTTGGCGTTTTTCTCCTTGGATTTATTCTGTATGGGACTCTCTGCCTCCTGGACTTGATTAACTACTTCCTTTCCCATGTTAGGGAAGTTTTCAACTATAATCTCTTCAAATATCTTCTCAGTCCCTTTCTTTTTCTCTTCTTCTTCTGGAACCCCTATAATTCGAATGTTGGTGCATTTAATGTTTTCCCAGAGGTCTCTGAGACTGTCCTCTGTTCTTTTCATTCTTTTTTCTTTATTTTACTCTGCATCAGTTATTTCCACTATTTTATCTTCCACCTCACTTATCCATTCTTCTGCCTCAGTTATTCTGCTATTGATCCCATCTAGAGTATTTTTCATTTCATTTATTGTGTTTTTAATCAATGCTTGATTCATCTTTAGTTTTTCTAAGTCCTTGTTAACTGTTTCTTGCATTTTGTCTATTCTATTTCCAAGATTTTGGATCTTGGAAATAGAGTCTTGGATCAGCTTTACTATCATTATTCTGAATTCTTTTTCAGGTAGACTGCCTATTACCTCTTCATTTGTTAGGTCTGGTAGGTTTTTATCTTGCTCCTTCACCTGCTGTGTGTTTTTCTGTCTTCTCATTTTGCTTATCTTACTGTGTTTGGGGTCTCCTTTTTTGCAGGCTGCAGATTTGTAGTTCCCGTTGTTTTTGGTGTCTGTCCCCAGTGGCTAAGCTTGTTTCAGTAGGTTGTGTAGGCTTCCTGGTGGGGGGGACTAGTGCCTGTGTTCTGGTTGTTGAGGCTCGATCCTGTCTTTCTGGTGGACAGGTCCACGTCTGGTGGTGTGTTTTCGGGTGCCTGTGGCCTTATTATGTTTTTAGGCAGCCTCTCTGCTAATGGGTGGGGTTGTGTTCCTGCCTTGCTAGTTGCTTGGCATAGGGTGACCAGCACTGTAGCTTGCTGGTCGTTGACTGAAGCTGGGTGCTGGTGTTGAGATGGAGATCTCTGGGAGATTTTTGCTGCTTGATATTATGTGGAGCTGGGAGGTCTCTTGTGGACCAGTGTCCTGAAGTTGGCTTTCCCACTTCAGAGGCACAGCACTGACACCTGGCTGCCGCACCAAGAACCTTTCATCTACCTGGCTCTGAATAAAAGGGAGAAAAAGTAGAAAGAAAGAATTAGTAGAAGAAAGAAAGAGAGAGAGAAAGAAAGGAAGAAGGAAAGAAAGGAAGGAAGGAAGAAAGAAAGAAATGGGGGTGGGAGGGAGGAAGGATGGAAAGAAAGAAAGGAGGGAGGGAGGGAGGAATGAAAGAAAAAGGAAGAGTGAATGGAAGAAGGGAGGGAGGGAGGGAGGAAGGAAAGAAAGAAAGACAGGAGGGAGGGAGGGAGGAAGGAAAGAAAAAGAAAGAGTGAAAGGAAGAAGGGTGGGAGGAAGGGAGGAAGGAAAGAAAGACAGACAGGAGGGAGGGAGGGAGGAAAGAAAGAGAGAAAGAAGGAAAGGAGGGACGGAGGGAGGGAGGGAGGAAGGGAAGGTAGGAAAAAAAGAAAGAGCAGGTAAAGAAAAATAGAATAAAGTATAAAATATAGTAGCGTTATTAAAATTAAAAAGTAATTATTGAAAAAAAACGGACAGATAGAACCCTGGGACATATGGTGGAAGCAAAGCTATACAGAGAAAATCTTACACAGAAGGATACACATACACATTAACAAAAAGAGAGCAGAGGGAAAAATCAAAAATCTTGCTCTCCAAGTCCACCTCCTCAATTTGGGATAATTCGTTGCCAAAAGAGGAAAAGGGCGAAAAGTCTGAAATCTTGCTGTCTAAGTCCACCTCCTTAATTTGGGATAATTCGTTGTAAAAAGAGGAAAAGGGGGGAAAGTCTTAAATCTTGTCCTCAAAGTCCACTTCCTCAATTTGGGATGATTCGCTGTCCATTCATGCACTCCACAGACGCAGGGCACATCAAGTGGACCGTGGAGCTTTAATCCGCTGCCTCCGAGGCTGCACAGAGAGATTTCCCTGTCTCTTCTCTGCTCTCACAGCTCCCGGGTCTCAGCCTTGGACCTGGCCCCGCCTCTGCGCGTAGGTCACTGGAGGGCGTCCGTTCTTCGCTCAGACAGGACGGGTTTAAAGGAGCCGCTGATTCGGGGGCTCTGGCTCACTCAGGCAGAGGGGAGGGAGGGGCGCGCAGTGTGGGGCGGGCCTGTGGCGGCAGAGGCCAGCGTGACATTGCAGCAGCCCGAGGCGCTCCGTGCGCTTTCCCGGGAAAGCCGTCCCTGGGTCCCGGGAGTCCCGGCAGTGGCGGGGTGCACAGGCTCCCCGGAAGGCAGGGTGGACAGTGACCTGCGCTCGCACACAGGGCTTGTGGCGGCGGCAGCAGCAGCCCCAGCGTCCCACGCCCGCCTCCGGGGTCCGCGCCTTTAGCCGCGGCTCGCGCCCGTCTCTGGTGCTTCTTTAAGCAGCTCTCTTAATGCCCTCTCCTCGCGCACCAGGAAACAAAAGGGAAGAAAAAGTCTTTTGCCTCTTCGGCAGCTCCAGACTTTTTCCCCGGACTCCCTCCGGGCTAGCCGTGGTGCACTAACCCCTCAGGCTCTCTTCCTGCCGCCAGCCCCAGTCCTCTCCCTGCGCTCCGACTGAAAGCCGATACCCGAGCCTCAGCTCCCAGCCCCGCCCGCCCCGGCGGCTGAGCAGACAAGCCTCTCGGGCTGGTGTGTGCCTGAGGGCACCGATCCTCTGTGCCGGAATCTCTCCGCTTTGCCCTCCACACCCCTGTTGCTGTGCTCTCCTCCGCTACTCCGAAGCTTTCCCCCTCCGCCACCTGCAGTCTCCGCCCGCGAAGGGGCTTCTAGTGTGTGGAAACCTTTCCTCCTTCACGGCTGCCTCCCACTGGTGCAGGTCCCGTCCCTATCCTTTTGTCTCTGTTTATTCTTTTTTCTTTTGTCCTACCCAGGTATGTGGGGAGTTTCTTGCCTTTTGGGGGGTCTGAGGTCTTCTGTCAGCGTTCAGTAGGTGTTCTGTAGGAGTTGTTCCACGTGTAGATGAATTTCTGATGCATCTGTGGGGAGGAAGGTGATCTCCACGTCTTACTCTTCCGCCATCTTCCTCCGGGGGGCTTAATTAGCATTCTTTTACTTCCACTGAAAGAACTCCCTTTAGTATTTCTTGTAAGAAAGTTCTGTTGGTAATGAAATCCCTCAGCTTTTGTTTGTTTAGGAAAGTCTTTATCCCTTCTTAGTTTCTGAAAGACAGCTTTGCTGGGTATAGAATTCTTAGTTAACGGTTATTTTCTTTCAATATTTTGAATATGTTATCCCATTCTCTCCAGGCCTGAAAAGTTTCTGTTGAGAAATCTGCTGATATTTATGTGGGGGTTCCCTTATTTATAACATCTCTCTTTTCTCATAGTTATTAAAATTCTTTCTCTCTTTGGCTTTTGGCAATTTAATTATAATACATCTCAAAGTAACCCTATTTGGGTTTAACCTATTGAGAGTGTTTTGGGTCTCATGGATCTGGATGTCCATTTCTCTCCCAAGGTTTGGGAAGTTTTCAGCCATTGTTGCTTTAAATATGGATTCTGTCCCCTTATCTTCTCCTTCTCAAATTTCCATAAGGAAAAAGATTTTTTCCTTTGTGTCCCATAATTCTCATAAGCTTTTCACTCTTTCTATTTCTTTTTTTTATTTTTGTTCCTCTAACTAACTGGGTAATTTCCAATGTCCTATCCTCCAGGTTGCTGATTCTTTCATCTGTATGGTCAATTCTACTTTTGAAACTTTTAATTGAATTATTCACTTCAGTTAATATATTTTTCAAGTCTGGGAATTTTTTGTTTGTTGTTTTGATGGTTGTTATTTCCTTGCTAAACTTCTTGTTTTGTTCATGCATTGTTTATCTAATTTCCTAACTTAGTTGTCTGTGTGTTCTTCTAGTCCACTGAACTTCTTTGAGAGGATTATTCTGAATTTATTGTCTGACAGTTCATAGATCTCTATTTCTTTAGAGTCAATTATTGGAGCTTAATTAATTTCATTTGGTGGTTCTTATTTACCTGATTTTTATGATCCTTGATTTTTTACTTTGGTATGTACACATTTGAGTAATCAGGCTTTTTTCAGACTTTACTGGTTTTCTTTGGCAGAGACAGTTCTTTACCAGTCAATTCTGTTTTGTTTCCTGGATGTGTATTATGGTAATGTCCTTAGGCAGTTGGGGCTTGCTATAATGGCCTATTATAAGGCAAGTCAACTGCTCACGTTCTGAAGTTGGAGATTACAGAGTGTGCCACTAACTGAGAACAGTTGTATAGGGCTTCTGGCTTGGTTTCCTATCTAAGTAAGGCTGTGGGATGAGCTCTGTGGTTTCCTGGAATCTCTGGTCAGGCTTACTAGATGGTCAAAGCTGTGTACTGTATTCTCTAGTAGATGGGGCTACAGATTAGCTTCTCTGCCCTGGCAGAGCAGCAGAAAAGGACCCAGGCCCTGTGCAGCTCATTATTTGGGGACTCAGTGAGGCCACAGTGTATGCAATGAGGTCAGGTGAGGTCACCAGTTTTGCTCTGCAGATGGGGAAAACCATGGGATGTGCTTTCTGTTTATGTACCACTGTACATAGGGCTATTAAATCAGCTGTACAGCTTCCCATGTGCTCTGGTTAGGTTCTCTGGTTGGACAGGCCAAACGCTATATTTAGCAATAAGTAGGGCTACAAATTAGATTTTCTGCCCAGGCACAGTGGAAAAAGAAGCTCTAAACCAGTAAAACAGTTTGTTGTCTTACCTCAAGCTGATCCATGCCCCAAGTTTCCTGATTGAACTGGGCCACTGCCTTTGCTCTGCAAACTATTTATTGGCTCTGCCTGCCCACCTCTTAGCTTGAGTACCACTGGGCCACACAGCTTCCAGGTTTTCTCACTAGTCTTTCTGGTTAGATGGGGCTGGAAGTCACAGCATGTGGGATTATGTCTTAGCTCCCTTACCTGGGCATGAACGGGAGGGCCCACTCCAGGCAATCCTCAATTTTCCTAAAGGCTCTCCTGTTGGGAGGAGCTGGGTGGTACCCTCAGCCTTGACTGTGAATTAATCCCCCTATGTGTGCATAGCAGAGGAACCCTTCATGTCTGGCAATTACTTTGCTCTAGGGGCAATCAGTCCTGCCCACCTACCTCTTGGCTGGAGTGTTGCTAGGCTACACAGCTTCCAGCTGTTCTTCCCATTCTCTGGTCAGATGTGGCCAGAAAACACCCTCCACAGTGGGTAGGGCTGTGACACAGCTCCTTACATGGATGTAGGCAAATCAGCCTCTAGGGCTGGCAAAACTCTTCATTTGAGAATCTGAATCAGGCAGATCTGCATCCTGTTGAGTTCCCTGATCAGAGGGTGCCACCAACTTGGTTCTGCAGATAAGCAAGGCTGTTTCCTGGGATTATTATTTGGGCACTGCAGGTATAAACTCAGTCTGGCAAGACCCCTGTGCTAGTTGTTGCAAGCTCCAAAGATTCCCTGGCAATCCCCATGGAGCAAGAGCTGAGTAGGGCCTCCCACAAAATGACCAACAAATCTAGGGGTACTGGTTGTCTTTCCTAGGTTCTCTTTTCCCACTGGAGGAACCAGAAAGTCAGGGAAGACCTCTTCCTATGGTGCTGTGCTGTCCTGGAGGAGGGTCAACATGGTTAACATGTAGCTACTTCTCCTACATTCTGATGTAGTCTGTCTTGGTCTCTGTGGTGCAGGTGGGTGCTTAGGCCTCACCCCTGTGTTCTAGGATTCTCTCGGTGGTGCCTTGTTTGTTTTAGAATATTTCTTAGTTGTTCTTCTGAGGAGCAAAGTCAAGAGCAACCTGTGTCACATTCTTAATGATGTCATAGTTCTACGTATATTCTAAGGTTGAACATTAAATAAATATTTTTTAGATAATGAGTAATAAGATTATTAAAACAATATTTCCTAATTTTAATTTGAGATACAAATACAAGTTAGATATATTAAATAATTTATCACTAAATCACAGTGGTAAATGAAACAGTATGAGAAAAAACTTGTACTCAAAATCCATTTACTTACAATACCCATAACTTTAAATAAGCATTAATTATTCTGGCAGTACTAAAATGTGTTGAGAAGTAGTTTACTTTAGTGACCAAACAAGCAGTCAAATGGGCATACATCTGTATAATGGATTCATTAGGTGTTTGGTTCTTCTATTGGTTAAATTTGATGTGCATTAAGTTGGGAGGCAGTAGAAATATTGAATTTAATTAGAAAGGTATTTTGTGACTGATTGCTTATCCATGGGCTGAGACACTCTAAGTTTTTACTGTACTATTCTAACAAAGTAAACAAGGTATGAAAGACTGAGAAAATTGTTGCCTGACTCTAAAATTAATTATTCTCAGACAGTGCTTAGTAAAGTATTGGAAATAAAAGCAAAAGCCTGATGCCAAGCACCAATAGACACAAAAGAAAGTAGATGAATAATGTTCAATTTTCATGTTAACTGCCACACCAGTAAATAAATGAAATATGAATGCAGCATATGATATCATTATCACCTAAAATATGAATAGTAAAAGGAGAGTTTTAAAGAAATATAATATAGAAAGCAATTAGTTCCTAGCATTATTTTTTCTCCCTTTCTTTTAGCTATGAGTTTTACTCACTGCAAGTGTGACATGAGGAAACATAGCTATAGCTACCAATATGTGTTTGTATTGAAATAATAGAATTTTGTTAGTCCTAAAAATTACAGGACAGACATCCAGATTCACCTAAGATAAAGTAGGCACACTTTGTCTAATCTTTCCCAATGATTACAGCAACTGGGCAGAATATATAAAGCAACTATCTGTAGACCCTAAAAAGTAAATAGTTGCAGGCAAGTTTGGAAGGGAAACCAGAATTCAAAGAACAACCAGTACAGTGGTAAATTCCTTGTTCTAGTTTATTTTATTTTGTTTCTCTTATTTCTGTTTTTTCATCTCATATCTCACGCCAGATAGCCTGAATCCCAGAATTGCATAAATGCATAGCTGACAAAGACCAAAGCTTCTTCATAAAATAAAACAATCAAACAAACAAAATCCTCTCTTCCTATTCTGATAACTAGGAATGAAGATTTTGTGCTATGAAGAGGTTCTAATCAGCAAGATAATCAGTCATAGAGACTTGTATTATCTTTAATACCCATAAGATTACACAAATGTGCTGAGTCACCTGTTATGATGGGAGACCAAGAAGACAGAAATATTTTTGATTGCCAGAGGGACTGACCATTTGAATTTGCCCCCACAGTCCCAGAAATTTTACTTGGCAAACAAATCCCTGAATTTTGTCTGCTGGTGAAGGTGTGTTAACACCACAGACAAGGCTGCTGAAACTGAGGTTTCTGATTTGCCAACAAACCATCTATATAGCGATAGTCTTGGACAACAGAGGATAGAGATACACTAAATCCTTACCCACCCACTAAGAGCAAATGGTATGAGTATTATTTGTAGCTTTTCCCCGATCAGAATCATCCTATCTGTTAGTTCTGGGATGGGGAATGCAAATATATAGCACACTAATTCCTACAGTACATTCAGATGTAGAGGTAACCAAAACAACACATTGAATTGGGCCAAATGGTACAATCAACAAGGTCACATTAGCCTCCCTTCCTTCCCCTCCCCTCCCCTCCCCTCCCCTCCCCTCCCCTCTCCTCCCTCCCCTCCCTCCCCTCCCCTTGCCTTCCCCTCCCCTCCCCTCCCTTCCCCTCCCCTTCCCTTTCCTTCCCTTCCTTTTCCCTCCCTTCCCTTCCCTTCCCTCCCCTCCCTTCCCGCTCTCCCCTTCCCTTCCACAGCATGAATCATGCTCAGACTGTACCTTACATGTGCTCCCATGAGACAGACCAAGGGGGTTAATGGAAATATGAGTTAGAGGTTACAATTTCTAGATAATCATACTCTCCACCACCAGAACTGTAGGGAAGTACAGGACAGAGGGGGAGGCTATTTTACTAGGGACGGCTGAGTGTTTTTCTTTTTTAATTCTTTGCTTCTGGGTCCATATTGCTTCCTCTCCTAGTAACCTCCAGGTTCCAAAAAGTGTCTGGGCTCAGGGGCCCCTTTCTGTCCTGTGTATGCTACTGTGCTCTATCTCCAAATCTTTGACACTTTAAGCCACTCCTGCACCTACTTCTCTCTCCCCCTTTTTTGGGTAGGATGACTTTGGCATCTACAGCCAAAAGAAATATAAAAGTTTACTTCCTTCCATTTCACAAAGATCCTCAACACACTTGGCTTTTTTCTTAAAATGGCTTAGGTTGGATTGGAGGAGTGAGGGATCATGGATTGGGAGGTAAAAACACTTCCATTCTAGCAAGCAAGACATTACATTTACTTCTGGTGTCAAGTGGCCAGCAGCTGCCCAGGGTCAATTAAAAACAAATTGTCCTTTGTTGATCCAAATTCCTATATTCTCATTTACTTCAGTTCTGGTGAAATTCAGCAGCCACAGCCATACAGCCTTTTGGTTGGAGCTGTTTGGCTTGCTGCTTTATAGTCATAACACATTCCTAGTCTTCCATCCTGCAGGAGAGCAAGCAACAATCAAAGCACAATCCAAGCAGCATGTTTCGAACCTACCTCATACTCTCAGCCTCATTGAAAGGTAGGCTCTACTTATACTAGGAGGCAGCCTCCACTGAGAGCCACTCCTTCAGATTTTGGACTTCTGGCCTCTCTGACATGATTGAAAATCTTTTTAATAGCAACTACTAGCTTGCTACCAAGCTCTTATCAATATTGAATGCCGACCCATGAAAGTTTTATGATTCTGTCCTGATATTACTAATTTGGGGTAGATCAAATATCATATTCACTTGGATTCAGTGAATATCAAGATGGAAAGAACACAAAAACTTAGTTTATCACATGATTATTGTATATGCAAGAACAGCCGGTCTCTCCCTAGAGGTAACAGCTTTATATAAAAAGGTGGCCACTTTATCTCTAAATAAACCTTCTTTCTTAGCTTTTTATTTTATATTAGAGTTAGTTTCAGGTGTACAACAAAGTAATTCAGTTATACATATACATGTATCTATTCTTTTTCAAATTCTTTTCCCAATTAGGTTGTTACAGAATATTGAGCAGAGTTCCTTGTGCTGTACAGCATGTCCTTGTTGGATATCCATTTTAAATATAGTAGTGTGTACACGTCAATCACAAACTCCCTAACTATCCCTTCCCCCCACCCTTCCCCCGGTAACCATAAGTTCCTTCTCTAAGTCTGTGAGTCTTTTTATGTTTTGTAAATAAGTTCATTTGTATCATTTTTTTTTTAGACTTGGCATATAAGTGATATCATACGATATTTCCCTTTCTGTGTCTGACTTACTTCACTCAGTGTGACAATCTCTGGGTCCATCCATGTGCTGCAAATGGCATTATTTTGTTCTTTTTAATGGCTGAGTAATATTCCATTGTATATATGTACCACATCTTCTTTATCCATTCTTCTGTTGATGGACATTTAGGTTGCTTCCATGTCTTGGCTATTGTAAACAGTGCTGCAATGAACATTGGGGAGCACGTATCCTTTCAAACCATGTTTTTCTCCAGGTTTATGCCTAGGAGTGGGCTTGCTGGATAATATGGTAGCTCTATTTTTAGATTTTTAAGGAACCTCCATACTGTTCTCCATAGTGGCTGCACCAATTTACATTCCCAAAGTTTTTGCTTGTCTGTGAAGCTTTTGTTTTCTCCGTCACATCTGAATGAGAGCCTGCTGGGTAGAGTATTCTTGGTTGTAGGTCCTTCCCTTTCATCACTTGAAAAATATTGTGCCACTCCCTTCTGCCCTGCAGTGTTTCTGCTGAAAAATCAGCTGATGACCTTATAGGAGTTCCCTTATATATTATTTGTCATTTTTCCCTTGTTTCTTTTAATATTTTTTCTTTGTCTTTAATTTTTGTCAGTTTAATTACTATGTGTCTAGGCATGTTCCTCCTTGGGTTTATCCTGCTTGGGACTCTCTGTGCTTCCTGGATGTGGGTGACTGTTTCCTTTCCCAGCTTCAGCACTGTTTCAACAGTGCTGAAAACTATTAGGGAAGTTTTTAGCATTTACCTCTTCAAATATTTTCTCAGATCCTTTCTCTCTTCTCCATCTGGGACACCTATAATGTGAATGTTGGTGTGCTTAATGTTGTCCCAGACATCTCTTAGACTGCCTTCATTTCTTTTCATTCTTTTTTCTTTATTCTTTTCCACAGCAGTGATTTCCACCATTCTGTCCTCCAGGTCACTTATCCATTCTTCTGCCTCAGTTACTCTGCTACTGGTTCCTTCTAGTGTATTTTTCATTTCAGTTATTGTACTGCTCATCTCTGTTTGTTCTTTAGTTCTTCTAGGTCTCTGTTAAACATTTCTTGCATCTTCTTAATCTGTGCCTCCATTCTTTTTCTGATATCTTGGATCACCTTCACTATCATTACTCTGAATTCTTTTTTGGGTAGATTGGCTGTCTCCACTTCACTTAGTTGTTCTTCTGGGGTTTTATCTTGTTCCTTCATCTGGGACATATTCCTCTGCCATCTCATTTTGTCTAATTTTCTGTGATTGTGGATTCCATTCTGCAGCCTGCAGGATTGTAGTTCTTCTTGCTTCTGCTGTCTGCCCTCTGGTGGATGAGGCTAAGAGGCTTATGAAGGCTTCCTGGTGGGAGGGTTCCTGCCCACTTGTGGGTGCAGGGTCTTGTCCCTCTGATGGGCCGGGCCATGCTCAGGTAGATTTTAAGCAGCCTGTTTGCTGATTGGTGGGGCTGTGTACCCACCCTGTTGGTTGATTGGCCTGAGGCATCCCAGCACTGGAGCCTATAGGCTGTTGGGTGGGGCTAGGTCTTGGGAAGGAAACGGTGGCCGCTGGGAAGGCTCATACCAATGAGTACTCACCAGAACTGTCACTGCCCATGTTTTTATCCCCACAGTGAGCCACAGCTACCCCCTACCTCTACAGGATACCCTCCAATAGTAGCAGGTAGGTCTGGCCCAGTATCCTACTAGGTCACTGCTTTTTTCCCTGGTTCCCGGTGTCCACAGAACCTTGTGTGTGCCCTCCAAAAGTGGAGTTTTTTCCCCCATCTTGTGGAATTCCTGCAGTCAAACACAGCTGGTCTTCAATGCCAGATTCTCTGGGGGCTCCTCCTCTTTTTGACAGACCCCCAGCCTGGGAAGCCTGATGTGGGGCTCAGGACTTTCACTCCTGTGGGAGAACTTCTGTGGTGTAATTATTTTCTAGTTTGTGGGTTGCCCACTTAGTGGGTATGGGATTTGATTTTATTGTGATTGTGCTCCTCCTACCCTCTTGTTATGGTTTCTTTGTCTTTTGGATGTAGGGTATCTTTTTTGTAGGTTCCAGCTTTTTTTTGTAAATGGTTGTTCAGCAGTTAGTTGTGATTTTGGTGTTTTGTAAGAAGGCATGAGCTTGTGTCCTTCTACTCTGCCATCTTGCCAGGCAGTCCCTCTAGATAAATATTTATACCATAGTACCCTGCCTGAAGCAAAACCACTGCTGCAATTTAGCTCACAATTCTCCAAGGATTATCTATATGTTTGGGCCTGGGCCTTTGATGGTTTGGTTTAGCTGAAGGCTGATGGTGTCTACTTAGCTCCTGGGGTTATTTAGCCTCAACACTAGCAATGTAGGACAATAATAATACATTGTCATTTTACTCAGAAGGTAGAACTTTCATTCAGTTGCCTAGCTATTTAGTCTGCCAGTTGGAAAACTACAGACTGGCAGATTAATGACATTCTTCTTCAGGTCCACAAACTGTGGAAAAAATTGCAGCTGTTGATTGACTGTCTGGGTCATTCATCTTCCCATGATAAGGTCCCATTCCCTAAAAATGACACCAACTACTGCTACTGATTGAGCCTTAATTTGCTGTTGATTCAGAGGCTACCACTACATGTCTGACTTGTAACTCCTGCTGAAAGTTAACCCGTTAGTCCTACAGTAGGGGAGACTACCTCACAAACTCCTGGAAGACTCATGGAGCTTCCAGTCACCCTCTCCTCATGGAGTCAGAACAGCATTACTTTCCCAGCATTAATGTGTGACAATGCACATTTATTGAAAACTAGGTAAGTTCACCTGAGCCTGAGTTCAGAATTTTTATTGGGGATCCATTACGTAGACACAATTGACGGCCCACATTGTTGATTATAGTCTCAAGCCTACAGCTCCTCCAAAGTTCTCCTAATACTGCATGATCCAAAGCCCTCATATAAATGCCATTGTTACTACATGGTGTGGCCAGCCCCTACTCTAAATCCATTATTATAGTATTCAGTGTAACCCAACGTCCCCAAGCAAAGACATTCTGATCATGTGTGACATTTTAAGGGCTTAGAGATTACCTCTCAGGAGCTGAGGGCAAAGGCCAGATCTCTCTTGGGGTATGATTAAATTCTTTACTACACAGGAGACTATAGGAGTTATATATGGACCTAGTTTGAAAATGCATGGTTTCTTCATAATAATTCCTGGTCATGATGCTTTTTTCATTCCGCTGATAGCAACTCAAAGCCAGCCTGGCTGATAACCTTTTAGATGGTTCCCAGCAAGTAGCAGTCTCAGGAATTCAAGCAATTCAGATTACATTTTATAAAGAGGATCTTATTCCTTTTGTTACTGATGCTTCCAGACAAAGGGTCTGGGCACCCAGAACTTCAAGAGTTAGAGGGAGAGCAGCATCCTGGTTCCTGGCATGGAAACACATTAGATCCTAGAAGGTACAAGGGATAATAACCTTTGTCTTTGAAAATTACCTATTTCTGATATAATCTACTTGGAGAGCACAACAGTTATAAACACTTTCTTTTTAGAAACACCAAGTGCACTCTGGGGGTTTTACTTCTGGTATAAAAGCCAAGCATTAACTTGCCTCCCTCCTGAAAGTGTGGTGAATTGCATCTTAGGGGATGATCGTAAGATACCTTTAAATGTTTAAGCAAATGCCAGCTGAGCCCTTGAAGGCATTTAGATTAACTTCAACTTCTGGTCAGATATACTCTGACAAGAAATTGAAATGACAGATGTACTTTAAACTTCCTTTCTAAGGGGAAAGGTGGACTCTGTGAAATCACTACTAAATACATTCTGTTCTACCTGGATAAATGTCCTAGACCAAATGCATAAGTCAATACAAAAACTGAAGGAGAATGCCACCAGGATTTTAAGGAAGACACTGATGATATTTGAGACTTTGGAGGAAACAGACAAATTCATACTGCTGGTTGGCTTCATTCTGCTTCTTGGAATCCTGTTAATAGTAGCCTTAATGTAATACTGTGTGTGCCAAATTCAGTGGATTTCCTTCCAGCCCCAGTTGGTCAGATTAGTCAGAAACACTGGTGGAGGGGCATATTTATCGGGAAATTTGCCAGAAGCCAAGGTGATGTAGGAAGAGTTGTAACTATTGTTGGGAGACACTTTTCCATGGTCTCTTGCATTTCTGCATGACTGGTAGCACCTTTTGTTCCAGTATCTCTTTTTTCTTTTTTTTTTTTTTTTTTTTTTTTTTTTGCGGCACACAGGACTCTCACTGTTGTGGCCTCTCCCATTGTGGAGCACAGGCTCCGGACATGCAGGCTCAGTGGCCATGGCTCACGGGCCTAGTCACTCCATGGCATGTGGGATCTTCCTGGACTGGGGCACAAACCCGTGTCCCCTGCATCGGCAGGTGGACTCTCAACCAGTGTGCCACCAGGGATATCTTTTTAATGATGTTTGTAGAACAAGCAATATTAGATGATAGTGTCCTGCAGCTTTATCTCCTCTAGGGCAAAGATTGGGCAGATTTACTAGCAACACCCTTATAATATTGTCAATTTCATAAGATTAGGTTTCCTTATCTATAAAACAAGCCCACTGCCTGTACAATATCTATGTGGGTTTGCTTCTGTCTCACCCCATGGGCCTTTGTGGACAAGGTAAATAGTTTTGAGCATGAAGCTCATGCTGCTTTCTGTGCTGGAACAAATACATTCCTTTGTCTCTGTCACTGATCTATGTCTTTTGCAAGCATTTATGAAAGTGTAGGAGGCTAATATTTTTAGCTTACAAGTAGATTAAATCTCAGATTGTTTACTGTTCCAGATAAGGAGAAGTACAAAACTGGAGGACCCACACTATCTAATTTTAAGACACTATAAAGATATAGGAAGTCAGACAATGTGATATTGGTGAAAGAAAAGACATATAAATGAATGGAGTAGAACATAGTGTCCAGAAAAAGAACTATTTATATGTGGGAAGTTTATACTATAATTAAATTTTTAATGTTAAAATGATTGTAGATTTGGAAGCAGAATGAATTATATGAAATAATACAAAGAAATCCTGTATACCTTTGATCCACATGTCTCAAATAATAATTATAAATATAATTGTAAAAAATAATTGTAAAATTATAGCACAATATCACAACCAAGATACTGACATTGATGCAGTCAAGACATATAACATTTTTATCACTATAAGCACTCGTCATGTTGACCTTTTATAACCATATTTATTTTACTTCCCTCCCATCTCCACCTACCTGTTAACCCCTGGAAGCTACTATTCATTTCTCTACTTCTATAATTTTGTTATTTCAAAATGTAATATAGATGGAATAATACAGTATGTAACCATTTGGACTTGGATTCTTTTCACGTAATATAATTTTATGGAGATTCATCTGGGTTGTTGTTTATATCAATAGTTTCTTCCTTTTTATTGCAGAGAGTAGTATTCCATGTATGAATGTACGACTGTTTAACCATTGACCTGTAGGACATTTTATGTCTTTCCCTTTCTTGGCTATTATGATAGCCATAAGCATTCATGTGTAGGTTTTTGCATGAAAATAGATTTTTAAAATATTTCTGGGATAAATGTTCAAGAGTGCAATTGCTGGGTTGTATGGTAGTCCTATGTTTAGTTTTATTTAAAAATGGCCAGGGGCTTCCCTGGTGGCACAGTGGTTGAGAGTTCGCCTGCCAATGCAGGGAACACGGGTTCGTGCCCCGGTCCGGGAAGATCCCACATGCCGCGGAGCAGCTGGGCCCGTGAGCCATGGCCGCTGAGCCTGTGCGTCCGGAGCCTGTGCTCCGCAACGGGAGAGGCCACAACAGTGAGAGGCCCGCGTACCACAAAAAAAAAAAAAAAAAAAAAAAAAAAAAAAAAAATGGCCAAACTATATTACAGAGTGTGTTATTAAGAAATGAAGGAAACAGTGGCAAAGATCAATAAAACTAAAAGCTGGTTCCTTGAGAAGATAAACAAAATTGATAAACAATTAACCAGACTTATCAAGAAAAAAGGAGAAGACTCAAATCAATGGAATTAGAAATGAAAAAGGAGAAGTAACAACTGACACTGCAGAAACACAAAGGATCATGAGATTACTACAAGCAACAATGTGCCAATAAAATGGACAACCTGGAAGAAATGGACAAATTCTTAGAAATGCACAACCTTCCAAGACTGAACCAGGAAGAAATAGAAAATATGAACAGAACAATCACAGGCACTGATATTGAAACTGTGATTTAAAATTTCCAACAAACAAAAACCCAGGACCAGATGGCTTCACAGGTGAATTCTATCAAACATTTAGAGAAGAGCTAACACCTATACTTCTCAAACTCTTCCAAAATATAGCAGAGGGAGGAACACTCCAAAACTCATTCTACAAGGCCACCTTCACCCAGATACCAAAGGCAGACAAAAATGTCACAAAGAAAGAAAACTACAGGCGAATATCACTGATGAACATAGATGTAAAAATCCTCAACAAAATACTAGCAAACAGAATCCAACAGCACATTAAAAGGACCATAAACCATGATCAAGTGGTTTTATCCCAGGAATGCAAGGATTCTTCAAAATACGCAAGTAAATCAATGTGATACACTATATTAATAAATTGAAGAAAAACCATATGATAATCTCAATAGATGCAGAGAAAGCTTTCAACAGAATTCAACACCCATTTATGAAAAAAACTCTCCAGAAAGTAGGCATAGAGGGAACTTTCCTCAACATAATAAAGGCCATATATGACAAACCCACAGACAACATTGTCCTCAGTGGTGAAAAACTGAAACCATTTCCACTAAGATCAGGAACAAGACAAGGCTGCCGACTCTCACCACTATTATTCAACATAGTTTTGGAATTTTTAGCCACAGCAATCAGAGGAGAAAAAGAAATAAAAGGAATCCAAATTGGAAAAGAAGTAACGCTGTCACTGTTTTCAGATGACATGATACGATACATAGAGAATCCTAAGGATGTTACCAGAAAACTACTAGAGCTAATCAATGAATTTGGTAGAGTAGCAGGATACAAAATCAATGCACAGAAATCTCTTGCATTCCTATACACAAATGATGAAAAATCTGAATGTGAAATTAAGAAAACACTCCCATTTACCATTGCAACAAAAAGAATAAAATATCTAGGAACAAACCTACCTAAGGAGACAAAAGACCTGTATGCAGAAAATTATGACACTGATGAAAGAAATTAAAGATGATACAAATAGATGGAGAGATATACCATGTTCTTGGATTGGAAGAATCAACACTGTGAAAATGACTCTACTACCCAAAGCAACCTACAGATTCAATGCAATCCCTATCAAACTTCCAGTGGCATTTTTCACAGAACTAGAACAAAAAATTTCTCAATTTCTATGGAAACACAAAAGACCCTGAATAGCCAAAGCAATCTTGAGAACGAAAAACGGAACTGGAGGAATCAGGCTCCCTGGCTTCAGACTATACTACAAAGCTACAATAATCTTGACAGTATGGTACTGGCACAAAAACAGAAAGAGAGATCAGTGGAACAGGATAGAAAGCCCAGAGATAAACCCTCTCACACATGGTCACCTTGTTTCTGATAAAGGAGGGAAGAATATACAGTGGAGAAAAGACAGCATCTTCAATAAATGGTGCTGGGAAAACTGGACAGCTAAATGTAAAAGAATGAAATTAGAACACTCCCTAACACCATACAGTAAAATAAACTCAAAGTGGATTAAAGACGTAAATGTAAGGCCAGACACTATCAAACTCTTAGAGGAAAACATAGGCAGAACACTCTGACATAATCACAGCAAGATCCTTTTTGATGCACGTCCTAGAGAAATGGAAATAAAAACAAAAATAAACAAATGGGACCTAATGAAACTTCAAAGCTTTTGCACAGCAAAGGAAACCATAAACAAGATGAAAAGACAACCCTCAGAATGGGAGAAAATATTTGCAAATGAAGCAACTGACAAAGGATTAATCTCCAAAATTTACAAGCAGCTCATGCAGCTCAATATGAAAAAAACAAAAAGCCCAATCCAAAAATGGGCAGAAGACCTAAATAGACATTTCTCCAAAGAAGATATACAGATTGCCAACAAACACATGAAAGAATGCTCAACATCTTTAATCATTAGAGAAATGCAAATCAAAACTGCAATGAGATATCATCTCACAGTGGCCAGAAGGGCCATCATCAAAAAATCTACAAACAATAAATGCTGGAGAGGGTGTGGAAATAAGGAAACCCTCTTGCACTGTTGGTGGGAATGTAAACTGATACAGCCACTACAGAGAACAGTATGGAGGTTCCTTAAAAAACTTAAAATAGAAGTACCATACGACCCAACCATCCCACTACTGGGCATATACCCTGAGAAAACCATAATTCAAAGAGTCATGTATCAAAATGTTCATTGCAGCTCTGTTTACAACAGCCAGGACACGGATGCAACCTAAGTGTCCATCAACAGATGAATAGATAAAGAAGATATGGCACATATATACAATGGAATATTACTCAGCCATAAAAGGAAACGAAATTGAGTTATTTGTAGTGAGGTGGATGGACTTAGAGTCTGTCATACAGAGTGAAGTCAGAAAGAGAAAAACAAATACCGTATGCTAACACATATATATGGAATCTAAAAAAAATAAATAAATGGTCATGAAGAACCTAGTGGCAAGACAGGAATAAAGGCACAGACCTACCATTGAATGGACTTGAGGATACGGGGAGGGGGAAGGGTAAGCTGCGACAAAGTGAGAGAGTGTCATGGACATGTATATACAACAAACGTAAAACACATAGCTAGTGGGAAGCCGCCGCATAGCACAGGGAGATCGGCTCGGTTCTTTGTGACCACCTCGAGGGGTGGGATAGTGAGGGTGGGAGGGAGGGTACGCAAGAGGGAAGAGATATGTGGACGTATGTATATGTATAACTGATTCACTTTGTTATAAAGCAGAAACTAACACACCATTGTAAAGCAATTATATTTCAATAAAGATGTTAAAAAAAAAAGAGCAATGCATTAGTGATCCAGTTTCTCTGAATACTCTCCAACTTTCGGTGTCACCATTTTATTTATTTATTTTTCCTTTTAGCCATCCTGATAGAAGTGTCATAATATCTTATTATGGTTGTAATTTATACTTATGCAATGCTAATAATGTTAAGCATTTTTTATGTGCTAGTTTGCATTTGTATAATCTCTGGTAAAATGTCTGTTCCTGCCTTTTGCCCATTTTTAAAATTCAATTGTTGAAGGCTTTTTTCAACTGCTAAGTTTAGAGTTCTTTCTATATTCTAAAAAATTTTTGTTGAATATGAGGCTTGAAAATTTTTTTCCAAGCCTGCAGTTTATCTTTTTATTCTCTTAATTTGTTCTTTCATATTACAGTCTAAGAGGTCTTTGACTGTGACTATATTCCAAAGAAATTGAAAACAGAAATTCAATAGAGAAAATTAGTAAAGCAAAGAGCCTGTAATTTGAGAGGTTCAAAAAAGTTGACAAACCTCTAGTAAGACTGAAAAAAATGAGAGAAGTCTAGATTCTAATGTCAGGAATGAAAGAGGATATTGCTACAGACCCTGAAGACATCAAAAAGGGAATCCTTTGAAAAATTTCATACACATACATTTGACTTCTTAGATAAAATGTCTTTTGAGAGGTTTACTTTCAATCAAACAGTTTACCCCTTAACGGTATGGTGCCATTTTTCACTGGCTATTGTCATGATTTTTTCTTTGCCATTACTTTTAAGTAGTTCAATTATGATGTAGTTTAGCAGAGATCAATTTGTGTGTAACCTATTTGTAGTTCTTTCAGCTTCTTGAGTCTATTGTATTATGTCTCAACACATTTTTTAAGTTCTCAGTCATTATATTTTTAAGTACTTTTTCAGTTTCAACATCTTTCTCTTCCACTTCTGGGACTCTGATTACATAAGTATTAAACATTTTGTTATATTCCAATAGGTATCTGAGGCTCTGTTCATTTTTTTAGTATGTATTACACTTCTTTTTTTCATATGGTATGTTTTATTGTACTCTTTTAGCACAATGATTCTCTTTTTCTCTTCCATCTGATATTTTGCCCATCCGTTTTAGATAAAGTATATTTAAGGTCTGAAGTTTCCATTCAATTCTCCTTTATTTCTTCTATTTCTATACTGAGACATATTTCTTTGTTAAGACTTTTTTTTTTAGTTTTTGTTTCATGCATATTCATAATTGATCACTGAAGCAATTTCATTATAACTGATTTGAAACATGTTGGATAATACTGGCACCTCTGCAATCTTGGTTTTGGCATCAGTTTACTGTCTTTTTTTTTTTTGAGATTTTCCTGGTACTTGGTATGATGGGTGATTTTCTATGGAAACTTGGATATTTATATTTATATATTGTGTTATGAGATTGTGGGTCTTATTTAAATCTTCATTTTAATTTTTTATTTTGGGCTGCACCACATGGCTTGCAGGATCCTAGTTCCCTGACCAACCAGGGATCGAACCCACACCCTCGGCAGTAAAAGTGCATAGTCCTAACCACTGGACCACCAGGGAATTACCTAAATTTCATTTTAACTAGCTTTTTCTGACTTTTATTTTGGCAGAGGAAGGGGGACTGCCCCATTTCTGCTAGGTGGTCTCATGATACTTGAGATGGGGCTCCTGATTACTGCTAAGCTGGCATTGAATTTTCAGCTTCTCACATGGTACCTACTGACACTATGGTAGGAGTGGTCTTATTTCCACTTGTTACCAGGTGATTTTGAAAGTTCTAACTATCTATTAGGCATCATCTGACATCAACCTAGCATGGAGATGAAGGGAACCCTTATTACTGTCAGTGGAGGTGGATGTCTAGGCTACTGATGTGGTCTCTCCAACAACACTGTGGCAATGGGGGATGTCTTGTTATCCATGGGTGGTGATGAAAGTCCTGGCTCTGTACTTGGCATTTTCTGACACCACCCAGGTTGTAGTGTTGGGAACCTCACTGTAGCCTCATTTAGCCTTTTTTGGTGTGTATGGAATAAGGGCCACTGTTTTTCTTTGGTGTTTGGCTAAAGTGGATACAGTTTTAAAGTTTTATGTCTTATTAGGCTTCCCCTTTCATCCTTTTTTGACTAGAGAGAGCAGGCTTCTGTTGCTTTTGTTGTTGTTTTTCCAATGTGTGAGGGGATATTTTTGATGAAGTTCAAATATACTTAAATTTGAAAGAGAGAAAGGGTAATCTTTTAACAAAATGGACTAAAACAACTACATATTTTTGCATAACCATATGGAAAAAAACAACACCCATACCTAAACATGAACTGTAAAACTATAAAATTTTTATTGAAATCTTAGGGGAATAAAAGTGTAAATTTGGGTTAAGCAATAGATTCTTTTTTTTAAATTTAATTTTTATTTTTATATTGGAGTATAGTTGATTTACAATGCTGTGTTAGTTTCAGGTATACAGCTAAGTGATTCAGTTATACATATATATATTCAGATTCTTTTCCCATATAGGTTATTACAGAATATTAAAGAGAGTTTCCTGTGTTATACAGTAGTCCCTTTGATTATTTTATATATAGTTCAGTAAGTCCCCTACATACGAACCTTCAAGTTATGAACATCAAAGACGTGAACATGCATTCCATCAACGTCAGGCATGAGTGAAATTGTAGCTTGCCCTCCTTCTCCTATAGCTGATGATCCTTCAGCTCTACCATCTCCCACCTCCTTTCCCTCCTCCAGGCTGTAACTCTTCTTGCCTGTTCACCTGATGTCAGCCCCTGTATGCCAGCTGTTGTACTATACTACTTTTCAAGGTACTGTACTGTAAGATTAAAAACGTTTTCTTTATTTTCTGTGTTTGTGTTTTATGTATTATTTGTGTGAAACGTATTATAAACCTATTACAGTACTGTACTGTATAGTTGATTGTGTTAGTTGGGTACCTAGGCTAATTTTGTTGGACTTACAAACAAATTGGACTTACGAATGCACTCTCAGAATGGAACTCATTCATATGTAGGGAACTTACTTTAGTGTGTATATATTAATCCCAAACTCCTAATTTATCCTGCCCCCCTCCAACGTTTCTCCCCCTCTCCTGGTAACCACAAGTCTGCTTTTGAAGGCTGTGAGTCTGTTTCAGTTTGGCAAATATGTTTATTTGTATCATTTTTTTTAAGATTCCACATATAAGTGATATCATATGATATTAGTCTTTGTCTGACATACTTCACTTAGTGTGATAATCTCTAGGTTCATCCATGTTGCTGCAAATGGAATTATTTCATTCTTTTTTATGGCTGAGTAATATTTCAATGTACATATGTATGACATCTTCTTTATCCATTCATCTGTTGATAGACATTTAGGTTGCTTCCATGTCTTGGCTACTGTGCAATACACAGTGCTGCAATGACCATTGGGGTGCATGTATCTTTTTGAATTATGGTTTTCTCAGGGTATATGCCCAGGAGTGGGATTGCTGGATCATATGGTAGTTCTATATTTAGTTTTTTAAGGAACCTCCATACTGTTCTCCATAATGGTTGTACCAATTTACATTCCCACCAACAGTGTAGAAGGTTCCCTTTTCTCCACACCCTCTCCAGCATTTATTGTGTGTAGGATTTTTTTATGATGTCCATTCTGACTGGTGAGATGATATCTCACTGTAATTTTGCTTTGCATTTCTCTAATAATTAGCAGTGTTGAGCATCTTTTCATGTGCCTGTTGACTATCTATATTTGTTCTTCGGAGAAATGTCTGTTTAGGTCTTCTGCCCATTTTTTGATTGGATTATTTTCTTGATATTGAGCTGTGTGAGCTGTTTGTATACTTTGGAGATTAAACCCTTGTGGGTCACTTCATTTGCAAATATATTCTCCCATTCCATGGGTTGTCCTTTTGTTTCATTTATGGCTTCCTTTACTGTGCAAAAGCTTTTAAGTTCAATTAGGTCCAATTTGTTTATTTTTGTCTTTATTTTCATTACTCTAGGAGATGGATCCAAAATGATAATGCTGCAATTTATGTCAAAAAGTTCTCCCTATGTTTTCCTCTAAGAGTTTTATAGTATCCAGCCTTACATTTAGGTCTTTAATACATTTTGAGTTTATTTTTGTATATGGTATTAGACAATGTTCTAATTTCATTTTTTTGCATGTAGCTGTCCAGTTTTCCATGCATCATTTATTGAAGAGACTGTCTTTTGCTATTGTATATTCTTGCCTTCTTTGTCATAGATTAATTGAGCATAGGTGTGTGGGTACATTTCTGGGATTTCTATCCTGTTCTATTGATATATATTTCTGTTTCTGTGCCAGTACCATACTGTTTTGATTACCGTAGCTTAGTAATATAGTCTGAAGTCAGGGAGCCTGATTCCTCCAGCTCCATTTTTCACTCTCAAGATTGCTTTGGCTATTCAGGTCTTTTGTGTATTCATACAAATTGTAAGATTTTTTTGTTCTAGTTCTGTGAAAAATGCCATTGGCAATTTGATAGAGATTGCATTGAATCTATGGCTTGCCTTGGGTAGTATAGTCATTTTGATAATATTGATTCTTCCAATCCAAGAACAAGGTATATGTTTGTGTCTTCTTCAATTTCTTTCATTAGCATCTTATAGTTTTCATAGTACGGGTCTTTTGTTTCCTTAGGTAGTTTTATTTCTAGGTATTTTATTATTTTTGATGTGATGGTAAATGGGATTGTTCTTTCTGATTAATTACTCTTTCTGATCTTTTGTTGTTACTGCAAAATTTGTAAAGTTGCAGGTTTCAAAATTAATACACAGAAATGTATAGATTTCTGTGTATTAATTTTGCAACCTGCAACTTTACCAAATTCATTGATGAGCTCTAGTAGTTTTCTGGTAGCATCTTTGGGATTTTCTACATATAGTATCATGTCATCTGCAAACAGTGATAGTTTTACTTCTTCTTTTCCAGTTCAGATTCCTTTTATGTCTTTTACTTCTCTGATTGTTGTGTCTAGTACTTCCAAAACTATGTTGGATAAAAGTGGCGAGAGTAGACGTCCCTGTCTTGCTCCTGGTCTTAGAGGAAATGCTTTCAGCTTTTCACCATTGAGAATGACATTAGCTGTGAGTTTGTCATATATGGCTTTATTATGTTGAGATAGGTTCCCTCTATGGCCACTTTCTGGAGAGATTTTATCATAAATCGGTGTTGAATTTTGTCAAAAGCTTTTTCTACATGTATTGAGATGATCATATGTTTGGGGTTTTTTTTAAGTATTATTTTTATTTTTTAAATTTCTTTTTGCAGGGGTTATTTTTTTAATATCTTTATTGGAGTATAATTGCTTTACAATGTGTGTTAGTTTCTGCTGTATAACAAAGTGAATCAGCTATGCGTATACATATATCCCCTCACTCTTGCATCTTCCTCCCACCCTCCATATCCCACCCCTCTAGGTGGTCACAAAGCATGGAGCTGATCTCCCTGTACTATGGTGCTGCTTCCCACTAGCTCTCTATTTTACATTTGGTAGTACCATATGGTTTTTATTCTTCAATTTGTTGATGTGGTGTATCACACTGACTGATTTGCTGATATTAAAGAATCCTTGCATCCCTGGGATAAATCCCACTTGATCATGTTATATGATCCTTTAAATGTATTGTTGGATTCAGTTTGCTAGTATTTTGTTGAGGATTCTTGTGTCTGTGTTCATCAGTAATACTGACCTGTAACTTTTTTTTTGTGGTATCTTTGTCTGGTTTTGGTATCAGGGTGATGGTGGTCTCATAGGATGAATTTGGGAGTTTTCCCTCCTCTGCTATGAAAAGGATAGGTATTAACTCTTCTCTAAATGTCTGATAGAATTTGCCTGTGAAGCCATCTGGTCTTGGACTTTCGTTTGTTGGAAATTTTTTAATCACAGTTTCAACTCAGTACTTGTGATTCGTTTATTCATACTTTCTGTTTCTTCCTGGTTCAGTCTTGGAAGGTTTTACCTTTCTAAGAATTTGTGATTTTCTTATAGGTTGTTCATTTTATTGGCATTTAGTTGCCCGTAGTATTCTCATAATTTTTTGTATTTCTGTGATGTCTGTTGTAACTTCTCTCTTTTATTTCCAATTTTATTTATTTAGACCCTCTCCCTCTTTTCTTGATGAGTCTGGCTAAAGCTTTAACAATTCTGTTTATCCTTTCAAAGAACCAGCTTTCAGTTTCATTGATCCTTTCTATTGTTTTCTTTGTCTCTGTTTCATTTATTTCTGTGACGATCATTATGATTTCATTCCTTCTACTAACTTCAGGTTTTATTTTTTCTTCTTTCTCTAGTTTCTTTAGGTGTAAAGTTAGGTTTTTATTTGAGATATTTCTTCTTTCCTGAGGAAAGCTTGTATTGCTGTAAACTTTCCCTTTAGTAGTGCTTTTGCTATGTCCCATATAGGTTTTGAATCATTGTACTTTTGTTTTCATTTGTCTCTAAGTATTTTTTTATTTTCTCTTTGATTTCTTCAGTGATCCATTGGTTGTTTAGCAGTATGTTGTTTAGCCTCCACTTGTTTGTGTTTTTTAGTCCCTTACTATTATTGTGTTACTGTCAATTTCTCCTTTTATGGCTATTAGAATTTGTGTTAGATATTGAGGTGCTCCTTTGTTGGAGGCATATGTATTTATGATTGTTATATCTTCTTCTTGGTTTGATCCCTTGATCATTATGTAGTGTTCTTCTTTGTGTCTTATAACAGTCTTTATTTTAATGTCTATTTTGTCTGATATGAGTATTGCTACTCCAGCTTTCTTTTGATTTCCATTTGCATGGAATATCTTTTTTCACCCCCTCAGTTTCAGTCTGCATGTGTCCCTAGATCTGAAGTGGGACTCTTGTAGACAGCATATATATGGATCTTGTTTCTGTATCCATTCAGCCAGTCTTTGTCTTTTGGTTGGAGCGTTTCATCTATTTACCTTTAAGGTAATTATCAGTATGAATGTTCTTATTGCCATCTTGTTAATTGTTTTGGATTTGGTTTTGTAGGTCTTTTTTTCTTCCCTTCCTCTTTTGTTCTCTTCTATTGTGATCTGATGACTAACTTCAGTGTTGTGTTTGGATTGCTTTTTCTTTCTGTGTGTATATCTGTCGTAGATTTTTTGGTTTATGGGTCCCATGAGGTTTTGATATAGCAGTCAATATATAAACAAGATTATTTCAAGTTGCTGGTCTCTTACTTTCAATGCATTTTCAATATCCTGCATTTGTACTCTCCTCTTCTCATGATTGCTGGTTTTGATATCATGGGGTTTTTTTGGATGATTTCCTTCCTTTACTGTATGTTTGTCTTTACTGGTGAGTTTCCCGATTTGTAATTTTCTCGTTTCTAGTTGTGGGTTTTTCTTTTCTCCCTAGAGAAGTTCCTCTAGCATTTGTTGTAAAGCTGATTTGGTGGTGCTGAATTCTGTTAGCTTTTGCTTGTCTGTAAAGCTTTTGATTTCTCCTCAAATCTGAACAAGAGCCTTGCTGGGTAGAGTTTTCTTGGTTGTAGATTTTACCCTTTCATCACTTTAAATATATCATGCCACTCTCTTCTGCCCTGCAGAGTTTCAGCTGAAAAATCAGGTGATAAGTGTATGGGAATTTCCTTGTATGTTATTTGTTGCTTTTCCCTTGTTACTTTTAGTAATTTCTCTTTGTCTTTAAGTTTTTGTCAGTTTGATTAATAGGTGTCTCGTCATGTTCCTCCTTGGGTTTATCCCATATTTGACTCTCTGCACTTCCTGGGCTCTAGTGAGTGTTTCGTTTCCCATGTTAGGGAAGTTTTGGGCTATAATCTCTTTAAATATTTTCTCTGCCCCTTTTTATCTCTCTTCTCCATCTGGAACTCTTATAATGTGAATGTTGGTGTGTTAAATGTTGTCCCATACATCTCTTAGGCTGTCTTCATTTCTTTTCCTTCTTTTTTCTTTATTCTGTTCTGAGGTAGTAATTTCTACTACTCTGTCTTCCAGCTTACTTATTCATTCTTCTGCTCATTTATCCTGCTATTGATTCCTTCTATTGTGTTTTTCATTTCAGTTATTGTACTGTTTATCTCTGTTCTTTAGTTCTTCTAGGTCTTTGTTCAACATTTCTTATATCTTCTCAGTCTGTGCCTCCATTCTTTTTCTGATATCTTGGATCATCTTTACTACCATTATTCTGAATTCTTTTTCTGAATTCCTTTTCAGGTAGATTGGCTGTTTCTACTTCACTTAGATGTTTTTCTGGGTTTTTATCTTGTTCCTTTGTCTGTAACATATTTCTCTGACTTCTCATTTTGTCTAACTTTCTGTGTCTGTGGTCTCTATTTCTGAGGCTGCAGGATTGTAGTGCTTATGGTGTTTGCCACCTGGTGGGTGAGGTTGGTCCAAGGGCTTATGCAGGCTTCCTGGTGGGAGGGACTGATGCCTGCCCTCTGATGGGTGGAGCTGGATCTTGTCCCTCTGGTGAGCAGGGCCATGTCAAAGGATGAGTTTAGAGGTGACTGTAACCTCAGTTCAACTTTACAGAGCCTTTCTGCTGACAGGGCTGTGCTCCTCCCTGCTGGTTGTTTGGCCTGAGGCATCCCAGCACTGGAGACTGCAGGTTGTTAGGTGGGGCCAGGTCTCAGTGCCAAAATTGCACCCTCCAGGAGAGGTCATGCCAATCAATATTCCCTGGGGCCCCTGCCACCAGTGTCCTTGACACCACAGTGAGCCACAGCCACCCCCACCTCCCCAGGAGACCCTCCAAGAGCACAGGTAGATCTCTCTTCCCCAGGCTCCTGTGGAGTCACTGGTCCCTGTGTTCTGGTCCCAGTGCATGTGAAATCTTGTGTGAGCCCTCCAAGAAGGAACTCCTGCAATCCAGCCCTGATGGCCTTCAAAGCCAGATGCTCTGGGGACTCCTCTTCCTAATACCAGACCCTCAGGATGGGGAGCCTGATGTGGGGCTCAGAACTCTCACGCCTGTGGGAGAACCTCTGTGATACAATTATTTTCCAGTTTGTGCATCAACCACCCAGCAGGTATGGGATTTGATTATATTGTGAAAGTGCCCCCTCCTACCATCTCTTTGTGGGTTCTTCTTTGTCTTTGGATGTAAAATATCTTTTTTTGGTAGGTTCATCTTTGTTGTCAATGCTTGTTCAGTAGTTAGTTGTATTTTGGTGTTCGCCTGAGGGGAGGGGAGCTCAAGTCCTTAGACTCTGCCATCTTGTCTGGAATGCAGCAATAGATTCTTAGATACAAAAATAAAAGCACAATCCATATGAGAAAAAATATAAAAGTTGAACTTCATATAAACTTTTACTGTTTTCTAATGTTATTAATAGAATAAACAAGCTACATATTAGGAGAATATATTTGCAATCACTTATACACAAATGACTTACATACAGAATATATTAAAAAATTTCAGAACTAAGCAATAAAGCAAATAACCCAACAAAAAATGAGCCAAAGATTTGAATAAATATTTCATTAAAACTTTATGCAGTTAGTAAGCATGAGAAAGGATGCTCAAAATTATTAGCCATTAGGAGCATGCAAATTAAAACCATGACACCACACCTATTAGGTTAGCTAAAATGAAGAAAAAAATTCAATGAAACTGACATTAACAAGTACTAACTAGAATGCAGGGTAACTTGAAACTTCATACATTATTGATAGCAATGAAAGATGGTGGAAAATAGTTCAGCAGTTTCAAAAATGTTATACATCCACTTATATATGACCCAGCAGTACTACTCCCAAGTGTTCACTCTAAAGAACTGCCTACAAAAATTCTTGTTCACAAAAAAATCTGTTCATGGGTGATTATAGCACCATTATTCTTAATAGTCCAAGCATGGAAACATCTAAATGTCCTTCGATAGGTGAACTGATAAACCAACTATGAAACATCCATACAATGGAATACTATAACAAATGAAGTGACACAAATAACATAGATAAGTCTCAAACCCATGCTATGTGAAAGAAGCAAGGCTCAAAAGGGTACACGCTAGATTGTTCTAGTTTTATGCCATTCATCAAAAGTCAAGAATAAGGAGATTGTTTCCATATTTAGAGGGACTGAAAAAGGAAACAGCTATTCCTTATATTATGATGTATCCTCAATGTTGAGAGCAGCTGAAAGTCTCTCAGTGATATTCCTTGTTAAGGAACACCTGTTCCAGAAAGTTCATTCAACAAACCCATTTAGATTCAGTGTAGATGCAAAGCTGTTATTCCTCTCACACATATCCTTGTTTGAAAATGTGATACTGAAGTGAACGTTTTAAATAATGAATAGTAGTTGTTAATACAATTTGCAGTTTTAGGATTGTTGACAGATGATAGGATTTGGGGGAAAATATATCACTGTCAGATGATTTTATATTAAGGCTATAAAGACAACAAAGTGCAATACTGGTTTAAAAGCATAAGCATTTAATAATTTGTTAGGTGTCCTACCTAATTTACCAGCTTTATAAACTACTTTAAACTTTTCTAGAGTATAGAAGTTACTCATTGTTCTGTGTTATTCAAGATAATGCTTCTAAGATAAGCAGAGCAAGTGATTCACTGATTCACAAATATTTGAGTATAGTATGTGTATGTCTACAGACTAGCTGATTTAGTGTTACCATAACATAGTTATAGTATGCATGATTTCCAAATAAAAAAAAGAATAATGCAGTAGAATGTAAGAATAAGGATTTGAAACACTGAATTTAGGTAAAAGGAGAGCAAAATAATTTACAGCTGAATATTTTCTGTTCATAAGTAAGTCTTTTTTCACAATTTAGCAAGGTTTGCAATGTAGACGAGTGACTCATACAGCAGAAATTGGTCTTGCTATGAAAATAGGCACTATTCTTGATAAGACACTACAGGAATAGCAAATTGAAAAGGAAGCCTAGCTATTTATTTTTGAGAAAATTCATGTTGTGTTTTGCACAAATCTAATTGAAAATTACAAACTTGAAAATAACTCCCTTTGACAACATCTTCACCTTGGATATCACAAAAACACTGAAATGAATGGAATGTGTCTCTATATGTGTTAATTAGATTTGTCACTGCACACTATTCATCTTTTTTTTTCAATGAAATATAGAACACTCATTTTTTTTACAACTTTATTGAGTATAATTGCTTCACAATGGTGTATTACTTTCTGCTTCATAACAAAGTGAATCAGTCATACATATACATCTGTTCCCATATCCCTTCCCTCTTGTGTCTGCCTCCCTCCCACCCTCCCTATCCCAGCCCTCCAGGTGGTCACAAAGCACCGATCTGATCTCCCTGTGCTTTGCAGCTGCTTCCCACTAGCTATCTACCTTACGTTTGGTAGTGTACATATGTCCAGGCCTCTCTCTCGCTTTATCACGGCTTACCGTTCCCCCTCCCCATATCCTCAAGTCCACTCTCAAATAGGTCTGTGTCTTTATTCCTGTTTTACCCCTAGGTTCTTCATGACAATTTTTTTTCTTAAATTCCATATATATGTGGCAGCATACAGTATTTGTCTTTCTCTTTCTGACTTACTTCACTCTGTATGACAGACTCTAGGTCTATCTACCTCATTACAAATAGCTCAATTTCGTTTCTTTTTATGGCTGAGTAAAATTCCATTGTATATATGTGCCACATCTTCTTTATCCATTCATCCAATGATGGACACTTAGGTTGTTTCCATCTGCGGACTATTGTAAATAGAGCTGCAATGAACATTTTGGTACATGACTCTTTTTGAATTATGGTTTTCTTAGGGTATATTCACAGTAGTGGGATTGCTCAGTCATATGGTAGGTCTATTTGTAGTTTTTTAAGGAACCTCCATACTGTTCTCCAGAGTGGCTGTATCTATTCACATTCCCACCAGCAGTGCAAGAGTGTTCCCTTTTCTCCACACCCTCTCCAGCACTTACTGTTTGTATATTTTTTGATGATGGCCATTCTGACTGGTGTGAGATGATATCTCATTGTAGTTTTGATTTGCATTTCTCTAATGATTAATGATGTTGAGCATTCTTTCATGTGTTTGTTGGCAGTCTGTATATCTTCTTTGGAGAAATGCCTATTTAAGTCTTCTGCCCATTTTTGGATTGGGTTGTTTGTTTTTTTGCTATTGAGCTGCATGAGCTGTTTATAAATTTTGGAGATTAATCCTTTGTGAGTTGCTTCATTTGCAAATATTTTCTCCCATTCTGAGGGTTGTCTTTTGGTCTTGTTTATGGTTTCCTTTGCTGTGCAAAAGCTTTGAAGTTTCATTAGGTCCCATTTGTTTATCTTTGTTTTATTTCCATTTCTGTAGGAGGTGGGTCCGAAAGGATCTTGCTGTGATTTATGTCATAGAGTGTTCTGCCTATGTTTTCCTCTAAGAGTTTGATAGTTTCTGGCCTTACATTTAGGTCTTTAATCCATTTTGAGCTTATTTTTGTGTATGGTGTTAGGGAGTGATCTAATCTCATACTTTTACATGTCCCTGTCCAGGCTTCCCAGCACCACTTACTGAAGAGGCTGTCCTTCCTCCACTGTACATTCCTGCCTCCTTTATCAAAGATAAGGTGACCATATCTGTGTGGGTTTATCTCTGGGCTTTCTATCTTCTTCCATTGATCTATCTTTCTGTTTTTGTGCCAGTACCATACTGTCTTGATTACTGTAGCTTTCTAGTATAGTCTGAAGTCAGGGAGCCTGATTCCTCCAGCTCTATTTTTCGTTCTCAAAATTGCTTTGGCTATTCGGGGTCTTTTGTGTTTCCATACAAATTGTGAAATTTTTTGTTGTATTTCTGTGAAAAATGCCTATGGTACTTTGATAGGGATTGCATTGAATCTGTAGATTGCTTTGGGTAGGAGAGTCATTTTCACAATGTTGATTCTTCCAATCCAAGAACATGGTATATCTCTTCATCTATTTGTATCATATTTAATTTCTTTCATCAGTGTCATATAATTTTCTGCATACAGGTCTTTTGTCTCCGTAGGTAGGTTTATTCCTAGATATTTTATTCTTATTGTTGCAGTGGTAAATGGGAGTGTTTTCTTGATTTCACTTTCAGATTTTTCATCATTAGTGTACAGGAATGCAAGAGATTTCTGTGCATTAATTTTGTATCCTGCTACTTTACCAAATTCACTGATTAGCTCTAGAAGTTTACTGGTAGCATCTGTAGGATTCTCTATGTATAGTACCATGTCATCTGCAAACAGTGTCACCTTTACTTCTTTTCCAATTTGGACTCCTTTTATTTCCTTTTCTTCTCTGATTGCTGTGGCTAAAACTTCCAAAACTATGTTGAATAAGAGTGGTGAGAGTGGGCAGCCTTGTCTTGTTCCTGATCTTAGTGGAAATGGTTTCAGTTTTTCACCATTGAGGATGACGTTGGCTGTGGGTTTGTCATATATGGCCTTTATTATGTTGAGGAAAGTTCCCTCTATGCCTACTTTCTGCAGGGTTTTTATCATAAATGGGTGTTGAATTTTTTCGAAAGCTTTCTCTGCATCTATTGAGATGATCATATGGTTTTTCTCCTTCAATTTGTTAATATGATGTATCACGTTGATTGATTTGCGTATATTGAAGAATCCTTGCATTCCTGGAATAAACCCCACTTGATCATGGTGTATGATCCTCTTAATGTGCTGTTCGATTCTGTTTGCTAGTATTTTATTGAGGATTTTTGCATCTAAGTTCATCAGTGATATTGGCCTGTAGTTTTCTTCCATTGTGACATCCTTGTCTGGTTTTGATATCAAGGTGATGGTGGCCTCGTAGAATGAGTTTGGGAGTGTTCCTCCCTCTGCTATGTGTTGGAAGAGTTTGAGAAGGATAGGTGTTAGCTCTTCTCTAAATATTTGATAGAATTCACCTGTGAAGCCATCTGGTCCTGGGCTTTTGTTTGTTGGAAGATTTTTATTCACAGTTTCAATTTCAGTGCTTCTGATTGGTCTGTTCATATTTTCTATTTCTTCGTGATTCAGTCTCGGTAGGTTGTGCATTTCTAAGAATTTGTCCATTTCTTCTGGTTGTCCATTTTATTGGCATAGAGTTGCTTGTAGTAATCTCTCATGATCTATTGTATTTCTGCAGTATCAGTTGTTAATTCTCCTTTTTCATTTCGAATTCTATTGATTTGAGTCTTCTCCCTTTTTCTCTTGATGAGTCTGGCTAATATTTTATCAGTTTCTTTTATCTTCTCAAAGATCCAGCTTTTAGTTTTATTGATCTTTGCTATCGTTTCCTTCATTTCTTTTTCATTTATTTCTGATCTGATCTTTATGATTTCTTTCCTTCTGCTAATTTTGGGGTTTTTTTGTTCTTCTTTCTCTAACCGATTTAGGTGCAAGGTCAGGTTGTTTATTCGATATGTTTCCTGTTTCTTAAGGTGGGATTTTATTGCTATAAACTTCCCTCTTAGAACTGCTTTTGCTGCATCCCATAGGTTTTGGGTCGTCGTGTCTCCATTGTCATTTGTTTATAGGTATTTCTTTCTTTCCTCTTTGATTTCTTCAGTGACCACTTCGTTATTAAGTAGTGTATTGTTTAGCCTTCATGTGTTTGTATTTTTTACAGATCTCTTCCTGTAATTGTTCTCTAGTCTCATAGTTTGTGGTCAGAAAAGATACTTGATACAATATCAATTTTCTTAAATTTACCAAGGCTTGATTTGTGACCCAAGATATGATCTATCCTGGAGAATGTTCCATGAGCACTTGAGAAAAATGTGTATTCTGTTGTTTTTGGATGGAATGTCCTATAAATATCAATTAAGTCCATCTTGTTTAATGTATCATTTAAAGCTTGTGTTTCCTTATTTATTTTCATTTTGGATGATCTGTCCATTGGTGATAATGGGGTGTTTAAGTCCCCTACTATGAATGTGTTACTGTTGATTTCCCCTTCTATGGCTGTTAGTATTTGCCTTATGTATTAAGGTGCTCCTATGTTCGGTGCATAAATATTTATAATTGTTATATCTTCTTCTTGGTTCGATCGCTTGATCATTATGTAGTGTCCCACTTTGTCTCTTCTAATAGTCTTTATTTTAAAGTCTATTTTGTCTGATATGAGAATTGCTACTCCAGCTTTCTTTTGGTTTCCATTTGCATGTAATATCTTTTTCCAACCCCTCACTTTCAGTCTGTATGTGTCCCTTTGTCTGAAGTGGGACTCTTGTAGACAGCATATATATGGGTCTTTTTTTGTATCCATTCAGCCAATCTGTGTCTTTTGGTAGGAGCAGTTAGTTCATTTACATTTAAGGTAATTATCCATATGTATGTTCCTATTCCCATTTTCTTAATTGTTTTGGGTTTGTTATCGTAGGTGTTTTACTTCTGTTGTGTTTCTTGCCTAGAGAAGTTCCTTTAGCATTTGTTGTAAAGCTGGTTTGGTGGTGCTGAACTCTCTCAGCTTTTGCCTGTCTGTAAAGGTTTTAATTTCTCCATCAAATCTGAATGAGATCCTTGCTGGGTAGAGTAATCTTGGTTGTAGATTTTTCTCCTTCATCACTTTAAATATATCCTGCCAGTCCCTTCTGCCTTGCAGAGTTTCTGCTGAAAGATCTGCCGTTAACCTGATGGGAATTCCCTTGTGTGTTATTTGTTGTTTTTCCCTTGCTGCTTTTAATATGTTTTCTTCATATTTAATTTTTGACAGTTTGATTAATATGTGAATTGGCGTATTTCTCCCTGGATTTATTTTGTATGGGACTCTCTGTGCCTCCTGGACTTGATTAACTATTTCCTTTCCCTTATTAGGGAAGTTTTCAACTATAATCTCTTCAAATATATTCTCAGTCCCTTTCTTTTTCTCTTCTTCTTCTGGAACCCCTATAATTCGAATGTTGGTGCATTTAATGTTGTCCCAGACGTCTCTGAGATTGTCCTCAGTTCTTTTCATTCTTTTTTGTTTTTTTCAGCTCTGTGGTAGTTATTTCCACTATTTTATCTTCCACGTCACTTATCCGTTCTTATGCCTTAGTTATTCTGCTATTGACCCCATCTAGAGTATTTTTAATTTCATTTATTATGTTATCCACCATTTCTTGTTTCATCTTTAGTTCTTCTAAGTCCTTATTAAATGTTTCTTGCATTTTTTCTATTCTATCTCCAAGATTTTGCATCATCTTTACTATCATTATTCTGAATTCTTTTTCAGGTAGACTGCCTATTATCTCTTCATTTGTTAGGTCTGGTGGGTTTTGATCTTGCTCCTTCACCTGCTGTGTATTTTACTGTCTTCTCATTTCGCTTATCTTCCTGTGTTTGGGGTCTCCTTATTGCAGGCTGCAGGTTCGTAGTTCCCATCGCTTTTGGTGTCTGTCCCCAGTGGCTAAGGTTGGTTCAGTGGGTTGTGTATGCTTCCTGGTGGAGGGTACTAGTGCCTGTGTTCTGGTGGATGAGGCTGGATCTTGTCTTTCTGGTGGGCAGGTCCACGTCTGGTGGTGTGTTTTGGGGTGTCTGTGGCCTTATTTTGATTTTAGGCAGCCTCTCTGCTAACGGGTGGCGTTGTGTTCCTGTCTTGCTAGTTGTTTGGCATAGGGTGTCCAGCACTGTAGCTTGCTGTTCGTTGACTGTAGCTGGGTGCTGGTGTTGGGATGGAGATCTCTGGGAGATTTTCACCATTTGATATTATGTGGAGCTGGGCGGTCTCTTCTGGACCAGTGTCCTGAAGTTGGCTCTCCCACCTCAGAGGCACAGCACTGATTCCTGGCTGCAGTACCAAAAGCCTTTCATCCACACTGCTCAGAATAAAAAGGAGAAAAAGTAGAAAGAAAGAATTAGTAGAAGTAGAAAGAAAGAAGCAAGGGAGGGATGAAGGAGGGAAGGAAGGAAAGAAGATAACGTAAAATAAAGTATGATAAAATATAGTAAAGTTATTAAAATAGAAAATAATTATTTAAAAAAAAACAGGGGATGGATAGAACCCTAGGACAAATGGTGGAAGCAAAGCTGTACAGACAAAATCTCACACAGTACCATACACATACACACTCACAAAAAGAGGAAAAGGGGAAAAAATCATAAATCTTGCTCTCAAAGTCCACCTCCTCAATTTGGGATGATTCATTGTCTTTTCATGTATTCCACAGATGCAGGGTACATCCAGTTGATTGTGGCGCTTTAATCCGCTGCTTCTGATGCTGCTGGGAGAGATTTCCTTTTCTCTTCTTTGTTCTCACAGCTCCGGGGTCTCAGCTTTGTATTTGGCCCTGCCTCTCCATTTAGGTTGCCAAAGGGCATCTGTTCTTTGCTCAGACAGGATGGGGTTAAAGGAGCAGCCGCTTCGGGGACTTTGGTTCACTCAGGGCGGGGGGAGGGAGGGAGGGATATGGAGTGTGGGGTGAGCCTGTGGCGGCAGAGGCCAGTATGACGTTGCACCAGCCCGAGGTGCACCGTGCGGTCTCCCAGGGAAGCCATCCCTGGATCCCGGGACCCCGGCAGAGGCGGGCTGCACAGGCTCCCCAGAAGGGGGGCATGGACAGTGACCTGCGCTCTTACACAGGCCTCTTGGCGGCAGCAGCCCCAGTGTCCCACGCCCATCTCTGGGGTCTGTGCTTTTAGCCACGGCTTGCGCCCATCTCTGGAGCTCCTTAAAGCAGCACTCTTAATCCCCTCTCCTTGCGCACCAGGAAACAAAGAGGGAAGAAAAAGTCTCTTGCCTCTTTGGCAGGTCCAGACTTTTCCCCGGACTCCCTCCTGGCTAGCTGTGGCACACTAGCCACCTTCAGGCTGTGTTCATGCCGCCAACACCAGTCCTCTCCCTGCACTCCGACCGAAGCCCGAGCCTCAGCTCCCAGCCCCGCCCACCCTGGCAGGCGAGCAGACAAGCCTCTTGGGCTGGTGAGGGCTGGTTGGCACTGATCCTCTGTGCAGGAATCTCTCTGCTTTGCCCTACCCAGGTATGTGGGGAGTTTCTTGCCTTTTGGGAGGTCTGAGGTCTTCTGCCAGCATTCAGTAGGTGTTCTGTAGGAGTTGTTCCACGTGTAGATGTATTTCTGGTGTATCTGTGGGGAGGAAGGTGATCTCTGCGTCTTACTCTTCCACCATCTAGAACACTTTTATTATTGTCATGAGTATTTCTTCCTCTCTCTGCCAGAACATTATATATTTCTGCATTGTTAAACACTGGAGTTGCAATTGACTTGCTTAGCCAATTTACCATTTGTGAACGTTATGTGCACCACTTCTGAACAGGAGCTTTAAAGTCCATTTTCCTTTTCCCCATCTGCCATGAGACTTCAATGTTCTGCAATTCCTTAACCTAAGTCCTAGAGTGAAGACTATAGGAGGTTACTATTTTGCAAAATTTTTTTTTACATCTTTATTGGAGTAGAGTTGCTTTACAATGGTGTGTTAGTTTCTGCTTTATAACAAAGTGAATCAGTTATACATATACATATGTTCCCATATCTCTTCACTCTTGCATCTCCCTCCCTCCCACCCTCTAGTTGGTCACAAAGCACCGAGCTGATCTCCCTGTGCTATACAGCTGCTTCCCACTAGCTATCTGTTTTACGTTTGGTAGTGTATATATGTCAATGCCACTCTCTCACTTTGTCCCAGCTTACCCTTCCCCCTCCCCATATCCTCAAGTCCATTCTCTAGTAGGTCTGTGTCTTTATTCCCGTCTTACCCTTAGGTTCTCCATGACATTTTTTTCTTAGATTCCATTTATATGTGTTAGCATATGGTATTTACCTTTCTCTTTCTGACTTACTTCACTCTGTATGACAGACTCTAGGTCCATCCAACTCACTACAAATAACTCAATTTCGTTTCTTTTTATGGCTGAGTAATATTCCATTGTATATATGTGCCACATCTTCTTTATCCATTCATCTGTTGATGGACACTTAGGGTGTTTCCATCTCCTGGCTATTGGAAATAGAGCTGCAATAAACTTTTTGGTACATGACTCTTTTTTTTTTGCGTTACACGGGCCTTTCACTGTTGTGGCCTCTTCCACTGCGGAGCACAGGCTCCGGACGTGCAGGCTCAGCGGCCCTGGCTCACGGGCCCAGCCGCTCCGTGGCATGTGGGATCTTCCCGGACTGGGGCACGAACCCGTGTCCCCTGCATTGGCAGGTGGACTCTCAACCACTGCACCACCAGGGAAGCCCACACATGACTCTTTTTGAGTTATGGTTTTCTCAGGATTACTCAGTCATATGGTAGGTCTATTTGTAGTTTTTTAAGGAACCTCCATACTGTTCTCCAGAGTGGCTGTATCTATTCACATTCCCACCAGCAGTGCAAAAGTGTTCCCTTTTCTCCACACCCTCTCCAGCACTTACTGTTTGTATATTTTTTGATGATGGCCATTCTGACTGGTGTGAGATGATATCTCATTGTAGTTTTGATTTGCATTTCTCTAATGATTAATGATGTTGAGCATTCTTTCATATGTTTGTTGGCAGTCTGTATATCTTCTTTGGTGAAATGTCTATTTAGGTCTGCCCATTTTTGCATTGGGTTGTTTGTTTTTTTGTTATTGAGCTGCATGAGCTGCTTATAAATTTTGGAGATTAATCCTTTGTCAGTTGCTTCATTTGCAAATATTTTCTCCCATTCTGAGGGTTGTCTTTTGGTCTTGTTTATGGTTTCCTTTGCTGTGCAAAAGCTTTGAAGTTTCATTAGGTCCCATGTGTTTATTTTTGTTTTTATTTCCATTTCTGTAGGAGGTGGGCCAAAAAGGATCTTGCTCTGATTTATGTCATAGAGTGTTCTGCCTATGTTTTCCTCTAAGAGTTGGATAGTTTCTGGTCTTACATTTAGGTCTTTAATCCATACACTGTTCATCTTTATAGCAGTCCTGTGTCTACCAGAAATATCAACTTTCAACGTTTGACATATTGATTTTTTTCTTTAATGTCTCACCTTACTTCTACTATTCTTTAGCATGATATTTTCCTCTTATTATATTTGTTATTGCTGTACAGATAGAAATTATTCTCAAAATCTAAGATGAAAAAAATGGGCAGATATCTTCATTTGATCTTATTTTGTTTACCACTTCTCTCCTTTCTTCAAAAAGAAATCAAAAGCAAAATAATTCATTACAAAAGCTTTCATAGGCACCTGTTAGTATAGGATAGTATTGGAAATTCTCATACAGTTTTATAAATCAAGTGCCTAAGAATTCATTATTGCCACAGTAAAGAAGATAGTAATGTGTTTGTGAATATGTATATATATATATATATATATTAGATGTATAAAGAGATGTAAATAACATATCTTTCATTTCCTTTTATTAAGTATAAATACCTTTTCTAAGAGAAGGAGAAGGTTTTAAAATAACTCAGTAAATACATGATGAATATTGTGACATGTATTTTTTTTAAAAGCAGAGCCTTAGAGAAAGAATTGTGTGCAGATAGTTTATTTGGGAAGTGATTACAAGAAACAAGGAAATGGATAAGAAGGCATGAGACAACTTAGGAGAAACCATCAATAAGGATGTGTTAAGAAATTTCTATGGAGGTCCCCTGACACATATAGAAATGATCCAGTATTGTCTTCTCAAGGACTGAAGCTGGCGCATTTTTCCGCCAGCTCCTGTCCACAGTATATTAAGTGTTGTCCCCGATCAAGTTGTGTTTGCATACATTGTGAAAGTCACAGGCACAAATAAGAAGATGTGACACAAGATTGAGGCAGCATGCATGTAACACAAGGTGAATCTGAACTAGTCTGGAACTGAATACTGTAACTTATTGCTTTGGTATGTCTGATGCAATAGATTTTATAGGGTGGTGATTATCCTGACCACTTCTTTCTGAGTTCTGCTTTTGGTTTTAGGATATTATGCTATCATACATAGCTCCAAAAGATAGTAAGGCAAGTGAAAGACTGAGGTCTCACTGACTCCTTGCCTTGTGTAATAGCTGTCTTGGTCAGTAGGTTTAAATGAGATCAGGGATGATAGTTAAGTTAGCATTTTAATGTTAGACTATTTAAATTATTTTTTTTCTTAATATTATTTCCTCATTCTACCAACCTGTGATAAAAAGTAGGTTAACTTTGGAGGAGGAGAGATCAAGATGGCAGAGTAGGAGGACATGGAGCTCCCCTCCCCCCATGAACACATCAAAAATACATCTACATTTGGTAGAATTCTCAATGAAAACCAACTGGAAACTAGCAGAAGGACTCCTGTGGAGCCAAGGCTCTAACAAACAAAGATAAACATGTAATAAGGTAGGATGAGAAGAAAAGTGATCAAGTTCTAGGAGGGGACTCAGAGGAAAAGAGAGATTGCATAGGTGGATCCCCATCCTAGGGAGTGAGTGGGTCAAGCCACAGACTGGGCATCCCAGTCGTGGGGTGCTATGCAAAGGAGGCACATCCCCTTGGCTGGTGGGAGAATTGCTGAGACAGATAGAAAGGCTGGAGAAGCCTGGACTCCACTCTTGAGGAGTGCATGGGTGCTGGCTTGCCCCCGGTTGTGGCAGATAGAGGTCTGCCCTACTTGCTGCCAGGTTTCTCATGACCACCTTACCATGCTCCCCACCTTGCCATGCTCCCAAGGCAGAGCCAAGCAAACACCCTGACGCCACTCAGTCTATGCCACCGTGTGGCACTGGATCTAGGGTGGCCAGGACCTTGGAAAAGACTTGATCTTGAGACACAGAAGCGACCTGGTCCTGGGTGGATCCCAAATGGGGCTGTAGCAGCAATTTTTGACACTTACTTAAGTGGTGCCCCAGAAGTAGCCCAGATTTCTCACAGCTGCAGAGTTTCCTGTATCTGTTTTGCTGTGTGCCAGAGCCAAAGCCAAGTGAACAGTCAGGCCCCACTCACTCCATGCCAAAGCTCAGTACTAGATCTTAGATGTCCATGACTGAGGAAAAGATTCAACCATGGGCTGTGTCTGGGCAGAGCTGCAACACTACATGGGCAGAGCATCAGACCTCTGTAGGCACTTGAGTCCCACTTGCTTTAGCACTCCCCTCCTTTGGATCAAAGGTACTGGTGCAGGGAGAAGGGACAAAAGTCACACTTAAAGGGAACAGAGCCAGCTCGAACCTGACCCACAGGGCTTCCATTTTAACAGCTTCAAATCATAACCCACCTCTACCAGGGCAGTGAAGGCCGCTGAGCAGAGAGGAAGTCCCACCATACACCATGCACAGGCTCTAGCTCCTCCATGTCCAGAACCACACCCTACCAAGGTCAAAGCTCCAGCAGATGCTGAAGAAAGACATGACTGACATCTACATCAAATCCAGCCTTCCAACCAAAGGCATTCAGCAAACAATCTGCATAGGAATGCTCCCAAATAAGAACACCCTTTCAGGACCATTGTAGGTTACTATTCCACATAAATTCACAGAGGCAGAGAAGAATAAGTAAAATGAGAAGGCAGAGGAACTACTCTCAATTGAAAGAGCAAGAGAAAAACCCTGAAAAAATACATAATAAAACAGAAATAAATAATTCACTAGCAAAATAATTCAAAATATTGGTAATAAAAATGCTGACTGAATTAGGGAAAAAATAGATCTAAACACAGAACATTTTAAAAAGAAACTAGAAAAATAAAGAATACCCAGATTTTTCAATATCTGAAATAAAAAATACTCTAGAAGGAATAAATAGCAGACTAAGTGATACAGAAGAATGCTAAGTGATCTGGAAATCATCCAATCAAACAGCAGAAAGGAAGAGGAAAAATGAAAGTAATCTATGAGATCTTTGGGATAAAATTAAATGTGTCAGTATTCACAATATAGGGATCTCAGAAAGAGAAGAAAGAGAGAAGGGGATTGAAAATGTGTTTGAATAAATTATGACTGAAAATGTCTCAAACCTAAAGAAGGATACAGATATCCAGGTAGAGGAAGCACAGAGGGTCCCAAACAAGACGAACCCAAGCAGACCCACTCCAAGACATATCATAATTAAAGTGGCAAAAGTAAAGGATAAAGGGAGAATTCTAAAGGCAGAATAAGAAAAACAGAGTCACATACAAGAGAATTCCGTTAAGGTTACCTCTGCAGAAATTTTGCAGGCCAGATTGGCATGATATATTCAAAGAACTAAAGGGGAAAGGCAGCAACCTAGAATACTCTACCCAGCAAGATTATTGTTTAGAATAGAAGGAAGGATAAAGAACTTCTCATTAAAGCAAAAACTAGAAGAATTCATCAATACAAAAACTACTCTAAAAAGTATTGAAGGGTCTTCTCTAAATGGAAAATAAAAATCTATAGGAAAGGGAAAGTCCCACTAGTAAGGGTAAATATACAGTAAGGACTGAAGATTATTACAGTAAACTAGTATGAAGATTAAAACACAAAAAAACGTAAAAGCAACTATAATTACAAAACAGTTCAAGGGTAAGCATGAAGATGTAAAATACAACATCAAAAAAACAAAATATGGGGGAAAGGGGTAAAAAATGTACATCCTTCAGAATGTGTTTGAACTTAAATTACTACAAGTTGTAAAACAAGTAGATTTAATTATTGGTCAACATATATGAACCCAATGGTGACGACAAATCAAATACAATAGATATACAACATTTAAAAAGAAACAAACCCAGTCATACTACTAAAGAAAGTTATCAAACTACAATGGTAGAAACAAAAAAGAGGAAATGAACAGAGAAGAACTACCAAAAAAAAATTGGAAAACAAGTAATAAAATGGCAATAAGTACATATAAAAGAATTAAAATGTTAAAATGGCCATACTTTCCAAAGCAATCTCCATCAAGATACCCATGATATTTTCCACAGAACTAAAACAAATAATCCTACAATTCATTGGAACCACAAAAGACCCTGCACTGCCTAAGTAATCTTGAGAAAAATGTACAAACCTGGAGGTATACCCCTTCCAGACTTCAGACGGTACTACAAAGCTATAGTAACCAAAATAGCATAGTACTGGCACAAAAACAGACACATAGTCAGTGGAACAGAACAGAGAACCCAAACATAAACCCAAGCACCTAGGGTCAATTAGTCTACAACAATGGAGACAAGAATAAACGATGGAGAAAAGACAGTTTTCTAAACAATTGGTGCTGGGAAAACTGGACTACTACATGTAAAACAACAGATTATAACATTTTCTCCTACCATATACAAAAAATAAACTCAAAATGGTTTAAAGACCTGGAACCATAAGACTCCTAGAAGAGGAATAGACAGAACACTCTTTGACATAAATCATAGTTATTTTTTTGGACTTGTCTCCTAAGGCAAAAGAAATAAAAACAAACAAAAAATCAGTTGTAATCAAACTTAAAAGCTTTTGCACAGCAAAGGAAACCATCAACAAAATGAAAAGAAAACTTATGGAATGGCAGAAAATCTTTGAAATTTATGTGACCAAGGGGTTAATATCCAAAATATATATACAGCTCATACAACTCAATATCACAAATAAAAAAGAGCCCAATCAAAAACTTTGCAGAAGACATGAATAGACATTTCTTTACAAAAGACATACAGGTGGCTAATAGGCACACAACAAGATGCTCAATATCACTAATTATTAGAGAAATGTAAATCAAAACAACATTTAGATATCACCTCACACCTGTTAGAATGACTATCTTCAAAAAGTCTACAAATAACAAATGTTGTTAGATATGATAGGATATTATAGGAAATAATTCTATAGATGTTTACAAGGCCCTATTCAAGTGCCAGCTCTTCCCCTTACTGGCTGTGTCGTCTCAACCAGTTTCTTTTACTCCTCTAATCTTTGGCTTTCTCCTCTATAGCTTCCTCCTATGTTTATAACATAGAGGAGCTATAATGATATAATGTTGGTTATCACATTTATATAATAATTTACATATATTGAGTATAATAAATTATATATATAAATATACATATAATAATATGACCAACAGGATCATCATTAGGATTACATTAGAATTATCTCATTATATGTACATCACTTAGCAGTCTGACATGTAGGAAATGGTCAATGTTAGAACCTATTTTTATAGTTGTCGTATCAGTTGTAATTAAAGCACTCTGTGAACTCCTTCTGTCAGTAATACTCAGAAAGCAGTAGAATAACTTTATGTTAGCATTTAGATTAACATGATTATGTTTGACATAAATTTTACTGAAAAATAAGATGCAGGTTTTCGTATAGTGTTCAACCTAAAAATAAAAAGATATTGGAAGGATATAAAGTCTAAATAAAATTAAGAGGTTTTTGATGGTTGAAATAATCATGATATTCCTCATATTTCTATTTTCACATATGTGTATATTTTATTTAAATAATATGTATTAATTACTATTATAATGAAATATACCAAAACATAAGTAGAAATTACCTATAAAATCATACTGTTGTTTTTTGTAATAATGGGCTTAGGAAAAAATTAATCCTTTTTCTCCAACACACATATGTTCTTAAAACTTAAACTATTACTTATTAAGGACATACTAATCTGCAATTTTTACAGAACAGTAACATACAAAATCACTATACTTTGAAGGGACATCTAAAGCGTTCTTTAATGACATATCAAGGTTAACTGAGCCCTCTAAACCATATCCTTCTTGCTGACTGCACAATATTTACCTTGACAGATGTCAGCTTCATAATGCTTGTGAAAAGTTTGTGGCTTTCATTACCTGGATTTACAATAGTGTGCAACAGAGGCTTAAATTGCACTATGAGTCATGACAGCTGGCAAAAACATGCCAGAGGACAACTTTGTCAAACCTAGAAAGCTCAGGAGAAGCTTAGTGGAGTCAATGAAAAAGATAAAAGTTGAAGAGCCTGGAGAAAAATAAAATAAAAAGAAAGAAAAAACAGAAGAGGACTGCTAAACCTCCACATGCCTGTATTGGCATTATATGTGGCTATGGATAGAGGATTAGTGTTAGCTTCATATGAGCAAAAAATGATTCCAAATATGTGTAGAGGATGTGAATATTAATTGAATGTGTTTCAGTGGATTTATGTCTATATTTTATTATCCTACAGGTTTATAAATTGATTTGCTTCAGTTTGATTGCTTATCTGCCAATTAAATAAAGAAACTGCACCTGTGTCACTTAAATAATTCCCATGAAAATAAAATAGGTGAAGGCAACGTTTCAGTTAGTCTTTGCATATTTCAACTTTGTAGAAAGATGAGGATCATGATTTATATCATTTATTATAGCAAACAGGTTCTAAGAAATAAACGATATTCTACTAGGTAACAAGGTAGAAGTAAATTATGAAGTAGAGTGTATTTCTCTTATTTGAAGACAATCAGAATATCCTACTCTTGTCAGTGAAATATTCTCATTTAAAAAACAAATGGTAGTAAAAGTAAACTTACCTATCTTCACTTTGGGGCTAATTATGAGTATGCAATAGCATACTTAAAATAGGTATGACATTATTTCTGTCTTTAAATTTCATTGAAAACAATCTGAAATATTATGACATAGTATTAATCATGATGATCAGAGCTATATCTTTTAAGCACACTCATGCACAGAATTTCACTTAGCCTTTAATTCCTTTGAGAGTCATTAGAAACGACTAATATTAATACTACTTTGTTCCTTTTTCCCAACACACACACTGACACACACTTTTTGACGTTTACTGATGTATCAGATGCTTCATATTTATTCACAAAGGGCAGCAAAATACGCAGCAAAAGGATTTAAATTTTTAAAAAGTGTATTCTCATTCTACCTCCGTAGTTGACACAGGGATCAGGGGTTTAACCCCCAGAGCAGTTGAATATCTGCATACGACTTTATAGTCAGGCCTCCACATATGTAGTTCTGCATCCACAGATTCAGCCAACCAAAGATCATGTAGTACTATACTACATATTTATTGGAAAAAAATCCACATATAAGTGGACCCACACAGTTTAAACTCATGTTGTTCAAGGATCAACTGTAGTCTTTTTTTGTTAAGGCCTTCAACTGATGGATGAGGCCTGCCCATCCTATGGAGAGTCACTTGCTTTACTCAAAGTCTAGGAAATCAACTGTTAATATGATCTAGAAAATACCTTAACAGCAACATCTGATTGGTGTTTGATCAAATATCTGAGGCCTTGGCCAATTTGACCATTTAAAGTAACCATCACAATCTTTCCATGGATTTGTTTTGTTTTGTTTGTTTGTTTTTAACTAGTTCATGAAACATGTTGTAAGAATAGAAATTGGGTATACAGCTTTTGGATTTAGGCAACTACTCACTATTTCTTACCCATATATGAATATATTCAGTAGCCTATTTTGTAAATGTTAGCTGTTCATGACTTTACCTCCAAGCATAACTAACCAACTAAAGGACAGTGCACTAATTTTCACCAATATACATAATGTGAAAGGTCCAATAATTATTGTGATTATTGGAATACTACATTAGTGAGAAATGACAAACAGTATTCTGAAAGTTTTAGTTCTTTTTTCAGTAATGACATTATACCATAAACCCTAATTATAGTATTAGGATAATCCAATGACAAGAAATATATTCACTTTTCCCTATTGGTTATTGTCATTAATTATAAAGGGTATTTTCAAGAATGCCCATATATCGAAAAAAATACTGTTCAAAAACTTAGAAAACCTGTTTATTTTGTCAAGATAATTGGTTGAAAAGCTCACTTTAAAAATATAGGGACATCCACTGGGCAAACCAATAAAAAGGTCTTAGGCTCAACCCCAAGTGCTAGAAAAACAAACATTATATATATATATATATATATATATATATATATATATATAGACATCCATATCTGATTAAAATGGCAAAACTGTTAGCAACTAATCTCTCCTAACAAATAACCGTAATAACTATTTTCAAATATTGTATGACAGGCAATGCAGCACTGCTCTCACTGAGAGAAGGAAAAACTGTCAGATGGCTCTATAACTTCAGCTTTATGCCTAGAGACACTTTCTGGAGTGCAGCAGGTCCAAACAAAGCAGGAAATCACACTGGGTTGAAGCCACAGAGATCAATGTTCAGGTTATTGAGGCATCTGGACTTTACGGGGCAAAGAATTAGAGAAGGAATTATAAAAAGAAGAAGCTCTTGAGATATGCATAGAATTTGTTCTGTCTTTAGCTAAATACTAAGCTGAGAAGTTACAGGAGGAGATTCTGTAAAGCCAACTACATCAAAACCAAAAGAAAAAAGATAAAGAAATAAAGGGGGGAAAAGGAAAGGTAAGGAAAGGAAAAAAAGAACAGGAAAAGAAAGAAAACTACCTTAGAAAGAAGACCTATTGGAGAGCTGTGAGCTACACAATTGCTTGGGTTTAGACAGAACTGTTCAAATTCCCATGAACCAAAGGGCAGAGATTATCACACCAGGTATTCTGTAAACTCTCAGAAGGACAATTAATTGAGAATAAGGCTTGGGGACTGGCATCTCTAAGATGGCAGGATAGGTTATTTCTGAATTTGCTCCTGGTCACAAGAACAACTAATGACTAATCAAGAACAAAACATCACTGACAGAATCCTAGAAAATGGGGATGAGGCTAAAGTACTCTCCTGCATTACAGAGGTCAAGACATAGTACATTATAAGGGTAAGAGAAGTGGCTACATATTGACTGCATTGCCCCTCTCCCAGACCAGTGCGGTCGCTTTACCACATAAAGAGATCTCTCCTGAGCATCTGGTTTCTCCAGTGGAAAAGAGAACCTTGGGGAATAACCATATTACCTCAGCATTGTGGATAACTTGTGGGTGTCCCTACACTGATCTTACCCCATGGGGATTGCAGGGGAATCTGTAGGGCTTAACCCCTGAGAATCTGACTGTGATGGAGAAAGGGGGAGGAGTTTACAATAACCAGTACATGTATCTTGGCAGATAGAGTTCATACTTGTAGTGCCCAAGTAATAATCCCAACAGGCAGCTTTGCTTATCTGCAGAACCAAGTACACTCTGACCAGGGGACTTGGCAGGGTACAGATCTGTCTGATTTGGATCCTCAAACAAGGAGTTTAGCCAGCCCTAGAGCCTCCTTTGCCCATGCCAAGGCAAGGAGCTGAGTCACAGCCCAACCTGCTGTGAAGAATGTCTCCAGGCCATATTTGACCAGAGGAGCTGGGAGAACACCTGGAAGATGTATAGCCCATCAAGTCTTGAGCCTAGAAGTGGGTAGGCAGAGCTGATCACCCACCGAGCAAAGCCAATATCAGGTGTGGGGTGTTCCCCTGCTACAGAAGAGCAGGAGCATTAATTCACAGCCAAGGCTGAGGGTAGTTCCTGACACCCCCCCCCCAGAAAGGAGAACCTGTTGGGAAGTAGAGAATTTCCTAGAATATAACTTCCTCTTCCTGCCCACTGAAGGGAGCTGAGACATAACCCCACCTGCTGTGGCTGCTGGCCCCATCTGACCAAAAGAGCTATTGAGAACACCTGGAAGCTGTGCCACCAAGTGACACTCAAGCTAAGAGGTGAACAGGCAGTTGATAGTTTGCAGAGCAAACCCAATGGACCTGTTTGGCCAAGGAACTTGGGATGTGGGTTGGTTTGAATTAGGACAAAAGCAAAGAGCTTTACAGGCTTTAGAGCTGCTTCTCCCACTGCACACAGGAAGGAAAACTAATTTGTAACCACACTCATTGCTGAATATAGCCTCCAGCCTACTTGACCAGGGAACATAACCAGAGCATACAAGAAGCTGTGTAGCTCATCCAGCCCTGCTTACAATAGCGCCTGAAGAGAAAGCACATCCCATGGCTTCTCCCATCTGCAGAGCAAAATCAGTGGAATTTATTGCACACTCTTACCTGATTCAGGTCCCCAAACAATGATCCATATAGGCCCTGGGTCATGTCCTGCTGCCCAACCAGTGGAGTAAAGCTAATTCATGGCCCTATATACTAGGGAATATAGTACCTAGTTTCAACCATCTAGTGAGCATGACCAGATGATACAGGCAACTCTGGAGCTCTTCCTACAGCCCCACTCATGTAGGTAGCCAAGCCAGCAGTTCTATCCAACTGTCCTCAGTCAGTGGCACACCCATCCCCACCATCCCTGACCTAAAGCTCAAACAGTTGCCTCACCCAACAGAGACCATAATAGTAGGCCCCACCTGCCCAAGGACATTACCAGCAGACACACCCTAGAATCCAAACCAAGCAGACTGGTGAAGATCTGTCTCTATAAAAGCAAACCTGTAAAGTCTGGAAGAGAAAACTGATTACTCAAATGCCCAGATAAAAATGTAAGGAATCAAGGATCATGAAAACCAAATAAAACTAATAAAAATCTAACAACTGATCTCAAAGAAATGGAGGTCTATAAACTGTCAGACAAAGAATTTAGAAAATCCTCTTAAAGACGTTTAGTGAACCTCAAGAACACACAAACAGAAAACTAAATGAAAATAGGAAAACAATATATGAATAAAGTGACATGTTTGACAAAGCAATAGAAATCATCAAAAAAGAAAAAACTCCAGAAATTCAAGAGTTGAAAAATACAATACCTGAACTAAAGAATTCAGTAGGGTTTCCAAAGCAGATTCAACCATGCATAAGGAAGTATCAGCAACCTGGAGGAAAGTATATTAGAAATTATCTGGTCAGAGGAGCAAAAATTTTTGTAAAAAAGAAGTAAAAAAGAGTGAAGAAAGCCTACAAGATTAATAGGATAAAATGCAAAGAAACAATATTGCATTATGGAAATTTCAGGAGGAGAAGAGAAAGAGAGACTAAAAGTATATTTAAAGAAATAATGGCTGAAATCTTTCTGAATCTTGGAAGATAAATGGACATCCAGACCAGTGAAGCTCAAAGGACACCAAATAGGTGAATTTGAATAGGGTTACAACAGGGCACACTATAGTCAGCCCTCCATATCTTGAAGGGTCCACATCCGAGGATATGTAAGATTGATTGTGCTATGTCATTTTATATATGGGAGTTGAGCATCTGCAAATTTTGATATCTGCAGGAGATCACTGAACAAATTCCCTGCAGATACCAAGGGACTACTGCATAATTAAATTGTCTAAACTCATAGAATAGTCAAAGCAATCTTGAGAAAGAAAAATGGAGCTGGAGGAATCAGGCTCCCTGACTTCAGACTTTACTATAAAGCTACAGTAATCAAAACAGTATGGTAGTGGCACAAAAACAGAAATAGAGATCAATGGAACAGGATAGGAAGTCCAGAGATAAACCCACACACCTATGGTCAATTAATCTATGACAAAGGAGGCAAGAATATACAATGGAGGAAAGACAGTCTCTTCAATAAGAGGTGATGGGAAAACTGGACAGCTACTTGTAAAAGAATGAAATTAGAACACTTTCTAACATCATACACACAAACACACACACAAACTCAAAATGGATTAAAGAACTCAATGTAAGGCTGAATACTATAAAACTCTTAGAGGAAAACATAAGCAGAACACTCTCTGAAATAAATTGGAGCAGTATCTTTTTGGATCCACCTGCTACAGTAATGAAAATAAAAACAAAAATAAACAAATGGGACCTAATTAAACTTGAAAAACTTTTGCACAGCAAAGGAAACCATAAACAAAACAAAAAGACAATCCACAGAATGGGGAAAATATTTGCAAATGAAGCAGCCAAAAAGGGACTAATCTCCAAGTCTACAAAGAGCTCATGCAGCTCAATATCAAAAAAAAACCAAACAACCCAGTCAAAAAATGGACAGAAGATCTAAACAGACATTTCTCCAAAGAAGGCCTTCAAATGCCCAACAAACACTTGAAAAGATGCTCAACATCAGTAATTATTAGAGAAATGCAAATCAAAACCACAATGAGGTATCACCTCACAGCAGTCAGAATGGCCATCATCAAAAAATCTACAAACAATAAATGCTGGAGAGTGTGTGGAGAAAAGGGAACCCTCCTACACTATTGGTGGGAATGTAAATTGGTACAACCATTAGGGAGAACAGTATGGAGGTTCTTTAAAAAACTAAATATAGAACTACCATGTGATCTAGCAATCCCACTCTTGGGCATATATCCAGAGAAAACCATTAGTCAAAAAAGACATGCACCCTAATGTTCATTGCAGCACTGTTTACAATAGCCAAGACATGGAAGCAACCTAAATGTCCATTGACAGAGGAGTGGATAAAGAACATGTGTTACATATATACTATGGAATATTACTCAGCCATAAAAATGAGTGAAATAATGTCACTGCAGCAACATGGATGGATGTAGAGATTGTCATACTGCGTGAAGTCAGGCACAGAAAGACAAATATCATATGATATTGCTTATATGTGGAATCTAAAAAATGGTACAAATCAATTTATTCACAAAACAGAAATAGTGTTACAGATGTACAAAACAAACTTATGGTTACCAAGGGGGAAAGGGGGGAGGAGGGATAAACTGGGAGATTGAGATTGATGTATATGCACTACTATATATAAAATAGATAACTAATAAGGACTTACTCTATAGTACAGGGAACTCTACTCAATACTCTGTAATTGCCTATATGGGAAAAGAATCTAAAAAATAGTGGATATATTATAACTGATTTACTTTACTATACACCTGAAACTAACACAACATTGTAAATCAACTATACACCAATAAAATTTGTTTTAAAAAGTCATAGACAAAGAACAATTATAAAAGCAGCAAAAGAAAAGAGAAGTTACATACAAGGGAGCATACAAGTGACTATCAGCAGATTTCTCAACAGAAACAGACCAGGAGAAAATGGGAACACATATTCAAACTATCAAAAGTAAAACATAACAAAGAATATTATACCCAGAAAAGATTGCCTTCAGAAATGGAGGAGAATAAAGATTTTTCTGAACTAACAAAAGTTGAGGAAGTTGATTACCACAATACCTTACAACATATGCTAAAGGAGCTATTTGACAGGAAGTAGTAGAATGCTAATTAGCATATAAAAAGAGGAAAACATAGTGTAAAATTCAATGGCAATGGTAAATATATAGTCAAAGACTCCATAATTTGGTGATGGTAGTGCATAGTTCACTTACAACTCTAGATTAAAAGCTAAAAAATCAAATGCAGTAAAAATAATCATAACTGCAATAATCTGCAATTATTAATTACACAATATAAAACTATGTAAATTTTAACAGCAATGCTGTAAAATGTGAGGAGGAGGAGAATTAAAAGTGTAAAGTTTAGGAATTCTATTGAAATTAAGTTATCACTTAAAATATGGTGTTATAATTTTAAGATGTTTTGTTTAAGCCTCATGGTAACACAAGTGAAAAATCTGTAGCAATTACACAAAATAACATGATAAAGAAGTCAAGGCATACTGATACCAAAAGAGAACATAACACACAAAAAAAGAGAGCAGAACAAGAAAAATAAACTATGGATCTACAACACAACCAGAAAACTATAACCAAAAATCTATTAGTAAGTCCTTACCTATCAATGATTACTTTAAACATAATTGGATTAAATTCTTCAATTAAAAGAAATATAAAGGCTAGATTTATAAAATAAAAACCTGGATCCAATGATATGCTGCCTACAAAAGACTCACTTTAGCCTTAATAACACACATAGACTGAGAGTAAAGAAATGAAAAAAGTCATTTCAAACACATGGCAGCCAAAAAGAAAGCAGAGGTAGTTATATCAGACAAAATAGACTCTAAACTAAAAATGATGACAGAGACAAAAAGGTCATTACATAAAGTTAAAAGGGTTAATCCATCAAGAAGATGTAACAGGGGCCTCCCTGGTGGCGCAGTGGTTGAGAGTCCGCCTGCCGATGCAGGGGATACGGGTTCGTGCCCCGGTCTGGGAGGATCCCATATGCCACGGAGCGGCTGGGCCCGTGAGCCATGGCCGCTGGGCCTGCGCGTCCGGAGCCTGTGCTCCGCAACGGGAGAGGCCACAACAGTGAGAGGCCCGCATACCGCAAAAAAGAAAAAAAAAAAAAAAAAAAAAAAGAAGATGTAACAATTTATAAATATTTATGCACCCAACATCAGAGCATCTAAATATATAAAATAAAAACTAACAGAGATAAAAGGAAAAATAAACAGTAATACAGTAATAGTTGGGGATTTTAATACCCCACTCTCAACAATGATAGATAGTCCAGACAAAGCATCAATAAGGAAACAATGGATTTGAACACTATAGGTCAAAATGACAGACATATACAGAACATTCTATCCAATAACAACAGAAACACATTTTTTTCTAAGCTCACATAGAATATTTTCTACCATTGAGCATGTGTTAGGCCACAAAACAAGTCTTAGAAAATTCAAGAACATTGAAATCATGTGAATTATCTACTCTGACTACAATGGCATGAAACTAGATATTAATAATAAGAGGAAAACTGGAAAATTCAGAAACACATGGATATTAAACAACACTCTCCTGAAAACCAGTGGATAAAAAAAAAAACTTAAAAGGGAAATTTAAAAATTTGAGACCAAAAAAGGAAAGCACAAAACACCAGGATCTGTGGGATACAGCAAAAGTGGTTCCAAAAGGGAAGTTCATAGCAATAAATGCCTACATTAAGAAGCAAGGAATATACCAAATAAACAAGCTAACTACATGCTAATGAACTAGGAACAAAAGCGAAAAATTAGCATAAGAAAGGAAACAATAAAGACTAGAGCAAAAATAAATGAAATAGAGAACATAAAAACAACAGAAAAGATTAACCAAACCAAGAACTGGTTCTGTGAAAAGATAAGCAAAATCGATAAACCTTTAACTAGGCTAACCAAGGAAACAGGATCTAAAGCAACAAAATTATAAATGAAAACAGAGACATTACAACTGATACCACCAAAATTGAAAGAATCATGAGGATCCTATGAGCAACTATACACTAACAAAGTGGACTACCTAGAAAATGGAAGAATTCTTAGAAACATACAACTTACCAGGACTAAATCAGAAAGAAATAGAAAATCTGAATAGACCAATTGCTAGTAAGGAAATTTAGTCAGTAATCAAAATTAAAAAAAAAAAAAAAAAAAAAAGCCCAGGACCAGATGGCTTCACTGGTGAATTTTACCAAACATTTAAAGAATTAACAGCAATTTTTCTCCAACTCTTCCAAAAAAATCAAAGGGATGGGAATATTCCCAAACTCATTTTTCTAGGCCAGCATTCTCTGATCCCAAAACCAGAAAAGGACACTACTAGATACAAAATTATCAGCATGTATTCCTAATGAGTATAGATGCAAAAATTCTCAGTAAAATACTAGGAAACTAAAATTTAGCAGCACATTAAAAGGATAATTCACCATGATCAAGTGGGATTTATCATTGGGATACAAGGATTATTCCGCAAATGTAAATCAAATAATATGATACACCACATTAATAGAATAAAAGAATCATATGGTCATCTCAATAGATGCAGAAAAGCATTTGACAAAATTCAACATCCATTCATGATAAAAAAAAAACTTTAAAAAATTAGTCATAGAGGAACATATATCAGCATATTAAAGGCTATGTATGACAAGCCCACAGCTGACATCATCCTCAATGGGGAAATGTTGAAAGCTTTTCCTTTATGATCAGGAATATGACAAGGGTACCCACTCTCACCACTCCTATTCAACACAGTACCAGAAGTCCTAGCTTGAGCAATCAGCCAAGGAAAGGAATAAAAGGCACCAGAACTGGAAAGGAAGAAGTATAGTTTTATCTATTTACAAGTGACATAATTTTATATAGAAAATTCTAAAGAGCCAAATATCAGTTAGTCTAATCAATGAATTCAGTAAAGCTGTAGCATCCAAAATTGACATACAAAAATCAGTAGTGTTTCTACACACTAACAATGAGTTTTCTGAAAAAGAAATAAAGAAATTGATCCCATTTTCAATAGCATCAAAACCAATAAAATACTTAGAAATAACTTTAACCAAGGAGGTGAAAGATCTGTGCAATGAAAATTGTAAGACATTGATGAAATAAATCAAAGAAGACTCAAGTAAATGATGGTTAGGTAACACATGTTGAGGGATTGGAATAATTAATACTGTTAAAATGTCAATACTACCAAAAGCCATCTATAGACTCAATGCAATCTCTATCAAGATTCCAGTGGCATATATTATAGAAGTAGGAAAACACTCCTAAAATCCAAAAAGAACCAAAAAGACCCTGAATAGCCGAAAAAAATTAAGAACAAGGCAGAAGGTATCATACTTTCTGATACAAAGATATACTATAAAACTATAATCATCAAAACAGTATGGTACTGGCATAAAAACTGACAAACTGACCAGTGGAATACAATAGAGTTCCCAGAAACAATACCAAGCATATACAGTCAACAATATTTGACAATGGAGGCAAGAATACTCAAAGGAAAAAAGATGGTCTCTTCAACAAATAGTGCTGGGATAATTAGATATTCATATATAAATGAATGACTCCTGGACCCCTATCTTTCACCACTCACAAAAATTAACTTGGAATAGTTTAAACACTTAAATATAAGACCTGAAAATATGAAACTCCTAGAAGAAGGCATAGGAATAAAGGTCCTTGACATGGGTGTTTGTAATGAGTTTTTGTGTATGACACCTAAAGTACAAACAACAAAATCAAAGATAATTAAGTTGAATGAATCAAAGTAAAAAGGTTCTGAATAGCAAAAGAAACCATTAACAAAGTGAATAGAAAACCTATGGAATGGGGAAAAAATATTTGCAAACCATATATCCAAAGTACAAAGAACTCATACAACTCAATAGCAAAAGAAATAATAACCCAATTACAAAATGGGGAAAGGACCTGAATAGACACTTTCCCAAAGAAGATATACAAAAGGCCAACAAGTACATGAAAAGTTGCTCAATATCATTACTCATTAGGAAAATTAAAACCACAATGACATGTCACCTTACATCTGTTATAATGGCTATCATAAGAAGACAAGAGATAACAAACACCAGCTATGGATGTAGAGAAAAGGAAACCCTCATGCATTTTTGGTGGGAATGTACATTGGTGCAGCAATAATGGAAAACATTGTGGAGGATCATCAAAAAATTAAAAATAGATCTACCATATGATCTGCAATTCCACTTCTGGGAATACATCCAAAGGAAATGGAAGCATTAACTCAAAAAGATATCTGCCCCTATGTTCATAGTAGCATTATTTACAATAGTCAATACATGGAAACAATCTGTGTGTCCACTGATGGATGAATGGTTAAAGAAACCATGGTATATATATATATATATATATATATATACAATATAATTCTTAATAATTGAGGATTTTCTCCTTTTTGTGACAATAATGATGGACCTTGGAGGCATTATGATAACTGAAATAAGTCAGATAAGGAAAGATAAAAGCTGTATGATCTTATTTATATGTGAAATCAAAAACAAATCACCTCATAGGAAAGGAGATGACTTGTGGTTACCAGAGTAGAGGGCATGAGGAGGGGGAACTGAAGGAAGTTATTCAAAAATATGAGTTCCAGTTATAAGAGAAACAAGTATTAGGGATATAAAATACAACATAATGACTATAGTTAACACTGCTGTAAGATATATAGGGAAGTTATTAGGAGAGTTAAACTAAAAGTTTCATCACAAGGAGAATTTTTTTTCCTTTCTTCCATCTTTTCATTTTATCTATATGAGATGATGAATTTTAGATGAACCTATTGTAATCATTTCAAATACATGTAAATCAAACCTTCATGCTGTATGCCTTAATTGTATACAATGCTATATATTAATCATTTCTCAATAAAATTGGAAAAGAAAATTATGGGGTTAAAAAAAATAGAAGGCTTATTTAGCCTTAGAAGTAAAGTAACACTAGACTTATCTCAGTAAAATATAAAAAGAAGCTCAAAAAAATTAAGCTCATCTGCAAGTTAATTAACTGCCTACCAGAATAAAACCTCTCCCTTTTTTAAGACAACACAGTCTAACCATTAATAAACTAACATATGCCAAGTGCAGTAAAAATAGCAAATTATTAAACTTAGATATAAGAGAAAAGCCAGTCAATAGCCACAGACTCAGAAATAATGAACATAATGGATTTTGCTGACACAGATTTTAAAATAATTTTTACAACTGTGTTTAAGGATTTAAAGGCAAATGGGGATTTCAATAGAAAAAAGAAAAGAAAATACATAAAATAAGAACCAAATGTAAATTACAGGTCTGAAAACATATTCATATAAGGATCAAAAATAGATAAATGTTTTGAAAAGATTAACTTTATAAGAGATATTTCAGAATAAATAAAAACTAAACTTGAAACCACTGGAAGCAAAAATTGTCCAAATAAAATCAGAGATAAAGGTTTAAAGAAATTGAACAATGCATCAGTAAATTTAGGCAGTATCAATAACTCTATCATATTTGTAATTATATTTCCAGATAAATAGGGAAGAATATTAGGACAGAAAAAAAGCATTTAAACAAATTTTAAAAATGGATAAAATTTTTCAAATTTTATGTAATCCATAAATCTAGTGTTTTCAGTAGCTCAAAAAACTCCAACCTGAATAAGAACAAATTAACAAAATAAAAATATGTGGAATATCATAATCAAATTACAGAAAAACTTTGATAATAGAAAATATTAAAAACAGCCAAAGAAAAAAAGGACCCATTATATACCTGGAAACAAAACTAAGGAATATCACTGACTTCCTAACAGAAACAATGCAAGCCAGAAGACAATATTTTAAGGGCCAAAGAAGGTGAGATAGGACTGTCAAATAAGTTTCCTCATACAGTAAAAAATATTCTTCAGAAATTAAAAAAATATAAAGATCTTTTTAGAGAAAAAGTAACTGAAAAAAATTTTTTACCATGAGAACTAGAATACAAAATACATTAATAAAGAGAATTTTTAATGCAGAAGGAAAATACCATAAAAATATTGAATATAGAAAGAAAATGAACATGCTTATTGACCTCTTAGCAAAAATAATAGCAATATGTTGAGTGTGAGCTTTAACATATATACAAATAAAATACATGCAAATCTACAAAGAGAGGGGGAAATGGATGTATACTCTTAGAAGGTTTTCGTATTACATATAAGGAATATAATATTAATTTGATGTAGACTGTGGTAAGTTTTGATTAAACTCTATAATTCCTAGAGCTAGTACCTAAAACTAATAGGAAATAAAAGAGAATATTTAAAATAAATTCAACTAGGGAAGAGATATAAATATGGTGGAATAGGGGGATGCAGAACTCACCTCCCCCCATGAACATCTCAAAAATACATCTACATGTGGGGCAATTTTCACTGAAAACTAAATGGAGACTGGCAGAGAGACCCTTGTACCATTGAGACTGTAAAAAGGATCCACATGGAACTGGGTAGGAAGGGAAGAGAAGCTATCAGGTTGGGAGCTGTGCCCCTAGGAGGGGACTCAGAATGGAGGGGATTACACAGGTGGAGATCCTCTACCCGTTAGAGGATCTGGGGGGGAGTGGTTAGAGCCACATAATGAGTATCTCAGCCTGGGGTCTGACACTGGGAATACAAGTGCCCTTGGCTGTTTGGAGGGCTGGTGGAATTAACAGGAGGAGTGTGGGAAGCCTGGACTCTGCCCATGAGAAGGGTACACACATTTGTTTACTCCTGAAACAGGGCAAAGAAGGCAGCTTAAAAATGCATGGGATGATGACCAATGTCCTGCAACCACCCTGGTGTACACCCCAGCCTTAGCTGAGTGCCTGCAACTGCCCAACTTGCTTCACAACACAGTTCCAGCCTGGGGCAAGGGCTGCTGTGACCAGGGGGAGAGCTCAGTTGGAAGGGACGGAACTGGCCCAGACCCAGAACAGTGTCTGAGCAGGATGGAGACAGCCATTACTAGCACTTACAGAGGCAGTGCATTCAGAAGATTTCCCAGACTCTAAATGCAGCCAGGGCCACCACAGCCCACGCCCAGGCCCATGCGAGGTGCCTGCAACAGCTGTGCCTGCTCTGTGGTGCAGCTCTGCACTAGGGCAAGGGTAGCATCAGCTAAAGGGAGAGCTCAGTTGTGAGGGACAAAGGCAGCTCAGACCTGGAGTGGTATCTGAGTGAAGCAGGGGGCAGTCATTACTAGTGCTTATGGAGATAGTGCATCAGAAGCAATCTGGGCTAGGTCCAGGGCCACCACAACCTGCAGCCAGGCCCAGGCTGAGTGTCCACCCATCCCATCTTGCTGTGGCACTGCTACTCCCTAGGGTGAGGGAGCTGGTTCTGGGAAAGGTGAGAGCATACACTTAGAGGGAAGAAAGCCAGTTTGGATCTGACCCTCAGGGCTTCTTCCCACCACCAGTGTGGTAGTGTTAGCCACTGAGCAGAGGAGAAATGGTGGCTCACACCCCTCCATCTCCAGCCCCACCTCTTAACAAGGTGACAGCTGCAAGAATACCCCGGAGCAAGACATGACTTGTGCTCATAACAGATCCACATCTCCCACTAAAGCCAATGGGGACAGATTGACTATATAGGGATGCTCCCACATGAGGACATTTCTTCAAGACTGGGGTAGCTAACTGTTTCACCTAATTTCATAGAGACAGAGACAGCTAAGTGGATGAGAAACAGAAGAATTTATTTGAAATGAAGAACAAAATTAAACCCCTAGAAGAAAAAACAACAACAACTAATACAACAGAAATAAATAATTTTCCAGCTAAAGAGTTCAATGCATTAGTTTAAAAAAAATGCTCACTGAATTAGGGAAAAGAATAAATGAACACAGTGAAAATTTTAACAAGGAAGTAGAAAATATTTTAAAAAGAACTACTCAGAACTGAAGGATATAATTACTGAAATAAAAAACACACTAGGAGGAATTAAAAACAGACTAAGTGATAAAGAACAGTAAAGTGACCTGGAAGATAGAATAATGGAAATCACCCAATCAGAACAGAAAAAGAAAAATAATGAGAAGTGTGTAAGGACATCTAAGACAACAGCAAGTGGACCAACATTCACATTATAGGGGTTCCAAAAGGAGAAGAGAGAGAGAAAAGGGTAACAAATATATTTGATAAAGTTATGGCTGAAAACTTTCCCTAACCTGAAGAAGGAAACAGATATCAGGTACAGGATGCACAGAGGGTCCAGAATAAGATGAACCCAAAAAGACCAACACCAAGACATATCATAATTAAAATGGCAAAAGTTAAAGACAGAATTCTAAAGGCAGCAAGAGAAAAACAGATATGAAAAAGAGAACCCCCATAAGGCTATCAGCTGATTTTTCTGCAGACACTTAGCAAGCCAGAAGGGAATGGCATGATATATTTAGAATGCTGAAAGGGAAAAATCTGCAACCCAGCAAGATTATCATCCAGAGCTGAAGGACAGATAAAGTAGTTAGCAGACAAACAAAAACTAAGAGTTCATCGATACTAACTCTACCCTAAAAGAAATATTAAGAGGTCTTCTCTAAGTGGAAAAGAAAAGGACATTACAAAAAGGAAGTATCTATAGGAAAGATAAAATCCCACTAGCAAAGGCAAATATATAGTAAAGTCTGAGGATCAACCACTTAATAAGCTAGTACAACGATTGAAAGACAAAATCTTGTAAGATCTACTATAACTACAATAATCAGTAAAGGGATAAACATGTGAAAATGTAAAATATGACATCAAAGACGCAAAATGGAGTCGAGAGGAGTAAAAAATGTAGATCTTTTAGAATGTGTTTGAACTTAAATGACTACCAATTTAAAACAAGTAGATAGGTCAACATATACGAATCCCAAAGTAACCATAAATCAAAACCCTATAAGATACACAGAAACTAGACAGAAAGGAACACAAGCATACCACTGAAGAAAATGATCAAATCACAAGGGAAGAAACTAAAAGAAGAAGGTAAAGAATAACTACAAAAACTACCAGAAAACAAGTAAAAATGGTGATAATTACATACCTATCCATAATCACTTTAAGTGTCAATAGAATAAATGGTCAAATTTAAAAACATATGGTAGCTGACTGCATAAAACAAGAGCCATCTATATTCTGCTTAAAAGAGGCTCACTTCAAGGCTAAAAACACACAGACTGAAAGTGAGGAAATGGAAGAATATATTTCATGCATATGTAAATGACAAGAAAGCAAGGGTAGCAATACTCATATCAGAAAAATAGACTTTAAAAAAACTAAACCTATAACAAATGACAAAGAAGGACATTATAAACTGATGAAAGGATCAATACAAGAAGGCCATATAACATTCATTAACATATGCACCTAATATACAGGAGCACATAAATATATAGTGCAAATATTAGCAGACATAAAGGAAGAAATTGACAGTAACACAATAGGGGATTCTAACATCCCACTTAAGCCAATGGACAGATCATGCAGACATAAAAAGTCAATAAGGAAACAGTAGTCTTAAATGACAATAGTACAGTTGGACTTAAAACATATCTACAGGACATTCTATCCAAATACAGCAGAATACACATTCTACTCAAGTGCGCATGGAACATTCTCCAGGGTAGATCACATGCTAGGCTACAAAACAAGTCTCAACAAATTTAAGAGGCTATAAGTTATATCAAGTATTTTTTCTCTACTACAACAGTATGGAACTACAAATCAATTACAGGAAGAAAAATGGGAAATACACAAACACATAAAGACTAATCAACATGCTACTAAAAAATCAGTTGGTCAATGAAGAAATCAAAGAGGAAATCAGAAAATACCTCAAGATAAATGAAAATAGAAACAACTTTCCAAAATCTATGGATGTAGCCAAAGCAATTGTAATAGTAAAGTTTATAGTGATAGAAGCATAACACAAGAAATAAGAAAAATCTCAAGTAAGCAACCTAACCTCTCATCTAAAGGAATCAAAAAAAGAAAAACAAACTAAACGCAGAGTCAGCAGAAGGAGAAGGAGATAATAAAGATCAGAGAGGAAATAAATAGAGATCAAAAAAGGAATAGAAAAGATAATTGAAACCAAGAGCTAATTTTGGAAAAGATAAATACAATTGATAAACATTTAGCCAGGCTCCTCAAAAAGAAAAGAGAGCTGACCCAAATAAAAAAAAGAAATCAAAAAGAAGAAATAACCAATATCAAAGAGATACAAAAAAATCATAAGAAAATACTATGAACAGTTATATGCCAACAATTGGATAGCCTGGGAAAAATAGACAAATTTCTAGAAACACACTGTCTTCAACGATTGAATCAGGAGAAAATAAACAATCTGTGCAGACTGATAACTAGGAGTGAAATTGAATTTGTAATAGAAGAACTCTCAGCAAACAAAAATTTAGGCTTGGATGGCTTCACAAGGAATTTTACCAAACATATAAAGAAGAAATAATACCTATCCTTCTCAAACTACTCCAAAAAATTGAAGAGGAAGGAATACTCCCAAACTCATTCTACAAGCCCACTGTTACTCTGATGCCAAAACCAGGCAAAGACACTGCAAAAAAAGCAAATAACAGGCCAATAAATTTGATGAATACAGATGCAAAAATCCTCAACAAACTATTAGCAAACAGAATTCAATAAGATATAAAAAGGATTATACACCATGATCTAGTGGGAATTATTCCAGGGATGAAAGGATGGTTTAATATCAGCAAATCAATCAATGTGATACACCGTATTAACAAAAGATAGGATAATAATCCCATGATAATCTCAATAGACATAGAAAAAGCATTTGACAAAATTCAACTTCCATTCATAAGAAATCTCATCAAAATTGGTATGGGGAACATATCTCAACATAATAAAGACCATTTATGACAAGCCTACATCCAACATAATACTCAGTAGTGAAAAGCTGAAAGGCTTTCCTCTAAAATCAGGAACAAGACAATGATGCCCGCTTGCACCACTTCTATTCAATATAGTATTGGGAGTCCTAGACACAGCAATCAGACAAAAAAAAAGGCATCTAAATTGGAAGAGAAGTCAAGCTGTCACTATTTGCAGATGACATGATAATATATATATATATATATATATATATATATATACACACACACACACGCACACACACACACATATATATATATGACTCTAAAGTCACCACCAAAAACTATTACAACTAAAAAATGAATTAGCAAACTTGCAGGATACAGGAATCTGTTGCTTTTCTCTACACTAATAATGAGCTATCAGAAAGAGAGAACAAAAAAATCCTATTTAAAATTGCATCAAAAAGAATAAAATAACTAGGAATAAACAAACAAGTAGGTGAAAGACCTGTAATCTGAAAAGTATTAAATATTGATGAAGGAAACAGAGGATGATACAAAGAAATGGAAAGATATCCCATGTTCTAAGATTTGTAGAATGAATATTGTTAAAATATCCATATTACCCAAAGCAATCTACAGATTCAGTGAAATCCCTATAAAAATATCCATGGACTTTTTTCACAGAACTACAACAAATAATCCTAAAATGTATATGGAACCACAAAAGACCCAAATCCCAAAGCAATGTTGAGAAAAGAGAACAAAGCTGGAGTGTTCACATTCCCTGACTTCAGACTATACTACAGTCTACAGTATTATTCTGGCACAAAAACATACATATAGATCAATGGAATAGAATAGAAAGCCCAAAATAAAACTACACACCTATGGTCAATTAGTCTACAACAAAGAATATAAGTATATACAACGGAGAAGACAGTCACTTCAACAGATGATGCTGGGAAAACTGGAGAGCTACATGTAACAAAATGAAATTAGAAAATTTTCTCACATGACATACAAAATTAAACACAACATGGATTAAAGACCTGAATGTAAGCCTGGAATCCATAAAACTTCTAGAAGAAAACAGAACATTCTTTGATGTGAATCATGACAATATATCCTATATCTATTTCCTAAGGCAAAAAAAGCAAAAAATAAACAAATGAGTTCTAATTAAACTTAAAAGTTTTTTCATAGGAAAGGAACCATCCACAAAATGAAAAGACAATGTACTAAACAAGAGACAATATTTGCAAATGATATGACTGATAAGGGGTTAATATCCAAAATACATGAACAGCTCATACAACTTAATAAGCATAAAAACACAACCCAATTAAAAAAATGAACAGAAGACCTGAATAGTCATTTTTTTTCCAAGAAGATATCCTAAAAGGAACATGAAAAGATGCTCAACATCGCTAATCCTCAGAGCAAAGCAAATCAGAACCACAATGAGATATCGCCTCACACTTGTCTGAATGGCTATGATCAAACAGTCTACATATAACAAATGTTGGCGAGGATGTGGAGAAAAGGGAACCCTTGTACTCTGCTGTTGGGAAGGTTAATTAGTGCAGCCACTATATATAACAGTATGGAGCTTCCTCAGAAAACTAAAAATAGAATTGTCATATGATCCAGCAATTCCAGTTGCTAGATATATGTCTAGAGGAAAAAAACCCCCACTAATTTGAAAAGATACATGGACCTCAATACTCATGGCAGCATGATTTACAATACCCAAGATATGGAAGCAACCTAAATGTCCATCAACAGATGAAGTGGATTTAGAAGAAGTGGTTTATATATTTACAACAGAATAATACTTAGCCATAAAAAATGAAATTTTTTGAATGAAATTCTGCCATTTGCCACAACATGGATGGACCTAGAGTGAAATATATCAAAGACAAATACTGTATGTTGTCACTTATATGTGGAAGCTAAAAAATAAACAAATGAATATAACAAAACAGAAACAGACTCACAGATAAAGAGAACAAACTAGTGGTGTTACCAGGGCTGGGAGGGAATGGGGGAAAGGTAGGGGATTAAGAAATACAAACTACTATGTATAAAATAAATAAGCAACAGGATATGTTGTACAGCACAGGGACATGTAGCCAGTATTTTCTAATAACCTTAAATGGAGTATAAAAAAAAGGAAAAATCAAACCTCTATGTTGTACATCAGAAACTAATATAATATAATATTGTAAATCAACCATACTTCAATTTAAAAAGATAAAGAAATTTAACTAACTCTAAAGGAAGCAGAAATGGAAAAAAAAGAAATAACAAATGAGACAAGTAAAAAAAATTGTATAAAGTACAATATGATATCGATAATTATTTTAAACTTAAATGACCCATGTACTTCAATAAAATGCAGAAATTTTCCATTTGTATTCAAAAGTAAGGGTAACTTACCTGCTACTTATAATGCTGAAGCTTAAACATAAAACCAGACAATGATAAAGCAAAAGGATAAGAAATCATAAACAAGCAAATAGCAGTAGAAGGTTACTGGGATTATATTATTATTGACTATATTATTATTGATTATATTATTATCAGACAAAATAGACTTGGTAATACCACGGACAATTACAACAGACTGAGAGATATATTTCTTAGGAAATGATAAAATTATCAAGAAGACATAACAATCCTAAAGAAACCTAATAATAGAGCTTTCAGATAAATAAGTAAAAATTGACAAATCTAAACTGGAAATAGACAACGCTAATGTTATTATTGGAGATTCCAACATTTCATTTATCAATAATTGTTAGAAAAAGAAGAAAAAATTCAGTAAACATGTAGAATATCTGAACAACTTTCCAACCAAACACTCAAAAACAGCAGAATACATTTTAAAATGAAATATTCCCCATAGACAATGTGCATAGCAGTAATGATAGAGATATAGATGAGTAAAAGAGGATAGAGAGTGAAAAAATAAACACAAACGTATAGGGTGGATTTATTCTCTACAAAGTGCCAAGTTAGTTCAATGAAGAAAAGATAGTCTTTTTAATAAATGATGCTGAAACAATTGAATATTTCTATGGGAAAAATAAAAACATTTCCTCCCCCAAAATGGGCACTTTTGAATAGACCATTCACATAAGAAGTTTGATGAATGCCAACAGCCGTATGAAAATGTGCTCAATGTTAGTCACCCAGAAAATGCAAATTAATACTATTATAATGAGATAACACTACATAATTATTTGATTTGCTAAAAATCAAAATGCTTGACAATAACCCAGTTTTGGCAAGGAAGTGGAGCAGTTGGAACTCTCAGAGATTTTTGATTGAAATACACAATGATATAGTCATCATCAACTCATTAATAAGTAAGCAAATTGTGATATCCCAATATCACAGAATACTACTCAGTAATAAAAAGAAGCAACGTACTTATACATCAAAAAACATGGATGAATTTCAAAAGTCTGCTATGTGTAAAAATTCAAACACAGAAGAGTAAACAGTATGATATCATTTATATGAAATTATAGAAAAGGCAAAACTATGGCCAGACCAGTTGTTCCCAGTGGTGGGAAAGGGTGGCCAGAGGAGGCATGGACTCCCAAAGAGCCCAAGGATACACTTCAGTTGGTTGGAAATGTTCTGTATATTGATTAATGGGCTAATGACTATATACAATTGGCAAAATTCATAAAACTGTACACTTAAAAGGGTAAATTTTTTCTAGTTTAATTTTTTATAATTGACTTTTGTTTTTCAGCTCAAACAAAGTTCATACAATTCAGAACTTGAGATTTCACTGCCTCTTTTGCAAAAATTGAAGCTCACTCTGGTCCAAGCATATCTCTTCCGATTACTTTACCATTTCAATGTACATTAGCCACTGGCATACTTCCACTCCTACTAGTTAGGACTGCAATTTTGTATCAAAGTTCTTGCCCTTAAGGCTGCCAGATCATGTTTTACATGTTCTACCAGGAAAATCCAGCATCCCCTCACCTTTTGTAACCCAGTGGTTGACTGATGTGTGGGATAATAATTCAAATGCTCCATCTCTTCTCTCTTGTCAGAGACACGCTGAATTGGTATATACTTATGCTAGCTCCAGAGATCCTCTGCAGGATGGAACTAAAGTTGCCCTACAAAGGACTTTGCCTGTTATTGAGCCTTGTCCCAATTTTCTTACTCTCTTTCTGATTTTTACCAGAAGGTTTCTTTATAAATCACTTACACACAAATGTTCATCCCTGGGTCTCCATTGATATAACCTAACCTAAGTAAAAGAAGACATTCTTTGGTGCTCTTCATGAGCCTCCCAGTTAAAAATAAGAAAATTCCAATTAGAATTAGATAAGGTTTAAAATAAAGTGGAATTGTATTGGCAGAAGTGCCTCTGGACTGTCAAGGCTCTCATAATGCCTTATATCTTTTTTCTTTATATCAACCTAAATTATCTCTTGTTGCATAGGGTTAACTATACAATGCATAAGCAGGTGGGGTGGGAAAGGCAAATATTTATACACCACCAGAGACTATCTGAAGCCAACTCTGTTTATGAGATATAAAATGAAGGTGAAGAACTTGAATATTAAACTGCTAAGGGAGAGAAAGTAAGTATTTTCTGTGGTTTTTTTTTTTTTTTGGTTTTGTTTTAAATATTTTTTCTATTTCCAATATGTCTCTATAGAAAAATATGTACTGAAATACACTTTGGATATTGGCTTTATTGAAGGACAAGGAACAGAGTACACTGTATATGGCAGGCACTTATTAAATATTTGTTAACTCATTTTTTTGTTGAATAGTAGTAAAATGTGCTTTAAAAGAAAAAAAAATAAGATGACTAAAAGCCTCTGGTAGAAACTGGTCAAGCAAGTACATATTCATATTATTTGCTACTTGAAAAAAATTAACATGTTTTACCTGATACTTGGGTTACAGAATCAATACAGTTTCTCTAGCCAAATTGTAGGCACTGATATTCATAAAATGAGAAGACAGTACCAAGAAAGCAATAAGGTTGAGTGTGTTTGTTTGATTTTTGGTTTTCTTGGCCACGCCACGCTACATGTGGGATCCTAGTTCCCTGACCAGGGATCAAACTTGTGCCCCCTGCAGTGGAAGCACAGAGTCCTAACCACTGGACAGCCAGAGAAGTCCCAACAATAAGTTGAGTTTTGTGTGATTGCTTGATTTTATTTTAGAATGAAAGTGTTTTTTTATTGTTTTTACTTTAACCTATTATGAGGCAGACTATCAATATAGAGTATATGCAGAGATTTTGGGGGGATCAAAAAACAAAATATCTGCATTTTATAAAAAATATATTTCTTTTTAAATTTTTATCAATCACATTCATAATTTTTTACTAGTAAATGTTCCACAAGGTGTTTAAGTAATTATTTTCTATTAATATGATAATCAACTGAACAAGGAAGAAGAAAAGAATGTTAAAATACCTCTCCTGGAGGAAATTACATCCAATAGAGATATATCTTAAATCAATACTAACTATAAATTTACCTCCTCTACTCCTGGGACCATAACTAGAAATATACACCAGAAGCCCATGAGGACTTCTGTTATGGCATTAAAATCAATGACCACAAGAAATAAGAAATAATTAATATTGTGAAATCACCCCTGAGTGGCATAACATATTATCCAATTATGTGATGTCTTGAAGGTAAAATAGTTTGAAGGTGACAGTAATGATGATGGTAGGCAAGGAGGGAGAAGGTGGGAAAGAAAAAGTTAGCAATGGAGGAGGGTGAAGGAGGGAGAGAGAATTGATGTGGACAAAGAAAATGTAAGAAATATGGACAAAGGGGATGCAGGGAAACAGGCAGGGGAAAAGCAAAGAGAAAAAAATATTTTATGTAAATTTAGTTGAACCCTTTAGAAATTACTTTATTGGTTATTAAGAGTTTAGAATGTTACATTTAATTTCACTCAGTAATTTTGTCATTTTCTTAGCATATATATGAGGGTTTTTAAAGTGAGAAACAAAAATATATTTAATGATTAAGATCTGAGTTTTATAATGTCAATGTCAGATGATAAATACCAACATATATCGACATATATCTATGTATCTATATGCATACATTCATACAGGTATATACCCTTACATATTCTTATCCATATGTATAAGTATATAGACACAGGATTACACAATTTTTTTCTGTAATAAACCCTATTTTTCCTTCATTATTCAGAAAACTCACATAATTTTGCACACAGATTTTGAAAGGATTACTTATATTACCTGCCATGAAAACTGAATTCAGTAACTCTCCTCTCATTATTCTCATACACAGACAGTGTATGACTTCACCCTTAGCAATCTCTGTGTGATGCTTTTTAATGTTTTGTGCATTGACAATTGGCAGGTAAATTTCTTAGGAGTATAGACAACATATGCCACACAGCACTCAGAGAGTAAATGTTTCCTTGGGTGGCCTTTCAGGCATAGTACTGGTAAATTAAGTCAAACCTGAAATAAGTGATACGAGGGAGGTAATGCAAGTTGAAAAGTAAAAAAAAAAAAAAAAAAAAAAAACTAGTAAATGGCTATTTTGCAAGATAAATGTACATAGTTGGCTTGAGATACAAATATGTATTAGAAAAAAACAAAATTTCTCATGAAATATGCAAATTATTCTGTTACTTTTAGGCTAGCTTCCACAGAGTTAATTTGTCTTCCGAAAGAGTAGTTATTTTTTTCCTGCAAGGTTCAATGATATAAACTCTATTGAATGCAAAGGTCAAGGAATGCTGGGTGTGAGAGGCAATGATAAAAGAAGAAATGCCATCAGTGCTCAGGGCTCTAAACTTCTAAACTAGGTACAAAAGTTCAAAGATTCTCAGAACCTGGACATTCTTCCTCAGCAAAAATCTGACAGGGTGCCATTGAAATCTTGCTTAATGTATCCGCTTGGCCAAAGATCTAGCTGCACTTGGACTGACACTGGGGATTCTTTTCTTGTTTTTACTAAGTAAGCTTACAGTTTTGTGTTGTGTCACAATATCCGAATAAGCAAGATGCGTGTTCCTTCTTCTGAGGTTTGGGCCCTCTATTAGTTTGCATCTTCCAAGTCCTTTCAAATTCAGGTTATATTCTCAGTAATCTGTTTGCTCCCAAATCTAGTCATCTGAAGGTTCTCTCATTAAACAGATGTAGAACTATTAGAAATTAAAGCATATATCTAATTTGATTACATCACAAAGTATAAATTTAACTTTAATTAATCATACAGTTTAAGACAAACCATTTTTATTCTATAAATCTTAAATATTAATATAGGTTTACTTTTTGCTAAGGGTGATAGTGGGACTTGTATGCAACTCATCTTCTTGTATTCCTTATTACATGTTAAACCAAAATATACTCAGTATCAAATCCTAAATATCATAATGAATCAAGATCCTGTCAATTGTTTATTTTGTTCGAGAAGATAAAAATATAGACTGGAAAAAATTTTGTGCTATTTTAAGCTCAACTCCGAGAGTGAAAAATTACTCAGAAGAGTTTAAGAATTAGTCTCAAACACTGTATTGAACCAAAAGTCATTAAAAAATTAAGGGCTTATGTGTTGAAAGAATGTGCATATTCTACCACAGTTTTAAAAGTAGGGTGATTCTAAAAGTTAGCAAAGTATCCTACAAATAAAAATTGAAATGATAAACTGTGAGAGTAGTTAGTTACTAAATTTCTTATAAAAATAAAAGTTTTTACATAAAGAGTGGAAACAATTTGCCTAGAATATATAATAAGCTTATATATGCACATATATTTACATGCAATATTCTTTTTTCTCTTTCTATAATCTCTCTATAGAGTGCCGCCAGTGTCTTCATTTCTTCCTCCAGGTAGAAGTAATTTGAAACACTTAAATAGACTGGGAGGAAATACTTGAGGTATGCTTGAAAAATTCTTTTGAAGAAAAAATGTGTGTAAATAATAGTAACAATTAGCATGTACTTATAATGTCTCTTACTAAACACCTTATGCCATTCTTCTTTTAGTAAATAGAAATATCTGTTTTTCAATACAAAGTGTCATATGTCATAATTATCAAACATCCTTGATTTAAAATTTCATGTGATAGGGAGGCTTAGAATAGAGGAGAGAGTGTTGTTAGACTTTGAGTTAGTTAGCATACATAGTTGTCATGATCTATAAGAGTCATTATTGAGCTATTGATATTAGCTAGACAGTGTGGGGAGAATTATAAATAATGCAGGAAGAAAACTGTTCTGAAGAGGAAATTAAGGAATGAATTGGTGAAAAAGATTAAAAGGAGTCTGGACAAAGGTTTGAATTTCAAAATATAGCTTCAGAAAGTTCCAAAATATTGGGTAAATAAAGCCAGCCAATATTTTAGATTTGTAATTTTTCAAGAACTGTGAGCAAGTATATATACAATCTATATCTAAATAAAAATATAACTTTTAAAAGCAGTTTTAATTCATGCTTCATCTGTAAGAATCCAATCATTTTAAAATTTGAAATTCTCTGTAATATTTTAAATTTTGTATTCAAAGTTTTTGGATGTCTCATTTCTGTAAGTAAAGCCAATTATGCCCATGACACTAATGGGGAAAAAAATGAAAACCCTGAATATGTCTTGTTTTAATAATAAAATATTCTAGATAATTAAAATGTTTAATGTGGAAGAAGAAGTTCACAGGCAGCAACATTCATACAGCATTCAGGAATACATGCATAATAGATGTGAAGCAGAAAAACAACTTCAATGATTATTGTGCACAGTATATTGAATACTATGATGGTCAGTAAAAGAGAAAAAAATGTAGAAAACCTGTGTTTTTTTAAATGTACATTAATGATGAAAATATTAAAAATCTTTCAAACTAACTCAACTTGGCTGCTTTCTCAATTCCATTTTTATGCATTGTCTATTTTAAAAGACTATGCACAATTTACCCTCAAAGATAGTTTTCAGTTTATTATCAGTATGTAAGTTATTTATTATTTTTATAAGGCATACAAATTGTGCTTATGATCTATATTAACACAGCTAATGTTAAAAATAGCCAGAGTTGTGTGATAGCTACAGGGCTACTAAATGTGTTGATACACAAAATATTCATTAAATTTCCTAATATTTATGTAAATGAAATCCATAATATGAATTATACAAAGACACAAAATACCATCTAAGTTACTTTACCAATCAAATTTCTGGAGGTAGCATTGCAAAGGAACTTCTGTACTTAGAAAATTGAATGCAAATGTTCTCCTTCAGAACTTTTATAATCAAAGTAACATAGGAGCAGATAGGTGAAAGACTGAGTCTAAAAATATTTTCTAGAAGTAATAAAAAGTGCAAGACAATGATATGAACACTTATTCCATGCAGTACACTTTTGTGTTTGTGTTGTGTTCTTGAGTGTTATTTTTATGAAATATAAAAATTTTCTCTGCTCTCAAATATGTGGTACCATTAAATGCTTTTAGGTAAAATATTATATAAAATTATGATTGTTCCTACATTTTGCCAAACATGTGTATAAAAGAAAAAAATACAGTTAATCATGCAACTGTTATTAAGCAGGTGGCAATTTGGCATCATGCAGACAAACCATCTGGTTGATTGACTAAAATTTCACTTTTCACAGATCTCCCCATAGCATATAAATGTGTCAGAGATTCCCAACATTTTTGAACAACTGGCTGTGCTGTCATGTTTTAAAATACAGTGATGCACCAAGTGTATTTTATGACTTTATATAAGCTATTTAAAATATTTGTCAGGTTTTATTGAGTTTTTTCTCTTGCTATTTTTCAGGGATGATTCCTTGGAAAATAACTAGTTTTCTATTTTCTTTAATTGCATTCTGTGTTTAATTCTTCTTCACTTTCTTCCTTAACCCTGACCTGTAGGCATTGGTGGCTACCTTGATACTAAAATTGTTACACAATTTCAATAACTGATTGCTACTCCCGAACAACAGAGATGTTAAACTTATTTAATATACCTTAAAATGTTTGTCCTTCTATATTCTGGAAAATACATTTTATTTCTAACATTTAATTGGACAATTTATAAACTAATATACAGTTGACCCTGGAACAACACCGGGATTAAGAGTGCCAACCCCTGTACCATTAAAAATCTGCATAGTCATCCCTCCCTATCCACAGCAGATTGGTTCTAGAATCTGTCATGCATACCAAAATCTTCAAGTGCTCAGGTCCTGTAGTCAGCCCTCCTTCCACATCCTCAGATTCAACCAACAGTAGGTTTTCTAATACTACATTTATTGAAAAAAAATCTGTATAAGTGGACCCACACAGTCTAAACCTGTAATTTTCACGGTTCAACTGTATATATTTTATCTATACACTTATATATTATAAAATATTTTATGAATGTAACACTCATAAAATACATTTTACAATACATGTATGTAAAATTACTACTAAAAATCAGAGAATATAAGAGATAATTAGCAGTACCACATTTGAAAAATAACCATAATTAATTTATGGAAAATATACTCTCAAATAAGTTTGATTTCCACATGGGCACACAAACACATGTTTTAATTCTGAACCAAATAAGGCTCATATATTAGATATTGTTTCAGAATGTACTTTTTCCCTTAAAATTTTGAGGTTATTTAGAGGTAGTAATTACTTTGGAAACATTTTTTTCTGCCCTTGAAGGGAAAAATACAAGTTACTATTTTTTAACACATTGTATATTCTGTTACAGGGAGATGGGAAGAAGAGTTTTAAATATCAAAATAAAATGGACTTTCCAAATAATACATGTTTCAGTTTAGAAAGTACTTTCCCCTTTACTAATTATCTGCATACATTAAGGATGTGCCATTCTCCTTCAATAAAGTCTGTGTTCCTTTGTATGAGAAATGGGTCTATGTCTCATCTATCTTTGCAATCCCTAGTAGGGCATAGAGTAGTTGATGCAGGTTTTTATTAAATAAAAAATACCACCCTGTTCTAGTTGTTGAATTCATGTGTTCATATGAAAATCAGATATATGCTATTTTTTTCTTTTATTGTTCCAAGTGCAATCCAGACTACCTGATTTTTGGCACCATACTTGTTTGTATTCATTGTGGAACTAGCAAAACTGTCTTTATTTACACTATTTTGCTAATACTACTGTGTCTGTTTTTAAACAATAGACAGTTGCTACTTTTAATTATTACTGTTTTTAAACAGTAGATATTTACTATGCTCAATTACTATTTTTAAAAATCAAAGGACACTATGGTCCTAATTAAAAACAATAGGGATCATAAGAGACTTCTATGAATAATTATAAGCCAACAAATTGGACAATCTAGAAGAAATGGAAAAATATCTAGAAACATACAAATTTCCAAGACTGAATTATGAAGAAATGGAAAATCTGAATAGACTGATTACTAGTAACAAGATTGAATCAGTAACCACAATCCTACAACAAACAAAGGTCCAGGACCAGAGTGATTCACTGGTGACTTCTACCAAACATTTAGAGAAGATTTAATAACCATACTTCTCAAACTATTTCAAAAAGTTAAGAGAACACATCCAAACTCATTTTAAAGGCTAGCTTTACCCTGAAACCAAAACAGACAAAGAAACTACACAAAAAGAAAGTTTCAGGCCAATATACATGATGAACTTAATGCAAAATTTCTCAACAAGATATTAGCAACCAAGTTCAACAATTCATTAAAAGGCTGGTACACTATAATAAAGAAGGATTTGTTTCAGAGGTGCAAGGATGGTTCAACATTCATAAATCAATCAATGTAATACACTGCAATAACGAAAGGAAGGATAAAAATCTTATGCTCGTCTCAAGAGATGCAAAAAAAAATCGTTTGACAAAATTCAATACTTATGATAAATACCATTTATGAGTTATAGAGGGAATGTACCTTCATATCATAAAGGTCATATATGACAAGCCCACAGCTAATATTATACCCAGCATTGAAAAGCTGAAAGCCTTTTCTTGAAAATGAGGAATAAGACAAGGATGCTCACTATTGCCACTTTTATTCAGCATAGTATTGGAAATGATAGCTAGAGCCATGAGGCAAGAAAAAAGGCATCCAAATTGAAAGGAAGAAGTAAAATCGTCACGATTTGCAGATGACATGATACTGTATATAGAAAATCCTAAACTCTCCACCAAAAACCTGTAATCAATTCAGTAAACTTTCAGGATACAAATTAACATACAGAAATCTATTGCACTTCCACACATTAATGATAAACTTTCAAAAATAGAAATTAAGAAAACATTTATAACTGTATCAAAAACAATAGAATGCCTAGAAATAAATTTAACCAAGGTAAAAGACCTATACTTTGAAAACTATAAGACATTTATGAAAGAAATTTGAAGAAAACAAAACAGAAATGGAAAGACACACTGTGCTCATTGCTTGGAAGAATATTGTTAAAATGTCCATACTACCCAAAGTAATCTACAGATTCAATGCAATCCCAATCAAAATACCAAAGACATCTTTCACAGTACTAGAACAAATAGAGTACATATGTCATGGGTATCTAATGTACACCATGGGGAATACAGTCAATAATATTTTATTAACTTTGTATGATGGAGGATAATAACTAGACTTATTGTGGTGATCATCTCATAATATATATAGACATGAAATCATTATGTTATACACATGAAAGTAATATGATATTGTATGTCAATTATACCTCAGTAAAAATAAATAAAACTTTAAAATATGGTGTCTACTTTTTTCATATGTTGCATATACTAAATACCTAATAATGATACCTTTCCCTATTTTTGTATGATATGAAGATTTGAAATTATTTTTCAATTTAAATATATATATTTCTTATATGCTATAAAATATTTTCTTCTTCAATGTGATTTAATCATATAATAATGGATCACCTAAATGATTTCTCTTACAGAATTTCTCTTTCAGAATTTTATAAAATGTACTATCTATGCCATATTCCTCAGAATCAAATGAGTTGACATTTTACAAATAAGAATAGGCAGTAGGTAGATTACAGTGGAAGAAAAAGATGCAATCACTTAAATAAACAAGCACATGAAAAGGCCAAACACTGTTCACACGAAGGATCAATTCAAAGAGGAGAGCATATGTTTACTATATACAACTGACATCAGAACACCAGTGAATAGCAGCAGAAGCATATAGCATAATATATTTTTTTATATTTTTAGAGCACAGCAAAATTAAGAGGAGGGTATAGAGATTCCCCATATGTTCTCTGCCCCCTCACATACAGAGTCTCTCCCATAATCAAATCCCTCCTCTCAAATCCCTGTTACAACTGGTGAATTTACATTGACACATCACTATCACACAAAGTTCCTAATTTACATTAGAGTTCACTCCTAGTGTTGTACATTCTATGGGTTTGGACGAATGTATAGTGACATATATCCATAATTATAGTATCAGAGTATTTTCACTGCCCTAAAAATTCTCTGCACTTCTTCACATATTCATTCTACTCCCTCACCCCACCCCTACAAAACCTTGTTAACCATTGCTTTTTTTTTTACTGCCTTCATAGTGTTGCCTTTCCAGAATGAAAAATAGTTGGAATTATACAGTAGGTAGACTTTTCAGATTGACTTCCTTTATTTAGTAATGTGCATTTGTTTCCTCCATGTTTTTTCATGGCCTAATAACTCATCTCTTTTTAGCAATAAATAATACTCCATTGTTTAGATATACCACAATTTATCCATTCACCTACTGAAGGACATCTGGATTGCTTCCAGGCTTTGGCAATTGTAAATAAAGCTGCTGAAAACATTTGTGTGCCAGTTTTTATGTGGACATGTTTCAACTCCTTTGGGTAAATATCAAGGAGCATGATTACCAGATAGTATAATAAGAGAATGTTTAGTTCTGTAAGAAGCTGCCAAACTGTCTTCCAAGGTAGCTGTCCCATTTTGCATTCTCACCAGCAATGCATGAAAGTTCCTGTTGTACCACATCCTTATCAGCATTTGATATTGTCAAGGTTCCAGGTTTTGAACCTCCTAATAATTAAGTAGTGGCATTTTATTGCTATTTTAATTTGCATCTCGCTGATGACATATTATGTGAAGCATCTTTTCATACATGTATTTGCCATTTGTATATCTTTATTGGTGAAGTGTCTATTCAGGTTTTTGGCCCATTTTTTAATGGGGTTGTTTGTTTTCTTACTGTTGAGTCTTAAGAGCTCTCTGTATATTTTGGATAACAGTCCTTTATCAGATGTGTCTTTTGCAGATATTTTGTTCCAGTCTGTAGCTTGTCTTCTAATTTTCTTGACATAGCCTTTTGCAGGGCAGAAATTTTTAATTTTAGTGAAGTCCAGTTCATCAATTATTTATTTCATGGATCATGCCTTTGTCATTGTATCTGAATAGTTATCACCATACCCAAGGTCATCTATGTTTTCCCCTATGTTATATTTTAGGAGTTTTATATTTTTGTGTTTTACATTTAGGTCTGTGATCCATTTTGAGTTAGTTTTTATGAAGGGTATAAAGTCTGTGTCTAGATTCATTTTTTTAATGTGGATGTCCAGTTGTTTGAGCACCATTTGTTGAAAAGACTATCTTTGCTCCATTGTATTGCCTTTGCTCCTTTGTCAAAGATCAGTTGACTACATTTTGTGAGTCTATTTCTGGGCTTTCTTTTCTATTCCATTGATCTATCTATCTGTTCTTTCACCAATACCACACTGTTTTGACAACTGTCTTTTTTTTTAATTCATGAATTTTTCATTCTTTTGACCTATTCGTTTTTATTGTGGTAAAATATACATAATATAAAATTTACCATTTTAACCATTCTTATGAGTACAATTCAAGGACATCAAACACATTTCATCATTGTACAACTGTCTCTACTATCCATCTACAGAACTCATCATACCTAACTTCATCTCTGTTATCATTAAACTGTTACTCCCACTTACTCCCTCCCCCAAGACCCTTGTAAACATTCCACTTTCTGTGCCTGATACCTAAAAGTCTTAAAGACAAGTTGTGTCAGTCCTCCAATTTCGTTCTTCTCTTTCAGTATTGCGTTGGCTATGCTGGGTCTTTTAACTCTCCATATATACTTTAGAATCAGCTTGTCCGTTATGATAAAATAATTTGTGAGGATTTTTATTCAGATTACACTGAATCTATAGATGATGCTAGTTATAGGTTTTATTTAAATATTATTTAACAAGTTGAAGAAGTGTCCTTCTATTCCTAGTTTGCTGAGAGTTTTTATCATAAATAGATGTTGAATCTTGTCAAATGCTTTTCTGTATTTACTGATGTAATCATGTGATTTTTCTTTTAAGCCTGTTGATTGACTTTTGAACAAGCCTTGCATACCTATGATAAATCCTGGCATAATAAACTTTTAAGTAAGTATTCACTATAAATTTTAATAATGATTATTTGGAATATAAATGGAATAAGACATGGAGATTTTATTTGTACATTACTATCTATGGCCCAGGGTATACTAAGAATGGTACACCCATTATTTAATCAATTATTATTATTGCACTGTTAGTGGTATTCTCGATTTTATTTAGGATAATAATGAAACTGAATGAATTTTGTTATTTGAAAAAAGTTAAGAAAATTAAAAGAAACTTAATGTGAAGATGATATTCAAAGCCAAGTTGTATCTTATTACAAAATATTTCCTGTTCTGTTAGATTGAAAATATTAAGATTAAACCAGTCTTTTTATTTAAATATGTTAAATGACATAAACACGTGTATGTGTTTGTGTGTTTATGTGATTCTACATGGAGCTAAGTTAAATAATACACCCAAGGCTTCCCTGGTGGCACAGTGGTTGAAAATCCGCCTGTCGATGAAGGGGACACGGGTTCATGCCCCGGTCCGGGAGGATCCCACATGCCTTGGAGAGGCTGGGCCCGTGAGCCATGGCTGCTGAGCCTGCACGTCCAGAGCCTGTGCTCCACAACGGGAGAGGCCACAACAGTGAGAGGCCTGTGTACCACACACACACACAAAAAGTAAATAATAAACCCATAAAAAATTATTTCTAAATACACATTTTAGAGACCTTTTTTTTTTTTTTTTTTTTTTTGCAGTACCAGTGGTGCAGTACCTGGACCACCAGGGAAGCCCTAGATACTATTTTAACAGAGTATGTCCAAGTAAACGTTTGCTGCCACTGCTGCTGCTGCTATTATTGTTATTGTTGTGTTAATATTACTATGGATGCAATGAAAGTAAATCCTGATTCCATTTGTGGTTTAAACTAATGATCTTTAAAGTCCTCCTTCCCATTCTGATTTTCTCTTGTTTGGTGGAAAAACATATGAGTAATGCCACACTGTAGAGGTGAGCATCTCTTTGCTAAAAAAGGTAATGTACTGTTTTTCTTCCCCAAAATGATATGTACTGCAAAGTGTATCTATTTTATGTTTAGAAATTAGGATATTTATTTTAGTGAAAAGAAACTGTGTCTTCATACTCTAAATTATAATAGAATTGTTTCAGTCAAAAAGCAATTTAAGTCAGCAACATATTGAACTATAATTAAAGATTTATGATTCCATTAAAAGGTAATGTTATAGTTAATCCCTAATAATAAAAGACTTCATAAAAGTTCAGTGTTATACACAAGGAGGGATATAAACACCAAATTTTCTCAAATATTTACTGGGATTGTGATTCTAGAGAAATATTAACACTTGAATTTCAATAATATATCAGACTGATTTCAGATTTGATTGTGGAATTATGATTATCTTTCTCTGCATATATGTGCAGAATATATTTTGTGGGATGTGATGTATTTATTAGATAACTGGATACCCTGAAAAATATTGTGATGCTTTCTTTTCATTGTATTTCAATCTAATTCTTAAAAGGATGATGGATTTCTGATCAAGATGATACAGTATATTCATGTCACAATGCCCTTTCTTAGCTCTAAATATATAATGAAACATTATAAGTATAGATAATTGAAAAGGCATGGCCAGGGTGGAAAAAAAGAAGTGTAAAAATTGAATACAGTGTTGAAACCATGGGCTCTTGATCCATAAATATACAGAGATGATCAAGGATTTGGCTCTGACATGATAAGGGCCAACATGTGTGGGAAGAAGAGTCAGGATCACTATTTGAATATAAGAATTGGCTGTTAAGCTCCCTATCTCAGCAAATGAGGCTAGCAATACTACTGAACAACCACTACTTCAATAGTATTGTCATATTTAGTAAACAGAAACACCAAATATAATGGGGCATATTTATACTAAAATATTATCCAGTTTATTGTAATTCAAATTTACCTGGGCAATCTTCATTTTATCTGGCAACCATAGTCCTAAAGCTACAGTTAAAGAAACATGTACAGCTTCATATCTGAAAAAAAATTATGGTAACTCTGTGTTTAAATTTGGCTCCCCCAAACCACCATAGAATTAAAAACCCAATATTTTATCAATTTTATAAGGCTATAATATTTCATCATAAGTCTCAAATCTTAAAGACTAGTAGGCCAGGGAACAAACTGCTGGCTAGGAGATATTGATATTAACCATCAATAAATATAATACAAAATGAAACAAAGACAAAGAAAAATTATAAATATATTAGAAAAGAAAATTCCTTTTCCAAATAAAACATACCAAATTCTAAAATGTGAAAGAAAAATAAATGCTAACAATAAAAACAAATATACAATTAGTATGTAAATTAAATCTAGATGAAAATGATTTTATAAAATGGTTTAATGAAGAGACTAAATTCTGCATGTTTGTGATGCTCAAGTAGTTATATAAAAAATTTTAAAGAAAAAGGTATTATGAAATGAAGAATGAGATAGTTTGTGACTATGGAAAAAAGAATTGAAAAATTTGGAAATAAATATGTGTGTGTGTGTGTGTGTGTGTGTATTCCCTGAAATAGAAGCACAACAGATAGCACAAATTAGATAAGACAAAAATGAGGAAAATCTTAGCAACTTTTCAGACAATCCTGAGGAATTTGCCACTAATGCACCAAAGTGTTTAGATCTTGGCACTGTCATAATGTTAAGAAGATCAATGGTATAACATGTAGAGACTGAAATGACATTTAAGTTTCAAAAGAAAGTGGAAGGAATATCAGAGTGGCATTACTTGAAGATATTATCAATGTGATATCTTGACAATTGAAGAAAAAAAGTTATGTTTTTATATTACACTTATGCACTTAAGGTAAATTCACTTATACACTTAAGGTAAATAAAATATATCTGTACCTACATCCATTATATGGAAAACTTCCAAAAAAAAAAAAACTAATCAAGTTTTGGTTTTTTGTTGGTTGTTTTTTGTTTGTTTTAACTTATAAAAGAGAAAAACGGATCATTTGCAGAAGAAATAAAATTATTTTTTACGAAATTGAAATATCAGATTTTTTTAACCAGCTGCAAAGAATATCTGAAGAAATATTGAGGAAAAATAACTAAAAACCTAGAATATTAGCTAAACTTTAACTCAAAACTGAGAAAAAAATTAAGATTTCATTTTGAGCTCTATGATGACCAAGGCAGCTATCTAACAACCATCAATAAATATAATACAAAACAAAACTAATATATAGGATCTTCTTTAGCAAGAATAAAGAAGGATAGAAATACTGAATAGATTAAGACAGTACCATAGGTAAACCTGGAATTCTAGAATAGAACTATAATTTAAACATTGCAAGGGACATGTGACTTTTTCATTGTCCTTTCAGAAATCTCTCAAAATCAAGAAGGATAAAAATATGAAATGCAATCTGTATTTGCAACAATAATAGGAAAGTTATGTATCCTGACACTATATTATATGGGGTAAGTCTGTAAATGGAGGCAAATTTAGATAATGGTTTGGAAAGATGTCAACACAAGGTACCCATGGCTGAAAACTTCACTACTATGATTGAGGCAAATTCTCTAAATTAAGTGATGCAGTTTGAGATTCAAAACCAAAATTGCTTATTTGAAACAGGGCAGTATATTATGGCTGTGGCAGAGTTTCCTCTTTCCAACCTCATTTGTCATGAAGAAGCAGCAGGAAGGTGACTATTTATGAGCAATTCCAAAGAGAAGTCACTTAAAGAAAGTAGCTTCTGCAGTGAGGCATTGTTGTCTATCAGAAATGAAGACTAAGAGACTATACTCAAATAAAGAAAGTCTTTGCTATACTATAACATGACCCTGGTTCTCCTGATAAAAGCTGGTTCAGGAAGTAATTACAGTATTCAAATACAAGTAAAATGCAAAATATCAAGCATAGTATCTATAAGATGTATGGAGAAAAGAAAAAATATCCAAATGGTTATACTCATCGGGAAAAAAATTTACTACAGAGAAGTGTAAACACTGTGACCAAAAATTTTGTCATAACACTTTTAGAAAATATGTAATAAATCAATGTCCTTTTACTTTTGTGAAATTAGAGTATAAAACAGACATACAAAATCTCAGGGACTATATATCAAACTAGAGAAACTTTATACTAGCTGACCTCTGAGAAGAATCATAAGAGAAAAATCAAACTACCTTACAGGAAAAAAATTACCTTGAGGTAGCACAAAGGATGCAATATGGGGCATGAAAGAGAGAAGTTAAAAAATTCACAAAATTTTAAAAAAATGAAGTAAAAAAACATGAAACTCAAAAGAACTTTAAAGAAAAAGTATTGAAATCAGCAACTGAAAAGACATACTGTGTCTTAGAAAAAAAATCAAGAGTGATTAACTTAGAACTATCTAAATAAAGCTAGTTAATTTCAAAGCTTATCAAGAATCCATGGCAAAAGTGAAAGAACTTTGCAGCTGTAATTACATTCTATAATCAGTTTACTTTTTACTTTAGGTTAATAAAAGGAAGTTTATCTTGTGTAAGCCTGATCCAATCAGGTGATCCTCTGAAAGAAGGCTTAATGATGAGAGACAGACTCTTTCCTGAAGCAGGCTTTATCCAGCTGCAAGAAAATGAATCTTGACAACTATACATTAAGTTAGACGAGGATGCCAAGTCCTTTGGTTAAAATTGAAACAATTCTCTCCTAATTGTTCATGTTTGCAATAATTCAGAATTATTAAACAAAGGTATGATGTGGTCAGATTAAATCCAAACAACACAGAGAACTGTTCTGAACTGAGTAGAATGCTGAAACTAGTTTTACATCATATTTATCTTCTAGTATAAAGTAGTTTCTTGTACATCAACTTACATTCCTCAATATTTTTATCTTTCTTTTCCTTCTCTTTTTTTGAATTTTTATCAGTCTATTAATCTATGAATTATATATGTTTTTACAAAAATGAATTGGTCTAATATCTTGGGCATTGAATAGCCATATGAAATGTTAACTAGTTACAAAAGAATTTCTTTCAGTAAGTCTGAAATTCATAATGTAGATTTTCATGATTTCCATCATTTTGTAACAATGCTTTATGTCAGAAACACTGGTGCATGAAGAATTGAATTGATATATTGAATAGAAAAATGTGCTGAGTATTTCTAGATATATGCTCAAATTTCAGATGTTTTTCAATGTGTATGTAGAGAACACATGATGTCTTTGATGTTCCCAAAAGTTTCAAAGACAGTAAATGCCTGATGTAAGGAAATGGGCACTCTTTGTTGACACACTGCTGATACCATGTAAATGTCTTTATACGGTATCTCACTAAGATTTCAAATGTTTCTATAGTCATAGTCATTATTTGTTATCCTTCAGAGGAATATGGGATTTTAAATTGTGTCAGAGCAGCTGTTCAAAGAAGCCACTTGAGTAGTGAGGGTTATTACTCACAGTCTCAGCATGATGATTGCATTACCGTGTGCTGGAATATGATTTTGGAAAATGAGAAGTACTCTATCTAGGAAGAAAGGAATAACTTGCTGTTTGTTTCTGAATAACTCAGTCTGCCACATGTTAGGTTGCAATAGGTACAGGAATCTTATAATGATTATTGAAACCTCAGTAAAATGTCTCATTAAAGCAAACTACAGGGTATCTGAGGTTTGATTTGTATTTTTTAAACAACTGATAGGACAATTGTCTTTGAAAAACGAAGAAATGAGTTTCAAGCGCATAAGATCCTAACATGTGGTTGTTACCAAAGATATTTTATCATTATTATTATTAATCATAACTTATTTATTTTGTTAATCTCTAGGATGAGTATAGTTCAGATGCTACTCCCTGTGTTCTGCTTGTGTTCCAGGATTTGTGTGATGATTTTTATTTTAATCATTCAAATTTTATTTTAAATATGTTAGGAAGATACAGAACATAAACTACTACTACTATAAATTATTGTGAAAGTAAATTGCTCCTTGTAATAAAAATAAACACTGCTTTATGTAATAATATGTCTATAGTTATATAATATTTATAATGATATTATATGTCTATACTTTTTTACATACAAGTTCCATCAAAATGGTGAAGCAATTAATTTTACTAAATGGTTTAACATTATTTTGTATACTACTGTAGGCTAATCTTACAACCATTCAGACTAGTTCAGACACTCCTTCCTTTTAGTAGATTCTATGTTTTGGCATATCCAAGAGAAATATAAAATCTATCTATATCTTTTATATATATAAATGGTTTATGTATAAGAAAACACACACACACACACAAACACACACACATATATCTTTTACAAGGTAAGAAATAATACCTAATACCATTTCAGAGTGAAAATTTAGAATGATTCCATAGAATGAATACATTAGTCTCCCTCCCACTCACCCACTGAGTCCAGAGCTCCCTGTAGGATCAGTTGAGGTATTTTTTGCAACTACATTTCAGTTAACATTTATTCTCTCTCCAATCTTAAGACATTCCCTGATAAATTTCCTACATAAGTATCTCTTTCTTGGAGTCTTTGCCCCAGCAAATCTGATCAATGGCTCAAAAACATTCAAACATGGGCACATATATAGATACACCCACTTCTTTTTTTTTTTTTTTTGTGGTACGTGGGCCTCTCACTGTTGTGGCCTCTCCCATTGTGGAGCACAGGCTCCGGACGTGCAGGCTCAGTGGCCATGGGTCACAGGCCCAGCCACTCCGCGGCATATGGGATCCTCCCGGACTGGAGCATGAACCCGTGTCCACTGCATCGGCAGGCGGACTCTCAACCACTGTGCCACCACGGAAGCCCGATACACCCACTTCTTAAACACACAAACATACACACTCATGTCTAAGTTTTTTTGCTTGCCTTTCCCCTACCAGTACTTTTACTTATGCTGAGGGCGTCTTTGGGAATGAGGAACAGTGCTGCTTACCCTACAGCCTTTCTCTGGCATACACCTCTTATTATTGAATACTCTCTAATTAGAGCAATGCCTGGAAAATAGTGAGTACAAGATAAGTACTGATGTTGAATGATAGGTTAAATAAAGGAATAAAACATAAATTAAATAAAGCCATCTTTTCTGTTCTCTGACTTGCAAAAAACTTTTAGTTTAGTTTTGGAGCAGACTGTTCTATGTAGCCACATGTGGTTTAAATACAGATTTAAATCTGTATTAATTAAAATTAAATGAAATTTAAAACAGTGATTTTTTTTCAGCCTCACTAGCCACATTTCAAATGCACAAAAGCCACACAAACTACCATACCATACAGATTATAGAACACCTTTCCATTGCAGAAAATTCTATTGGAAGGTACTAGTTTAGAGATAAAACGCCCGCCAAGGGAATGCTGTCCTTTAGACATATTTATCTTTAATGGAATTTTGCAATATTTGAGTGACTGTTAAGATGTTGGAATTTCAAGGAAAGGTGCTCAGCAGAAGTACGGTTAGTGACGGTGTTAAAAACACTTTGAGTACCTAAAATTATGTTCATTTAAAAAAAAAAGAAACCATTGGAAAATCCTGAAAAAAATCAAAAAAAAGAACAGATATTTGTAAAAGACATCTAAATTTTGTGGTAAGTTGTCTTTGCTTAAAAATATATTCTTTAAAATTAAATAATAAGTACACAAAACAACTACAAATCATTCAAACGTTCCCATGATACTTCTATTAAATTCCAATTACTAGATAGAAAAACACAGCTGTTACATGTTCAGTCCTCCCACTGCATCTCCAGGCCCAACAAAAGAAAAGCTGCTGAACTGCTGCAATGATCCAAACACACATGAAGCCAGAAGCACACACGTATTGTGTATTTTTAGAAGATATCTGTGCCTAGATACACTGGAAGGAGGCAAATTATCTGTGTCACAGAGTGGTATATTTTATACATACATATCATATATCTAACAGATATTGGATATATAGCATATATATATACATGTGTATATGTAACTATATATATACATATATAATATATACATATATACATACATAAATCTTGGGTAACAGGAAAGTTAGGGCTGTATATAGGCATGGACACATTAATAGAGCATTCATCAACCAAAATATCCAGTTACAGATCTGTATACGGATGCAAAAGTTCTCACAGAACAAAATATTCACCAAAGATTGGCTGCTCAATAATCCTCTCTCAAACATTCTTCCCCATTTCACACAAAGGTGTATTCTGCCAAATAACTGTACATCCCAACAATCTCCATCATATCAGTAGTTTTTGTTTTCTGTCTGTTAAACACTTTGTTTTGAACTGTTCATGTAAAATAATGTAATGCAAAATTTCAAAATGAGACTGCAAATATTTGAAATTTCATGAAACTTCTGAGCAGCTACTCGTTTGAGAACATATGCAAAGCCCTCTGCAGTGTGAATCTATCAAAGAGATCAGTTTATATAAAAATAAATAGGTATTATGAACTCATTAGCTCTTAACTAATTAGTCCATTAATTAATTGGTTCAGTTAACAAATACTGAACCAGTTTCCATTATTTCCCTGTCATTCTAGTTTCTGTGAATAACAAAACAAACAAAAATTTCTGTCCTTATTAGATCTCATGGGGAGAGGAAGATTCTCTCCTCCTTAGCAGACACAGAGACATCCCTGGGAAAGGCAGGCATTGGGAAGATGAGCAGCAGGGATCTGACAAAATATACCTATAGGACATGTTCTTTAAAAATATGATGGATTCATTTTATATGTCAGCAAAAATAATTTGTTCAGTAATCAAGCTGCAAAATTCCAATGTGAAGTGTGGAACTGCCTATAGTGCCATAAAATATTTTGCCAAGAAAATTTGGAAAATAAAATGGTACAGAGTATAACAAGGGGTTTCACTCTTGAATTTTTGTAAAATTAGAATACAGCTCAATTTTGATTTGAATTTTATTAAACACGATTATAAACATGTTTTTATAATTTAACAATATTTTCAAGATAGCTCTTCACATCTAAAGACACCACCAGGCTGAAAGTGAGGGGACAGAAAAGGGTATTTTATTTTCATGCAAATGAAAATAAAAAGAAAGTCAGAGTACCAATACTTATATCAGACAAAATAGAATTTTTAAAAAGGAGTGTAACACAAGACAAAGGAGGACATAACATAATAATGAAGGGAACAATCCAAGAAGAAGATATAACAAATGTAAATACAACTGCTCCCAACATAGGAGCACCTAAATACATAAGACAAATTATTAATGGACATAATGGAAGAAAGTGACAGGAAAGCCATAATAGTAGGGGATTTTAACAACCCTCTTACATCCATGGACAAATCACTCAGACAGAAAGTCAACAAGGAAACACTGGCCTTAAATGACACATTAGACCAAATGAACTTAATAGGTATATAAAGGACATTCCACGCAAAGCAGCAGAATACACATTCTTTTCAAGGGCACATGGAACATTCTCCAAGAAAGATCACATGTTAGGACACAAAACAAGTCTCAGTAAATTTAAGAAATTTCAAATTGTATCAAGCATCTTTTCTGACCAAATGCTATGAGATTAGAAATCAACTTTAAGGAAAAAAACCACAAAAACACAAACATGTGGAGGCTAAATGATATGCTACTAATCAACCAAGGAATCACTGAGGAAATCAAAGAAGAAATCAAAAAGATACCTGGAGACAATTAAAAATGAAACACAATAATCCAATATCTGTGGGATGCAGCAAAAGCAATTCTAAGAGGGAAGTTCATAACAATATAAGTCTACCTTATGAAAAAAGAGAAATCTCAAATAAACAACCTAATCTTACACCTAAAGGAACTAGGAAACGAACAAACAAAACCCAAACTTAGTATTAATAGAAGGAAAGAAATTATAAAGATCAGAGCAGAAATAAATGGAGACTAAAAAACTAATAGAAAAGATTAATAAAACAAAGAGCTGGTTCTTTTAAAAGGTAAACAAAATTGATAAACTGTTAGCCAGATGCATCAAGAAACAGAGAGAGAAGGTCCAAACCAATAAAATCAGAAAAGAAAAGAGAGAAGTTACAACCAATACCACAGAAATACAAAGGATCATAAGAGATTACTAGAAACAATTATATCTAATAAAATGGACAACCCGGAGAAACGGACAATTTCCTAGAGGTGTACAATGTCCCAAGACCCAGGAAGAAATAGAAAATACGAACAGACCAATTACCAGTAATGAAATTGAATCAGTACACCCCCCAAAACCCCCCAAAATTCCCAATAAACAAAAGTCCAGGACTAGATGGCTTCACAAGTGAATTCTACCAAACTTTTAAAGAAGAGTTAACACCAATTCTCCTCAAACTATTCCAAAATAATTGAAGAGGAAGGAGCAATTCCAAACTCATTCTACAAGGCAAGCATCACACTGATACCAAAACCAGAAAATGACACTACAATAAAAACATTATAGGCCAATTATCATGATGAACATAGATGAAAAAATCCTCAACAAAATATTAGCAAAACTAGTCAAACAATACATTAAAAGTATCATACACCATGATCATGTGGGATTTATTTCAGGGATGCAAAGATGGTTCAATAACTGTAAATCAATCAATATAGCACACTACATTAACAAAATGAAGGATAAAAATCATACAGCAATTTCAATAAATGCAGAAAAAGTATTTCACAAAATACAACATCCATTTGTGATAAAAACTGTTAACACAGTGGGTATAGAGGGAACATACCTCAACATATTAAAGGCTGTATATGATAAGCCCATAGCCAACATTATATTCAAGGGTGAAAAGCTGAAAACATTCCCTCTAAGATTAGGAACAAGACAAGTATGCCCACTCTCACCACTTTTATTCAACATAGTATTGGAAGTTCTAGACAGAGCAATCAGACAAGAAAAAGAAATAAAAGGAATCCAAACTGGAAAGGAAGAAGTAAAACTATCACTGTTTGCAGATGACTATATACAGAAAGTCCTAAATATGCCACCAAAAGACTAGTAGAACTCATCAATGTATTTGGTACAGTGCCGAATACAAAATTAATATACAGAAATCTGTTGCATTTGTGTACACTAAAAATGAACTATCAGGAAGAGAAATTAAGAAAACAATCCCATTTACAATTGCATCAAAAAGAATAAAATATCACGGAATAAATTTAACTAAGGAGGTAAAATACTTGTACTTGGAAAACTATTAAGTTACAGATGAAAGAAATTGAAGATGAAACAAAAAGATGGAAAGATATACCATGTTCATGGATTGGAAGAATTAATATTATTAAAATGATCATACTACCTAAAGCAGTCTACAGATTCAATGCAATCCCAATTGAAATACCAATGGCAATTTTTACAGAACTAGAACAAATGATATTAAAATTTGTATGGGTACAAAAAAGACTCTGAATAGCCAATTTTGAGAAAGAAGAACAAATCTGGAGGTATCACATATAGTTTGATTACAAACTATACTACAAAGCTACAGCCATTAAAACAGTATGGTACTGGCACAAAAAGAGACACATAGATCAATGGAACAGAATAAACAGCCCAGAAATGAACCCACACTTATGTGAGCTATTAATCTACAATGAAGCAAGCAAGATTATACAATGGGGGAAAAGCAGCCTCTGCAATAAATGGTATTGAGAAAATAAGACAGCTGCATGCAAAAGAATCAAACTTGACTACTCTCTCACACCATGCACAAAAATAAATTCAAATTGGACTAAAGACTTAAGTAAGATCTGAAACCATTAAACTTGTAGAAGAGAACATAAGCAGTACTCTTTTTGATATTGATCTTAACATTATTTTGGCTATTATCCTCAGGCAAGAGAAACTAAAGCAAAACTAAATAAATGAAACTACATCAAAGCAAAAAGCTTTTGCACAGTGAAGGAAACTATCAATAAAAGAAAAAGGCCACCTACTGAATGGAAGAAATATTTACAAATGATACATCTCATAAGGGATTAATATAAAAAATATACAAATAACTCATACAACTCAGCGTCAAAAAGCAAATGACCCAATTAAAAATGGGCAGAGGATCTGAATAGACATTTTTCTAAAGAAGACATACAGATGGCCAAAGACACATGAAAATATGCTCAACATCACTAATCATCAGGGAAATGCAAATCAAAACCACAATGAGATACTACATCAAATCTGTGAGAATGGCTATCATCATAAAGGCAACAAAAAACAAGTGCTGGTGAGCATGTGGAGAAAACGAAACCCTCTTGCACTGTTGGTGGGAAGGAAATTGGTGCAGCCACTATAGAAAACATTATGTAGATTCCTCAAAAAAATTAAAAATAGAACTACCATATGATCCAGCAATTCTACTCCTTGGTACTTATCCAAAGCAAACAAAAACATTAATTCAGAAAGATATATGCCCTACTATGTTTACTGAAAAATTATTTACAACAGGTAAGATATGGAAGCAACCCAAGTGCCCATCAATAGATGAATGGATAAAGAAGATATGGTATATATATGTATATACACACACATACCATATATATGTATATACAGAATGGAATATTATTCAGCCATGAAAAGAATGAAATTTTGCCATTTGTGACAACATGGATGAAACTAGAGGGTATTATGTTAAGTGAAATATGTGAGACAGAGAAAGACAAATACTGTGTGATTTAACTTGTATATGTAATCTTAAAATCAATACAAATGAACAAATAAAAGAAAACAGAAAGAAATATATATAGAGGGAACAAACAGGTACGTACCAGAGAGAGCGAGGGGGAGGAAAGAAATAGGTGAGGGACATTAAGAGGTACAAACTTCCTGCTGCAAAATAGATGAGTCATGGGTATGAAAGTACAGTGTGGGAAATATAGTCAATAACTAAGTAATTTCTTTCTATGGTGACGTAACTAGACACTGTGCTGATCATTTTGAAATGTGTAGGGAAAAAAATCTGTTGAGTAACAAGAACTAACATAGTGTTATAGGTCAACTATGCTTCAAAAACAAACAAACAAACTCATAGAAAAAGAGATCGGATTTGCAGTTATGAGAGACAGGATATCGGGGGAGGGGGAACTGGATGAAGGCAGTCAAAAGGCACAAACATCCAGTTATAATAAGTACTAGGATCGTAAGGTACAACATGATAAATATAATTACCAGTGCTGTATGTTACATATGAAAACTGTTAAGAGTAAAGCCTAAATGTTCTCATCATACGCAAAATTTTTTTCTATTCCTTTACTTGTGTAGTGGACGTTCAATAAACTTATTGTGATAATCACTTCAGTATCTAAGTCAAATCGTTATTCTGTACAACTTAAATTTATACAGTGCTATATATAAATGATATATAAATAGAACTGGAAGAAAAAAATCCATGGCAAATAGATGTGAAAATATAGGCAATATTCATGCCTTTCATATATACACAACAGCTAAAACAAATTATTTCAAACCTTTGGAAAAGTAAAATAATTATTTTCAATCTTCTAAATTTCAAAATAATGGGTCCAATTTCTTTCAATAAATAAATACCATAAAAATATAGCATGTATATTATCACTGTACATTTGCAATAAGAACCTACACTTGTTAGCTTCAAAATAAAACTGTATTTTCATTTTTAATTTCTATTTCCAATTTATTTTTTTTTTAATTTTTTAACATCATTATTGGAGTATGATTGCTTTACAATGGTGTGTTAGTTTCTGCTTTATAACAAAGTAAATCAGTTATACATATACATATGTTCCCACATCTCTTCTCCTCTTGCGTCTCCCTCCCTCCCACCCTCACTATCCCACCCCTCGAGGTGGTCACAGAGCACTGAGCTGATCTCCCTGTGATATGCGGCTGCTTCCCACTAGCTATGTATTTTACGTTTGGTAGGGTAAATATGTCCATGCCACTCTCTCACTTTGTCACAGCTTACCCTTCCCCCTCCACGTATCCTCAAGTCCATTCAATGGTAGGTCTGTGTCTTTATTCCTGTCTTGCCCCTAGGTTCTTCATGACCATTTTTTTTTTTTTAGATTCCATATATATGTGTTAGCATACAGTATTTGTTTTTCTCTTTCTGACTTACTTTACTCTGTATGACAGACTCTAGGTCCATCCACCTCACTACAAATAACTCAATTTCGTTTCCTTTTATGGCTGAGTAATATTCCATTGTATATATGTGCCACATCTTCTTTATCCATTCATCTGTTGATGGACACTTAGGTTGCTTCCATGTTCTGGCTATTGTAAATAGAGCTTCAATGAACATTTTGGTACATGTCTCTTTTTGAATTATGGTTTTCTCAGGGTATATGCCCAGTAGTGGGATTGCTGTGTCATATGGTAGCTCTATTTTTAGTTTTTAAGGAACCTCCATACTGTTCTCCATAGTGGTTGTATCAATTTACATTCACACCAGCAGTGCAAAAGGGTTCCCTTTTCTCCACACCCTCTCCAGCATTTATTGTTTGTAGATTTTTTGATGATGGCTATTCTGACTGGTGAGAGATGATGTATCATTGTAGTTTTGACTTCCATTTCTCTAATGATTAATGATGTTGAGCATTCTTTCTTGTGTTTGTTGGCAATCTGTATATCTTCTTTGGAGAAATGTCTATTTAGGTCTTCTGCCCATTTTTGCATTGGGTTGTTTGTGTTTTTGATATTGAGCTGCATGAACTGCTTGTAAATTTTGGAGATTAATCCTTTGTCAGTTCCTTCATGTGCAAATATTTTCTGCCATTCTGAGGGCTGTCTTTTTGTCTTGTATATGGTTTCCTTTGTTGTACAAAAGCTTTTAAGATTCATTAGGTCCCATTTGTCTATTTTTGTTTTTATTTCCGTTTCTCTAGGAGGTGGGTCAAAAAGGATCTTGCTGTGATTTATGTCATAGAGTGTTCTGCCTATTTTTTCCTCTAAGAGTTTGAGTGTCTGCCCTTACATTTATGTCTTTAATCCATTTTGAGATTTTTGTGTATGGTGTTAAGGAGTGTTCTAATTTCATACTTTTACATGTACCTGTCCAGTTTTCCCAGCACCACTTATTGAACGGCTGTCTTTTCTCCACTGTATATTCCTGCCTCCTTTATCAAGATAAGGTGACCATATTTGCATGTGTTTATCTCTGGGCTTTCTATCCTGTTCCATTGATCTATATTTCTGTTTTTCTGCCAGTACAATACTGTCTTGATTACTGTAGCTTTGTAGTATAGTCTGAAGTCAGGGAGCCTGAATCCTCCATCTCCGTTTCTCTTTCTCAAAATTGCCTGGGCTACTCGGGGTCTTTTGTGTATCCATACAAATTGTGAAACTTTTTGTTCTAGTTCTGTGAAAAATGCCAGCGGTAGTTTGATAGGGATTGCATTGAATCTGTAGATTGCTTTGGGTAGTAGAGTCATTTTCACAATATTGATTCTTCCAATAGAAGAACATGGTATATCTCTCCATCTTTTTGTATCATCTTTCATTTCTTTCATCAGTATCTTATAATTTTCTGCATACAGGTCTTTTGTCTCCTTAGGTAGGTTTATCGCTAGATATTTTATTCTTTTTGTTGCAATGGTAAATGGGAGTGTTTTCTTAATTTCACTTTCAGATTTTTCATCATTAATGTATAGGAATGCTAGCGATTTCTGTCCATTAATTTTGTATCCTGCTACTTTACCAAGTTCATTGATTATCTCTAGTAGTTTTCTGGTAGCATCTTTAGGATTCTCTATTTATAGTAACATGTCATCTGCAAACAGTGACAGCTTTACTTCTTTTCCAATTTAGATTCCTTTTATTTCTTTTTCTTCTCTCACTGCTGTGGCTAAAACTTCCAAAACTATGTTGAATAAGAGTGGGGGGCTTCCCTGGTGGCGCAGTGGTTAAGAATCTGCCTGCCAATGCAGGGCACACGGGTTCGTGCCCCGGTCTGGGAGGATCCCACATGCCGCGGAGCGGCTGGGCCCATGCGCCATGGCTGCTGAGCCTGTGCGTCCAGAGCCTTGCTCCGCAATGGGAGAGGCCACAACAATGAGAGGCCCGCGTACCGCAAAAAAAAAAAAGAGTGGTGAGAGTGGGCAACCTTGTCTTGTTCCTGATCTTAGTGGAAATGGTTTCAGTTTTTCACCATGAGGACGATGTTGGCTGTGGGTTTGTCATATATGGCCTGTATTATGTTGAGGATATTTCGCTCTATGCCTACTTTTGGGAGGGTTTTCATCATAAATGGGTGTTGAATTTTGTCAAAAGCTTTCTCTGCATCTATTGAGATGATCATATGGTTTTTCTCCTTTGTTAATATGGTGTATCACATTGATTGATTTGCATATATTGAAGAATCCTTGCATTCCTAGGGTAAACCCCACTTGATCATGGCGTATGATCCTTTTAATGTGCTGTTGGTTTCTGTTTGCTACTATTTTGTTGAGGATTTTTGCATCTATGTTCATCAGTAATACTGGCCTGTAGTTTTCTTTCTTTCTGACATCTTTGTCTGGTTTTGGTATCAGGGTGATGGTGGCCTCACAGAATGCGTTTGGGAGTGTTCCTCCCTCTGCTATATTTTGGAAGAGTTTGAGAAGGATAGGTGTTAGCTCTCTAAATCTTTGATAGAATTCACCTGTGAAGCCATCTGGTCCTGGACTTTTGTTTGTTGGAAGATTTTTAATCACGTTTTCAATTTCAGTGCTTTTGATTGGCCTGTTCATATTTTCAATTTCTTCCTGGTTCAGTCTCAGAAGGTTGTGCATTTCTAAGAATTTGTCCATTTCTTCCAGGCTGTCCATTTTATTGGCATATAGTTGCTTGTAGTAATCTCTCATGATCCTTTGTATTTCTGCAGTGTCATTGTTACTTCTCCTTTTTCATTTCTAATTCTATTGATTTGCATCTTCTCCCTTTTTTCTTGATGAGTCTGGTTAATGGTTTGTGAATTTTGTTTATCTTCTCAAAGAACCAGCTTTTAGTTTTATTGATCTTTGCTATTGTTTCATTCATTTTTTGTCATTTATTTCTGATTTTATCCTATTTCTTTCCTTCTGCTAACTTTGGGGTTTTTTGTTCTTTCTCTAATTGCTTTAGGTATAAGGTTAGTTTGTTTATTTGAGATGTTTCTTTTTTCTTAAAGTAGGATTGTATTGCTATAAACTTTCCTCTTAGAACTACTTTTCTGCATCCCATAGGTTTTGGGTCATTGTGCTTTCATTGTCATTTGTTTCTAGATATTTTTTGATTTCCTCTTTTATTTCTTCAGTGATCTCTTGGTTATTAAGTAGTGTGTTGTTTAGCCTCCATTTGTTTGTATTTCTTACAGATTTTTTCCTATAATTGATATCTAGCCTCATAGCTTTGTGGTCTGAAAACATACTCGATATGATTTCACTTTTCTTAAATTTTCCAAGGCTTGATTTGTGACCCAAGATATGATCTATCCTGGAGAATGTTCCATGAGGACTTGAGAAGAACGTATATTCTGCTGTTATTGGGTGGAACGTCCTATAAATATCAATTAAGTCCATCTTGTTTAATGTATCATTTAAAGCTTGTGTTTCCTTATTTATTTTCATTTTGGATGATCTGCCCATTGGTGAAAGAGGGGTGTTAAAGTCCCCTACTGTGACTGTGTTACTGTCAATTGCCCCTTTTATGGCTGTTAGTATTTGCCTTATGTATTGAGGTGCTCCTATGTTGGGTGCATAAATATTTACAATTGTTATACCTTCTTCTTGGATCGATCCCTTGATCATTATGTAATATCCTTCTTTGTCTCTTGTAATAGTCTTTATTTTAAACTCTATTTTGTCTGATATGGGAATTCCTACTCCAGCTTTCTTTTGATTTCCATTTGCATGGAATATCTCTTTCCATCTCCTCAATTTCAGTCTGTATGTGTCCCTAGGTCTGAAGTGGGTCTCTTGTAGACAGTATATATATGGGTCTTGTTTTTATATCCATTCATCCAGTCTATGTCTTTTGGTTGGAGCATTTAATGCATTTACATTTAAGGTAATTTTTGATATGTATGTTCCTAATACCATTTTCTTAATTGCTTTGGGTTTGTTATTATAGATCTTTTCCTTCTCTTGTGTTTCCTGCCTAGAGAAGTTCCTTTAGCCTTTGTTGTAAAGCTAGTTTGGTGGTGCTGAATTCTCTTAGCTTTTCCTTGTCTGTAAAGGTTTTAATTTCTCCATCGAATCTGAATAAGATCCTTGCTGGGTAGAGTAATCTTAGTTGTAGGTTTTTCTCCTTCATCACTTTAAATAAGTCCTGCCACTCCCTTCTGGCTTGCAGAGTTTCTGCTGAAAGGTCAGCTGTTAATCTATGGGGATTCCCTTGTGTGTTCTTTGTTGTTTTTCTCTTGCTGTTTTAAATATTTTTTCTTTGTATTTAATATTTGGTAGTTTGATTAATATGTGTATTGGCATATATCTCCTTGGATTTATCCTGTATGGGATTCTCTGTTCTTCCTGGCCTTGATTAACTATTTCCTTTCCCATATTGGGGAAGTTTTCAACTATAATCACTTCAAATATTTTCTCAGTCCCTTTCTTTTTCTCTTCTTCTTCTGGGACCCCTATAATTAGAATGTTGGTGTGTTTAATGTTGTCCCAGAGGTCTCTGAGACTGTCCTCAATTCTTTTCATTCTTTTTTCTTTATTCTGCTGTGCAGTAGTTATTTCCACTATTTTATCTTCCAGGTCAGTTATCCGTTCTTTTGCCTCGGTTATTCTGCTATTGATCCCTTCTAGGGAATTTGTAATTTCATTTATTGTTTTGTATATCACTGTTTGTTTGCTCTTTAGTTTTTCTAGGTCCTTGTTAAAAGTTTCTTGTATTTTCTCTCTTCTATTTCCAAGATTTTGGATAATCTTTACTATCATTATTCTGAATTCTTTTTCAGGTAGACTGCCTATTTTCTCTTCATTTGTTAGGTGTGGCGGGTTTTTGCCTTGCTCCTTCATCTGCTGTGTGTTTTTCTGTCTTCTCATTTTGCTTAACTTACTGTGTTTGGGGTCTCCTTTTCACACGCTGCACATTCGTAGTTCCTGTTGTTTTTGTGTCTGTTCCCAGTGGCTAAGGTTGGTTCAGTGGGTTTTGTAGGCTTCCTGGTTGAGGGGACTAGTGCCTGTGTTCTGGTGGATGAGGCTGGATCTTGTCTTTCTGGTGGGCAGGTCCACGTCTGCTGGCATGTTTTGGGGTGTCTGTGGCCTTATTATGATTTTAGGCAGCCTCTCTGCTAATGGATGGGCTTGCGTTCCTGTCTTGCTTGTTGTTTTGCATAGGGTGTCCATCACTGTAGCTGCTGTGTATTGAGTGAAGCTGGGTCTTGGCATTGAGATGGAGATCTCCGGGAGATTTTCACCATTTGATATTACGTGGAGCTGGGAGGTCTCTTGTGGACCAGTGTCCTCAACTTGCCTCTCCCACCACAGAGGCACAGCCCTAATGCCTGGCTGGAGCACCAAGAGCCTTTCATCCACACAGCTCAGAATAAAAGGGAGAAAAAATAGAAAGAAAGCAATAAAATAAAATAAAATAAAGTTATTAAAATAAAAAATAATTATTAAGAAAAAAATTTTTTTAAGTAAAACAAGACAAAAACGGACAGATAGAACCCTAGGACCAATGGTAAAAGCAAAGCTATACAGAAATATCACGCACAGACACATACACATAGACACTCACAAAAAGAGAAAAGGGGGAAAATATATGTATATTTTTGCTCCCAAAGTGCTCCTCCTCAATTTTGAGATGATTCGTTGTCTATTCAGGTATTCCACAGATGCAGGGTACATCAAGTTGATTGTGGAGATTTAATCCTCTGCTCCTGAGGATGCTAGGAGAAATTTCCTTTTCTTTGTTCGCACAGCTCTCAGGGTTCAGCTTTGGATTTGGACCCGCCTCTGCATGTAGGTCGCCTGAGGGCATCTGTTCTTTGCTCAGACATGACGGGGTTAAAGGAGCAGTTGATTCCGCGGCTTTGGCTCACTCAGTCCGGGGGGAGGGAGGAGTACGGATGCGGGGCGAGCCTGCGGTGGCAGAGGCTGGCCTGACGTTGCAGCAGCCTGAGGCACGCTGTTCATTCTCCGGGGAGGTTGTTCCTGGATCACGGGACCCTGGCAGTGGCGGGCTGCACAGGCTCCCAGGAGGGGAGGTGTGGATAGTGACCTGTGCTCGCACACAGGCTTCTTGGTGGCGGCAGCAGAAGCCTTAGCATCCCATGCCCATCTCCGGGGTCCGCGCTGATAGCCGTGGCTCATGCCTGTCTCTGGAGCTCCTTTAAGAGGCGCTGTTCATCTCTCCTCGTGCACCAGGAAACAAAGAGGGAAGAAAAAGTCTCTTGCCTCTTCGGCAGGTCCAGACTTTTCCCTGGACTCCCTCCCGGGTAGCCGTGGTGCACTAACCCCTTCAGGCTGTGTTCACGCTGCCAACCCCAGTCCTCTCCCTGGGATCCGACCGAAGCTGGAGCCACAGCTCCCAGCCCCCACCCCTCCCGGTGGGCGAGCAGATAAGCCTCTCCGGCTGGTGAGTGCTGATCGGTACCAATCCTCTGTGCGGGAATCTCTCCCCTTTGCCCTCCACACCCATTGCTGTGCTCTCCTCCACGGCACCGAAGCTCCCCCGCCAACCGCCACCTGCAGTCTCAGCCCGCGAAGGGGTTTCCTAGTGTGTGGAAACCTTTCCTCCTTCACAGCTCCCTCCCAGAGGTGCAGGTCCCATCCCTGTTCTTTTGTCTCTGTTTATTCCTTTACCCTACCCAGGTACGTGGGGAGTTTCTTGCCTTTTGGGAGGTCTGAGGTCTTTTGCCAGCGTTTAGCAGGTGTTTTATAGGAGCTGTTCCACATGTACATGTAGTTTTGATGTATTTGTGGAGAGGAAGCTGATCTCCATGTCCTACTCTTCTGCCACTTTGAAGCTCCTCCTCCCAATTTATTTTTAAAGATAAAAATCTCACATACATATTTCCCCCCTTCACAATTAAATTATGTCTTTGTTTTAAAATCTATACACTTTAGTTGGTCTCTTTTGTAAAAACTATATCCAAAAAGTAAAGCAATTCTATATTATTGGGGTATTGTGCACACATAGGTATCACAATAAAAGTTTCATCTCCTACATAAACAAAATATGTATGTTGTTACAAATTTTTCATTCCTCTTCTTGAACTTAGACCTTGTGATAGTCTATTTAAAACATCTCATGCATTCATTCTTTTATGTCTCTTTGTTCATTCTAGACCTTAAAGACATTTCTACACAAATCATTTAAACTTCTCAGTTTTTGTTCCCCTCTATTAGTCCTTATTTTCCAAAATAACCAATGATTTTAATCTCTTGTGACCTCCTTTTTGGTTCTCTCCACTGATTTCCATTTGCAAAGTGTAAATTGATAAAGGTATGTAAGATGCATGAATGATAAATAGCTAGATGCTACATGAATGGTGTATATAGCTGCTGGATTCATAATCTAATACATATACATGCATATATGCCTGTATGTATGTTTATAAGCATATATATGTATAAACATCTTTGTATAGAGAGAATATATAAATGTAATCTTCCATCCCTCTTTAACCTCAACTGGATGCCAGATATCAGTAATCTTTTTTCTTGAATCAAAAAGTGAGTTTGAAAAAAATTATACTTGTCTATTTTCTCCTCTGCTGAGCATAGTTTAACATATTTTAACATAGCATAAGAGCACAAAATAAAGTGAGCAAATGGAAGAGGAAAGATTTTTTTAAATGCAAATTAAGATATTCCTTTTTTTTTTCTTTTTACCAACTGTACATGTTATTTTCATCTCCTACACTAATCTTCTGATCTTCTATCCTGATTTCATGAAGAATGGGGCTGAGGCAACATGGAGGAGTCTAAGATAATACACTCAAGCTAGTGATGAGTTTCTGTGTTTTCTACCATATGTTTTACACTTCTCTTCTGGGGTAGGGAAAGACTCCTCCTGTAATTTCCTCACTATAAAGATATTCTTAATCTTCAAGATACAATCGTGATATTTATTACATGATTCAAGAAGGGTCAGAAGGACAGTATAACATATTTATGATGTTTTTAAAAAACATGACAAATAGACATCAGGATTGGAAAAAATTAGGCAGGTTGGGAGAGCATATATGAAGACCCTGATGAAGGAAGAAAATTAGAACTAAGGAAAAGCTAGGGAATAAGTACAAGCATGGTGGGAGACATTTGGGCATTGTTACACTAAGAACTATGGGAAACTACTTGTATTAGCCAGGCTTCTCCAAAGAAACTGAACAAATACAATATAGATAGATGATAGGTAAATTTATAGTGAAGGATTGGCTCACATTTATGAAGCTTAAGTTCCATGATCTGCTGTCTGCACACTGGAGGGCAATTAAAAACAATGGTAGAGCTCCAATCTAAACCCAAAGGCCTGAGAACCAGGGAAGCCAATGGTGTAAGTCTCAATCCAAGTCCAAAAGCCAGAGGACGAGGAGCACCAATATGAGAGGGCAGGAGAAGACAGAGGTCTCAGCTCAATCACAGAGAACAAATTCACCCTTTCTCTGACTTTTTGTTCTATTTGGGTCCTAACAGGTTGGGTGAAACTCACCCACATCAGTGAGGGTGATCTTCCATACTTAGTCTAGTGATCAAACACTAATCTCTTCTGGAAACACCTTCATAGACACACCTAGAAGTAATGTTTTAGAAGGTATTATTTAGACAGTCAAATTTACATGTAAAATTAACCATCAGACTACTGAATGTTTTTCTGAGTAAAGTAATAGGCTCATATGTTGATTTGAATGCTATGGAATTGCTTGGAAACTATCTTTAGTCTATTATGTTTCCAATTTGAGAAAGTCTAACAAACTTAGCTGAGTAGAGAGTTTACTTTCTAATCTCTGGAGTAGTAAGGGTATCAATGATTTCAATAATACTTAGCCCTATAATAAGATTCCTACTCACATGCTCATCATGATTTAACAAAGTTTTAATCAGAATCATGGGTTTGGCTTTAGCCAACCAATAATATGCTGATGATAGCTGAAGGTACCAGAAGTTGTGACTGGACTTATTACATTCATAAATGTATATACAAGTTTAAATGGTCCTTCTCCTCAATACTTACTGATTGTGTTGGTATGATATTTTGAACACTATATTTAAGTGCTAGGGGGAAAAATGAGGAAAGAGTGCATGCCTACAAAAACAATACAGTCTATTGGCTGAGAAAGTTCAGAATAAGAAATATAATAAAACAATAGAAGAGGATCAATGCAGAGGCTACAGGAGACTATGAGAGGGGCACAAAACCCAGGTTATGGGGTTAGTAAATGTTCTCGGGTTAGTAAAGGTTCTCTACAGGAAGTAATTTTGAATCAATTTATTCAGCTAATGAGGAATACTGTAGATGAAGAAGGAAGAGGAGAAAATTGAGACACTAGGATCAATGTTTAAAAGGAAAAAATGTGGCATATTTTGAGAAGAGCAGGTAATTTCACATTAATGGGCTGCAAATGAAAAGAGGAACAAGATTATCTTTCTGTTGAGTAATTAGGAAGAGCAATGTATCTTGAGAAGACAAGCAACAGAATATACCATTTCATTTAGATTGCAGGCCCTTATTATAGGACTGATGGGTATGAAAACAAATGCTATATTTAGAATAATGACCAAAAACTACATAGTCAAACTGGTTATTATTTAACTTCATAAGAACGGTCTGTTTTGCTTTATATCCATACTATATAAATTCAGTTATCTATGGATTGTTATATGAACTTATTATAATGATTTTTGAAAATGATTTTAAAATTGCATGCTCTATGAAAAATTCAGAATAGTAGGTGGTTAGAATATTAGCTGTGTTTTTTATATTATATATAATTCATTTGTTTCAATAATATGTAGTTCAGCCTCCCGTGAGCTCTAGGAATATAAAATGGCTCATTTAACATAGTTAGTTAAAATATATTTATAGAACTATTATATTTGTGGCCATTTTAAAATATAGTCAGTATTAAAAGCTTGTTAACAGAATCATGAGTAGAAATTTGGCTTGTCTTTTATTCTGTGAAAAGATGAAAAAGAAACAATGCATAGGAAACATTTTCTAACATATACACAAATAGAAATTTAATCTAACTGGAGGGATATCCCTTAGAAATCATGATAAGCCTATTTAATGTTCTAGAAACAAATATTGAATGAGATTCTCTATGCTCTTGGAAGCAAAAAAGATTTTCCCCACAATCTCACTGCTTTGATGCTTTATCACCAATGCCCAAACATCATTTTCTCCTCTACTATAGTAGTAAAATACTGACTTTCCAAGCTTTTCTGATTGATAGGGGTGGGCCAAGTGTCATAGCTCTGGATAATATGGTATAAGAAGAAACTTTCTGGGGAATGTCTTGCAGAATTAAAAAAATTTTTCCTTCCTAACCAGGAAAAAAGACAAGGCTGGCTTGTCCTATTGCTTTTCTCCTTTCTGGCTTCAACCCAAATGTGATGCAGCATCATGCACAAGGACAAAGGTATGGTAAGTATATATTTAATGTTATAAGAAACTGCCCAACTATTTCCCAAAGAAATTGCACCATTTCACATCCACACTAGCAATGTATGATAGTTATAGTTGCTCGCCATTCTTGAGAACACTTGGTATTTTCAGTATTTTCCAAATTTTCTATTTTAGTTATTCTACTGGGTATTTGAAAATAACCCATAGTGGTTTTAATTTGTTATTCCCTAATGACTAATGGTTTAGAGCATCTTTTCATGGACTTTTTGGTTAAGTGCATGTTTTTAAATATTTTGTCCACTTTTTAATTGAGTGGCTTGAATTATTACTGAGTGGTATATGTTACTTACATATTTTGCTATGAACATTCTTGTGCGAGTCTTTTTGTGAATATATATATATATATATATATATATATATATTTGTTTATTTGTTTATTTCTCTTGGATAAATACCTGGAATTGTAATTGCTGGTCACAGAGTAAATGCACATTTAGATTTAGAAGAAACTGATAGCATAATTTTCCAAGGTGGTGTTCCAGATAATTCTCCATGGGTTTCTCACATTTTTGCATTTTTTCCAGCAAAGACAATGAGAGCCTTTGTTCCAGACTGTCTTTTATATCTTTATGTATATAAAGATATACATATGTGTGTGTGTATATATATGTGTGTAGGTATGTGTGTGTGTGTGTGTATAAAGACCTTAAAGATAGAGTTCACTCTCCCCCCAGATTCACTGATTATTCAATATGAAAATATGTCTTCCTTAGGGGCAGAGGTCAGTCAGGCTTAGTGTACATCATAAAATAATTAAGTTCCCTAAGTTTGTAAATTCCTTAGTTGTGATACAACCCACTGGGCCCATCCATCTGGATCTCTGCATTGTTTTCACAGACTCGGTGGGCAGAGAAAACTTATGTAAACATGATTCTCATGCTGCTTGCTGTGCCATGAGTAATAGAGTAATTTATGTATGATGCAAGAATCTCACATTTTCTGCTAGCATGCAAGAAACAGTAAAATGCTAAAATGTTATATTGCAAGTTATGGTAAATCTCAGACTATTCTTAGTTCTTGATAATTGGCTATACTGTTTTACACTCTAACACATGCATAACAGTACTGAATATTATATATTCTTCCCCAAATTTGATGTTGTTTAATGTAATTTTAAATATTTAAACTAGATAAAAATTCTAAGTTGATATCTTTATTATTAAAGCCTTAAATTTTTCATTGTCATTGTTTCTAACAATAAGACCAGTCATTTCATCATGGTATCCTTGTATGTAACATCCAAATACAGGAGGTAAGTTTCTTGACATTGGTCTTGTCAATGATTATTTTGGATTTGATATCAAAAGCTAAGGCAACAATAACAAACATAAAGAAATGAGAATACATCAATCTAAAAATCTTCTGCTTAGCAAAGGAAACCATCAACAAAATGAAAAGGAAATCTATGGAATGGGAAAAAATATGTGTAATACATACATCTGATAAGTGGTTAATATCCAAAATATACAAGAAACTTATAAATTCAGTAGCAAAAACTCCCAAACAACTCAATTAAAAATGGGCAGAGGATCTGAATAGAAACTTTTCCCAAAAAGACATGCAAATGGCCAATGAGTACATGAAAAGATTCTGAACATCACTAATCATGCAGGAAATACAAATCAATACCACAATGAGATATCATCTCACATCACTGGGATGGCTATTATCAAAAAGACAAGAGATAACAAATGATGGTGAGGATGTGGGGAAAAGAGAACACTGGTGCACTGTTGGTTGGAATGTAGATTGGTACAGCCACTATGGAAAAAACTATGGAGGCTCCTCAGTAAATTAATAATAGAGCTACCGAACTCCTACAGAACACCTACTGAATGCTGGCAGAAGACCTCAGACCTCCCAAAAGGCAAGAAACTCCCCACGTACCTGGGAAGGGCAAAGCGGAGAGATTCCCGCACAGAGGATCAGTGCAAACCGGCACTCACCAGCCCGAAAGGCTTGTCTGCTCGCCCACCGGGGTGGGCGGCGCTAGAAGCTGAGGCTCGGGCTTCGGTCAGAGCGCAGGGAGAGGACTGGGGCTGGCGGCGAGAACTCAGCCTGAAGAGGGCTGGTGTGCCACAGCTAGCCGAGAGGGAGTCCGGGAAAACTCTGAAGCTGCCGAAGAGGCAAGAGACTATTTCTTCCCTCTTGGTTTCTTGCTGCGCGAGGAGAGGGGATTAAGAGCGCTGCTTAAAGGAGCCCCACAGACAGGTGCAAGCCGCGGCTGAAAGCGCAGAGCCCAGAGACGGGCGTGGGACACTGGGGCTGCTGCTGCCACCGCCAAGAGGCCTGTGTGCAAGCGCAGGTCACAGTCCATGCCGCCCTTCCGGGGGCCCGTCACTGCCGGGGTCCCGGGATCCAGAGACAGCTTCCCTGGGAGAACGCACGGCGCACCTCGGGCTGGTGCAACGTCACGCCGGCCTCTGCCGCTGCAGGCTCGCCCCACACTCCGTGCCCCTCGCTCCCCCCCGGCGTGAGTGAGCCAGAGTCACCGAAGCGGCTGCTCCATTAACCCTGTCCTGTCTGAGCGAAGAACAGATGCCCTCCAGCGACCTACACGCAGAGGCGGGGCCAAATCCAAAGCTGAAACCCGGGAGGTGTGGGAACAAAGAAGAGAAAGGGAAATCTGTCCCAGCAGCCTCAGAAGCAGTGGATTAAAGCTCCACAATCAACTTGATGTACCCTGCATTTGTGGAATACCTGAATAGACAACAAATCATCCCAAATTGAGGAGCCAGGAGTCAGTGCTGTGCCTCTGAGGTGGGAGAGCCAACTTCAGGACACTGGTCCACAAGAGACCTCCCAGCTCCACATAATATCAAACGGCGAAAATCTTCCAGAGATCTCCATCCCAACACCAGCACCCAGCTTCACTCAACGACCAGCAAGCTACAGTGCTGGACACCCTATGCCAAACAACTAGCAAGACAGGAACACAACGCCACCCATTAGCAGAGAGGCTGCCTAAAATCATAAAAAGTCCACAGACACCACAAAACACACCACCAGACGTGGACCTGCCCACCAGAAGGACAAGATCCAGGCTCATCCACCAGAACACAGGCACTAGTCCCCTCCACCAGGAAGCCTACACAACCCACTAAACCAACCTTAGCCACTGGGGACAGACACCAAAAACAACGGGAACTACGAACCTGCAGCCTGCAAAAAGGAGACCCCAAACACAGTAACATAAGCAAAATGAGAAGACAGAAAAACACACAGCAGGAGAAGGAGCAAGATAAAAACCCACCAGACCTAACAAATGAAGAGGTAATAGGCAGTCTACCTGAAAAAGAATTCAGAATAATGATAGTAAAGATGATCCAAGATTCTATTTCCAAGATGCAAAATCTTGGAAATAGAATAGACAAAATGCAAGAAACAGTTAACAAGGACCTAGAAGAACTAAAGATGAATCAAGCATCGATTAAAAACACAATAAATGAAATAAAAAATACTCTAGATGGGATCAATAGCAGAATAACTGAGGCAGAAGAACGGATAAGTGAGGTGGAAGATAAAATAGTGGAAATAACTGCTGCAAAGCAAAATAAAGAAAAAAGAATGAAAAGAACAGAGGACAGTCTCAGAGACCTCTGGGACAACATTAAATGTACCAACATTTGAATTATAGGGGTTCCAGAAGAAGAAGAGAAAAAGAAAGGGACTGAGAAAATATTTGAAGAGATTATAGTTGAAAACTTCCCTAATATGGGAAAGGAAATAGTTAATCAAGTCCAGGAAGCACAGAGAGTCCCATACAGAATAAATCCAAGGAGAAATATGCCAAGACACATATTAATCAAACTGTCAAAAATTAACCACAAAGAAATCATATTAAAAGCAGCAAGGGAGAAACAACAAATAACACACAAGGGAATCCCCATCAGGATAACAGCTGATCTCTCAGCAGAAACTCTACAAGCCAGAAGGGAGTGGCAGGACATAATTAAAGTGATGAAGGAGAAAAACCTGCAACCAAGATTACTCTACCCAGCAAGGATCTCATTCAGATTTGATGGAGAAATTAAAACGTTTACAGATAAGCAAAAGCTGAGAGAGTTCAGCACCACCAAACCAGCTTTACAACAAATGCAAAAGGAACTTCTCTAGGCAAGAAACACAGCAGAAGGAAAAGACCTACAATAACGAACCCAAAACAATTAAGAAAATGGGCATAGGAACACACATATCAATAATTACCTTAAATGTAAATGGACTAAATGCTCACACCAAAAGACACAGATTGGCTGAATGGATACAAAAACAAGACCCATATATATGCTGTTTACAAGAGACCCACTTCAGACCTAGAGACACATACAGACTGAAAGTAAGGGGATGGAAAAAGATATTCCATGCAAATGGAAACCAAAAGAAAGCTGGAGTAGCAATTCTCATATCAGACAAAATAGACTTTAAAATAAAGACTATTAGAAGAGACAAAGAAAGACACTACATAATGATCAAGGGATTGATCCAAGAAGAAGATATAACAATTGTAAATATTTATGCACCCAACATAGGAGCACCTCAATACATAAGGCAAATACTAACAGCCATAAAAGGAGAAATCGACAGTAACACAATCATAGTAGGGGACTTTAACACCCCACTTTCACCAATGGACAGATCATCCAAAATGAAAATAAATAAGGAAACACAAGCTTTAAATGATACATTAAACAAGATGGACTTAATTGATATTTATAGGACATTCCATCCAAAAACAACAGAATACACATTTTTCTCAAGTGCTCATGGAATATTCTCCAGGATAGATCATATCTTGGGTCACAAATCAAGCCTTGGTAAATTTAAGAAAATTGAAATTGTATCAAGTATCTTTTCTGACCACAATGCTATGAGACTAGATATCAATTACAGGAAAAGAGCTGTAAAAAATACAAACACATGGAGGCTAAACAATACACTACTTAATAACAAAGTGATCACTGAAGAAATCAATAAGGAAATTAAAAAATACCTAGAAACAAATGACAATGGAGACACGATGACCCAAAACCTATGGGATGCAGCAAAAGCAGTTCTAAGAGGGAAGTTTATAGCAATACAATCCCACCTTAAGAAACAGGAAACATCTCGAGTAAACAACCTAACCTTGCACCTAAAGCAACTAGAGTAAGAAGAACAAAAACATCCCAAATTTAGCAGAAGGAAAGAAATCATAAAAATCAGATCAGAAATAAATGAAAAAGAAATGAAGGAAACGATAGCAAAGATCAATAAAACTAAAAGCTGGTTCTTTGAGAAGATAAACAAAATTGATAAACCATTAGCCAAACTCATCAAGAAAAAAAGGGAGAAGACTCAAATCAATAGAATTAGAAATTTAAAAGGAGAAGTAACAACTGACACTGCAGAAATACAAAAGATCATGAGAGATTACTATAAGCAACTCTATGACAATAAAATGGACAACCTGGAAGAAATGGACAAATTCTTAGAAATGCACAACCTGCCAAGACTGAACCAGGAAGAAATAGAAAATATGAACAGACCAATCACAAGCACTGAAATTGAACCTGTGATAAATAATCTTCCAACAAACAAAAGCCAAGGACCAGATGGCTTCACAGGCGAATTCTATCAAACATTTAGAGAAGAGCTAACACCTATCCTTCTCAAACTCTTCCAAAATATAGCAGAGGGAGGAACACTCCCAAACTCATTCTACGAGGCCACCATCACCTTGATACCAAAACCAGACCAGGATGTCACAAAGAAAGAAAACTACAGGCCAATATCACTGATGAACATAGATGCAAAAATCCTCAACAAAATACTAGCAAACAGAATCCAACAGCACATTAAAAGGATCATACGCCATGATCAAGTGCGGTTTATTCCAGGAATGCAAGGATTCTTCAATATACGCAAATCAATCAACGTGATACACCATATTAACAAATTGAAGGAGAAAAACCATATGATCATCTCAATAGATACAGACAAAGCTTTCGACAAAATTCAACACCCATTTATGATAAAAACCCTCCAGAAAGTAGGCATAGAGGGAACTTTCCTCAACATAATAAAGGCCATATATGACAAACCCACAGCCAGCATCATCCTCAATGGTGAAAAACTGAAACCATTTCCACTAAGATCAGGAACAAGACAAGGTTGCCCACTCTCACCACTATTATTCAACACAGTTTTGGAAGTTTTAGCCACAGCAATCAGAGAAGAAAAGGAAATAAAAGGAATCCAAATCAGAAAAGAAGAAGTAAAGCTGTCACTGTTTGCAGATGCCATGATACTATACATAGAGAATCCTAAAGATGCTACCAGAAAACTACTAGAGCTAATCAGTGAATTTGGTAAAGTAGCAGGATACAAAATTAATGCACAGAAATCTCTGGCATTCCTATATACTAATGATGAAAAATATGAATGTGAAATCAAGAAAACACTCCCATTTACCACTGCAACAAAAAGAATAAAATATCTAGGAATAAACCTACCTAAGGAGACAAAAGACCTGTATGCAGAAAATTATAAGATACTGATGAAAGAAATTAAAGATGATACAAATAGATGGAGAGATGTATCATATTCTTGGATCGGAAGAATCAACATTGTGAAAATGACTCTACTACCCAAAGCAATCTACAGATTCAATGCAATCACTATCAAACTACCACTGGCATTTTTCACAGAACTAGAACAAAAAATTTCACAATTTGTATGGAAACACAGAAGACCCCAAATAGCCAAAACAATCTTGAGAACAAAAAAGTGAGCTGGAGGAATCAGGCTCCCTGACTTCAGACTATACTACAAAGCTACAGTAATCAAGACAGTGTGGTACTGGCACAAAAACAGAAAGATAGATCAATGGAACAGGATAGAAAGCCCAGAGATAAACCCACACACATATGGTCACCTTATCTTTGATAAAGGAGGCAGGAATGTACAGTGGAGAAAGGACAGCCTCTTCAATAAGTGGTGCTGGGAAAACTGGACAGGGACATGTAAAAGTATAAGATTAGATCACTCCCTAACACCATACACAAAACTAAGCTGAAAATGGATTAAAGACCTAAATGTAAGGCCAGACACTATCAAACTCTTAGAGGAAAACATAGGCAGAACACTCTATGACATAAATCACAGCAAGATCCTTTTTGACCCACCTCCTAGAGTAATGGAAATAAAGACAAAAATAAACACATGGGACCTAATGAAACTTAAAAGCTTTTGCACAGTAAAAGAAACCATAAACAAGACCAAAAGACAACCCTCAGAATGGGAGAAAATATTTGCAAATGAAGCAACTGACAAAGGATTAATCTCCAAAATTTATAAGCAGCTCATGCAGCTCAATAACAAAAAAACAAACAACCCAATCCAAAAATGGGCAGAAGACCTAAATAGACATTTCTCCAAAGAAGATATACAGACTGCCAACAAACACATGAAAGGATGCTCAACATCTTTACTCATTAGAGAAATGCAAATCAAAACTACAATGAGATATCATCTCACACCAGTCAGAATGGCCATCATCAAAAAATCTAGAAACAATAAATGCTGGAGAGGGTATGGAAAAAAGGGAACACTCTTGCACTGCTGGTGGGAATGTGAATTGGTATAGCCACTATAGAGAACGGTATGGAGGTTCCTTAAAAAACTACAAATAAAACTACCATATGACCCATCAATCCCACTACTGGGCATATACCCTGAGAAAACCATAATTCAAAAAGAGTCATGTACCAAAATGTTCATAGCAGCCCTATTTACAATAGCCTGGAGATGGAAACAACCTAAGTGTCCATCATTGGATGAATGGATAAAGAAGATGTGGCACATATATACAATGGAATATTACTCAGCCATAAAAAGAAACAAAATTGAGCTATTTGTAATGAGGTGGATGGGCCTGGAGTCTGTCATACAGAGTGAAGTAAGTCAGAAGGAGAAAGACAAATACTGTATGCTGACACATATATATGGAATTTAAGACAAAAAATGTAATGAAGAACATAGGGGTAAGACAGGAATAAAGTCACAGACCTACTAGAGTATGGACTTGAGGATATGGGGAGGGGGAAGGGTAAGCTGTGACAAAGCGAAAGAGCGTAATGGACATATATACACTACCAAACGTAAGGTAGATAGCTAGTGGGAAGCAGCTGTATAGCATAGGGAGATCAGCTCGGTGCTTTGTGACCTCCTGGAGGGGTGGGATAGGGAGGGCGGGAGGGAGACGCAAAAGGGAGGGGATATGGGAACATATGTATATGTATAACTGATTAAATTTGTTTAAAAAAAATTAAAAAAATAATAGAGCTATCATATGATCCAGCAACCTTACTTTTGATGATATTATCAAAGGAAACAAAATCATTATCTGGAAGAGATATCTGTACTCCATGTTCACTGCAGCATTATTCACAATAGCCAAGGTATGGAAACAACTTAATTGTCCATCAACAGATGAATGCATTAAGAATGTGATACACACACACACACACACACACACACACACACATGCACAGGAATACTATTCAGCCTTCAAAAAGAAGGAAATCATGTTATTTGCAATAACATGGATGATCATGGAGAGCATTATGCTAATTGAAATATGCCACACAAAGTCAAATACTGCATGGTATCACTTATCCATGGAATCAAATAAAAGTTGATCTCATAGAAACAGAGGTGGAAAAGTGATTGCCAGAAGCTAGGGAGAGGTTGGTAAAAAGGGATAAACTTTCACTTATAATATATATAAGGTCTGAATATCTAATATATACCCTGGTGGCTATAATTGATAACACTGTATTATATAATTATAATTTGCTAAGAAAGTAGATGTTAAATGTTCTCACCAAAGTTTTTTTTAAATTAAATATGTTTGGTGATGGATATGTTAATTAAGTCAATGGGGGGAATTGAAAAAAATGTGTATTTATGATATTATCTTTCAATACTTAGGTGGATATCTTTGAATGTATAAATTGTCTATTTCTTTCCTGTATCCTAAAATATAAATAAAGAATCAAACTCTTAAGAAATCTTTTAATAATATCTGTCATGGGAGTGTTCCCAAGAGTATATTCTAAGTGTTATTTTGAAAGCTAAAAGAACATACAAATTCAATTTTCACCATGTCAAAAAAAAATATGACAAAGAGAATAAAGGAAGAGAAAACACTACACAAAATAAAAGTGGGACATGGGGATTTTTGAAGAGCTAAATCTGTTTAACATGTATAGCAATAAAAATGAGTCTGAGTAATAGAAAATGAGAATATAAAGAATTTCAGGAACACTATCATGAAACTGGTTATAATACTGTAAAATGAGTCTATGATACAGAACAAACAATAAAATGCATTTCTAGTTTTAGTCTTAACATTTTAAAATATTTGTCTTGAAATATCTCACTGCCAGTTAATAACCTACATAAAAATATGAACTGCATCTTAAGCTTTTTTGTTTCTCTGGTACCCAGCATGAGTTCCAGAATTCAGCTTCATAGTCATTAAATGAAAGAATAAATTAACAAAGAATAGATAAATGAATGAGTATTATTTGGCTAGAAGGATATTGAAATATGATTCATGTGGCTGTAACATACTACTTCATGGGAAATATACAGATAAAAGTAATCTAGATAGAACACACATTGCCTTTCTTTGGGAATTTTACCCACTTCATCCCCAGTACACACTCTTCATCCCCAAAATCCTAGGAAACAATTAACTGTTGAATTGCTTAGGCTCTACTCTGGAAATGAAACAGAACTCTGAAATTCTTCTAGTTACAACATCCTGAGTTTTGTACTATTGTTCCAGTGAAAAACAGCATTTCAAAATCAAATGTTAATTAAATTAATTCAGAGTATATTACTTAAATCCTTCAAATCATTAAGTTACTTGGACACAGTTAGGAATAGGCAATGCACTTGCACTAATTAGATCTGATTAGAACCTCAACCTTTCTAGGTATAAAAGGAAATTTGAGTGAGAGCTGTGACAGTTGTGAGACTGGGGAAAACAAAAACAAGGACACAGCAGAATCCTCTCAAATATATGAACCTACTCAGAAAGGATGAAAAATATTTTCCCATTTCCCATTAGTATTTGCCTGTTGAAATTTGACATTTAAAAAAAATTAACCAGTTCAAGAAGTTCTGACTTACATTACCATTAGTAAATCTTCCATTGAAAATGTCACAGATCCAGACAAAAAATTACTCAAGCTGCATGGATGCTATATAGTATAAAGGGGAAAGTTGAAAGAGGTGAACATGCAGGTATCTTCCTGGAGGACAAAAAGTTAATAATGAGAATTTTTCATCCCCCCTCAATATGTCCTCTTGAAAAGCCATAGAAATTGTGTTTGCAAGAAATCCAGGTTTTCTAACAGAATATTAATAACAACAAAAACAACTATTTTGCAATCTAAGACTCGCTCCCTTATTTTCAAATGGCATTTGACTTTCTTATTCACTGCTTTCTTGGTTTAAAAATAACAAACATTGTAAAAATATTCTGAAATGTACATTTTCATTTCCCTGAAACTTAGAAATATGATGCCTGTGATAGTTCTTTGTCTTTATGGAGATTTATGAGCACCTGGACACCTAGAGTAGTTTTTTTTTTTTTTTTTTTTTTTTTTTTTTGCGGTACGCGGGCCTCTCACTGTTGTGGCCTCTCCCATTGCGGAGCACAGGCTCCGGACGCGCAGGCTCAGCGGCCATGGCTCACGGGCCCAGCCGCTCCGCGGCATGTGGGATCTTCCTAGACTGGGGCACGAACCCGTGTCCCCTGCATCGGCAGGCGGACTCTCAACCACTGCATCGCCAGGGAAGCCCCTAGAGTAGTTTTTCAATCAACTTTGGACTTCTTTCACAGAAGAGGTGCCTCAGTGAGGATTTTTTCTCTTGTAGGTATTTATCATGAATTTGTTATGAACATTAGTTAAGCCAGTCTCTTCATAAAACTGTCTGCAAATGCAAGCCTACTTAGGGGTAATACAGCTTATATTTCCAAAGACCCTAATCACAAAACTTAATATAAATAAAAATGAAATTAAATGATACCCCAACCATGCTGTATCATCTCCTACATATCACACTTACTCCATAACTGCACATATTTTTTTTTTTTGCATTTCTTTCGTAAGGCAATCCTCATAATGAACCAATTTTCAAGATACCTTGGTCTTGGCAGCTTTCTTTAATATAAGTGTCACTTTGAGTGCATCCTTACACTAAATCTTGACATCATGGATGCCATTGCAAACTAGGAACCAAATATTTCTGTATCCTAGGAGTCATAAAACTGAAAGGTATATCAAGTAAGTAATTTGTTTTTACCTTTCTCTTAAGTACTATATTTTCCCCATAATTAAGCCTGCAAGACTCGGAGCTCTGTGGCATATTTAAACATTAGTTCAGTGGTGCTTTGGTGACTCAGAACGGCAGATTACATAACAATCCTAAAGGGACATAAAGAAAGAAACAAAACTCCTGGAACCTGAGGACTACAGGGCATCTATAAAAGTCTTCCTTTTCTGTTTTATTCCTTTCCTGAATCTCAGAGCTACAGGTATTTTTATATCACAAATAACTTACACCTAACTTTTATATCTTGGTGTTTCAGGCAAGTTTTAGTCAGTATGCAGCATTATTTTCTTCACTGGATTTTATTTTTAAATTAAGATTTCTAAAGTACCTCAAACTTAATGGACTACCTTGACTTCTTCAAGTGAGACAAAAAAATTCGTTCCTTGAATCCATTTATGGTTTCCTTTTTAACGAACACTAAACATCAGTCAAATCTATTCAGAAAACACAGCTTAAAATAAAAATTTTAAGAAACTGCCAACATTGGTTGACTGGGGCAGCGAAGAAGTCACATAGAGTATTAATTACTTTATCATATTAAAATTATATAGTTCTTCCAAATGTATTTATTACTCATAATTAAGAAAAATATTTGTAATTATTTATTTATAATTAATTTAACATCATTTCTGAATCCAGACTGTTCCTCATAAAAATAGTTACTTTTCTTAGGTTTCAAGGATATAACTACTTTTAAACTTAAAAAAACTTAATCCTTCAAAATGTCTTTCCTAACACTGGACACAAAACTTTCTCTTTCATCACTTGAGCCTTTTATTCTCCAATTCACTCTTATTGCTCTTTTTTGAAAATGCTTGATATCTCTTCATCACCCCCAGATTAGAGATTAAACATGTAACCATGGTATAGGAAATTTTTCACAATTTGGTATCACATCCTGCTATGTTGTCATATTTTGTGTCTGTGTTTACATGCCATTAACTGCAGGTAATCACTTCTCTTCCCTCAGCTATTAAAATATGTCAGTTGTGCCATCCTACCCGCCTATATTAGTTATATAGGGCTACCATAACAAAATATCACAGATTGGGTGGCTGAAACAAGAGAAATTTATTTTCTCACAGTTCTAGAGGCTCAAAGTCCAAGATTAAAATGTCAGTATGTTTGGTTTCTCCTGAGGATTCCTTCATTGGCTTGCAAATGGCCACCTTCTCATGCTGTCATGACCTTTTCTCTGACGTCTCTTTTCTGTATCCTAATTTCCTCTTCTGATAAAGACAGCAGTCAGATTGGATTCAGGCTCATCCATATGACCTCATTTAAATGTAACTACCTCCAAACAGGTCACATTATGAGGTATTGGAAGTTAGGGCTTCAAATGTGCCCCCCCCACCATGGGGGGACACAACTCAACCTATAACAAAACCCTTCTGTAATTATACAGTTTTCTTCTTCCAAATTAAGAAATGAGATTGTCCATAACACTACCAAGTTCCAAAGAGATTAGTCACAAAAAAACAAACCAAAACAAAACCAAATATTTCTTTCTGGTTTAATGATTGGAGGAATATGTAGAATATTTTTCTGAATGATATTTCATTAGAGTTGGAAGAATCAGAATAAAACCCATTGGCATATCTTAATAATCCAAGAAAAATTGGATCAAATCCATCTAAAACAGTAATTTGGCTTTCTGAACTATTTTGTTTGTAAACTGGCTGAAATGAGCATAGCAAATATTGCTTCTTATACTAGATAAAATAAAGAGATGGGAAGTGTGACAATCCATAACAATACAACATAGATTATTGTGAGCAGAACTTATAGCATGTTCTTTGAGAATATTTAGAATATGACAACACATTCCTAGAACTCTGAGAAAAAAATTAAAATTTGTGGTCTCTAACCATAAAGATTCTGACAATGATCTCAGTGGGCCAGGGTCATAGCTTCAGTTTTACTCATTCTTAATATTTTCTTGACAGTCTATTTGTTTTATTAACTAATTTGTAAAGCCTCCTATTATGAGTCTTAAGTAAACAAATCTTAATTCAACATTTGATCTATGTCTTTTTTACTCATATTGTTATATGTGCAGTATTTTCTTTCTAAGACTCACTGACACTAATATAATTATGACTAATTTTTCACTAGTATTGCTAGAATGCTTAAGATTAGGACAAATTGGCAAATCTCTTTCACCAATACTCTCTAATTTTAGAAGACTATGAATCAAGTCAGTTAATGGAGTAACAATATAAGGGAACAAACAAAAATATTATCCCTTAATTACTAATATACTAATTTTTGTTATTGTTATAGTTAGAGATTCTAAGCTCCACAATGGAGATTCACTGATAACACGGAAAACATATATAACTCTGCTACTAAGAGAAGTATTCCTTCTTCAATAAAGAATTAACTGAAGTTTTTTCCTAGGGGGAGGAAAAAAGGAAACTTTACTGAGAGTTATACAAGAGGTGTGCTTATCGAATAGATTATCTAGTAACGCCAGATTTCTCACTGATGTGTATATTGATCTAGAATTCAGTAACCACCTGTACACTTCCTCACAATCCAATACTATGCCCATGAAATGAAATCAAGATGGACATTCACGGTCATCACACTGAAGCTTCATGCTGGCTGAGAGGAAGACAAAAAAGGAAGGTTTTCATCCTGTGAACTTTTCTTTAAGCATTGTGTAGTAAGAAATAAGCACAAAATCTATCAGATGCCTCAGTAATACTATATAAATGTTACAATTAACTGTCTTTTCACTTTTTTTAAGTTGTTTAAGGCCAGTTATATGAAAGGAAAAAAGGAGAAATTCAGCAGTCCCTGGGCTACACGTAAAAGGCAACATCTTCCCCTCACTCTCAATTATGTCACCACTTTATTCTCTAGTCATCTTGCTCAAAACTCATCTTATTTTTCACTTATTAGTTCCTGGGTCTCTTAGAATAATTTGTTCAAGTCAACCTAGTTCTTCCCCTTATCCTAAGGTACAAACTGTTCTTCCTACATATACATTCCCAAGTACATTTCCCCAGTCATACAGATTTTCCCCCCAGCCAAAAGCTAAGTGTTTCCACTAAATCTTTTGTAAGCTGAAATGGCCTAAAGTGAAGAAAGTGAAGTATGTTAGAACACATCTTGCTAATCGATGCACAAAATAAATCAAGATAAAGCACAGATGCTCACAGACACAAATCAAAGCTGAAATGCTGAATGTACTTTCCAGGGAAGTACAGGGGAAGGAGCTTTGTGATGTCACTCTTACTGCTAGGGGTGTGTGCTACTGCTTTAACAGCTCCTGGCAAAACAACTGCTTAATGCTATTTTCATTTCTTGCCTTTTTTGTAAAAGTGAAAATCCTCTTTCGATTTCTTCTGGTTAGCAAAAAGGGTTACTAATGTAGGTCTTTCCTAAAAGTGAAGTGACATAAATCATACTTTTAAAGAGGGGGCTTGTACTCCCAGCCATTATATTGACTTAAGCTTATCGTTTGTCCCATTCACAAACTGAAGTTGCTTAGATAATACAGAATGTTCCTTAAATTATAGCGATAACCATATACTACTGTTGCAACCATAGTCAATTGAAAGTGACCGTACAACTCTACTTGTCTTCTTTATTCAAAAATTTTCACATTCATTTCAATATCTACTCAACATGGTAATTGTCTTAATTATCAGTGTTTTTTACTGAGTGACATCTCTCATTTTTAACTGACATAGAACTTTCTGTATTCTACACCCACAGATTTTTACGCAGCCATTATTATCAGACAACTGCCTCATTCAATATTTTTGATATTTTTATTTATAAACTGTTCAACTCAAGAAAATTCTTTCTGTAAATAATATTCCTATGCTCATCATCACCAATAATCAGCTTATGCTAATAATATTTATTTTATTTTCTACTTCCCTCAGTTTTGTCACCTTTTCAACAAAGATATTTGGGTGAGATAGGTTGCAGAGATACATGTAGACAGTATGGTAAATATAAAAGTTATATTGCTACTAACATTTTATTATTAACCTATCTTCTCCTTTTTCTCTAGAGAAGTGGAAATTTTTGTCTTCAACAACAAATATATTTTTGCAAATTTACATGAAAATGTTTTTTCCTTAGGTATCTCCAAGGTATCTGATGCAACTAATAGTCACTTAGCACTAATATGAAGAAAAGAGAGCATGATTTTGAACAATTATTTTCAATTAAAGTATCCTATGAATCTGACTTACACACTGGGATTCAATGTAATTCTTAGTTTGATTTTCTCTACTTAAAATTAAGGCAAATAAGCTATTTTAATTGATAGCAAAAGCATAATATGCATAGTTGAGCTAATTTAATTAAAATACTGAAATTCTTCAAGAATTAAAACAGTATTTAAACTTTTATAACAGTGAAATTTTCATTTGCAAGAGAGAGATGAGTGTGACATTTGGAGGAAGGGGTTAAAATTATATATTTTCAATTCCATGTGCTTTAATGCTGTTTCTTTAAAAATATATTGCTAGCATAGAGGTTTTCTGAGATGGTTTTAAACTTTAAAATAATTTAAAGAGGTAATTTTTTACAGCAGAAGTTAATACAACACTGTAAATCAACTATACTTCAATAACATTTTTTTAAAAAAGAAGGAAAAAAAGGCAATTTTTGTTCTTGTGTCTTAACAGCTAGAAATCATATAAGCCTGTTCATTCCTACCTACAACACATCACAACAAACAAAAGCCATGTCAGGTTAACAATGAATTCTAACAAAACATCACTGAATTCCCACTGCTGAAAACGTCAACCATAGAATAATAAAGTGAACAGAAAAAAACTACATTAAAAAAAATGAGGTACTTAGCAAATCCTTCACACTTCTTGCTTTTTTGTCAGCAATGAATCATACTTGGTAACCATTTTTGGAGTGTTTTATACAAGAAAAAGCTTCAGAAAAGATGCCTATATTTGAAAAACCTGTAATTTTCTCTTTCTAAAAAAAGTCAACATTATTCTAGATGTACATTTTTAGATTGAACATACACTGGAAAACAGGGCTAATTAATCTTTTAGCAAACAAATCTTATATTGCAAATGTTGTCAAATATAGACACTATGATGGAAGTAGTTTTAAAATCTCTTGAGTAAGAGATTTTGCTTTTGTAAATACTTTCAAATAGATATCCTTGCTTGATCGTTATAATAATTGTTAGCAATGACTGAATAATTAATCACTTAAAACCATAGTCAAGGTTAAAATAAAACAGAAATACAATCTCTGTGTCAACCCTATGTTGACTGTTTCCCCCCACCCCCTCAGATAACTGAAGCCAAGAAACTCTCTGACTAAATGAAAATTAAGTCAGAGTCACCAATTTACAGCTAAGAACTGAGATGTTCTGGAGCAAAAAATGATGTAGGTGGAATCTTCCAGCCTACATCTTCCCTCCTGAATACTTCAAGGGTTCTTTCAAGCATATGCATATACAGAAATACAAATGCAAACGATGAATACATCAGATACAGTTAAACTAGCTATGCTTTAGAAGAAAAAGGATTTAGAGTTCAGTTTTCCAAAGAGGAGAAAAAGATAATGAAGAAAGGTCTAACCATTCAAATAGTTCCTGGAATTATTTACATTTTAATAGAGCAATGATATAAAAAGATATACAGTATTATTTTTGTCATTCAAATTTTATAATTTTAGGTTATTTTAAGTGAAAAGGTAAAGAAATAGGTCAAATTCTAGTATTCTTTTGATTCTCTAAGATATTCCTTCAGAGAGTGGTTATCAGGGTGATATATATGTGTCTCAATATACTCTACTGATAATCTGTCAAATGCATTTTGACTAGCCCATGCTGCTGGTATAGGGCAAACTGTCATTCCTTCTACTTCTACCTGTAATACAGTTGCTTATCTTCCATTCTCTTTCCCACTACTCCTGAGCTATTGCCATAATAACCATTTTAACTGTGCCTGAAACATCTGTCATGATGCCATTATTTTTTACTCCAGCTTCCCTATCTATTTTCCTTTTTTGTATTCTCAAAAATTGCTTGGGTAGAGCAAATGTTTCTTGAAATGAAGGCACCACAATTTTTTCTCTCTTCCAGTTATAATATTTTGTTTTGTTTTGTTTTTCTTTACAGCTTTCTCTCAGCAGTTGTCAGCATTGGTACTTTGACCATTTTAATAAAAATACAATTTTTTCCTTCCCTGGGATTGTTCTGTTGCCACATTTGCAGGGCATGGAAAGTGCTCAAGGTTCCAATGCTCTAGTCTAATATCTTCCAGGATAATTTTTAAAAGAACACTTCTGGAGAAGTGTTGCACACTCCCTCCTTTATAAAACCAACAGGTTTTTCTGCCATCCTCCTGCTTTCTACTATAATGATCTACAATCCATTTGCATGGATAAAATATGACCCTGGTTGGATTAAAACCAACTTGATGTTTATTAACTTATATATCAAGTATAAAAACATATTTCACTAACTGATGTTTCAGGAAGGATTATGGTACACTGATCAGCCTTCCTATTATTGTAAGTAATCATTATGTAGGAATGATGTATTTACTAAAGGAAATATCATAAATGTAAAAATAAGCCTACAAAGAATACAGAATAATTAGTTCAAACACTGTTAATCTAGGAACCAGGAAAGGTAAACTGAGCACTAAACCCAGCTTTGCATTTGCCGTTATCATGTAAATTTAAACTGTGTTGACTACATCGGGGCCTAGAAAACACAGCCTAGCACAGAGGAGGCTTCAGAGGTACTGCTGTTTTATATCTGAATCTGGGTATTAGTTACACAACTGTTAAATATTTTTCTTCTTTATACAATAACCATAAGTTCTATAGCATATATATGCTATGTTTCACGATTCACCATTTTAAATACTTGAAACACAGTATCAGTAATAAGCAAACTGAGGTATTCTTTTTGTCAGCATACTGTACAACTTTAATACTATTCAAACCAAAATGCCATGTATCTTCCAATTATAAAAGTTTCATTAGCTTGCCAAAATAATTACATCTGTGACTCAACTGAAAGTCCATATTAGTCCCTGCCCCTTCCATCTGATTTGGGGCAAACATGTATATAATGTAAATTCTCCTCTTTTTGTCATTTTTATTCCTGTGTGCCCTTTATCAACACTGTCTTATAGTTTCATCTTAGCTTTCCTGCTAGGTAGGCAAACACAGTTCTTTACTTATGCCCTTGCCATCAGCTCAAAACAATAACATAGAAAAAAAAAATAGTAGCCATTCTATAGGTTAGCTGCTGCAATTTTCTTTCTTAATATTTTTTGCTGTAACAAAATAATAATAAATTATTTGGCATAAATGCCCCCTTTAAAACTGGATTTAAGGTTATATAAGTCAAGGTATCTAATACAACCCATTTTACTGTGAATACATGAAAACCAGAAGATCCCCTATAAGATTCCTTGAAATAGACATGAAGCCTGGGGCAATTTTCTTGAAAACTATTGCCCTCATGAAAAAAATGTCAATAATATGGGCATGCCATAGCTGATCTTACCCAAACATGCCTGCTACTGAAGTTACAATTTCAAAATCCTGAAGATCCATTTGCTTCTCCTTGGTAATTCTCACTCAGTAGATAAATTATTCCATTTTCCCCACTCCAAACCCAGCTATGTTTGCTCTTCTAAAAGGAATCTTGCTAAATCTGAGTCTGATTTATCCTCTCGTTTGCCTCAATTCCAAGGTTTTTGTTTTAGCAATAGTAAACCTTTTCCTGGCCCCCACTATCCCTAACATAATCTTGTTAATATTTCTTCATGTTTTATATAAAAACATGTTTAATTAGGCTTATGACCCATTTATAGACTTAGGTTAGGATAACTTTATATATTCTGGCGCATGTAGCAAACTTTCTGTGTTCATAACATTTTATTATATTTTATAATTAAAATATATTTTGAGGTGAGAGTTTGCTTAGATTTCTTTTCTCATTGCAATACTTGGGGAAGTAGATGTTGAAAAGAGCAAAGAAGTAGCATTTGTGTGGGCAGTGGTGAATAATGCAGTAGCCACGTTCTTATAATTACATAAGATAAATATCATTATGCAACCCAGCCTTCATTTTAAAAATATAAAACTGAAAACTAAAAATATTTTGGGACAGCTAACTGTATTTTCACACCTCAGAATTCCCCAATATACCTTATGGTCAATAGATTTAATATAATACTCTACAGCAGATTCCTCAAGAAAGCCTGCTCCCATGCTGATGGCTACATGCTGTGCAGAGATCATCTGATTCATTCTGTCAAGATCACTGGTTTCCCATTCCAAGGGCATCCTGGACACACCTACAGAAATGAGTCTCAAAGTATGGTCCCTAGACCAGCAGTTTTAGCCTCACCTGAGAATTTGTTAAAAATGAAAATTCTTCAGCCCTACCTTATACCTCCTCAGAGACTCGAGATAGGGCCCAGGTATCTGTGTATTTAAAACTCTCCAGCTGACTCTGATACATGCTGATGTGTGAAAAACACTGAAATACTTAGATTGTTCTAATTATGATCTACCATGCCTGTTCCAGGCTGAAACTTTTAGGGATAAGATCTTTCCTGAAAAGTTCAGTAAACATCTACAGGCATATAGTGTAGTGATTAGCAGAATAATCTTTGCACCCGAGTTGGCATGTTCTAGAATTCTTCAAATAGCCTAATTTCCCTTACTGCATTTGCTACATCTATATAATGAGGATATTAATATTCATCTCCTAGAGTTATCATAAAGATCAAGGAATAAGGATCAAAGAACTAATATTTCTAAACTCTTTGTAGAATGACCCACACAAAGAAAATCAAAACAATAATACTTATTGATGACATTATAGATATGGTAAATATATTTTTATTGTTAATATAAGAAATTATCTTAACAATTATCCTTATTGAATCTATTTCAGCTTTGGCATTCAGTTTGCATTAGATATTCCTAGCTTATAAAGTAATATTCACTGTTGAATTTCTCTTTGTGTTTAGGGACGAATATTGACATCTAATTTTCTATAGTTTCTTTTCCCATTTTATAAGTTGTTAGATATGCCAAAACATGTTTTTCAAAGTTTTAACATGATAATTCTAAACAGTATAATTTATTTGGTCAGTGAAGGTATAAATATGTGTATAGATATATATAAGTGAAACAAAATATTACAAACAATACTATATATGATTTATTCTGATATTTTATATCCCATATATGTATTATATATATTTCTATTTAACCTAAGTAAAATACTCTGCTACCATCCCCCACATAATAAATATAGGCAGTATGAAGAACCCTGATTAAGCCAAATATAATTTAATAAGAATATTTAACAACTGCCAATTTATACCATATCAGATACTATAAAGATACTGTCCAATATGACAGAGTTGATTGTTCTCTTCTTTGTTTTTCCACAGCTCTTCATAATTATAACAGTTATCACATTACATTATAATTACTTATGTTTCTATTCTTTCCACTCTTACCAAAAAATTGCGTTATTGTAGAAAACAATCCAATAATACTGCCTAGTGTGAAATACACATTGAATGTAAGTATGGTTAGATATTAAAACCACTTTTTTGTTGTTATATCACTGCTCAACTCATAAACGCAAATATTGTTTCTGGTTTAAATGGTTACCAATTAGCACAATGCATATATGAATGCATAATATATAAAAATGGGGTTTAATTTTTTATTGCTTTTATACTAGAATTTGTTTGCTCCTATAGGCATATGATTAAAATGTGTGCTAAAAGAGCAAATTTTCAACACATTGAGAGAAAGGATTTTGAACTTTTATGTACCATATATTAGCTTTTTTCTTATGATTTATATATCCATATTATTGTTAAAGCATCATTGCCTTGATTTTGTAAGGCAATATTGATTTGATCAAACAGATCCTTTATTATAATTAACATGAAAGTATTGATGACAAGCTTTCTTTTGTAGTCATACACATTTTTATTTCCCTTAATGCCTTCAAAAATGTACCGAAGGATTTTCCAAGCATTTACACGTTAAATATGTGTCAATTTCTGTAAGTATATCTTGAATTGTCTACTTCTCTGTTAGTCATTTGCAAGCACAGAGTCATTTGGTTGTCAATGCCTCATTGCTACATTTTGGCTTATCAAATAAACACATACTTAATAAGAATATTCAGAGACTATCTTCTTGGAGCAACCATGTGAACTTTTTTACAAAAATCATGATCCTCATATTTCTTTCCTTCATGATTACTGATGAAATGGGAAAAAAAAATGACCTTTTCTGTCTGACTGCCCAGTGAATTCTGCACTCAGACACTGAAGGCAGCTTTGATTGTGTTTTGATATTTTCACCAACCTATTACTGTATTGACTTGATGGCAGCCAAAACATACATTTGTGATCTCATTTTTCTCTAGTAGTTTTTTCCACTCAGACATGTACACAAATGTCCACAGGACAGAAGAATGCTTTTAAGTGAAGCAAATCTCTTAGGAATAGTGTCATGCAAGAAGCTCTTTTTCAAAGACTATAGCCTGCTGTTTGTATCAAGCATTTTTCTCCCCTCAGTGAATGACACTGAAATTAATGCCAGAAAGAAAGAGTGCATTATGAATAAACGATTCTATTACGCCAATGTTCCCATAGTGCCAAAGATTGAGTAGTAATTGTATCTCTTTTGATAAAGGCCACAAGATTTCTACCATCTATTTGCTGTATTAATATGCTGCAACTGTCCCTTTGAATTAGCATTAAGAAATATTTCTTGCTAGTGTCATAGAAGGGCAAAAAGTATGTCTCTTTCAGAGAAGAAGCACCCAAATCAGAGTTGTCTTTCCTTGGTTCTCCTCTATAGTCCACTATTACAATACTACTTTACTTCTGATGCCAAAATAATTAAATTATTACAGAGATCTAGATGTTGTTATTACTAAAAACTGAAGATGATGAGTGGAGCCATTTAAAATAGAGCTGGAGCAGCCATTCCAGAGAAAACGCCTTGCAGGTCCTATTTTCTGTACCTCTGAACTGGACGAAGTACCAACATTCTGAGAAGTAAGCAAAGATACTAGAATATCCTGTTGAAAGGATTGATAAATGAACGAGTGACGATTTCACCCAACCAATCAATGAAGTACAAATGGAGCTTTACCTTATCTTTTACCAACTAACACCTCACCTGGTTGATTACTGCATTATGCACCAATGAACTCTTCTCAAAAACAAATTACCTCACCTTTCTCTCTTTTTTTCCCATAAAAATCCTAAGCTCCTCTCTTGTAATCAGGAAAACTATTTGGGTTTCTCCCTAAATTTGTGTACCCCAAATTGCAATTCTTTGATCCCAAATAAACACTTTGCCTCTTGAATTGTACTTTCATTTTTTAAGTTGCCAAAATATTTTAGAAATCCTCTTTCTGATAACCCCACACCCCTCACACACATGCTATTGAAAAATACATATTAATGGTACTTTATTGCTGATTTCATGAAAATTCAAATTCATCAAAAGCTATAAAGTTTGATGTGTATTTATCAAAGGCTTATTCTTCATTATTGCATAAGCTGTCACCTTTAATTTGTACAGTTGTTTGAACTATATCTTTCTGAAAGTGTTTCCTTTATTTCTAAACACATTTTACCAATGTTAATTTTAATTTGCTCTTATTATGCATTCATGGATAGGAGTCTACTTTCTTTAAATAATCATCTCTAAATTTCTAAAACATGTTCAATGTAATCACTTCCATCATTTTCTTATGTCAATACAATTATGCATGTCCTCTCCCCTTTGTACTGTGTCTGTTCCACTGTATGTAAAGAAATATGAATAATCTTGTTTTGAATTATTAATGGATGTTTAATTAATGGAATGTTTTGTGAAGTATTTTTTAGACTATGCCAAAAACTGTGAGAGTTATAAGCTTGAAAAGACGCGTTCTGATTTTTTCTGTGGGGATAAAATAAACTTCCAGGATGTTATCATTCATGAAAGAACTTAATGCCTCCTGTGCCGAGTTCTATTGGAGAGCAGGGAAGAGGAAGACCCTCTTGTACAGAAGCATGTCGATGAGATAGTTTTAGAGGCTAACTTTAAAGCATCAATAAAATTTTAATTAATCACTGGAGAAAAAAATGAAAGAGATTGCAGTTTGAGGGACTGACATAAAACTATGGATACAGAAAACTGCAGAACAACATCAGTTAAATAGTCCAGGTGGCTAGAATACAGGATATGGAGTTTCACACTTCCCTCTACTCACATAAACTTTTACATGTTAAAACCCTATTGACTAATATTCAACTATTATATACTGCTTTTTCATTCCTTATTCCTATGCTTATCTTTCATATACATGCTAACTTATCCATGTCCCCCTTAAGTATGAACTTTAAAACTGGACACAATGTGTCATTGCGTAATTAGATCAGTTTTGACTAGGGTAAGGCTGTTCCCTCTCTTGATCTGGATGCCATGATCCATTAGTAATAATACATATTTTAACGATTTTATTAGCTGTATTATCTGAGTTTATCAATAAAAATTCCAAGATTTTTTTTCTTGTCCCCTCCCACCTCCTGTTAAACCAGGTCTCACCACTTATAGATTACTTTCATATTTATTTGAATTTCTCACTGCTCAATTTGAATTTATGGAATTTGGTCCTCTATAGCTGCATGCTTGCTGAGTTTTTCTGTTTTTTTTAGGTATTCTTAAGCATATTATTTTTAAAAAACTATTTGACTAAGCTATTAAATGCTATTTAAAGAAAATAATCAAAGACCTCATTGGAGAACACCCACAAAGTTAGCTCAATCCTTCAATCAATGCAGATTAAATCTAATTTTTAAATAATGACAAATTCACTGAGTTGTAAGTGCTCCCTTAAACTTTGACATGATTTGTCTATCAAAATAGACTTTTTTCTTGTGGCATTACCCTGAGCTATTAATCTTATAATTTCTTGCTTAAATATCATCTCTACAAATTGTGAATTATAAATCAATTCATGATATGTTCAATGATTTAAATGTTTACCAAAACTAAATATTAAGATAAATATGAAATATGTACATTATTGTCTATAGATATATACTGGTACCATGTGGCAATTAAACTTCAAAGAAACAGTTTTCACATGTTTCTGTTCCTTGAAATGATTTTATTCAATTCCTTTTTTCTCATTTGGTATACAAGAAAATTAGAACTGAATATTACTACTTTCTTTGTATGATCTGTTATATCACACTGCAAAGATTACGCCTTTCTCTTGCCAGTTATTCTTATTATAATGGTATCACAAAAGTATTCACTCTATAACCCATTTCTTTGTCAAAATGTGGTTCCAACTAGCAAACTGTTATTTTTAACAGACTATTTTTTCTCTATTTGGAAAGCCATATCTAACTTCCTATTCAAAAACTTCTTTTAGCACTTTTAAGGCAATACAGTCAAAATTTAGCTGACTGTTGTGTACCTAAGTGTTTTCCTCCTTCTAAAAGCAAAATTCAGAATTCAGATATAATAGGATTTTTTTCCAGTTTCTATTGTCAAATTGTTGAATAATAATCTTTGGAGCTCTGACAGGCTGGCAAACTTCCCTCAGACATTCCCACTGCTGAAAAAGAGACACATCCTCACACTCTAAGTTAACCTCAGAAGGCATTTCTGAAAAATAATAACAGAAAACTCATTTCCAATTTGTGCACTTGAGAAATTAAGTGAAAAGATATACGTCACACTATTCTGCATCTTTAATGACAAATAGGAACCTAATGTAAGTTATTAGTATATAATCTGCTTGTATTATTTGTGTTTATTTTTGAGTCACTCAATCTTTGCTCCAAGAACATGATACTGTCAAGTTTAAAAGCCAGAGTTTCTCTGTTACGTCAGAGAAGGCACTACTAGAACTTTGTTTCTTTGAAATATTTAATCATTTCCAGTTTTCTCTCAAACATTTAGTCATAGCATCGTCTCTTCTCCTATTTCACAAAATGATTTAGAGCACCTATATAAGCCAAAGTTTTCTTCATGAAGTGGTTAAGACAACATAAGCATACAGAAGGACAAGTAAACTATTTCATGTCATTATTGATATCATGAAAATGTTTGAAAAAAACAAGGAAAAACCTCTGGTTAAATTATTGTAGCACTAAGTTCCTTAACTCTAATTCTCTCTACCTTCTTTTTAGCACAAAAAGGAATTGCAACTCTATCTACATGAAATCAAAACATTGTTCTTATGTGAAAACAAAACCAGCCAATTAATTCACTTAATAGCATATAATAACCAAAAATATGATTGAATTGACTGAATTTTGCGTGTGACATTTGGAAAACTTCAGAAATTTTTTGTCAAAAGTATTTACTACACACTTCTATTTAATTGAACGATGCTGTTAAGAATTTTTAAATTTTAATGGAATCTAGTTAGCTAAAATCAATATATAATACCATAGGCAAATTCTGCTCACTCCACCATGATTAGAAAAATGTGTAGTAAGCTCATTCTGTCATCAAGTAGCTGTAGCACGTGAAGTCCTAAGAGTGACAATTCTAGCAACACCATATGTCTTACCATCTGGATGATGGTGTATGCCCCATGTAGTGGTACACACTTTTCTTTAACAATTTCTAAACTGAAACTCTCAGGTTTTGTGAAGTAATTACCATTAATTCAAAACAAAATTACTGACAAGTTGGTGGGGAGAATTGTGTGATGCTATTTTGTCCTTGCCTTTTTGTAGTAACAGATAATAAATTAACAAAAGACAATTCCATGTCCTACATTTAATAAATGACATATTAGAATTTAAGGTTCACAACTCTATTTTTGATTAATTCATTTTGGTAATTTAAAATTTCTTAAATATTTTTGAGGACTTGCTAGGTTTTGATGAAGCTATTAAAACAATTTAGGGCTTCCCTGGTGGTGCAGTGGTTAAGAATCCGCCTGCCAGCGCAGGGAACACCAGTTCGAGCCCTGGCCCAGGAAGATCCTACATGCCGCGGAGCAACTAAGCCCGTGCGCCACAACTACTGAGCCTGTGCTCTAGAGCCTGTGAGCCACAACTACTGAGCCCGTGTGCCACAACTACTGAAGCCTGCGCCCCTAGAGCCTGTGCTCCACAACAAGAGAAGCCACCGCAATGAGAAGCCCGCGCACCGCAAGGAAGAGTAGCCCCTGCTCGCCACAACTAGAGAAAGACCGTGCACAGCAATGAAGACCCAACACAGCCAAAAATAAATTAAAAACAAAACAATTTAAAACTATTACATGTTATAGCATATTGTGCACAAAATTTCATAATTAAATTGTTAATACCTTTTCAAACATTTATCTTCACAGCCTGATTTTCACTTGTACAGCCTCAAAGTATTGTTTAAAGTGATAGTTTTTTAATGATGTTAAAGAATAATTTGACAAATGCAAAGTATGTTTACGGGAGGAGCAAAAGAATTCTGGTTATGGAATAAGTTGCATATATCCATGTGCGAGTGCTGTAACATCAAAATTGGATTTTCCATGAAATGTTTAAAATAAATGTTTTATTTAAAACCATGGATCTTGTCACATACTAGAAACATTTCCAGTCAAATCAGTTAATTAGTGTCTCTTGAAGTCAGTTAAAGTGCTGTCATCCCTGTAGTTTCCATAGCCTTCTGATACATATCTAATATGAATTTGATTGATTGAAAGACACTACCTGTCAAATAAATCTGGTGGAAACAAAGTTAAGAAAAGGAAAAAAAAAAAGTCCTACTTCAGCGAAGTGGCTCAGATCTTGTCTAGGCTACATGGACAACTATCCATTTGAAGCAAGTAATTTAAATTTCAACTCATATAGTAGAGAATCATATTTTATAAGTGGCAAAAGGGCTAAAAAATGATTAAAGACATAAAATATTAATATAGGGAAAAACAGGATTGAGAGACATATACAGTATATAATGTAGGAATTTAGAACAATTTAATTGGACTATGATCACCCTAACATATTAAACCACAGGTTATGAAATGATTCCAAGTATCTATTTAAAATGAGGAGGAGAGAACTAGCACATACATATCAGTACAATATTTGGAAAGACAAAGCAAATATGTACGGTTGTATTAGACACCTTAAGGGCATTATGTAAAGCTGACCCCCCTCATATCTGATCCTTGATGGCATGTTAATTTTACATTTTCTCTCTTTATAGACGTTGCTAATTTGAACACAGGAATATAACTGGTCCCAGCATAGGCAAACAGATTATTTCTATCGCAATGTGAAATGGTGACAATAAGATAGCCCGAAAGTATCTGTGTTGGCATAATTTAAAATATGTGAAGCTGTCTCCACTGTGGAGGACGTATTTTGTCATGTATATGTCAAAAATGTAACATCAATATTGTAATATGTCACCTAACTATCATTTTTCACATTCTCTGCAGGGTGAAATAATTATGAATAATCTCATAGACATGAATATTTTGGACAAGCTCCAACAGATCTAGTCTCAGCCTAATTTTCTTCTCAAGCTCTTCTTTCTCTTCAATCTTCATAACTAGAAAAACTGTCTGGCTGCTGTTTTAGCAATCATAAATTCATATTAATATCCATATCATATTATTGTCCTACATAGTTTAGAATGGGTGGTGAAATTCAAAGCCAGCTACTTAATTTGCAGAACCTAGTAAAAATAAAAATGTGAGATTCCTTGTTAGAAAAGCAGGGGGAGTGTGCTGTTAAAGGTAATAAATATAAAGCTTTTCCCATCCTCCCATGATGGGTGTCTCAAATTGTCATTGCAATTTTTATTTACTATATAATGCCATTTTTGGTAAAAAAAATAAATAAAAAGTTAAATCATTAGCATAAGTTTTACCATCGTCTTTATATTGTGTAATGGCAGTTTTTAAATGCCTGAAATTATACAATTTGTATTTTATAGCTCACACATGCATATGCATATTGTATGAACAGGGGAAACACTGCAGAAATCTAACTCAACTGCTTTTATTTCACTTCTCTACATTTGGCTGATAGGTAAGGAAGGACTGAAAGATAAAGGAACTATAGATTGCCCTATCTTTCCTTTTTCTTCTATGTCATCATTTTCAGCATAAATGGTTGGCTAATACAGGGAAGTAATGTAAGAAAGAATATAATAGGACCCTTTGATTGTTTGCATTTTTAAGAACACCATGGCCTTCTTTAAGTCTTCAAAGCAAGTCTGGTCCAAATGAAAACTGTGGCTCTCGGCCTCATTGCCCTTGCTTACTTGATTATAGATGAGACACAATTACCTTGACTTGTTTTGAGTCACACAGAACTTCTGTGAATCTTAGGTCCTCTGGAATTCTCTACTCGTGGGACATTGTGAACATGTGAATGGTATGAGAAGGAAAGGTGGATATGCAAATTGCATGTATCTCTTCTGCTTACATGGATGATTCATTGTCCATGATTCTGTAAGTCAGTCTTCACTTACAGAACACAAGGTTAAAGATAAAATTATTAAGAATTTTAAATATGGTGATTGCAGAGTGTTAAAGCAAGTGTGGTGCCCTTCCGAGTGCAAGGCTCAGCGTGACAATACAGGTCACACACCCATTAAATTTGCCCTGGTTAAATGCCAAACTCTTTTTGAAAGTCCCAATAGGCATATTTGACCCCAGATTTTTGTGTCTTTACCATAATATATTCATGGTTATCCATTAACTTTTGAAGTCAGATTAATTCAGTACATCTAAACCTTTTAAAAGTTGCTCATGGAGATGTCTGGTCACTACCCATCATAATTCTTTATGTGAGAATTTCATAGGTACTCTTAAAAATATCTATATAATACATGTTATTTTTATTTCTTTTGTAGAACTGAAATACAGTTAACCCTTGAGCAATGCAGGGATAAAGGGTGCTGACCTTCCACATAGTCAAAAATTTGCATATAACTTTAGACTCCCCACAAACTTAATTAGTCTACTGTTGACCAGAAGCCTTACCAATAACAGTAAATTAACACTTGTTCTGTATGTTATATGTATTATATACTGTATTTTTATAATAAAATAAGCTAAATAAAGGAAAATGTTATGAAGAAAATCATGGGAAGAGAAAATATATTTACACTACTCTACTGTATTTATTGATACTGTAAATTTACATCATCTGTTTATAAGATGAAATGTCTATCAGTACCTACATCAATATTGTTTTATACGATACAAAACACTGTATATGTTATATATATTACTAGTACTAGGTATCAAAAATGAAAAGATAATGTAAAAATAAATTCTTATTTACAGGTAAAATAATTCATTCATTGATAAGGAAAAGGCAGCAATATTATTGCTTTATGTAGCTTAGTGTAGTGAATACGATTGCTTTACAGTAGCCTAACCTATACACTAATGAATGCATCATTATAAAATTTTTATGGCATACAGTATTAGAGTCATTTTCATAATAAGTATTGGAAACATTGTTACATATTTTTTGAAAACACCTACCTGTGATAATAGGTTGATATGCAGTTTTTTCCAGTTACGAGAGAGGCATACTGTACAGTAATGTAATTCTTTGAAAGCAAAGTTATAAAATGGTAAGCAAACTAACACATTATTAATTTTATATTAAGTGTCACTCACCTGATGCCTATGTAAGGATAGACTAGTATCTACATGTATTTTATGCATTCATGAGAAACCTTTTTAAAAATGTTTTCAATATTTCTAGGCTATGTGGTACATCTATAAGGTTCTTTCAAATTGTCACAAAACTCCAAAAAAATTTCAAATATATTTATTGAAAAAAACTGCATATTATTGGATCTACACAGTTGAAGCCCATGTCATTCAAGGGTCAATAGTATTCTGTTTCATCACACATTCATGCACATATACAGATTTTTCTCAGGCAATATGTAAAATTATTTAAAGTGAACATTAATACTTAAAATTTTTTAAACTGCTTAACATTTAAAAAATGAAAATCAACAGGATTTAACTGAAACTAGTCCCTGAAAATTAAAAAAAAAAAGTAAGGGAATGTAACTTCATTTGAATAGAATAAGTAGAGCAAACAATGCCAACAAACTAACTCATCAGTTGTTCTGAACAACACAAGGAGATATGAGAGAGCTGTAAATCTTTAAGGTTAGTTAAGGAAGAATGTTGGCTGTTCCTCAAGGATCAATTGAACGATGAATGTGCAGATTTCTATTTGCAACCACATCCCAAATGCTGATGTATGTCAACAAACAAGTAAAACAGATGTTATGTGGGCTTCCCTGGTGGCGCAGTGGTTGAGAGTCCGCCTGCCGATGCAGGGGACACAGGTTCATGCTCCGGTCTGGGAAGATCCCACATGCTGCGGAGCGGCTGAGCCCATGAGCCATGGCCGCTTAGCCTGTGTGTCCGGAGCCTGTGCTCCACAACGGGAGAGGCCACAGCAGTGAGAGGCCCGCATACCACGAATAAAACAGAAACAAACAAACAAAAAACAACAGATGTTATCCAAGTTGCCCATAGAGCCAAGAACTGATGGGCTGGATGTGTTGCATGAGAGCAAACATATACCTGAGTTGTGATCTCACAGAGTGGATTCCCATTGACCAAATCTATTTTATAGAAGGACAAAAATTATTGGGGAAAAAAAGAAGAAAAGAAAGTTTGGAGCTGACAAAGCTGTTTAGCTGTGGTCAAAAAGAACTGATGTACTCTACAAAATCTACAGTGATGGAAGGGTAAAAACACACAAGGGACTGTATGTGAAATCAATATTAAGTATGTATAAGCTATTAAATAAGTGATAATCTATTGTTCATTATAAAACATATTTTGCTAATAAACATCTGAGTACAATAAAAGTAATTATAATTACTAAAACTCCTGTATATTCCAAATCTGTCTCAAACTATGTAATGCCTCCAAAACTAATGTATGCTTTTATAATAACACGACATGTCTTATCTTCTCAGAAAATCTAAAAGGTATCCAAATTATTCATATACTCACAGATACACAAATATTTATCCACCTTAATTCTATAATGAGCCTACAAAGAACAGTTCCACTATTTTTCACATGTAATCCCCACACCCTGCACCAAAGGCATCAAGCCTCCCAGGTCATTATCAGCCATGCTTATTTCTATAATGCCCTAAAAATGCCCTGAAATGACATATCTGATACATTTTCCTCTCCTCACAATTTCAAATACAGTCTTCTCTGGAGAGTAGGACCTGTTACCAACAAACTCCCTATATCCTCATTCTGCTTCTCAGGATTACAGTCACTTCCTTGCTCTAGTGGAAACCTGAAGGTCTGCTTCTAATATGAACAAGTCAGATCCTACTTGACTTTCAACCCCTGCCTTTCCAAAGATAACAACTAAAAAGTCAGGACAAATACAAGAAAATCTCTCACCTGAATGCACTAAAGACAACAAAAAACAAGGAGGAAAATTCTGGAAGAGAATGGAAACTGGAGAGAAAGGAATAGTACAGAGTAAGTTACTCATTTTTAAGGCTTTAAGGCTTTAACCTGAGGATTGGATGAAATCAGAGCCACCAGTGCATCTAAATCTGATAGAAAACCTAGTCTTCTGTCCAAATGAACAAGGAGACTAACTTGGAAATAAGCACAGCCCCTAGAATGTCAGGAGGGGATCAGAAAGGAGAATTGCAAGAGTGGGGGCCCCATATTCTATCTACAAACTTTTCCTGATTGTCTGGCTGACCTTGGAACCATGTACTCAGAAGACAGACTGAGATTTGATTAACTAAACTGAGGAAATGTTGAGTAAGAAGGATAAAACATATTCAGCTACAAATGATGGTTGAGATTGAGAAATATATGTCTAAATGACACAAGTCCACTTTTTTTCTCCAATACACTGTCAGCATATAGGCAATTTAGAATGTGCACATACTTATTTTCTGTTCTTCATATATGAATGTAATGTTACTTATTAATAGGCTTTGAATTATTTTTCTGTAGTTGATAAGTTTACATAGTATGTTTGCAAATGACTTTTATAATTTTAATCCCTAAATCATAAACCTAATATGTTCAAAATATAGTTACATACATTTAGAAATCATAAAAAACACTAAATTTCCACAAGATTCAAACATCTATGGAAAAAAATTATGGTATACATCTATGGAAAAAAATTAGCAATTAACAGCTAAATGGTCAAAAAAGGAGAGACAGGTTTTAAATGTCATTATCACAGTTGTGAGAATAAATTAAATTGAAAACATCCCAAATTTAGGGGTATAAGGGAGAAACACATAAATGTATAACTGAGAGTGGTATAATTAATTTTATAGTAATGATCTGTATTGTCCTCCTAAACTATCTTAATATACTGCTAGGCAAGCTAACACTGTAAATTACTTCAATACTTCCATAAGTAAATCTGTAATTATATAACAAGGAGACATAGGACCCCCATATAAGCTACACACATGCATAAATCATGCATATATACACCTACATATTTGCATATTTCTGGCTGTTCAAAAACTTGTTGAAAAGCTAAAACAATATACTTCTTGCTTCTAATTATTTAGTCCATATTGTAGGTTTTGTAAGCAACGTATTTTCTTAGGATAAAGTTTTATAATTCTCTCAAAGAATTGGTGTTAATCTAAAAATTCACTGAGAGGACCCTAACTTACTTTTGCAACAAAGATTCTTACATCTATTGTGATAAAAATTGATAATGAACATCTACAACTTGATGTCTACTTAAAAATTTTACTCCATCTGGTACATATTATGGTAACTACTGCCTATTAAAGAGAGGAAAAAATAAAAGAAGAAGAAAACAAGGAAGGATAAAAAGAAGGAAGGAAGGGAGAAAGGAGACAAGCAAAGAGAGAGAAAAGGAGGAAGGGAGGGAAGAAAAGAGAGAGGAAGAAGACTAAATATTGGTATTTGGGTGAATGTGTACATCATATTTTTTTAATGGATGTATGTTTAATTATAATTTATCCCTCTTTGATTTCAGTTAAGGCTAATCTATTTGCCAAAAATAATATCCTATAAGTTAAAAAATCATTTTGCCTTTTCTTTACATATTAAACTAGAATTTACAGTAGATAGAAAGTAAAGCTAGGAATTCCACTCAAGTGGCAAGCCAGTTAATCATTTGTTTCTTTTGATTTCACAATTAATTTGAATGGCTGAGAAAGCAAGTAATTGTTTTTGTCAGCCAGATTTGAGCTGGAAAGTGATTGTACAGTCTCTCTATCCTCTGAAACAGCATTAAATTTGGTTTCCTAAGGTTTGCAATGAGCTGAATACAAGTTAAGCTGAAGTTGAATACAATTTAAATGACAGTTGAATGTGTGAGCTACACACAGCATGTTGCCTAAATAAAATCAGTAACCTTATAATCAGGCACTACTTGTACTTTTCAAAGGCCAAATATCATTACTTCACAATTGGTATGATTTTCCTCTCCACTAAAATTTACAATTTTTTTCAAGTGCAGATTTGTAAGAGCACTTAGAAAGACAATGTTCAAGGCAATTTTTCACCATATAATCTTCTTGATTGAGGGTTACCTTTAGCTCTTTCAAACTCTTCATCTTCAGAGATTTAGTCATTAGGAAGGTGTTGAAAACTTTTAAAATTTAATTTGTCAAGATAACATACCGATGATTTTTCATCTTACAATTCTCACCTTAATTTTAGGAATTTGACAGAAAATTCTCCTCAACATAGGCAATCTGAGTTTATCTTGGGCTTGGAAGCCTATTGGTTTAAACCATTCTCTCTCCAGCTATAAAACAGCACTAGATGAAAGATGGAGAAAACTGACAACTGAGCATGTACTATCTGTCAGCTATTTTGCTGAGAATTTTTCATATGGTATTTTATTTAAGTTCTTTTGTGATATGTCATTATGCACCCACCTCCATTGTTTTATTAGCAGAGATTGGGGTTTTTAAACCTACATCTACCCAATTTCAAAGTCCAAATAATTTGTACCAAACCAAGCTACCTCCAAAGGAAGCATTGTTAGAATTTCTTTTGTTTTTCTGTTTGTATTGGCATAAACTCCTTTTCTATATTTTGAAAAAACTACATCTCAACAAATAAGTCATAGCAATTTAATACCCCTGAAATGAAACACACAAAATATATTAGAGGAAATATGAAAGAATAGTGATCAACCCTATGCCACTGTATAGAATTTACTATATATTACAAAAGCAAAACTTTTATAACAGAAAATGAAGCAAGCAATTTAGATTTTAACAGCAACTTAACGACTCCAAAATCGTTACTTATCTTTCTATTCTGTTATTTAATTTGGCACATTCCTGTTAAAATTCTTACCACTGTAAATTATAGATAGGTAAAGATTAAAATTGTGTTAACAAATTCAGAATTCCTAAGTGTTAGAGGTCTAAGTACTAACTAAACTTAATAGAAATATAAGAAAATCATTATAGCAAATGCATTAATGAAGAAAAATAAATTAAGCACCATAACCTGTGATGATTTCAATGAAAACAAAAAAGACAAAGAATTATGGGTGTATCTCAGAAGAAACCTGAGATAGGTTTTAACTTATATGTTAAACAACTCACAATCATTTGAAATGTTCTCATATATTTTGTTTGATATTTTGTATTATCATATGTTTTATATTTTGATTGATAGTGCTTTTGTCATCATCTTTTGGTGATTGTCAGAGAACCTACTAGATTTTCAGGTTAAGAATTAAAAAGCAAAACAGTAGATAATCTAGATTTGTATCTGTCCACTAGAGAAACACTTGATTATTTTTGTTGGAAATGTGTCATCCAATGTTTCCAACATAAATACTGAAAATATTTGGAATCAATTAAGGCAAAAAAAAACTACTGTATTTTAAGGTTCAACTGGTCATTAAATATCTACAACAACAATATTGTAATAAGTGATGTCAATATCATGGAGGCATGAGACACTTTCTTTGTCTTTCCCCTTCAACTTACAACCAGTTAAACATCCATAACTCTTCTTCTGCCTCTATATACAAGTAAGTTAGAGAGTTCCACATATCTGTACATCTACAGGTGGGTGAACTGGAACACAAGAGGCAGAATTGGGGGCACAGCAGAGACAGTGTTCATAATCCTGGTCTTCTGGCCATGGCAGCTGAACCTGCAGCCCCAGAGAACCTTGTAGCAGCAGAGGAGGTAACACACACAACTCTGGCCTTCCAGCTGTAGTGGCTTCTGTGGCCACAGGGAATTGTGCAGCAGCAGTCGGGCATGTAACCTCATCTTCAGCTGTGGAGGCATCAATGACTCTGGTCCCCCTACCACAGTGGTGGTGTCCACAAATCTGACAAACCCAGATATTGCAGAGGTGACCATTCCCCCAAAACTGCCCCATCCTCCCACTCCCTGTGCCTTGGAAGAGCCCACAACCTAGGCAAACCCATATGGGTGAAGACACCCATCGTCCTGGAGCCCCAGGCAGTAATGCCAGCAACAGCAATAAAACAAGCAGCAGCAAGGCATCAGTGACCCTGGAGACATAAGCAGCAAAAATAAGGGCCCAAGGCAACACCTCTAGCAGAGGTGGTGTAGGGTGGAAAGTGTCAATTCTCAAATATAGCCAGAGACAACGTAGGTAAGAGAAATTTTTTTAAAAAGCTTATGCTTTAAAATTATCTATTCAAAACCAAAAGAAAGGCCTCTAATTACTAACCTTTGAATGGTTAGAATCAAGTAAAAAAAATCTTTACCTAAAGAAGAAAGTTATTTACTATGTCAAATGTGCCAACAGAGGAACAACTTATCAAGCACCATGAAAAACTATAACATGGTATCACAAAAAGGACATTTCTCCAGAAACCAAACTTAAAGTCACAGAATATTTTAATCTAACTGATAGAAAATTCAAAAAGCTGTCACAAAGAAAAACAATGAGCTACAAGAAAATTCAGAAAGGCAGTTAAATGAGCTCAGAAATAAAACTAATGAACAGAAGAAATACTTTTTTTAAAAAGGATTGAAACATTAAAAAAAAGAACCAAAAATACATTTTGTAGCTGAAGAACTCAATAACTGACATGAAGAACACATTAGTACTGGAAATAAAGCAGACCATATGGAAGAGAGAATTAGCGATCTTGAAGAGAGAAATCTAAAAATGATAAAGGTAGAAGAGGAGAGAGAAATAAAATCTGAAAAAAATGAAGAAATTCTATAAGAAATATACAAATTCATGAGGAAGGGCGACATAAGGATAATGGGTATCCCAGAAGAAGGAGAGAGAGAGAAGGGAGCAGAAAGTTTATTTTTAAAAAACTAGCTGAGAACTTCCAAACCCGGGGAAGGAATTGGAGTTACAAATCCATACTGCTGATAAAACACCTAATTATCTTAACACAAAGAAAGATATTTTCCAAGACATATTATATTAAAACTATCAAAAGTCAATGACAAAGAAAGGGTTTTAAAGGCAGCAGGGAAAAAATTGACAGTAACCTACAAAGGACCTCCCATTAGGCTATCAGCATATTTCTCAGCAGAAACTCTACAGGTCAGGAGAGAGTAGAAAGACATACTCAAAATACTGAAAGATAAAACTGTCAGCCAAGAAAACTCTATACAGCAAAGTTATCTTTTAGATATGAAGAAAAAACGAAGGCTTTCCCAGGCAAACAAAATCTGAGGGAGTTCCTTACCACTAGACCTGCCTTATAAGAAATGTTGGAAGGAGCTCTTTTTACCTGAAAAGGCAAAAGTACATGAAACTTTGACCAAGAAAGTTGAAGCTCTATATCAGAAAATTGAAACTCTATATCAGAATAGGTGGTTAAACAATTATAGCATAAAGGTTAAGGGGGAAAAAAGAAGTAAAAATAAATATAGCTACTTTAATTTGGTAATGAACTCACAACATAAAGAGAAATAATTTGAGACAACAAAAGCATTAAAGAGGAAAAGGACAGAACTTGTATAGGCAAATGAAGATAAGATGCAATCAGTAGAAAAAGGACTATTTTGTCTATGAGATGTTTTATACAAACCTCATAGTAACTGCAAAACGTAAGTCTAGAGTAGAGACTCAAAACATAAAAAAGGATTTCCACTGGAGGGAGATCACAATGGCAGAGTAAGAGGATGTGGAGTTCACCTAACCCCACAAACACAACAAAAATGTATCTACATGTGAAGCAATTGTCATGGAAAACTAACTGAACACTTGCAGGGGGATTCCTATACAACTAAGGATAAAAGAAAGATACACACGTAATTGGGTAAGATGAGAAGAAAAGTATTAGGTCAGGACATATGTCCCTGGGAGGGGACCATGAGGAAAAGGGAGATCACATGAGTGGTCACTTGCTCTGGGGAGTGAGCAGGTCAAGCCACAGACTGAGTGGCCCAGTCAAGAAGTCCTACCTGTGGGAGACAGGCCTCCTTGGTTGCTAGGAGAAAGTCTGGGACAGAAAGAATGTCTGGAGAAGGCTAGACTCCACTTGTGAGAAGTGTACAGGTGCTGGCTTGCCTCCAGATAGGGTGGAGAAAGATGTGTCCTAGCAGCTGCCACCTTGCCAGGCATCACAGTGTGAGCCAAGCAAATGCCCAGGCTCCACTCACTCCATGCCACAGCTTGGTACTAGATCCAGGCCACCCAGGACCTGGGAAAATACTTGATCTAGGAATGCAGAAGTGACCCAGGGACCTGGGATGTAGCCCAGGTATGGTGGCAGTGACCATTGTCGGTGCTTACTCAAACAGCACCCCAGAAGCAGCTCAGACTTCTGATGGCACCATGGCTGCTTGAATTCCCACAACCAGCATGCTGTGCTCCCCAGTTCCAGCCAAGCAAATGGTCTAGTCTTGCCTGCTCCACATCACAGCCTAACACTAGATCTGGGGTCACTATGACAAGGGAAAAGACAGGACCATGGGCTGTGTCTAAGCAGAGTCACAGACACCTACACAGGCAGCAAATCAGGCCCCTGTAAGTGAACAAGACCACTTGCTTCAGCACTACCCTTCTTTGGAGCAAAGGTCTCAGTGCAGGGAGAAGGAAAAACACACACTTGAATGGAACAGAGCTGGCTTGAGTGCAAAATTTAGGACTTCCACTCCATGGCCTGTGAGCCATGGCCCGAGCCTGAGCGTCCGGAGCCTTTGCTCCACAACGGGAGAGGTCACAACAGTGAGAGGCCCGCATACAGCAAAAAAAACACAAAAAACAAAAAAACAACTAAAAACAAAACTACTAAATGACCCAGCAATTCAACTCCTGGGTATATGTCCAGAAATAATAAAAACATTAATTTGAAAAGATACATGTACTCCTATATTCATAGCAGCACTATTTACAATAGCCAAGACATGGAAGCAACCCAAGTGCCCTAACAGATGACTGGTTTTAGAATATGTGGTATATATTTACAATGGATTATTCATCCATAAAAAATGAATAAAATGTCACCATTTGCAGCAATGCAGATGGACCTAGATCATATTATGCTTAGTGAACAAAGTCAAATACTGAATAATATCACTTGTATGTGGAATCTTAAAAATGACACAAATAATGTATATACAAAACAGAAACAGACTCACAGATATAGAAAAATACTTGTGGTTACCAAAGAGGAAAGGAACAAATTAGGGGTATTGGATTAACAGACACAAACTACTATATATAAAATAGATAAGTAACAATGATATACCATATAGCACAGGGTATTATACCCATCATCTTGTAATAACCAATAATGGAGTATAATTTTCAAAAATGCTGAATTACTATGCTGTACATCTGAACTAACACAATACTTTAAATCAACTATATATCAATTTTTTTAAAAAAAAAGGAAATTGGAAGAAAAAAAAAAAACCTTCATTGAAAACCACCAAACTAAAATGTTAGGCAGAAACATGCACAGACACACACAAATGGGGATACAGGGCAATCAGAAAACAAAAGATAAAATGGCAGTACTAAGTTTGCATTTTTCAACATTCAACCTAAATGTAGATGGATCAAATTTACCAAGCAAAAGACATAGGGTAGCTGGTGGATTAAAAAACAAGATTAAATGATATACTGCCTTCAGGAGATTCATCTCAGTTCTAATGAAAAACATAGGCTCAAAGAGAAAAGATGTAAGATGATACTCCAAGCAAATGGGGGCCAAAAGAAAGCAACTTTAGCCATACTCATATCAGGCAAAACAGACTTCAAGACAAAAAAGGTAATAAGAAAAAAAGACATCTCATATAATGTCAAAGAGGAAAATTCATCAAGAAGACACAACAGTTATTAATATATATGCACTTAACAGAGACACAGAAAAATATATAAAGCAATTATTATCTTAACTAAAGGGAGAAGTTGACAGCAACACAATAATTGTAGGGGATATTAGCACCACTCTTAAACCGATGGATAGAACATCCAGACAGAAAGTCAATAAGGAAACAGCAGCCTTAAATAAAACACCAGACCAGATGAACATAGGAGATTTGTACAGAACGTTCCATTCAAAGGCAGCAGAATACACAGTTTCTCAAGTGCACATGGAACATTATCAATAGTAGACCATATATTGGGATACAAAACAAGTCTTAATTAATTTAAGAAGACAGAAATCATATCAAGCATCTTTTCCAACCACAATGGTATGAAACTAGAAATTAAATATAAGAAGAAAGCTGGAAAATTCACAAATATTTGGAGACCAAACAACATGCTACTATACAACTATTAGGTCAGTTAATAAACCAGAAGAGAAATTTTTTAAATACCTGAAGACAAATGAATTTGGAAATACAATATGCCAAAATATATGGGAAGCAGCAAAATCAATATTAAGAGGAAAGTTTTTAGCAATACAGGCCTACCTCAAGACACAAGAAAAATACCAAATAAACAATTTAACTTTTCACATAAAAGAACTAGAAAAAGAATGAATGAAACCCAAAGTCAGTAGAAGGAAGGAAATAATAAAGATTGAAAGGAAATAAATGATATAGAGACTAAAAAGACAACAGAAAAGATCAATGAAGCTAAGAGCTGGTTCTATAAAAAATATATATATATACAAAATTGAGAAACCTTTAGCTAGACTCACTAATAAAAAAGAGAGAAGTCTTTGATAAATAAAATCAGAAAAAAATAGGAGAAATAACAATGTATACCACAGAAATACAAAGAATTACAGGAGAACATTATGAACAGTTATATACCAAACAATTGGAAAATCTAGAAGAAATGAGAAAATTCTTAAAATTGTACAATTTTCCAAGACTGAATAATGAGGGAATAGAAAATCTGAAGAGACAAATCACTAGTACAGAGATTGAAACGATAATCAAAAAGCTCCCTTAAAACAGAAGTCCAATACCAGACAGCTTCACAGGTAAATTCTACCAAACATTCAAAAGGGTTTAATACTATTTTATGAAAGTATTACAAAAAATTGAAGAGGAGGGAATGTTTCTTATCTCATTTAATGAGACCAACATCACTCTGATACCAAAACCATAGAAAGAACACACACAAAAAATTACAGACCAATATCCCTGATCAACAGAGATACAAAATCCTCAACAAAATATAAGCAAAGCAAAAATAACAATACATTAAAAGGATCAAACATCATGATCAAGTGGGAACTATTCCAGGGATGCAAGAATGTTTCAGCATCCACTACTATGGACTTCCCTGGTGGTGCAGTGGTTAAGAATGTGCCTGCCAATGCAGGGGACACAGGTTCAAGCCCTGGTCCAGGAAGATCCCTCATGCTGCAGAGCAACTAACCCTGTGTACCACAACTGCTTAGCCTGTGCTCTAGAGCCCACAAGCCACAACTACTGAGCCCCCATGCCACAACTACTGAAGCCTGTGTGCCTAGAGCCCATGCTCCTCAGCAAAGAGAAGCCACCACAATAAGAAGCCTGCACACCGCAACGAAGAGTAGCCCCCACTTGCTGCAACTAGAGAAACCCTGCACATAGCAGTGAAGACTGAATGCAGCAAAAAATAAATTAATTAATTAATTTTTAAAAAAATCCACTGCTATCCCAGGGGAAGAGGTTCTACTATTTGTTATATCTGAAATCTTCTTCATTCTTGATTTATCCTTCTATCTTGTTGATTAATATACTTCAGTAAAACTAACAAATACATTGGAGATAAATGTCATATTTCCCTGTTTGACAATTGTAACCATTATCTATTGCTGTATAATGAAGCAGTCACAACTTGTTGGCTTAAAAAACAATAATTTCATTTCTCAGGATTCTGTGAGACAGGAAATTTTGCAGTGCTAAGAAGGCATAACACATATTTTTTCTTTATAATGTCTAATTAGGCCTAGATTTCAAAAGGCCTAACTCATATAATTTGAGTTATTACTCTAAGTGGTAGTAGTAAAATATAAGTTTTTTACTAATGTATTTGCTCAATAAATTTGTCTTGTAATACTATTTATTGATTTCACAATATGTAATTTTTTTTTTACCACACCGGGTCATTTTATCTTGTTTTTGGTGATCCTTAATATTTAATTTTATTTTCATGTGTCCCTTGTTGTGATAACAAAACAATAAAAAACAATACATAAACAATAAATAAAAACAATTAAAACATTTGAAAAATTATCAAAATTATCTTTTCTAATCTCCAGATATTAACTAAAGGCTAGCAAAAAGCTGCAAGCATTGATATATTTTAACTTGCCCTATTCCCATTCTCCTCTCCCCATCTCTGCAAAATCTTTAAAAACCAACAGTCTTTCAAACATAAAAGCAGTGGAAATAAGCATTGTAGTAGCCACTGGAGTAGGTAGAATGGGTTTGGAGATCACCAGAAACCTCATCTCCAGAAAACTGTGACAATTTTGCCTAACTGGAAAGTCCCTGGAAAACACTTATTCACAGGGCTTGTCTTTATTGACCTTACTCAAACTTACTCAGTAAGAAAAATAATATCCTGAAGGCATTTCTTGAAGGTAATTAAGAATTTTTTAACAACAGAGATTTCTGAGCTAGTAATACCAATTAAGATAAATAAAAAACTGGCCAAAAATGTAAAAGGAAAATCTGGGGAATGAGATGATGATAAGGGTCTTTGAAAAATCCAGACACAACTGTTCATATCTATATGTCCACATTAAATTGAAAGTCCTGAGTAAGCCCTAATCTCTAACCTATGGCTGACACTGATGCACTACACAAAGAAGTGAAACCTAAAGCAGAATTGAAAAGTGAAGAACTTATTTGTACATGGCATTTCATAAAATGTCTGTATAATCATTAGCTGGCAAACAAATTAACCAAACTGAGACACAAGTTATCTCACAAAACAAACAATTCAGAAAAATAAACAGAATATAGACTTTAAATAAATAAAACAGCAAAGGCACAAAACAAATAAATAGTACCACCACACCAAAGACAAAGGCAAATAACACCATGAATAAACTTTTAGAGGGAAGAAGAATCTGATTTCCAGAATGTTTACATTATATTATTCAATAAATTCAGTTTTTAACATAAAATATGAAATACACAAACAGAAAAATATTACTGATACACAGGAAAATGACAGCCAATAAAGCCTATCCTTGAGGAACTCAGTCTAAAGGACTATAGGGAAGTGTGAGAATGCTGTCTCACAAATTAAGAATATCAGTAAATCAATAGAAATTATTTTTAAAAATCCAAACAGAAATTCTGAAGTTGAAAGCATAACTGAAAAGAAAACTTCACTAAAGGGATTAAATAAAGTTTGGACTGATAGAACAAGGACTCAAACAACTTGAAAATAGGTGAATTGAGATTATCCAGTCTGAGGAACAGAAAGAAAATAGAATGAAGAAAAATAAACACAGACTTAGAAACCTGTAAGGCACTATCAAATGTACCAACATATGCATAACAGGAGTCTAAAGTTGAGATAAGAGAAAGGCAGGAAAATTATTTGAAGAGAAAATGGAAGTTAAAACTTCCCACATTTGATGAAAAATTTTAATCTACACATCCAAGAAAATAAACTCAAAGTAATATATACTCAAAGAAATACATACCTTTACATATCATAGGCAAACTGTCACAAGCCAGAGACAGAGAGAGAATCTGGAAAGCAAGCAAATGGACTCATACCATACAAGCGATCATCAGTAAGATTAACAGCTAATTTCAAATCAGAAACTATGGAATCCAGAGGGCAATGAAATGACATATTCAAAGTGCTGAATTTTTTAAAAAGTCAGCCAAGAGTCTACATCCAGCAAAATTATCCTTCAAAAATTAAGAAAACATTAAGACATTATCAGATTAAAAACAATGGTTGTACAAATCCAAAGGGAAACACAGACTATTAGAGCTAGTAATCAAGTTCACCAAGATTTCAGGATAAAGGATCAATACACAAAAATCAGCTGCATTTCTGTACATTAACAATGGACAATCTGAATAAGAAATTAAGAGAAATATTCCATTTACAACATCATCAAAAATAATAAAACACCTAGGAATAAATTAAGCAAAAGAAATGCAAGATTTTTACATGAAAAAGTAGGAAACATTATTTTAAAAGATTAATAAATGGGAAGACATCCCACGTTTAATTTTTTTACAAAATAATTTTTATTGGAGTATAGTTGATTAACTTTGTTGTGTTAGTTTCTGCTGTACAGCAAAGTGAATCAGTTTTCCTCTTCTTTACACAATATCTGCTCCTTTTTAGATTCTTTTCCCATATAGGTCATTACAGAGTACTGAGTAGAGTTCCCTGTTCTATACAGTAGGTCTATAGCTGTACCACCCTGAACGTGCCTGATCTTGTCCCAAGTTTATTGGAATCTTATTAATTAAAATTGTCATGCTCCCCAAATTGACACACAAAGTAAAAACACTCCCTGTCAAAATTTCAGCTATCTTTAGGAGGAAAAAAAGGGAAAAAGATATTGGACAGAGTGAGCAAATACATTGTATTTTGTACAACTGTATTTTGTACATAGAATTTAGAGCCCAATTATCTGTAATATTGAGTTCCTATAAGAGATAAGATTGAAATAGAGACCTTCAAGATGGTGGAGGAGTAAAATATGCAGAATACCTTCCTCTCCGCAAGTACATCAAAAATACATCTACATGTAGAACAACTCCTACAGAACACCTACTGAACACTGACAAAAGACCTCAGACTTTCCAAAAGGCAAGAAGATCCTCATGTACATGGGTAGCACAAAAGAAAAAAGAGAAAACAGAGACAAACTAATAGGGAGCTTTGAAGGAGGAAAGGTTTCCAGACACTAGGGAGCCCCCTCACTGGTGGGGATGGACAGTGGGTGGAGGAGAAGCCTCGGAGACATGGAGGAAAGCGCAGCAACAGGGGTGCAGAGGGCAAAGCAGAGAGATTCCTTCACAGAGGATCAGTGCCAAGCAGCACACACCAATCTGAGGTGCTTGTCTGCTCACCCACTGGGGCAGGTGTAGGGTGGGAGCTGAGGCTCAGGCTTTGGAGGTCAGATCCCAGGGAGAAGACTGGGTTCAGCTGCATGAAGACAGCCTGAAGGGGGCTAGTGTGTCACAGCTATCTGGGAGGGAGTCTGGGAAAAAGCCTGGACCTGCTGGAGAGGCAAGAGACCATTGTTTCAGGGTGTGCAAGGAGAGTGGATTCCTTCCCTGTGTGCCCATAGAAGGCAGAAAACTGCCTAAGCAAGCTCCAGTGACAGATGCAAGCCACAGCTATCAGCTCGGATCCCAGGGACAGGCATGAAACACTAACACTGCTGTTGCATGTTAGAATCCTGTGTGCAAGCACAGGTAACTATGCACAACCACCAGCCCCCGGGAGCCTATGTAGCATGCCACTGCCAGGGTCCCGAGATCCAGGGACAACTTCCCTGGGAGAATACACGGTTCACCTCAGGCTGTTGCAATATCATGCTGGCCTCTGTCGCTACAGGCTCTCCTGACTTTCCAATTATGACTACCATACCCCTCCCTCTCCCCGGCCTGAGTAAGCAAGAGAACCCTAATCAGTCGCTGCTTTAATCCTCTCCTGTCTGGGTGGTGAACAGATGCATGAGGGCAACCTAACATGCAGAGGCAAGGCCCAAACCAAAGCTGAACCCAAGGAGCTGGGCGAAAAGAAAAGAAAGGGAAATTTCTCTGTGCAGCCTCATGAGCAACAGATTAAATCCCCACAATCAACTTGATGAATGCTGGATCTGTGGAATACCTGAATAGACGACATATGTTCCCAAAATTGAGGTGCTGGACTTTGAGAGCAACTGTAGACTTGGGGTTTGCTTTCTATGACTGATTAGTTTCTGACTTTTATGTTTATTTTGGTTTAAATTTTTAGAGTTTGTTATCATTGGTGGATTTGTTTATTGCTTTGGTTGCTCTCTTCTTAATTTTTTATTTTATTATTTTTTAAATTTTATTATTTTTTTTCCAGTTTTTCTCCCTTTTCTTCTGAGCCCTGTGGCTAGCAGGGTCTTGGTGCTCTGGCTGGTTGTCAGGCCTGAGCCTCTGAGGTGGAAGGGCTGGGTCCAGGACACTGGACCACCAGAGACCTCCCAGTTCCACATAATATCAATCAGCAAGAGTTCTCCCAGAAATCTCCATCTCAACACTGAGACCCAGCTCCACCCAAAGGCCAGGAAGCTCCAGTGATAGACACCCCATGCCAAACAACTAGCAAGATAGGAATCACACACACCCCCAATAGCAGAGAGGCTGCCTAAAGTCATATTAAGTTCACAGACATCCCAAAACACACCACTGGGCATGGCCCTGCCCAACAGAAAGAAAAGAACCAGCCCCACTCACCAGAACACAGGCAACAGTACCCTCCACCAGGAAGCCTACACACTCACTGAATCAACCTCACCCACTGGGGACAGACATCATAAACAATGGGAACTATGAACCAGCAGCCTGTGAAAAGGAGATTCCAAACACAGTAAGTTAAACAAAATGAGAAGACAGAGAAATATGCAGCAGATGAAGGAGAAAGGTGAAAACCCACCAGACCAAACAAATGAAGAGGAAATAGGCAGTCTACCTGAAAAAGAATTCAGAGTAATGATACTAAAAATGATCCAAAATCTTGGAAATAGAATGGAGAAAATACAAGAAACATTTAACAAGGACCTAGAAGAACAAAATAGCAAAGAATGATGAACAACACAGAAAATGAAATGAGAAATTCTCTAGAAGGAATCAATAGCAGAATAACTGACACAGAAGAACGGAAAAGTGACCTGAAAGATAAAAAGGGGAAATAACTGCCACAGAGCAGAATAAAGAAAGAAGAATGAAAAGAATTCAGGACAGCCTCAGAGAACTCTGGAACAAGATTAAATGCACCAATATTTGAATTATAGGGGTCCCAGAAGAAGAAGAGGAAAAGAAAGGGTCTGAGAAAAATTTGAAGAGATTATAGTTGAAAACTTCCATAACATGGGAAGGAAATAGTCAATCAAGTCCAAGAAGCACAGAGAGTCCCATACAGGATAAATCCAAGGAGAAACATGCCGAGACAAATATTAATCAAGCTATCAAAAATTACATACAAAGAAAAAATATTAAAAGCAGCAAGGGAAAAGCAACAAATAACACACAAGAGAATCCCCATAAGGTTAACAGCAGATCTTTCAGCAGAAGGTCTGCAAGTGAGAAGGGAGTGGCAGGACATATTTAAAGCGATGAAAGGGAAAAACATACAACCAAGATCACCTTACCCAGCAAGAATCTCATTCAGATTTGTTGGATAAATTAAAACCTTTACAGACAAGAAAAAGTTAAGAGAATTGAGCACCACCACATGAGCTTTACAAATGCTAAAGGAACTTTTCCAGGCAGGAAACACAAGAGAAGGAAAAGACATACAAAACAAATCCAAAACAATTAAGAAATTGGTAATAGGAACATACATATTAATAACTACCTTAAATGTAAATGGATTAAATGCTCCAACCAAAAGATACAGACTGGCTGAATGGATACAAAAACAAGAACTGTACATATGCTGTCTACAAGAGATCCACGTCAGACCTAGGGACACATACAGACTAAAAGTGAGGGGATGGAAAAAGATATTCCATGCAAAGGGAAATCAAAAGAAAGCTGGGGTAGCAAGTCTCATATCAGACAAAATAGACTTTAAAATAAAGACTCTTACAAGAGATAAAGAAGGACACTACATAATGACCAAGGGATCAATCCAAGAAGAAGATATAACAATTGTAAATATTTATGCACCCAACATAGGAACACCTCAATACATAAGGCAAACGCTAACAGCCATAAAAGGGGAAATCATCAGTAACACAGTAAGAGTAGGGAACTTTAACACCCTGCTTTCACCAATGGACAGATCATGCAAATGAAAATAAAAAAGGAAACACAAGTTTTAAATGATACGTTAGACCAGATGGACCTAACTGATATTAATAGGACATTCCAGCCAAAAACAACAGAATACCCTTTCTTCTCAAGTGCTCATGGAATATTCTCTGGGATAGATCACATCTTGGATCACAAACCAAGGCTTGGTAAATTTGAGAAATTTGAAATCATACCAAGTATCTTTTCCAACCACAACGCTATGAGACTAGATAACAATTATGGGGGAAAAAAACTGTAAAAAAATACAAACACATGGAGGCTAAACAATATGCTACTAAATAACCAAGAGATCACTGAAGAAATCAAAGAGGAAATGAAAATATACCTTTAAAAAAATAACAGTGAAAACACAAGGACCCACAACCTAAGGGATGCCGCAATGCAGTTCTAAGAGGGAAGTTTATAGCAATACAATCCAACCTCAAGAAACAAGAAACACCTCAAGTAAACAACCTAACTTACACCTAAAGCAGTTAGTGAAAGAAGAGAAAAAAAAAACCCAAAGTTAGCAGAAGGAGAGAAATCATAAAGATCAGACCAGAAATAAATGAAAAAGAAATGAAGAATAACAAAGATCAATAAAACTAAAAACTGGTTCTTTGATAAGATAAACAAAATTGATAAAACACTAGTCAGATTAACCAAGAAAAAAGGGAGAAGACTCAAATCAATAGAATTAGAAATGAAAAAGGAGAAGTAACAACTGACACTGCAGACATGCAAAGGATCATGAGAGATTACTACAAGCAAGCAACTATATGCCAATAAAATGGACAGCCTGGAAGAAATGGCCAGATTCTTAGAAAAGCACAACCTTCTGAGACAGAACTAGGAAGAAATAGAAAGTATAAATAGACCAATCACAGGCACTGAAATTGAAACTGTGATTAAATATCTTCCAACAGACAAACGTCCAGGACCAAATGGCTTCACAGGTGAATTCTACCAAACATTTAGAGAAGGGCTAACACCTATCCTTCTCAAACTCTTCCAAAATATGACACAGGGAGGAACATTCCCAAATTCATTCTACGAGGCCACCATCACCCTGATACCAAAACCAGACAAAGATGTCACAAAGAAAGAAAACTACAGGGCAATATCACTGATGAACATGGATGAAAAACTCCTCAATGAAATACTAGCAAGCAGAATCCAACAGCACATTAAAAGGATCATACACCTGACCAAGTTGGGTTTATTCCAGGAATGCAAGGATTCTTCAATATATGCAAATCAGTCAATGTGATAAACCATATTATCAAATTGAAGAAGAAAAACCATATGATCACCTCAATAGATGCAGAGAAAGCTTTTGACAAAATTCAACTCCCATTTATGATAAAAACCCTCCAGAAAGTAGGCATAGAGGGAACTTACCTCAACATAATAAAGGCCATATATGATAAACCCAGAGCCAACATCTTCCTCAATGGTGAAAAACTGAAACCGTTTCCACTAAGATCAGGAACAAGACAAGGTTGCCGACTCTCACCACTATTATTCAACATAGATTTGGAAGTTTTAGCCACAGCAATCAGAGAGGAAAAAGAAATAAAAGGAATGCAAATCAGAAAAGAAGAAGTAAATCTGTCACTGTTTGCAGATGATGTGATACTATACATAGAGAATCCTAAAGATGCTATCAGAAAACTACTAGAGTTAATCAATGAATTTGGTAAAGTAGCAGAATACAAAATTAATGCACAGAAATCTCTTGCATTCCTATACACTAATGATGAAAAATCTGAAAAAGAATTAAGGAAACACTCCCATCCACCATTGCAAAAAAAGAATAAAATATCTAGGGATAAACCTACCTAAGGGGACAAAAGACCTGTATGTAGAAAACTACAATACACTGATGAAAGAAATTAAAGACGATACAAACAGATGGAGAGATATACCATGTTCTTGGATTGGAAGGATCAACACTGTGAAAATGACTATACTCCCCAAATCAATCTACAGATTCAGTGCAATCCCTATCAAACGACCAAAGGCACTTTTCACAGAACAAAAACAAAAAATTTCAGTTTGTATGAATACACAGAAGACCCCAAATAGCCGAAAGAATCTTGAGAAAGAAAAATGGAGCTAGAAGAATCATGCTCCCTGATTTCAGACTATCCTGCAAAACTACAGTAGTCAAGACAGTAAGTTACTGGCACAAAAACAGACATACAGATAAATGGAGCAGGATACAAAGCCCAGAGATAAACCCATGCACATATGGCCACCTTATCTTTGATAAAGGAGGCAAGAATATACAACATAGAAAAAACAGCCTCTTCAATAAGTGGTTATGGGAAAACTGGACAGCTACATGTAAATGAATGAAATTAGAACACTCCCTAATACCATACACAAAAATAAACTGAAAATGGACTAAAGACCTAAATGTAAGGCCAGATACTATAAAACTCTTAGAGGAAAACATAGGCAGAACACTCTATGAACATAAATCACAGCAAGATCCTTTGGACCTGTCTCCTAGAGAAATGGAAACAAAACCAAAAATAAACAACTGGGACCTAATGAAACTTAAAAGCGTTTGCACAGTAAAAGAAACCATAAACAAGACAAAAAGACAACCCTCAGAATGGGAGAAAATATTTGCAAATGAAGCAACTGACAAAGGATTAATCTCTAAAATATATAAGCAGCTCATGTAGCTCTATCAAAAAAGAAACAACCCAGTCCAAAAATCGGTGGAAGACCTAAATAGACATTTCTCCCCAGAAGATATACAGATTGCCAACATACACATGAAATAATGCTCAACATCATCAATCATTAGAGAAATGCAAATTAAAACGTCAACGTGGTATCACCTCACACTGGTCAGAATGGCCATCATCAAAAAATCTACAAACAATAAATGCTGGAGAGGGTGTGGAGAAAGGGGTACCAATGCTCTCGCACTGTTGGTGGGAATGTAAGTTGATACAGCCACTATGGAGAACAGTATGGAGGTTCCTTAATAAAATAAGAAAAGAACTACCATATGATCCAGCAATCCTAGTACTGGGCATATACCCTGAGAAAACCATAATTCAAAAACAGACATGTACCCCAATGTTCACTGCAGCACTATTTACAATAGCTAGGACATGGAAGCAACCTAAATGTCCAATGACAAATGAATGGATAAAGAAGATGTGCACATGTATACAATAGAGTATTACTCAGCCATAAAAAGAAATGAAATTGAGTTATTTGTAGTGAATTGGATGGACGTAGAGTCTGTCATACCAAGTGAAATAAGTCAGAAAGAGAAAAACAAATACCATATGCTAACACATATATGTGGAATCTAAAAAAAAAAATAGTTTCTGATGAACCTAGGGACAGGACAGGAATAAAGATGCAGACCTAGAGAATGGACTTGAGGACACGGGAAGGGGGAAGGGTAAACTGGTATGAAGTGAGGGAGTAGCATTGACATATATACAGAACCAAATGTAAAATAGAGAGCTAGTGGAAGCAGCTGCATAGCACAGGGAGATCCGCTTGGTGCTTTGTGGCCACCTAGCAGAATGCAATAGGGAGGGTAGGAGGGAAACACAAGAGGGAGGGGATATAGGGATATATGTATACAGATAGCTGACTCACCTTGTTATACAGCAGAAACTAACACAACAGTGTAAAGCAATTATACTCCAATAAAAATGTTTAAAAAATTGGAAATATATACTGTTAAAATACATATTAGTTAATAAACCCTAGGCTAATGAGACCAGCTATTTTTTTTGGAGAATTATGTGGGCATCACTGACAATTTATGATCACAGGAATGACATGATTTAACCCAAGTCTGAGATATCTTAATCTAGGAGCAATGTAAATTATCAATTTGGAGAAAGGGATTTTGCAGGGCAAAGGATAGTAGATGCATCCAAACTGCAGAAAGTGTGGCAAGATAAATGAAAGAGAGCTGAAGGATAGTTAAAGCTAATAGAAAACCAGCAGCATTTGACAGCTGACAGGATAGAGTTTTGGAGGGAAATACATTTTGAGGTATGAAATAGAGTTAACTTAAAGAATGGCACTTCCATTTAGAGAAATAGAGTGATTAACTACCTCATGGATACCTCTCTGAATTCTCATCACTTTATTCATCAAATAGAAAACTGAATAATAAATTGCCCTACTGTACACATATAGCCCTACCAATAAAGTTTTTCTTTTTCAGTGAACACAGCTTGATAAATGACACCACCATATCCTAGTCAATTAAGTCAGAAAACTCAAGAGTCACCTTAAAGTTATACTCTCTGATCTATCATCATATCTGTTTTATTTAATCCTATGTGGAAGAGAGATCTGATGTCACTCTTCCAGGTGTGGAGAAATTATAAGCAGTTGACACTGCTTTAGTAATGTCAGAAAAGATAGCTTGGTAATGTGTGCTTCCACATGTGCAAGGGAAGCAATTCTTTGTATCTGGAAAATTAGACAAGAAATAATCACAATTGTTGTCTTATTAGAGATGCCAAGGACATTATCTACAGTTTATTCAAAGTTGATCTATGAACACTTGGTTTCAGACATACCAACTCATTCACTGTGTTAGCAGACTTAATGATTGGCTTTGAGGGTTGCAGCCTGAATAAGCACATAGTTTCATTGCAGATGATAATTTAATGGTATTTAATATTCATCAAATACTATCCCCCTTCCCTATCTTCATGTTTGTCTTCTACACTCCAGTGAAGTTCTTGGGTATAATTTCTGTCCCTTATACCTTTGAGAGTCTAGCTCAGTGCCTGACATATAGAAGATAGTCATTAGACAATGTTTTTTTCACTGAATACATGAATAGTTACATAATATGTTGCAAGATTATTTTTACCTAGTAAAGGATGTCTACTTTATAAGAAGAAAAGCGTAAAACTTTAGTTTAAAACTTTAGTGCTAAAGGGTTAAATTTTAGCACTTCCAGACAGAACTGCTAACATTTAGTAACTCATGACTGGGTTTTCTGATTTCAGTTAAGTGGGGTTTTTTTTGGTAAAGAGAGGAGAAAAGAGAAAAGGAATAAATTTGAATCCATAGCTTATACATTCAAGCAGCTCACTGTGACAGCAGAAATATTAATAAGGTAAAATGTGAGTGAGATGACATGAGTTATGCATTTGAATTAAATATTATATTTTTGAATCCATGGCAACCATGTAAAAGCTAATTTGGATAACATGGGTTGAGTTCAAAAATGACTGAGGAAAAGAACAAATTTACTCTTATGCAAAATGTGTTATGCTCTCAAAAAAATAGAATATGCAAATATGAACATAGCAACATATAAACCTAAGGAGATATAGTAATATCCTTTATCAGCATTCCAGTGGTTAAATAATATTTACCGGGCATCACCTGTTTTTATAGCACTATATATTTGCATGTTATCAAATTACTAGAGTGCTTATTAATGTTTCAATGAAATGAAATTTTCTATATTGTAGAAACAAATGTTTACAGAAAATGTAATATTGTGAAAAGAAAGGTAATTTTTTTCTCTATTACAGATAATTCTAGGTGGTAAAAGGATTATGTTAAACATTCTGAAGTAAAGAAATTACTACTAGATATAATGTACATCAGTGTTATGGACTGAAATATGTTTCCCCTAAATTTGTGTGTTGAAGCCATGTGACTGTATTTGGGAAAAGGGCCTACAAGTATGTAGTAAAGGTTAAGTGAGGTCATTAAGAGTGGGGCTTTAATTCAATAGGACTGATGTCCCCATACAAAGAGAAAGAGATATGAGGCACCTCTTTCTCTGCAGAGTGCACAGAAGAAAACTTGTTTGAAGACACAGGGAGAAGTAGTAATCTGCAAGGCAGGAAGAGAGCTCTTACCAAAATCCAAATCTGCTGTCACCTTGATCTGGGGCTTTTAGACTTCAGAAATATGAGGGAAAATATGTTTCTATCATTTAATGAGCCACCCGGTCTGTGGCATCATTATGGAAGCCTTTCCTGATGTTACCTAACAATGACTTCTCATCATAGAATATCAACATATAATTATGAGAGTATCTTATTAGAGAGTATCATGAAGTAGGTGGAGAATAACATTCATGGATCCTTGCCACCCATCCCTAAATCAGAGAGCAGAGAATAGATTCTCAAATAAGCAACCATTTCAAGGAAAATGTCAAGATGGCAGGGTCAAGATAGCAAGTCTTCTTTTCTGATGGTAACTACAAACTAAAACAAGGAAAGGGAAACTGTATAGTATTTTCAAAAATAAAATGTGCAAAAGAGAAAGCTCAAAATCCATGAAAATATACTGGATGAAAGAAAATGCTTCTCTCTTAAAAAAATTTTTTAAGAATCCAGCCAAGGGGATATTGTATGTATAAAAACTAAGAAAAATTAAAGGGAAATGACTTGAGTTTTAGGTAAAAATACTTGTAGATAAAAGTGACAATTTGTCTATTATAAACTATAATGGAAACAAGGAACAAAACTGCAGGTACAGAAAAAAAATGAGTGTAAAAATAATGAAGAAGTTGAAAAATTCTTCTAGAACTAAGGTAATATAAAGCAAAGAAAGTCACTGATCAAAAAAAGTTTTTTAAATAAAACAAAATTTAAGAATACCTTGGGAACATATCCAGAAGATCCCATTTATTTACTATAGAACTAGAGTCAAGAAAGAAATGGTAGATTTAATGGAAAGGAAACAATAAGAGACTTCACATGCTAAGAAATATCAACTTTTGAATGTAGGCAAAATTAATAAACATATTTTGATACCTAAACATATTCTATTCTTTTTATTTAATTAAATTATGGATTAAGTTTCTAAAAGTTTTTGGACAGAAAATATATACAATTTAAAATGAAGCAAAAAACACCCTGGCCAGTACAATTATTTACAATGTAAAACACCACAATTTAAAAAAAGAATGTGGCCTTTAGTCAAAATCATATTTGATTTTGGTAGTCACAAAATTCTGAGAGCTATAGAAAATCGTTTTTAGAATATTGGGAAACAGAGACACTTCTTTCTGAATAAAAGTTAAATAATGTAGTATTCCTGTTAACAAAACAAAAAAATAATTCTGGAAATTTCAGATTATGGGATAAAAGAAAGTCAGTGTCTAATGTAGCCAGTTTAAGAATGATTAACTATCATCACCACCACCACCATCACCCAGATTATATCAACAAAATGCCAAGTGAGGTGTAGTAGTGAAAATATGCTAAACTTTTAACTCATAAAGTTAGAATGATGATATCTCATTTGATCTCACTTTAACTTTGACAACAAAAAGGAAAATAATCTTTTTAATGTTTATTAAATATAATAGTAGGAGAGTAGGATGCATACTTTCAAATAAAAACAAAATAATAAATCTACATCATACAAAAGAAGAGATGGAAATAAAGAGAAAAGAGTGAAGAGTTAGGTGACATAACTCAAACCTAAGAAAAATAACACCAGTGAATTTACAGTGCATTTATATGAAAAAATATTATACAACTATTAAAGTATTTATGAATGTATTCATTCTAGATAAAAAGTCACTATGTTTATAGATAAAGCAAAAATAAATCTTTATATGTAATCTAATTTTAATTGTTTTAAAAAGACATCATAGTTGATAATAATGACAAGAATAATAGTAATCATGATTTATGGAATTATATAATTAATTTTCCAAATACTACTATGAGATAGGAACATTAGATCTGTGATAAAAATGTGATACATCAACACAAGAGAGTTTCTGAAATTTGGCAATTTTCACACACCTAGAAACTTTAGTGTACAATTCTAAATTATGACTATTTTTCAAACAGTCTAGCAGTTTCAACTCTAGCAGTTAGGAAGCCTGTTAATAAGTGCTAGGTTGCCTCTACTCAAGAGCAATAAGAGCAGAAAATGGAGCTAAGTTGAAAATATTCTTAGTAAACAAAGACTGGCAGTCTTAATAGCACTAGGAACTTAATCAAAACCTCTGCCAACCCCAGGCTGAACAATAAACTACTATGACCCACAGCAACTCATAGGAAACCAGGAATAAAGTAAAATCCAGAAGTATGTGTCTGAATCTAAGACTGCACACTCTCAGGAGTGTCAAAGGGTTTTGAGAAGAAAAATCTCATCTGTTAGACCTAGGGTGAAAATGGGACAAAATAATTCCTTACTGTGATAAAAACCTCCAATACACACACACACACACTACACACTCACACAATTATATGGGGGTAAAATACAACTTGCTAAAAGTCTTTGCTAGGATTAAGTATAATCTTAGACTTGTAAGTGGCATATGTTAATCTGGGGAATTTCTTAAAGAGCCAGGCTAAAAAATAAAAACAAAACAAACAAAAATCAGAGGCTACATATTGCAGGGAAAGAAATTTCATATAATCAGTTTAGTCAAGCCATTATACAAATAAATAAATGACCATGGAAACAACATCACCTTCAGGGGTTGAAGGGTTGAGTGTCCAGGGTAGATATAATATTGTTTATTATCTAAAATATCTAGTTTTCAACAAAGCATAGAAGACATATAATATAATAGGAAGGTGTGATTATTATACAGGAAAAACATCAGGTAATAAAATTTATTTTTGAAGGAGCTCTGTTAAACTTGACTAACAAAGACTTTAAATCAGCTATTATAAATATGTTCAGAGAATTAAAGGAGATGATGTCCAAAAAATGTAAGGAAGGCATGATGACAATGTGGCATAAAATAAATTATGTCAAAAAAGAGATAAATATTACAAAAAAATAATTTAATGAAAATTCTGGCATTGAAAAATGACAATAAAATTTTTTAAAATTCACTAGAGGCCTTCAAAGTAGATTTGAGTTGTTAGAAAAATAGCAAACTTGAACACAGATATATAGAGATGATGCAGTCTGAAGAACACAGAAATAAAAAGAATTAAGAAAATTAAACAGAGCCTCAGAGAAATGTGGAATACTTTAGTTCATCAACATACATATAATGAGAGTATTAGATGGAAAGAAGGGAAAGAACATAAAAATATTCAAAGAAATAACAGCTGAAAACTTTCCAAATTTGATAAAAATAGTAATGTATATATTGAAGAAGTTCAATGAATTCCAATAGGATAAACACAAAAGATCCACTCCCAGACAAATCATAATAAAAATGCCGACTACTGACAAAGAAAAAAATCATATAAATGGAACCCTAATAAGATTAACAGCTGACTTTTCATCAAAAAGAATGGAGAAGAAAAGACACCTTAACTATATATCCTAAGTAGTGAAATTTTTTTAAAAACCTCAAAAATATAGATTTAGCAAAACCATATTTCAAAAATATAGGTAAAATAAAGACATTCCAAGATTGGCAAAACCTGAGAAGATATTTTACTGGTATTCTACCATTCAAGAAATACTAAAGAGAGTTCTTCATGCTAAAATCAAATGAGTACAATACTGAGTGAAGTCAGTCAGATACAGAAAGACAAATGTCATATGATATTGCTTATATGTGAAATCTAAAAAAAAAGGTATAAATGAAATTATTTACAAAACAAAAGTAGAGTCACAGATATAGAAAACAAATTTACAGTTACGAGAGGATAAGTGGGGAGGGGATAGGGATAAATTGGGAGATTGAGATTGACATATACACACTACTATATATAAAATAGATAACTCATAAGAACCTACTGTATGGCACAGGGAACTCTACTCAATATTCTGTAATGGCCTATATGGGAGAAGAATATAAAAAGAATGGATATATGTATATATATAACTGATTCACTTTGCTGTACACCTGAGACTAATGCAATATTGTAAATCAACTAAACTTCAATAAAAATTTTTTTTAAAGTATAAATTCTGATGATCAAAAAACAAGCAATCAAAAAATAAATCAAGTGACTACTGACAATAGTTAAAATTTATGCAAAAAATGTTTAAATAATGCTGGTTAAGTTAATTATGAATTATAAAATACTATAATTGTATATTTCTTTCTTTTCTCAACTGATTTAAAAAGTAAATATATAAAATATTTACATAATTATATTTTTGAATTTGTTTATAATATATAGAAATATAATATATCATATAATAAGAGCACAGAGGTGGCAACAGGGAACAAAGATATATTTGAGTAAGAAAATGACTCAAGAAAATAACTCACAGAAAGAAATCTGCAGAAATCAAAATGGTAGGTAAAGATAATATTACAAATTCTATAAGTATATACTCTCCTTTTTTACTCTCAGCTTATTTGAAATACATAAAATGATATAAAGTAATAATTATGATAATCTCTTGTTGATTTTATAACATGAAAGGAATATATATTAAAATAATAGCACAAAGAAGGGGGTATAGATAAAAACTATAAAAGAATAATGTTTTTATTTATTTATTTATTTATGGCTGCGTTGAGTCTTTGTTGCTGCTCATGGGCTTTCTCTAGTTGCAAGAGTGGGGGCTACTCTTCATTGCGGTGTGCGGGCTTCTCATTGTGGTGGCTTCTCTTTGTTGCAGAGCATGGGCTCCAGGTGTGCAGGCTTCAGTAGTTGTGGCTTGCAGGCTAAGTAGTTGTGGCACACAGGGTTAGTTGCTCCATGGCATGTGGGATCTTCCCAGACCAGGGCTCAAACCAGTGTTCCCTACATTGGCAGTAGGATTCTTAACTACTGTGTCACCAGGGAAGTCCCAAGTTTGTTTATTTTTAGAACTGAGGTTTTATATATCTAAAATATATCCAAGAAGTTAAGATGTTTAATATAAGCCCTAAAACAAGCAATAAAGTAATAAATATATATATATATATATAACTACTAAAGGGATTAATATGTTATACTAGCAAATATTCATTTCATAAAGACATTAAAGTGGAGCAGGGGATTAAGGGAATAAGAAGACTTGAGGCAGGGCTTCCCTGGTGGTGCAGTGGTTGAGAGTCTGCCTGCCAATGCAGGGGACACGGGTTTGTGCCCCGGTCTGGGAAGATCCCACATGCCGTGGAGCGGCTAGGCCCGTGAGCCATGGCCACTAAGCCTCCATGTCCGGAGCCTGTGCTCCACAACAGGAGAGGCCACAACAGTGAGAGACCAGCATGCCACAAAAAAAAAAAAAAAAAAAGACTTGAGGCATATAGAAAACTATAATTAAATGGCAGATGTTGATTCTACCATATTATTAATGACAATAAATGTGAACTTATTAAACAATCCAAACAAAAGGCAGAGATTATTAGAGTTTAAAATACAACTGTATGCTGTCTGCAGAAGACACAATTTAGATTTAAAGAAACAAGTTGAAAATAAAATGATGAAAAAACAGTGAGTGAGAGAGCTGGGGTGGCTAAAATAAACCATAATAGGCTTTAAAACAAAAATATTAGAGATAAAGAGGGGTATTTTATGATGATAAACTTGTTATCATATCTGGTAGAAACAGTAATTATACACATGTATACAGCTAACAGCAGAGACCCAAAATACATAAAGCAAAAACTGGCAAAATTTGAGAGAAAAAAAAATTCAAAAATAATAGTTGGAGAGCTCAATTCTCCATTTTCAATAATAAATAGAATTAGGCAGAAGATCAAAAGAAAATGGAAGACTTGAATAACCTGAAAATTCCAACTAGACCTAACAGATCAGTATAGAATACTTCACCCAACAACAGCAGATTTCATATTCTTTCAGGAGCACATGGAACATTCTATGAGATAGACCATAAGTTAGGCTATAAAACAAGCCTTAATAAATTTGAAGACATTGAAATCATTCAAAGTATGTTCTCTGATGATAATGGAATGAAATTAGAAATCAATTCAATTTATTTCAATGTATTAAAATTAGAAATTAGAAGAAAATTTAGGAAAAAATTTTAAAAAACTAGCAATGAACAATCCAAAAATAAAATTTAAAACATCAATTTATAAAATCAAAGTACCAAAACACTTAGGAATAAATGTATCAAAAGGAGTACAAGACTTGTACACTGAAAATTACATAGCATCATTGAAAGTAATTAAATAAGACGTTTTAAATAATTGGAAAAACATCCCATGTTAATGGATTGGAAGACTTAATGTTATTAAGATGACTATATTCTCCAAAATGATATACAAATTCACTACAATCAAAAATACAATAAGGCTAAAAAAATCACAGATATCTTTTTTTGATAGAAACTGACACACTGATTCTAAGATTCAAATGGAAATGGAAGATGTAAAGAACAGTCAAAATAATCTTGAAAAAATATGTTGGAGAATCATACTTCCAGACTTCAAAACTTTCTAGAAAACTACAGGAACATGACAATGTGGTACTGGCACATGGACAGACACATAGAAATTGTAATAAAATTTAGAGTTCAGAAAAAAAAGACCCTAATATTTGTAATTGATTGGTTTGACAAGGTTTACAAAATAACTCAAAGGGGAAAGATATTTCTTTTCAAACAAATAGCAATGGAACAACTGAATATTCACATGCAGAAGAGTTAGTCCTTATTTACACTATACACAGAAATTAACTGTAAATGGAACATAGACCTAAATGTAAGAGCTTAAAACTATAAAACTCTTAGAAGGATACATAAATCTATATGGTCTTGATTTAGGAAATGTTTTTTTAGATATGATACCAAATGCACATGTGACAAAAAATAATTAAATTGGACTATATGGAAATTTAAAACATTGTGAAGATAATATCATTAAAAAATTAAAAGATAACCCACAACCATGTTGGCAAATCATATATCTGATGGTGGATTGATATCCAGAATATTTAAAACACAACTCAATAATAAAAAGACAAGTTGCTCAATTAATAAATGACACAGTATTTGTATAAAATACTCAAAATATTAAACAGTAATACTCAAAAGAGAGGAAACACAGCAGGAAAAATAAAGAGACAGAAAGAAAGGGACAGACCTCTTGAGACAAAGAGAGATGCAGAGAGACCCAAGGAGGAGCAAAGATATAGGTAAATAAAATGATCACAGTGACAAATGGATTTAAACATGAATTTAAATAGATGCACGGAGGATTTTACAATATAAAGGGAGGTAAAAGGAGTTTATTTTACTTTCATCAATGGAAGCATATTTTACTGAAACTTTGCTTCAAAGGAAATTTTAAAACAGTTGAAACAACCACAAAATTAGACTTTTAAGGTAAAATTTACCTAGAGGTATTAGTGTAAAACTGTTCTGCTAAGTGGTGTAATGGTTGGTCATTAATGATAGAAGCCAAGAGAACACTTCAAGGATAACACTTCTCACTGACACTCTTCCTTCTATCTTACCTTTTTTCTATCTTCTTAGCTTTTCTTTCTTTGAGAAAGTAATCTTACAATACCTGAGTGATTTTAATTTTGTTTTGTTGATTTTATTTTATTTTGGTACAAGTCTATCTCTACCACTTTTTTTTTACCATATCTTATTATTTAATTTTAGAAATAAGAAAGAGATGAACATAACCTGCTGTGCATGCTTGCCACAGATAAATACAATTATGTGCCACATCTCCACTGAACCATCTCTGAGTGAGTAGGAGGTACATTTGCTGTAAGCCACAATAAGCACAGTTCAGAAATGAAAATCAGTGTGGTTATAAGTAATTTTAGTGAACATATTTATAACTGAGTCACACAGTTACAAAAAAAACCATTTTTTAAAATTCATATAACTGTGAATACTTATTAAAGAATTTTGGTTACAGTTCATTAGTCCTGAAGAAATGTACTTTAAATTTCACTCAAGGAAATTGCAGATTTATATTAACTAACACAGAAAAAATAAATGATGAAATGAAAGTCACTCTTGGATTACATTTTTACTTAAATGACCATATGTACTGTTAATTTGAAAATGAATAATCCATGAGCAAAATAGAAGACTAAACCTTACAGAGATTTTGAATGAATTTGGAGCTTTAAAATATTGATCAAGAAATGAAAGAGTCATTGTTAAAACCTTCTACATGTAATACTGAAGTCACAAAAACACTTTCCTGATAAAGGCACATGAGCACAGGAAGGAATATCCTGAATATTTTTTTATCAGGGCCATAGGAAGTGAGTGATTGACATTCATTAGACAACCAAGTTGGCTTCAGCTTGCGCTTCTTAGACAGATCAATGCCCTAATTATTCTTCCTTGTCAGTTCTGAGATTACTATTGAATTTCCATAGCAAAGTGGATACATACAATCTGATTATCTGTTTAGTTTAATATTCTCCATAAATAAAATAACCAAGTGATATGCTCTTACCTGACCTTGTTTTGCTGACCATCATGTGTATCAGAAAACTTCTGGTTTCCAGTGATGCTGATCTAAGGCCTCACAGGTTTTTGCTGATATTGTACCTTGTCCCTGAAGGAGACACAGATATAAGACATAGGAAAAACATGAGAAAAATTCAGCAGAAGGGTAAATTAAAACTACAACTTGGGGAATAACAAGAGAAGGTCAATAATATTAATTTTATATAATGAATGAATTTAAATGATGAACTAGATACAAAAAACTTAGAAATTACAATAAAATTTAATAAATATAAGAAAATTATTGTTTTCAGAAAAGGAAAATGAGACTTAGAAAATGATTTGTCCATCATCACAAAGTGATAGGGTGATATAAAAGGAATCTAATTCTAGATCATTTGACATCAAACAATTTGTTCCTTTGCAAAATATATTTGAGAGAAAAAAAAATTTATGTGGGTCAGTTTTCATAAGTCTTTTCTTCTCTTGGGCACATTATAGTTTTGCCTTCATTTCTGGGAAAATTTATCTTTCCTTCCATGTATTTTCTTGACTAATTCTTGTTTTATTTCTGACATTCATTTACATGGTTTAATTCTCATTTAAAGAATTAAGTTGAGAATTTATTTTGTTATAGTTGCTGTGTAATGTTGACTAATACTTTTGTCTACTTACATTGTAGACAAGATTCAAGAGCATCCTCTTTCATTAGTCTAGCAAAGGACAGTTTTGTGGTTTAATTGATGGCTTCTTGTGTTTTTGTTTTCTTTTAGTAAGATATTATTCCTATGTTGTTCTCTTTTATCTTAAAAGTTCCTCAATATCCCATGTTCATTATTTTTTCTCTCATTATTTTGTCTCCAAAGTATTGTTTTCCCTTCTTTTCCCCAGTGGTGATACTTTTTAAAGATTGCCTCAAGTTTCCCACACTTAAAAATCTTTTCCCCATAATATTTGTTTTGATCTACCATGACATCTTTCTTGTAATTTCACAGTTCAGTATTGTTTTAAACTGATATTCCAGAAATACACAGTTAGTTGCTTCAGCATATTTCCTCACATATGCTTCTTTTAGTATTTATGGGGGTTTCTTGGGGGTTTTTTTGGTTTTTTTTTTTTTTGCGTTACACAGGCCTCTCAGTGTTGTGGCCCCTCCTGTTGTGGAGCACAGGCTCCAGACACGCAGGCCCAGTGGCCATGGCTCACGGGCCCAGCCACTCCACAGCACGTGGGATCCTCCTGGACCAGGGCACGAACCCACGTCCCCTGCATCGGCAGGTGGACTCTCAACCACTGTGTCACCAGGGAAGCCCAGTATTTATGTTTTGAGAAATATTAAGTTTATTGTTCTTGTTAATGTTTATTTTAGACCTAATATTTTACATAGGTGATTCAGGCTAGCATTTTCTATAGTGTTGATCTCATTATAAGGCTGATATGGATCACATGTAAAATAATTTATTGTACAAGGGAAGTATTTTCATAATGACTAATTCAGATATATTCAGTGATATCTCAAGGTATACAGATTGAAACAAGAATACAGTTTTCACAAGAATAACTAATGAAAATGAAACACAAATTATACCTTATGTTTTAAAGAGATTACTAGATAGCTCAGTAATGCATGCTTGGTCTTACTTGTTATTCTAGAAAATCACTAATCTTTTGGAAAATCAAAAATAAGTACCATAGCATTAATCATAAAACCTAAATGCAGTAATATGAACCTCATTTGATGGGTGAAAATAACTTTAAAAATTCTATTTACTACTGACTTGTAATAAATATTTGCATAGGTAAGAATTTTTTTTCGAAATTATAAATGACAAACTAGGAATCCATCTTAACTGGCAGAAATAAAACCGACATGGAAATCAGTGAAACACATTTTTTTCATGCTCCAAAATTCTATGCTTTGATATCTTGCTAAAGTATTTGATTAAAGATAGGCTGAAAACTTGTAAGGAGATGGAAAACAAATTTATCTATCAGTGAAATACCTTTAATCTTATGCAACCATTATCAACACACTGCAGGATATTCAACAAAGAGGAAAAATATGGCATTACTAAAGACTCAAGGTAAGCAAGGGCTATCATTTATTTATTTATGATTTCTTTGTTTTAAAAAAGGCATAGGTTATCTTTTTATAAATTCATTTAAGCCCAGTGATTACTTCTGGCTATGTCTCATTAAAACAATAGGCCATGCTTTTAGAGAGAGTTCAAGATAGCAGAGTAGGAGGACACTGGACTCACCTCCCCTCACAAACATTTCAAAACTACAAATACATATATAGAACAACTTTCACTGAAATTGACCTGGGAACTAGCTGTTAATAAAGAACAACACAGGGGGCTTCCCTCGTGGTGCAGTGGTTAAGAATCTGCTTACCAATGCAGGGGACACTTGTTCAATCCCTGGTCCGGGAAGATCCCACATGCCGTGGAGCAACTAAGCCTATGTGCCACAACTACTGAGCCTGTGCTCTAGAGCTCATGAGCCACAATTACTGAGCTCGAGTGCCACAACTATAGAAGCCTGTGCACCTAGAGCCCATGCTTCGCAACAAGAGAAGCCACCGCAATGAGAAAGCTGTGCACTGCAACAAAGAGTAGCCCCTGCTTGCCGCAACTAGAGAAGGCCTACATGAAGCAACGAAGACCCAATGCAGCCAAAAATAAATAAATAAAATTTAAAAAAAAGAAAGATAGAACAACACAAAGTTTGCATGAGAAGCAAGCTGGTCAGGAACTGCACCTCTAGCAGGGGACAAAAGAAGAGGAGACTTATCACAGGCTTGGGGATCTTACCTGGGAAGTAAGGTGGTTGAGCTACATATTAGGCACCCCAGCTCTGGGGTCCAATACCAGGAAGACAAGCCCCTTAGCTTATTTGAAAACTAGTGTGGCTTACTGGAGGGCTATATGAAACTGAGACTCCACTCTTAAGAGCACATTCACAGATTTGCTTACTTCCAGTCACAAGGCAGAGGAAGTAGACAGAAAATTGCCTGGGGCTCTGGCCAGCCTGCCAGGACCATCCCAGTGGGCCCCCCAGCCCACACTCGGCTCCTGCTCCAGTGCTTCTTTCTTCAGTGCTTCTCACCACTAAGGCAGAAGCTACCTTTGTCAATGAGACTGCACACATTTGGAGGGAAAGTAGCTAGGTCAGACTCAGTCCCTATCTCTGACCGGGACATGCTTTGGTGTTCACACTCTGAATGGAGTGAAGGTAGCTCCAGGGCAGAGACCAACACCTCCACAGAGCACAGTCCTGTGCACACTTGGGTAGGGGCAGAGACAGCTCAGTGGTGTGGTGCCAACCTCTCTAGCCCCAAGCCAGCTACCAACTAAGGTGTGCCCACCAGGGGAAAAAGTAAAACCAGAACTAAGTGTAGCCCCAAGCCATCAGGTCCCTGCAATGTCCTAAACCAAGGTGGAGCCTGCCATCACACCAGGGAGAAACTCAACTCACTCAGGGTTCCTGCTCCAGCCCCTTGGGCCCCAACCATGCCCCAGATAGAGTGGTGATGGCCACTAAACATGGGAGAAGCCCCTGCTTACAGCTGGCTCAGCTCCAGCCTCTCCAATTCCATCCCTACCTCTCACCAAAGTGGAGGCTACCAGCACACCTTGGGAGAAGACACAGACCATGCTCACTAAAAATCTGGGTTTCCACCAAAGCCACTGGACACATGCAGACTGAAGAGGGATGTTCCACACAAGGACACAACTTTAAGACTTGGATAGGTAAATGCTTCACCTAATTTCACAGGGACAAAGTTAAACAAAACGAGAAATATGTTTAAAATGAAAGAACAAGAAAAAAACCCCTGGAAAAAAAAACCCTAATGAAACACATATAAATAATTTACCTTAGGCTGGGGGAAAGAACAGATAAACACAAGAATATAATAACTGCAAAGAAAAAGTAAACTAGTGGGAATTAACAGCAGTTTAAGTAATACAACAGGACACACAAGCAGTCTGGTAGAATAATGGAAATCACCTAATCAGAACAGCAAAAAGGAAAAAAAAATTAAAATGAGTATAGTTTAAGGGACCTCTGAGACAACATCAATCATACTAACATTTGTAGTATAGGGGTCCTAGAAGGAGAAGAGAGAGAAAAAAATGCAGAAAATATATTTGATGAGATACTGGCTGAAAACTTCCAGAACCTGAAGAAAGAAACAGGTCTTCAGCTAAAGGAAACACAGAGAGTCTCAAACAAGATAAACCCAAAGAGATCCACACCAAGACATATCATAATTTAAATGATAGACATTAAAGATAAAGGAATTCTAAAGGCAGCAAGAGAAAATCAAAGAGCCACATACAAGGGAACCTTCCTAAAGCTATCAACTAGTTTTTCAGCAGAAAACCTGCAGGCCAGAAGGGAGTGGCCAAATATATTTAAAGTGCTGAAAGAAAAAAACCTACAACTTAGGATATTATAGCCAGTATGGTTATCATTCAGAATTGAAGGGGAGATAAAGAGGTTCTCAGACAAGTTAAAACTAAGAGTTCATCAACACTAAACTGATCTTCCAAGAAGTGTTAAAGTGTCTTCTTTAAGTGAAATAAAGGTGCTACAACAAGAAATAAGAAAGTATGAGAAAGGAAAAATCCTACTGGTAAAGGCAAATATAAAGTAAAGTAAGTAAAGGCAGTCGATCAACCACTTACATAAGCTAGTCCAAAGCTTAAAAGAGAAAAATTGTAAAATCAACTCTAACTACAATAAACGGTTAAGGAATAGACATGAAGATGTAAACTATGACATAAAAAATGCAAAACATCAAAACATGAGGTTGGAAAGTAAAAAATGTAGAGCTTTTAGAGTGTGTATGAACTTAAATGACTATCAATTGAAAATAACTAGATATAGCTATAGATGAACTCCATAGTAACCAAAAATGAAAAACGTACAATACACAAAAACTAGAGAGAAAAGAACACTAACATAACACTAAAAAAAAAAAAAAAATCAAGGCACAAAGGAAAGCCTAAAAAAAGAACAGAGAAGAACTACAAAAACAACCAGAAAACAAATAACAAAATGGAAATACACAGCATATACCTCTCAGTAATCACTTTAAATGTCAATGGACTAAATTCCCCAATCAAGAGACAGGATGGCTGACTGGATTTAAAAAATTCATCTATATGCTGCCTACAAAAAACTCACTTCAGAACTAAAAACATATAGACTGAAAGTAAAGGAATGGAAAAAGATGTTCCATGTAAATGGAAACAAAAAGAGAGCTGGAGTACCAATAATCATATCAGGCAAAGTAAACTATAAAACAAAGTCTATAATAAAAGACAAAGAAGGGCATTATGTGATGATAAAGGGATCAATACAAGAAGAGGATATAACATTTGTAAACATACATGCATCTAATACAGGGGCACCTAAATATATAAAGCAATTATTAACAGACATAAAGGGAGAAATTGACAATAATAAAATAATAAGAGGGGACTTTAACACCCACTTATATCGAAGGACAGATCTTCCAGAGAAAAAATCAATAAGGAAACAGTGGTCTTAAATGACACATTAGACTAGGTGGAGTTGATAGATATCACAGGACATTTCATCCAAAAACAGCAGAATACACATTCTTTTCAACTGCACATGGGATATTCTCCAGGGTGGATGACATAGTAGGCCATAAAACATGTCTCAACAAATTCACGAGGAAAGAAATTATGTCAAGAATCTTTTCCAAACACAACTGTATGGCACTAGAAATCAATAACAGAAAGAAAATGGGAAAAATGCAGACACATGAAGACTAAACAACATACTGCTAAGAAACCAATGGGTCAATGAAGAAATCAAAGAGAAAACCAGAAAACACTTTGAGACTAATGAAAATGAAGCACAACTTTTCAAAATCTATGGAATGTAGCAAAAGCAGTTCTAAGAGGAAAGTTTATAGTAATACAGGCCTACCTCAAGAAATAAGAAAAATCTCAAATAAACCACCTAAACTACCATCTAAAGGAATTAGAAAAAGAAAAGCAAACAGATCCCAGAGTCAGTAGAAGGAAGGAAATAATAAAGAACAAAGAGGAAATAAATAAAATAGAGTCCAAAAAAACAATGGAAAAGATCAGTGTAACCAAGAGTTTATTTTTTGAAAAGATAAACAAAACTAATAAGCCTTTAACTAGACTCATTAAGAAAAAAAGAAAGAGGAACTAAATAAACAAAATAAGAAATGAAAAATGAGAAAATACAATTGATATCACAGAAAACAAACTTACGGTTACCAGGATGGGGGGGGGGATAAATTGGGAGATATGGATTTATATATACACACTAATATACATAAAATAGATAACTAATAAGGACCTACTGCATAGCACAGGGAACTCTACTCTGTAATGGCCTATATGGGAAAAGAATCTAAAAAAGAATGGATATATGTATATGTATAATTGATTCGATTTGCTGCACACCTGAAACTAATGCAACACTGTAAATCAGCTATACTCCAATAAAAATAAAAAATTTTTAAATGGAAAACAAAACAAAAAATTACAATCATAAGAGAATACTATGAACAGGTATATGCCAGCAAACTAGACAACCTACAAGAAACAGATATATTACTAGAAACATACAGGACTTCCGGGTAAGATGGCAGAAGAGTAAGACGCAGAGATCACCTTCCTCCCCACGGATACACCAGAAATACAGCTACACGTGGAACAACTCCTACAGAACACCTACTGAATGCTGGCAGAAGACCCCAGACCTCCCAAAAGGCAAGAAACTCCCCACATACCTGGGTAGGGCAAAGCGGAGAGATTCCCGCACAGAGGATCGGTGCCGAGCGGCACTCACCCGCCCGAGAGGCTTGTCTGCTCGCCCGCCGGGGCGCGCAGCGCTGGAAGCTGAGGCTCGGGCTTCGGTCAGAGCGCAGGGAAAGGACTGGGGCTGGCGGCGAGAACTCAGCCTGAAGGGGGCTAATGTGCCACAGCTAGCCGGCAGGGAGTCCGGGAAAACTCTGGAGCTGCCGAAGAAGCAAGAGACTTTTTCTTCCCTCTTGGTTTCCTGGTGCGCGAGGAGAGGGGATTAAGAGCGCTGCTTAAAGGGGCTCCACAGACGGGCGCGAGTCGCGACTGAAAGCGCGGAGCCCAGTGACGGGCGTGGGACGCTGGGGCTGCGGCTGCCGGCGCCAAGAAGCCTGTGTGCGAGCGCAGGTCACTGTCCACACCGCCCTTCCGGGAGCCTGTGCAGCCCGCCACTGCCGGGGTCCCGGGATCCAGGGGCGGCTCACAACGCCACCCATTAGCAGAGAGGTGGCCTAAAATCATAAAAAGTCTGCAGACACCCCAAAACACACCACCAGACGTGGACCTGCCCACCAGAAAGACAAGATCCAACCTCATTCACCAGAACACAGGCACTAGTACCTTCCACCAGGAAGCCTACACAACCCACTAAACCAACCTTAGCCACTGGGGACAGACACCAAAAACAACGGGAACTACAAACCTGCAGCCTGCAAAAAGGAGACCCCAAACACAGTAACATAAGCAAAATGAGAAGACAGAAAAACACACAGCAGGAGAAGGAGCAAGATAAAAACCCACCAGACCTAACAAATGAAGACGTAATAGGCAGTCTACCTGAAAAAGAATTCAGAATAATGATGGTAAAGATGATCCAAGATTCTATATCCCAGATCCAAAATCTTGGAAATAGAATAGACAAAATGCAAGAAACAGTTAACAAGGACCTAGAAGAACTAAAGATGAATCAAGCATCAATTAAAAACACAGTACATGAAATAAAAAATACTCTAGATGGGATCAATAGCAGAATAACTGAGGCAGAAGAACGGATAAGTGAGGTGGAAGATAAAATAGTGGAAATAACTGCTGCAGAGCAAAATAAAGAAAAAAGAATGAAAAGAACAGAGGACAGTCTCAGAGACCTCTGGGACAACATTAAACGCACCAACATTCGAATTATAGGGGTTCCAGAAGAAGAAGAGAAAAAGAAAGGGACTGAGAAAATATTTGAAGAGATTATAGTTGAAAACTTCCCTAATATGGGAAAGGAAATAGTTGATCAAGTCCAGGAAGCACAGAGAGTCCCATACAGAATAAATCCAAGGAGAGATACGCCAAGACACATATTAATCAAACTGTCAAAAATTAAACACAAAGAAATCATATTAAAAGCAGCAAGGCAAAAACAACAAATAACACACAAGGGAATCCCCATCAGGATAACAGCTGATCTCTCAGCAGAAACTCTACAAGCCAGAAGGGAGTGGCAGGACATAATTAAAGTGATGAAGGAGAAAAACCTGCAACCAAGATTACTCTACCCAGCAAGGATCTCATTCAGATTTGATGGAGAAATTAAAACGTTTACAGACAAGCAAAAGCTGAGAGAGTTCAGCACCACCAAACCAGCTTTACAACAAATGCTAAAGGAACTTCTCTAGGCAAGAAACACAACAGAAGGAAAAGACCTACAATAACGAACCCAAAACAATTAAGAAAATGGGAACAGGAACATACATATCGATAATTACCTTAAATGTAAATGGACTAAATGCTCCCACCAAAAGACACAGATTGGCTGAATGGATACAAAAACAAGACCCATATATATGCTGTCTACAAGAGACCCACTTCAGACCTAGAGAAACATACAGACTGAAAGTAAGGGGATGGAAAAAGATATTCCATGCAAATGGAAACCAAAAGAAAGCTGGAGTAGCAATTCTCATATCAGACAAAATGGACTTTAAAATAAAGACTGCTAGAAGAGACAAAGAAGGACACTACATAATGATCAAGGGATCGATCCAAGAAGAAGATATAACAATTGTAAATATTTATGCACCCAACATAGGAGCACCTCAATACATAAGGCAAATACTAACAGCCATAAAAGGAGAAATCGACAGTAACACACTCATAGTAGGGGACTTTAACGCCCCACTTTCACCAATGGACAGATCTTCCAAAATGAAAATAAATAAGGAAACACAAGCTTTAAATGATACATTAAACAAGATGGACTTAATTGATATTTATAGGACATTCCATCCAAAAACAACAGAATACACATTTTTCTCAAGTGCTCATGGAACATTCTCCAGGATAGATCATATCTTGGGTCACAAATCAAGCCTTGGTAAATTTAAGAAAATTGAAATTGTATCAAGTGTCTTTTCTGACCACAATGCTATGAGACTAGATATCAATTACAGGAAAAGAGCTGTAAAAAATACAAACACATGGAGGCTAAACAATACACTACTTAATAACGAAGTGATCACTGAAGAAATCAAAGAGGAAATTAAAAAATACCTAGAAACAAATGACAATGGAGACACGACGATCCAAAACCTATGGGATGCAGCAAAAGCAGTTCTAAGAGGGAAGTTTATAGCAATACAATCCCACCTTAAGAAACAGGAAACATCTCGAATAAACAACCTAACCTTGCACCTAAAGCAATTAGAGAAAGAAGAACAAAAACACCCCAAAGTTAGCAGAAGGAAAGAAATCATAAAAATCAGATCAGAAATAAATGAAAAAGAAATGAAGGAAACGATAGCAAAGATCAATAAAACTAAAAGCTGGTTCTTTGAGAAGATAAACAAAATTGATAAACCATAAGCCAGACTCATCAAGAAAAGAAGGGAGAAGACTCAAATCAATAGAATTAGAAATGAAAAAGGAGAAGTAACAACTGACACTGCAGAAATACAAAAGATCATGAGAGATTACTACAAGCAACTCTATGCCCATAAAATGGACAACCTGGAAGAGATGGACAAATTCTTAGAAATGCACAACCTGCCAAGACTGACTCAGGAAGAAATAGAAAATATGAATAGACCAATCACAAGCACTGAAATTGAAACTGTGATTAAAAACCTTCCATCAAACAAAAGCCCAGGACCAGATGGCTTCACAGGCGAATTCTATCAAACATTTAGAGAAGAGCTAACACCCATCCTTCTCAAACTCTTCCAAACAATATCAGAGGAAGGAACACTCCCAAACTCATTCTACGAGGCCACCATCACCTTGATACCAAAACCAGGCAAGGATGTCACAAAGAAAGAAAACTACAGGCCAATATCACTGATGAACATAGATGCAAAAATCCTCAACAAAATACTAGCAAACAGAATCCAACAGCACATTAAAACAATCATACACCATGATCAAGTGGGGTTTATTCCAGGAATGCAAGGATTCTTCAATATACGCAAATCAATCAATGTGATACACCATATTAACAAGTTGAAGGAGAAAAACCATATGATCATCTCAATAGATGCAGAGAAAGCTTTCGACAAAATTCAACACCCATTTATGATAAAAACCCTGCAGAAAGTAGGCATAGAGGGAACTTTCCTCAACATCATAAAGGCCATATATGACAAACCCACAGCCAACATTGTCCTCAATGGTGAAAAACTGAAACCATTTCCACTAAGATCAGGAACAAGACAAGGATGGCCACTCTCACCACTCTTATTCAACCTAGTTTTGGAAGTTTTAGCCACAGCAATCAGAGAAGAAAAGGAAATAAAAGGAATCCAAATTGGAAAAGAAGAAGTAAAGCTGTCACTGTTTGCAGATGACATGATACTATACATAGAGAATCCTAAAGATGCTACCGAAAAACTACTAGAACTAATCAATGAATTTGGTAAAGTTGCAGGATACAAAATTAATGTACAGAAATCTCTGGCATTCCTGTACACTAATGATGAAAAATCTGAAAATGAAGTCAAGAAAACACTCCCATTTACCATTGCAACAAAAAGAATAAAATATCTAGGAATAAACCTACCTAAGGAGACAAAAGACCTGTATGCAGAAAATTATAAGACACTGATGAAAGAAATTAAAGATGATACAAATAGATGGAGAGATATACCATGCTCCTGGATTGGAAGAATCAATATTGTGAAAATGACTCTACTACCCAAAGCAATCTACAGATTCAATGCAATCCCTATCAAACTACCACTGGCATTTTTCACAGAACTAGAACAAAAAATTTCAAAATTTGTTTGGAAAAACGAAAGACCCCGAATAGCCAAAGCAATCTTGAGAACGAAAAACGGAGCTGGAGGAATCAGGCTCCCTGACTTCAGACTATACTACAAAGCTACAGTAATCAAGACAGTGTGGTACTGGCATAAAAACAGAAAGATAGATCAGTGGATCAGGATAGAAAGCCCAGAGATAAACCCACGCACATATGGCCAACTTATCTTTGATAAAGGAGGCAGGAATGTACAGTGGAGAAAGGACAGCCTCTTCAGTAAGTGGTGCTGGGAAAACTGGACAGGGACATGTAAAAGTTTGAGATTAGATCATTCCCTAACACCATACACAAAAATAAGCTCAAAATGGATTAAAGACTTAAATGTAAGGCCAGAAACTATCAAACTCTTAGAGGAAAACATAGGTAGAACACTCTATGACATAAATCACAGCAAGATCGTTTTGGACCCACCTCCTAGAGAAATGGAAATAAAAACAAAGATAAACAAATGGGACCTAATGAAACTTCAAAGCTTTTGCACAGCAAAGGAAACCATAAACAAGACCAAAAGACAACCCTCAGAGTGGGAGAAAATATTTGCAAATGAAGCAACTGACAAAGGATTAATCTCCAAAATTTATAAACAGCTCATGCAGCTCAGTAGCAAAAAAACAAACAACCCAATCCAAAAATGGTCAGAAGACTTAAATAGGCATTTCTCCAAAGATATACAGACTGCCAACAAACACATGAAAGAATGCTCAACATCATTAATCATTAGAGAAATGCAAATCAAAACTACAATGAGATATGATCTCACACCAGTCAGAATGGCCATCATCAAGAAATCTAGAAACAATAAATGCTGGAGAGGGTGTGGAAAAAAGGGAACACTCTTGCACTGCTGGTGGGAATGTGAATTGGTACAGCCACTATGGAGAACAGTATGGAGGTTCCTTAAAAAACTAAAAATAGAACTACCATATGACCCAGCAATCCCACTACTAGGCATATACCCTGAGAAAACCATAATTCAAAAAGAGACATGTACCAAAATGTTCATTGCAGCTCTATTCACAATAGCCCGGAGCTGGAAACAACCTAAGTGTCCATCATCGGATGAATGGATAAAGAAGATGTGGCACATATATACAATGGAATATTACTCAGCCATAAAAAGAAACGAAACTGAGCTATTTGTAATGAGGTCGATAGACCTAGAGTCTGTCATACAGAGTGAAGTAAGTCAGAAAGAGAAAGACAAATACCGTATGCTAACACATATATACGGAATTAAAAAAAAAAAAAAAAGTCATGAAGGACCTAGGGGCAAAACGGGAATAAAGACACAGACCTACTTGAGAATGGACTTGAGGATATGGGGAGGGGGAAGGGTAAACTGTGACAAAGCGAAAGAGAGGCATGGACATATATACACTACCAAACGTAAGGTAGATAGATAGTGGGAAGCAGCCACAGAGCACAGGGAGATCAGCTCGGTGCTCTGTGACTGCCTGGAAGGGTGGGATGGGGAGGGTGGGAGGGAGGGAGATGCATGAGGGAAGGGATGTGGGAACAGATGTATATGTATGACTGATTCACTTTGTTGTAAAGCAGAAACTAATTAAAAAAATTAAAAAAAAAAAAGAAACTTACAATCTTCTAAGACTGAATCAGGAAGAAATAGATAACTGTACAGACAAATTACTAGTATTGAAATTGAATCAGTATCAAAAATCCCCCAACAAACAAAAGTTTGGGACCAGACAGCTTCACAGGATAATTCTACCAAACATATAAAGGAGAGTTAATACCTATCCTTCTCAAATTATTCCAAAAAATTGAAGAGGATTGAACATCCCCAAATTCATACCATAAGGCCATTCTTACTCTGATACCAAAAGCAGAAAACGCACCACAAAATAGAAAATTACAGGCTAATATCCCTGATGAATACAAATGCTAAAATCCTCAACAAAATATTAGCAAGCCAAATTGAACAATATATACAAAGGATTATAGACCATGATAAAGTGGGATATATTCCAGGGATGCAAGGATGGTTCAATATCCACAAATCAATGAATGTGATAAGCCATATTAACAAAAGGAAAGATAAAAATCAGATGATCATCTCAGTAGATGCAGAAAAATCTTTGGACAAAATCAACATCCATTTATGATAAAAACTCTCAACAAAGTGGGTACAGTAAGTCACCTACAAACGAACCTTCAAGTTGCAAACTTTCAAAGATGAAAACATGCATTCGTGTGTCCAATCATGTTAGTTAGTTCACGTGTCTGTCATACATTGTCACATGCATGCATTCTCTACAAGTGGTTGTGCTTTTGTGTACTTTACTGTATAGTACTATATAGGGTACAGTAGTACAGTATCTTTATTTCAAGCCCAGGGTGTCTGGAAACAAGCATAAAAGCAGCAGTGATGTAGCTGGTACTACTGTAGTTTTCAAAGTACTGTACTGTAAGATTAAAAATGTTTTCTTTATTTTTTGTGTTTGTTTGCTTTTTATGTATTATTTGTGTGAAAAGTATTATAAACCTATTACAGTACAGTACTGTATAGCCAATTCGGTTAGATGAGTACCTAGGCTAAAATTGGACTTATGAAAGTGCTCTCAGAACTGAATTCATTCATATGTAGGGGACATAATAAACATAAATAAACGCCACATATAACAAGCCCATAGCTGACATCATACTCAATGGTGAAATGCTGAAAGAATTTCCTCTAGATCAGAAACAAGACAAAGGTGTTTACTCTCACCACTTCTATTCAACATAGTAATAGGAGTCCTAGTCACAGTAATACGAGATGAAAAAGAAATAAAAGACATTCAAGTTGGAATGGAAGAAGTAAAACTGTCACTATTTCAGATTACATAATACTATACATACAAAACCCTAATACTCCATCAAAAAAAAATTATTAGAGTAAATGAATTCAGTAATGAACTATCAGAAAGATTAATCAAGAAAACAATCCTATTTACAATCTCATCAAAGAAGCATTAAATGCATAGAAATAATCAAGGGTATGGAAGACCTATACAATGAAACTATAAGATATTGATGAAGGAAACTGAAGATGATACAAATAAATGAAAGGCATCCCATGTTCATGAATTGGAAGAAGTAATACTATTAAAATGTCCATACTCATCATGCAATCTACAGATTTAATGCAATCTCTATAAGAATACCCATGGCATTTTTTCACAGAACTAGAAAAATAATCCTAAAATTTGTATGGAACCACAAAAGACCACAAATAACCACAGCAATCTTGAGAAAAAAAGAAAAAAGCCAGCAGTATCACACTCCTTGACTTTGGATTATACAACAAAACTACAGTAATTAAAGCAGCACGGTACTGGCATAAAAATAGACACATAAATCAATGGAACAGAATATAGAGCCCAAAAATAAACCCACACACATGTGGTCAATTAATCTATGACAAAGGAGGAAAAATATACAATGGGGAAAAGACTGTCTCCAATAAATGGTGCTGAGAAAACTGGAGAGCTACATGCAAAAGAATTAGAATTCTTTTAGAATTCCTCACACCACATATAAAAATAAACTCAGTAAGTATCAAAGACTTAAATATAAGACCTAAATCCATAAAACTTCAAGAAGAAAACATAGGAAGTAAACTCTTTAGCACTGGTCCTAGTACTACTTTTTTTTTTTTTTTTTGGTATGTCTAGGCAGGCAATGGAAACAAAAGCCAAAATAAGCAAATGGGACTACATAAAACTAAAAACCTTGTACACAGTGTGGGAAACGATCAACAGAATGAAAAGGTCACTTAATGGGAACTTTGAATGGGAGAAGATATTTGCAAACAATATATATCAATCATAAGAAGTCAATATTCAAAATAAACAAAGAACTTATACAACCCAACATCAAAAAACCCAAGCAATCCAACTTAAAAAATGGGCAGATTACCTTAAAAGACATTTTTCCAAAGAAGAGATACAGTTGGCCAATAGGCACATGCAAAGTTGTTCAGTAACACTAATCATCAGGGAAATGCATGTCAAAACCACAATGAGTTATCACTTCACACCTCTCAGAATGGCTATTTTCCAAAAGATAACAAATAACAAGTGTTGGTGAGGTTGTGGAGAAAAAAGAACCCCTGTGCACTATTGGTGGGAATGTAAATTGGTGCAGCTATTATGGGAAACAGTATGGAGGTTTCTTTAAAAAATTAAAAATTGAACTACCATACAACCCAGCAATTTTATTACTCAATATTTATCTGAAGAACTTGAGAACACTAATTTGAAAAGACTTATGCACCCCTATGTACATTGAAGCATTATTTACTATAGCCATGATACACAAGCAACCTAAGTGCACATCAACAAATGAATGGATAAAGCTGATGTGGCATATATACACACATACATATATATACACACATACACATATATACACACATACATATACACACACATACACACACACAATGGAATATTATTTATCTATGAAAAAGAACTGTTGCATGTTGCCACTTTTTTTGAAACATGGGTGGACCTAGAGAGTACTATGCTAAGTGAAATAAGAGAGACAGAGAAGGACAAATACTGTATAAATTTGCATATATGTAGAAATCTAAAAAAACAAAATACACTCAGAAATACAGAGAACAGGCAATTGTCAGAGGGAGGGGACTGGGGAGAGGAGAGAACTAGCTGAAGGAGATTAAGAGGTACACATTTTCAGCTACAAAATAAGTTACAGGTATGAAATGTACAGTGTGGGAAATATAGTCAATAATTATGTATTATCTGTGTATGGTGACAGATTGTAACTGGACTTACAGTGGTGATCATTTTGAAATGTACAGAAGTACTGAATCACTCTGTTGTGTACCAGAAACTAACATAGTACTGCATATCAATTATACTTCAAAAGCAAATAACCAGCCAAATAATTTCAAAGAAAAAAGCATCATATTTGTGATTACCAGAGGCAAAGGGTCAGGGGAAGAAAAATTGTACTGAAAAAAGAAAAAAAAAGATTATTATTTAAAACATACCTGATTGAGATAAAGCTTATTATAATAAGCTTATTATAAGCTTATAATAAGTCTTTCTTTTATGTTGAGAACAAGAACTCTCATTTACTGTGGTGGTATTTGGAAAACAGTTTAGTGTTACCTATCACACTTGAATTTGTGCATATACTATGTTATATAAATTCCACTCCTAGAAATATATTCTTTTAGTACTGTCCCACATATCCACCAGAGATATGTATAACAGTGTGTATATCAGCATCATTCATAATAGTAGTAAATAAATAAATATATAACCTGGAAATATATATAACAGAAATACTCAATAGCAGAAAAAAAATTCTTGTATCTCAATGAAATATCATAAAATTGTGAAAATGAAGAATGGCAAACATCATCAATATTAATAATTCTAATAGGACTCTATGATAAAATAACTAGGTGTTTGGAGCCAGACTTCCTGGTTTCTAATCCTGGCTTAGCCATTTACTTGCTGTTTAGCCTTATGCATAATACTTAACGTCTCCTTCACTCACTTTTATCATGTATATAATAAGGATAAGTAAAGCAAACAACCACCAAAAATTTTTGCAATGTTAGAATATTTATGTTCATATTAAGTACCATAAAATTGTTAGTTTTTGCTATCCCAAAAATTCCCACCAAAATATTACTGAAGAAACAAATTTCAAAAACATACATAATTGTTAGCATATTTAATGTTAAAAATAAGCAAAACATAATTATTTAACAAATATTTATATTTGGGGTAAATGTATTTTTAAGAAACAAGAATATAAATAACTAGAAAAAGGATAGAAGTTAATGACTTGACGGTCAAAACGGAATAATTTCAGGCAACGGGATACAAGCATTTTCAATGGTGTTAGTGATGCTTTATTTTTAAGCTAAGTCCTGTGTGCACAGTTGTTTGATGATTATCACTATCCTTCAGATTGCAGTCATGCTATATACTCTTTATGTGAAATGAATCACAATAAAATTTTTTTAACTTTAAAAAAGTAAATTGTCTAAAATCTACAACTATTCATAAGTACTATTTTGTTTCATTACAGTATGTTCAGTTTCTTAGAGCAGAAATTTCTGTTACTGCTGGACCTCCAATGCCTACAAAAGTCCCTGGTAGGTAGTGGTTGCTCAGTGCATATTGATGATGGATTGAATGTTAATATATAATAACCTAAACAAGACTGAAGAAAAATTATGTTGAAATTGCACTGTAACATTATCAAACCTTCATTTTCACTTACACAAACCTGAGAACATTGAATTCTTCCCGACCTAGATGTTTTTTTTTTTTTTTTTTTTTTTTTTTTTGCTGTACGCGGGCCTCTCACTGCTGTGGCCTCTCCCGTTGCGGAGCACAGGCTCCGGACACACAGGCTCCACGGCCATGGCTCGCGGGCCCAGCCGCTGCGCGGCATGTGGGATCTTCCGGGATAGGGGCACGAACCCGTGTCCCCTGCATCGGCAGGCGGACTCTCAACCACTGCGCCACCAGGGAAGCCCTAGATGTTTTGTTTTTGATCCTCTTTTCCAGGATGTACTTAGACCTGCCAACTCTTGTTCCATAGTCTCTCTGAAATCTATCTTTTCTCCTTTTGCATCCAGAGCTCACTACCTTTCTGAGTACCGCCAATATTGCACTAAAATTCATGCTCCATACTCTGGTATAAGTTCTTTTACTTGAACCATAGTTTTAAGCTACATGTATAAAGTTAGGCAAACAGACTCCTGACAATTCAAAGGTGGTATACATAGTTTAAAAATAAAGGAGTAAGAAAGAAATGATTTCCATTCATCTTATTTTTAATCACAAGAACTATTTCCAAAAAGGACAAAACTCAAGGAGGCAGGCAAAAAACAAAAACCAAAAAAAACCCCAAAACCAAACCAAACAAAAAACTATGCTTGCGAAAATAATGAAAAGAGTAGTTATTCAGTTAAAATTTTAAAAAAATACATGAGTCTCAAAAGAAATAATTTTAAAATGAGGAAATATGACATTTTTAAATGTTGGATTGGAGAACTTTTATAAATCTGACAATTTACCTTATAGAGTGAAATATAGTTTGAGCCCATTAATCAACATGAATCCCATCTAAAAATAATCCTCAATATAGACTTTCTCAGGACATATAAGCTATGTAAGAAATAATATATTCTTGCTAATTTATAATAGATATTATATAATTGTATAATTGCTCCTTCTGAATAGATAACTCAATATGAAAAATATGAAATCCATGTCAAGCAAGCAATACAAATATTTAAGCACTTACTATTCATTTTTAAGCACTTTCTATGTGTCCAGTTTTGAGAAGATTACCAGTGATATAAAAATTAAGAAATACATTATATTTACATTCAAATAGCTTGTAGTCTCATTAGAGAGATAAGTAACTATAGTACTAATTAAATGCTGTAAATAAGTATTCACAAGATCACGTGCAATCCCAGCAAACAAAGTCTATCTTAAATAGGCAAAGCAAGGAAGAAAATGCATAGATATTGAAATCTAAGTGTTTTCTGGGTGAAAAATGGGAGAAAATGGAGATAGATAGGAAAAGCCTTCCAGGTAGATGCAAAAATACAAAGATGTCAAAGCATATAAGAAATCTGAGGAATAAAGTCTAATGAAACAAGAGCATGAAAGTATTTAAAACAATGATGAAGATACACTGATGAAAATTCAAATTTAAATTTGGAACCAAATTTAAAGTCCCTTGCATGCATATTAAACCATATACCTCAATGAGCATAAATGCTATTTTGTTTCTTCATAATTAGTCTCTTAGTGCTTGACAAAATATAAAATAACATTTTGCAGCCATTCTGACCTAAGGACCCTTTCCAGGATGTAACACTTTGTATATATTCCAAATATGAAGTTTAGATCTGTTATAAAAATCATAAAATCAACATTGATGGTGGGAAATAAATAAGTCTCCTTGGGACACCTTTAAGAAAATACATATTTTAAGTTATATTATTCAGAGATAATCTTGAGTGCTATAATATCCCAGAACTGAATTTTTCTTTTATTTACAACTTCTAGAGGTCTTCTCTGTTCCTGGTTTCCAACAGGCCCGTTTGGGGAAAAGTGAACATTAGAAATGTGGATTCCATATTCCTTCAGGATTATAGGAGACATTAAAACAGGGGAAAAGCTTCATGACATTGGTCTTGTCAATTATTTCTTGGATACGATACCAAATCACAGACAACAAAGCAAAAATAGACAGGTGAGACTACAAACTGAAAAGCTTCTGTACAGCAAAGGAAATTAACAGTGTGATAAGGCAACAAATGGAATGGGAGAAAATATCTGCAAACCCTGCATTTGATAAGGGGTTACTATTCAAAATGTATAAAGAATTCTACAACTCCATAGCAAAAAAAAAAAAAAAATTAAAAATGGGCAAAAGACTTGAATAGACTTTTCTCCACATAAGATATTCAAATGCCCAGCAAGTTTATGTAAAAGTGCTCAATATCACTAATGTAAATGAAGGGAAATGCAAATGAAAACCATAATGAGACATCATCTCATACCTGTTAGGATGGCCGTTACTAAAAAAAAAAAAAAGAAAAGAGAGCAAGTGTTGGTGAGGATGTGGATAAATTGGAACCCTCACATACTGTTGGTGGAAATATAAAATTGTTCATTTGCTCTGGACAACAGTATGGAGGTTCCTCAAAAATTAAAAATGGAACTATCATATGATCCATCAATCCTACTTCTGGGTGTACTATTCAAAAGAATCAGGATCTTGAAAATTTATTTGCACTTCTATGTTCACTGCAACAATATTCACAAATACCAAGATTTGGAAACAAATTTCCACTGATAGATGAATAAATAAAGATGGCTTGTCAACCATATATGAAGTAAATCCTGTCTCCATTTTCTATTTTCCTGCTGTCTTGCATAGGCAAGTTTTGAGAGAATATGAATACAGCTATTTAATTGATTGACTATAATATTTCTTGATAGATTGACTCTATGGTTTACAAATAATCCCTATCCAATCCCTTTCATTCTCCAAGTGTAGGATAGCTGGTGAAGACTTGAATTACCTCAGATCAAAGGAATAGCTGGATAATTCCTATTGTTGGAGCTTCAGGATCTACTGACATCTATCCTTAATTAGATTCTGATCTTGTACATTAATGCAGACTTAACTCCATTCTTTAGATGTGTTTTTAGAGTCATTTCTCCTTTGAGACCCTGTTTGTAGTTCATCCTGTAACTTCAAACTTACAGTAAATTTTCTTGCTCTCTAGACACAACCTATCATATAAGCCTTGCTGACATTTTGTCCCCATTAACTTCATCCTCCTGAATTTTTCCTCTTGGTTCAATCCCCACTGATTTGTCTTGAAGTTACCATCTCTGAAATTGGCAGAGGACTTGTCTCTGAGTACTGTTTTTAGAGGCAATGACACAAGATTCTAGGAATTTGGAAGGTGGCAGGAACTCAATTAATAAGAAACTGTAGAGAAAAGGTCAGAATAATACCAAAAGCAGAACTGACAAGTCTAACTTGCTGAGTACTAAACTAGGAATTCTTATAGCTATAGGGGTTAGAATAATGTAGAGGCATGATCTTAAGAGCCTTGAACAAAAATATACTATTTTACTAAGTTTGATTTATATGTCATCCTACTGGAGCATGCTTAACATGGGTGTGAGGACATCTCTGTGCCTGTGAAGAGAAATGGCAGAGGTATGAATGTCTCCATTTGACTCATGAGGAGGCAGAGAACAAAGTTGTCTGGTTTGAGTCAAGGCTGATGTTTTTAAGAGCAGCTATTTATATTTTCTACATCATTGCTTTATATCCAAATGCTTTCTTTAAAATGTCAGTTGCAGGAACATTGAGTTAACTTATAAACTTGCAGAATTTCTAAATATTCATAAAAGAAGGTAACTTGTTAGCAATATTTGAAGTAATCTATAAAGACAATCCAGCTTTTCCCCCCACATCTAAGATCAATAAATCAGATACTATGTAATGTCTTTGGGGGATGGGATTGATTTTTCAATACTTTAACATTCCTGTAAAACTACTGTATTAACTCTATAAAGTTCCCATTTAAATTTGGTCTATTACACTTTATTGGAGCTACATAAACTGATTTTAACTACTGAATATCCTCTTTTCCCACAAAAAAGAAGAAAAAAAATCTGAGAATTTAATGAAAACTACAATAATTACCACTGCATGTTATTTATAAAAATGCATTCTGCTCCTGACCTAGTGTGTTACTTAGTGATATCTTGAGTCTTGACATATTTCCTGTGAGTGGAAAATTAATTGACTACTTTAATTTAATACTATACTATTTTGGAATGGTGTTTCTAAGTAAATATGCTACTGAAAATTTACTGTTACTCTTTTAGAAACTTTATTATTCTAGTTTTATTAGTATGGACATATCTCCTATTATTGTAAAGTTTATATAAAATGATCTTTCTACATTATGGTTTGTCTTAGGATTTAAATATTAGCTTTTTATATTATATTATATTAACTTTCTTAACTTGAAATTTTATATGTACCAGCAGCATAAATTTTAGTTGTAAGAAAGTAACAATACACTGAAATATTTGATAATGTGTATTTCTTTTGTACACTTATGAAATCATTTAAATCTAACTCATGGAGATAAGAAGATTCCCTGTTAATTCTTATTTATTTACCTTTTAAAATTTATTTTTGGCTGTGTTGGGTCTTTGTTGCTGCACGCGGCCTTTCTCTAGTTGTGGCGAGCCGGGGCTACTCTTTACTGTGGTGTGCGGGTTTCTCATTGCAGTGGCTTCTGCTGTTGTGGAGCACGGGCTCTAGGCACGTGGGCTTCAGTAGTTGTGGCTCGTGGGCTCTAGAGCGCAGGCTCAGTAGTTGTGACACACGGGCTTAGTTGCTCCGCGGCATGTGGGATCTTCCCAGACCAGGGCTCGAACCGGTGTCCCCTGCATTGGCAGATGGATTCTTAACACTGCGCCACCAGAGAAGCCCCTCTTATTTTTAATATTAGTGCTCAGATACTTCAATGAATATGTTCAATTCTTGGAACTTGGTCCACTGAAAAATTTTAAAACTAGTCTCAATCCTAGACAAGAAACAGAAACATTAGGATACCTGACTTTCTTACGCTTTCTATCTTCTTACTTTTCATAAGGTACTATTATTTCAAAGGAGGTAAATAGAACTTAAGCACATATGTTACTGGATTAACTTCAGCCATAAAGATAATGGCTATGTTTTATTATTAAAAAACATAGATAATTATAAACTCACATTCTCCCTTTCTCATATTTGAGTAGTGTTGCTTTGCAAAGACATAGCTGTCTCTGCAAAGTTCAGGGAAGTTAATTTCTGCTTCCAAGAAAACTGCTTTGATTTTTTTTTTTTTTGCTTTGATTTCTATTGACTTTTAATGTCTTTCTTCAGGCTAATATCTAAGACCCCCTACCGACTGACACCTTATAAAATACTTTGGAATAGCAACACAAAAATACCATTGTAGAGCCAGTATGATGCTGTTAAGTCTTAATGGTAAAACATTCTCTTAGTAAGTTTTAACATAGTCTAAATGTCCTACTTAGAATGAGAACGTATTTCTAAATGTTAACTATAGATCATGTAATTCTGGGTAGCAACTATAAGAAATTTCAAAGACTTTCATAATATTAGGTTTAACATAATAAAGACAGATATTTCATTTATATTACATTTAATTTATGTATACCACTGTAGTTTGAGTTTTTATATCTTAAGAAGTGTATGCTTTATTAAGATCAAAGCAATTGTGGTCAATTGATTATCACAGGTATGAATCCCTATAGTGACATTTACTAATATTAAACAATGATAATTTTAAAGGAAAATATTTACTTTCACTTGCAAGTTTGAAGACTGTTGCACAAGTTATTCATAGCAGGAATAACTTAGATGTCTAAAATGCTGCTAAGTTCACAAAACTGCCTATGAAAAGAACTATATGTAAAATTATATTTTATTAGCATATTAAAATATGCTAATAAAAATTTGTTAGCATAGTTCTGATTGCAAAGATTCATAAACAAAAAATTCATCCCTCTTATTTCAATTTTACTCATTAATATGGTAAATTTTGATCCTAAATTATACTTCTACCAATTTTTTAAAAAATACATCTGTCACTACACTGGGGTCTGGCATTAAAAATTGGATAATCAATTAAATTGATCAACTCAGCAAATCTTCAAAAACTCATTATAACTTTTTTTTTAACTTAAAGTAAACCAGGCATCACACAATGAAATAAAATATAAACAGGCTGGATCCAGATGTTTAACCATCAAGACGCAAGATGGTTGATCTGCTGGAAAGGGATGTGATTTATGTGCTTTGACTCAGAAAGCTTTAGAATGGTTAGAAGTAGATCAAGGGAGGCAGGAAAATTATCAATATGAATGCTACACTGAGTTATATTTTTCCCAGCCAATACCTGGAGCATTCTGTGGGTAGTACAGCAATCAAATGAACCAATAGAATTGTTCTTAGTGGCTTTACACTCATGCCCTACTAATGAAAATTGACAAAAAGACAGATAGTTTGCAAAGGGGGCATAAAGGTTTGAAATCTAAATTGAACAAATTAACAGAGAAAGTTAATAACCTGGAAACACCAATCGATGGCCCAAAGGAATAAACAGCTAGTGTTGACTGAGTCATTACATGAAACTCAAAGGAAATGATACACTCTAAAAATTTTGCAGCAGTGGGAAAGAAAGGAAGGTGAAGTTTTATGACTTTAACTAGAAACCAGTGAGAACTGTACATACATGCTCTATAAACATCAAATTTACCTCAGGGGTTAGAGAAATCGACTAGGTAGCCTACTTGTAAAATGATGACTCCAAAGTCTTTAAATTGAATGCAAGGTGCAATTAGTCCATTCCTCAGGAAAAAAAAGCAACAGTCTACACTCTGGGGTATCTTATTTGCTTTTTTTTTTTTTTTTTTGCCTGGTTTTCAGGAAAAGTATGTTTCTAAATTGACAATGGTACAGTAAACTAAAGTGGTTTCCAATTTAGTTTTCAGAAATATTAATACAAATCATTTTCTCTCCTGTATAATTCACAGTATAATAAAACTCTAGGAGAATTAATGAATGCAATAACAAATGAACAAATTAAAAAATGGATCTGCCATTGCAAATAGGCTATTATATTTTAACCTACTTTTTCCAGAGTTACTATTATCATTTTAACTCACTATTCATTCTAAACTTAAATAATGCCCAAGGAGTCCCCAAATTTTATAGGAATCATGCCCAGATATACAAATTAATTAAGACTCATTGAGAAGTTAGCATTTGAAAAACACACTTTGTCAAAACACCATCTTTTCCGACTATAATTTCAGTTCACACACACACACACACACACACACACACAATACTTCTATTTATTGTGTATTCCTTCACAGCATTCTTTGTTCTATCCAGTTCTTCCCCTATTTGGCAACATTGTTCAAAACTTTGAATAGTCTGGAACACAGAAAAAAAATTCCGTATAATATAATATTTGATAGGAGATGGGTTCTTAGAAGAGACAGCATTCTGCATGCTAGGATTCATTGACTATTTGCAACTACTGATATACTAAGAATACTAAGGGCATATCAGAAGAGACAACTGTAAACTATTAAGGTATATGTTAGGTAAATCTATCATTTCTCCTTTATTCCACATTTCATCTTTGTTCCACATTTGTTCTACATCTGAAGGGTCATATTGATAAATTTTAACAGAAGACTAACATGAATGACTAGTTAGAGTAATAAAACTAGTAAGATCAGAGGTTTTAAATGGCATATGGGAAGACTGTTCTGGGACCCATTAAAAAAACAGCCATAGTAAAAAAAAAAAAAAAAAAAAAAAAAAAAGCTGGACCATGGAAATATTCAACAACAAATATTGCAGATGATTTTCAGGCATATTCCTTAATCTGATCAATCAATGTTTTAGTTACAAGAATGGTTTCTTTGAGTATTTGACATTGCATATGTCACTGCCTCCAGATGATGGGTTTAGTTTGCTTAACAGGTCTGTTTTCTGTAATGTAAAAACCAACGTATTTGGGGATACTCCATTTCTTACTCAACATATGTTTCTTACATAAAAATATATATTGCAAAAAATAAAACTAAAGTGAGTAAATATCACCCTTTAGTAAAGATTTTGTTTCATATTTAAAATATAATAAATATTCATGAGATAGAAATTAAATATAGAGGAAAGTAGAGAAAAGAGAAATAAAAATTTCTTATATTCCCCCAAAACAGAGACAAATACTGTCAACAAGTTTGTGTGTTTCCATTCTTCTGTCAAGGCACTGAAGTATATCTTATACATATAAACATATTATACATATATGTATAAATCTAATTGTTTTATTATACTTTAAAATGGACATATGTCCATTTATTTTCAACTAGATGGTTGTAAAATTGTATATATACACACACATGTGCACACATACATAAACAGAGTAACAAATGGTAGCCTTATGAAAGAGATGGGATGCTTGTGCTTTGAAGAAATGATTGTTCTGTGAGTACGGGAAACAACTTCTCTGGGAATGCATGGTCATTCAGACTCAGGCAAGGAGAAGCTTGGTTTAGGGTGCTGGTAATTTCTTCCTAGATAAAAATTTTAAGGATCAAATTAAATGTGTAAACATGATTCTAGGGGCAAAGAAATCATTGAATTGAAGCAACATCAATCAAAAATGTATCATAACTCCCTAGAAATATGCTTATATATACTAAAAAAATGATTAGAGAGATTATAGTGATTAACTGAAATTTTCTACTTAGCAAGACTTTATTAAATTTGTATTTTATGACACATTCTTAAAGGAAAGACATTTATTCTATTCTTCTATCAACGATTTATCTTACTTCATTATGATTCTACCACTATTCCATTAATATTGATTTCTTAGCTGCCTTTGGAAGTAAAACAACACTTTAAAGTGTGTGCATGGCTTGAAACAGATAGACAATGCAAACATATAGCAAAAGAATTTGTGGATACACTCAACTACTATTCTGCTTGTTCTTCTTCACCAAAAGAAGAAAATTTTACATAAAATTAGACAAAGATTGACAAAGAAGTTAAACCCTGAAGTTAAGATAACATATGAGAGCATCTAGATCACCAGTACCCAAGCCATCCGTGACTGATTTCAGTAAGAGGTACAAAGTAAATTTTCAGATGACATGGCTGAACCACCTTGAGTTTGTTTAAAAAAAAATAGTATGGTAAATAAATCTTCATCATCACTATGCTACTAACTTTACCAAAGTTGCTTGTGAGAGTTATATTTTAATTAATTACAAATGGTTATTCTATTATTACAAAATAAATATACATTTCAGATTTGAAAAAAAGATTATAGGCACAAAATCACAGGAGTTTTCTTAACTTTCCTGTAATTCGCAACAGCATAGTATTGTTATAAGAGACAGAATACTAGGACAGGAAGGATATACAGTTTCTTACTTACAGTAACTTTATATTTAGTTGAGCATGGCACTATAAACTGTCTTGTCATTTAAAGAAAATCATTTTATTTAGCATGTAATGGGCTTTTATAATACTCAGTGTAATTTCAACAACTGAGAAAATTATATCCAGAGGACAATTTTATGAAGCACTTAGACACAAACAATGTAAAACTACATTGTTATCTCTTCTTACTTGTCTGTAGCCACCATTTGATTTTTGTAAAGTAGGAGAAATTATTTATGCACATTAACAAAGTAAAATCCCCAAAAGGAAAGATAAATAATTGATAAGCTATTTCCCTATGAAAGAGTGATGAGAAAACAAACCACCATATGGTTTGTTGATGGGATCTGAGTCAGAAAGCTTCAAATTCTTTTGTTACAGGAAACTTGTTTTCCTCCAAATATATATAGTATTAGCTGTTTAGTTTATGTTGCAAATAAATTTTAAAATTCTAATCTTTGAGTCTTTAACTTAGTAACCATTTGACATAATTGAACATAAATATTTTATATTTTCCTTCTCTTTCTAAATATTTTTTAACATAAACATGTTGAGAAATAAACATAAAACAATTTTTTCCCAACTTTTTACTCTACTACAAGCTGATAGCATCATTGTCAAATTTTATTTTTTTAAAAAGAAAAATCTTTGCATGGGTCATGTGCATGTATGTAGAAACAGAAATTCTTTTATGAGAGTGAAAAGAAAGAATTTGTGATCTTGTTTTTCCAATTGTCATATTCTGGGATCTAATTGGAAAATCAGTAAAAATTAGGGCCATTAATCATTTAAATCCTTCTCTTAACAGTTGGACAAGAGCAATAGTGTTTTGTCCTTCATAATTAATGTAATGAATACTAATTTTTGTTTAGTATATTAACTAAATGTTTGTGTGTGTGTGTGTGTGTGTGTGTGTATCTATGTGTGACTTTTGGTATCAATAGAACATTTATAAAATTATCTCCCTCTAATTTGTGGACTTGCCTAATTATTTGAAAGTGTAGACTTCATCTTGGAGACCAAATCCAAATACAGTGTCCTGCAAGCCTAGGGAGATAAGATTAAAGTTTACATTATAAATAGGTAGGATCAATATGCCAAGAATTCTGTAAAATTTAAAGGTAAGAATTTTCAGGTTGAAAATCTAAGTTTTAAGACACAATCCAGAAGAAAATCCCAGGTATATATGAGACTATAATGCAGAGTTATTAATTAGGATGTAGAGTACAAAGTTGTTATATACACACTCTTAAAACTTTGGAATAAAAGCTGAGAGATAAAAGATTATTAAATGTCACTAATGCGCATATTTTAGAACTGTTCAACATCATCCATAGCTCATTAATTTGAGTAGGCTACTGGGAAGGGATGGTGAATATATTTTTTCCCAAAACGTAACAGGGTAGGTCTCAATTTTTTTTAAGAGGATAAACTGTTTATTAAGTAACTCTGGAAAAAATAATGATTATTCACTAGAAGGGCAAAAACACAACCATAAAATTTAGCTTCTTATTCCTTATTCAAAGAGAGAAAGAAATATCAATAGCCATTAATATTTAGTTTCTCAAGAAAGTAAAATCACATAAAAATATATGTATTAATTTTCACATATCATATTTGATAGTTTTTTTATAGAAGTTTTAGATTTACAGAAAAAATAGAGAAGATAAACAGAGTTTGCCATACCCATGTACACAGTTTATCCCTGGCTATATATCAGAATCATCTGGACTTCCATACCAGATCACTTAAATCAGAATTATTTAGGGAAAAGCTTAGGCATGGATATCCTTAAAAGCATCTTTGATGACTCTGAGAGCTATCCCTATACATGAATTTCTAGTTAATCGAGACACACTTAATATACATTCTTAATACCATTTCCTTCTGAAACATCAATAAACAAAGTCAAATGGAACAGGTAAAAACATGGCAGCAAAAAATATTAGACGCTTTAATGCAGATAGAGAAGCAGTAACTTATTTAGCAGGCCAGAAGAAAAATTGAAATTTAAAGCAGCACTGGAGGGATGCAGCAAACAAAGCCTCTCTTGAACCTTAGGAAGCCCAGGAGTGGAAGACTCCTGCTAACTAAATGAAGGGTTCAAACAGAGCTGAAACTAAGAGGATTGATTGAAAGGCCATTGGAACATGGACTTCAATTTTTCATTAAAACCTTTTAAAAATACTAAAATTTAAATATACTTAAAATCTGTAAGGATTCACAGTTATAAAAAGTTATAGAAAACTTACAAAACCATTTACTTTATGGCAAAGTGCAGTTAATGATTGTAAACTATAGAGAAGATTTTCTACTTTTACCCTTATATTTCTACCATATTGGAATATTTTATGGGAACATATTTTATGTCTAATTTAATTAATATTCTAAAGAGATTAAATCTTGCCAGTGTTCATTATTTTGAAAGTAGGGTTCTATTTTCTCTACTGAAATTTCAAGGACTGTACTTTTAAAGTTTATATCTCTTCTGCCAGATTATAATATAATGACATGCAAGTCATTATTTATGAGTATGGTGAATACTTCTTAATTGTTTATTTATGGATCCTATGTTGTGCTGTACTATCCAAAATCCCCTTGTTATGGACCAAATATCTGTGTCCCCCACAAATTCATATGTTGAAACCCTAATCTCCATTGTGACAGAATATGGAGGTAGGACCTTTGTGAGGTAATTAGGGTTAGATTAGGTCAAGAGGGTTGAGTCCCCATTATGGGATTAATGCTCTTATAAAAAGAGGAAAAAACATAGGTATCTTTCTCTCCATGCTCTACCCTTTACCTGTCAACCCCTCCAGGAATGACTTCAACTGCAAAAAGTCGTTTAACCAAGGCCACAACCCTTTCTGGGTCAGGCTACATACTATGACTGATTGATATGGGTTATAAAAGCCTGGACATCAACCTCACTTGTGACAACTATGAAAAATCATTCTAATCTTAAGATCTTTGTGGAGTTTTGGGCTTGTATCAGAGCTTGACTTTTCCATCTGTCCAATCCTACTTCCTTTCCATAGCTGTTGAACCCAAGGACATTTATGCACATTAACTACAACTCAGAGAGTCTAAATCCTGGAACCTCATCTCCATAACCTTTAAAGAGGTGAAGTATGTTTTTCATGTGTATAAGAAACTTTTGCTGCTGATTTGTTTCTCCTCTATTTAGACTGTGTTTGTTATGATAAAACACACCATTAATCACAAGTTAATATTTTATGGATTGTAAACTATAACCTTTAAAGAGGTGAAGTATGTTTTTCATGTGTATAAGAAACTTTTGCTGCTGATTTGTTTCTCCTCTATTTAGACTGTGTTTGTTATGATAAAACACACCATTAATCACAAGTTAATATTTTATGGATCATCAGAACCCAATCAAAAAGATGTTCTCATTCATTAAATTTGTGTCTCTCAAAGTAAGTTAAAATTTTAAAGCAATACTAGTTTGGTCATACTCTCTACACCTTTCTTAATAAAATATGAACTAATGTGCAGTAAGTCTTGATTGAGATGAAGTAGAGAGACACACTATGAAACTTAAGATTCCTGAATATAGATTGAGGAAGATGTCAATGATATAATTCCCCCTGATCTCTTCCATTTTTTCACAAACCAGAAAGAAGGAACACATGTAGCTCAAAAAATACCCCAGGAAGAACATTTTACATTTCAAAGTTTTTTGTCCTGGAACAAGAGGTAAGTTATCAAAGCTCCACAATTAGTGTCATTTAATCTTTTCTTATGTTTTTACACACTCAGTAAATGGGTGTTTATCCATCTTAAGTACCCCATGTTAAAATGTTCTTAATGCAATTTTTCTTTACTAGCAATTAATATGGCCTTAATTTTCCCCTCAGTATGACTAAATGTTAGACAGGCTTCTTCCTGACTCTGGGTCTCTGACTTCCCTTTCCTTAAAGCATTTATTTTAGATAATGTATAATTGTACATTCTTTCTCTACTCCTTTCAAAAGCTCTCTTGCTAGCTTCACAAACTAGAAGTGAAAGACACTTAGAGGAAGGACCTTAGATCCATCCCATTCCTTTAAAATATAACCATCCAGGAATATCAGGCCCCTATCTCCCAGTCTCTGTGGGAAGGTAGGAGACTAATTCAATGGGCACCAATTAGAAAACACAGTTGGCATAATCACAGAGAAAAACATTTCCAAGGTCTGCAATAACTCACTGTTCTCAACACATCTCACTGACTATCCTCAGAAGCAGAAGTAGACAAGAAAAACTCTCAGGCAGCAAGGCTATTTTAGACCCATGGGAAAAAAAAAAGGAAGAAAAGATTGCATAGGGAGGATATCATACCTTAGCACTGCTTTGAGAAAGTCTTAGAATGCTGACGGGTAGTCCTCAAGCCTAAGTTACCCTTAGGAATTTCTACTATACTCAAATATTGCTGGGAGCAGGCCAAGGAAAATATGATCTTGGGGCATGCATGTGGTGGATCCAAAGATCCTAGATATATACTTTCAAATGTTGATTTCCAAACATTTTAAGAATCTAGATTTGACTGCCAGATTATATTATTTTCTAGTGGTCTATTGCTGAAGGAAGTATATTCCATAGCTTTTTGAAAGTTGATCTTCTCTTTGCCAAATGTGAATTCTAATATTAGTCACAATGGTTTGTTGATCTATTAAATTTTCATGTACACAATAACATCATTGGTAAATAACCATAGAATTTACCCCCTCTCCTTCAAAGTACATTCTCTCCTTCACAGTACATTCTTTGACAGTCTTATCTTTCTAGACATGTCTCCTCAGGCAAGGGAAACAAAAGCAAAAACAAATGGGATTACATCAAACTAGAAAAGTTCCTGCACAGCAAAGGAAACCATCAATAAAATTAAAAGACACCACTAAGTGGGAGAAGATATTTGCAAATCATATCTGATAGGGGGTTAATATCCAAAATATGTAAAGAACACAGACCACCCAACCAAAACCCAACCTGATTTAAAAAATGGGCAGAGGAGAGGAATAGACAGTTTTCCAAAGAAGACATACAGATGGTCAACAGGTACATGAAAAGATGTTCAACAGCACTAATCATTAGGGAAATGTGAATCAAAACCACAATGAGATTTCACCTCACACCTATCAGAATGACTGATCAAAAAGACAACAAATAACAAGTGCTGGCAAGGATGTGGAGAAAAGAACCCTCAGACACTGTTGGTTGGAATATAAATCAGGGCAGACATACTGTGTAAGACAGTATGGAGATTACTCAAAAAATTAAGAAAAGAATTACCATATGATCCAGCTATTCCTTTTCTGGGTATTTATCCAAAGAATTTAAAAACACCAATCCCAAAAGCTATATGCACCTCTGTGTTAATCAAAGCATTATTTAGAATAGCCACAATATGGAAATAACCTTAGTTCCCATCAACAGATGAATGGATAAAGGGGATGTGGTGTGTATGTGTGTGTGTGGTGTATATACATGTATATATATATTTATGTATATAAATGTACTACTACTCAACCACAAAAAGATGAATTTCATGCCATTTGTGGCAACATGGATGAACCTTGAGCGTATTAGGCTAAGTGAAATAAATTAGATGGAGAAAGACAGAAACCATATGACTTCACTCATATGTGGAAAAAAACCTAATAAACAAACAGAAAAACAAAATAAGTGAACAAACCAAGCCAAACAAAAACAAATGTGTAGACACAGAGAAATGTGTAGAACTGAGTAGTGGTTACCAGAGAGGAAGTGGTGGGGGCAGGGCAAAACGGGTAAAAGAAATCAACTGTATGGTGATGCATGGAAACTAAATTTTTGTTGTTGAACATGCTGTAGGGTGTATAGAACTAGAAATATAATGTTGTACACATGAAACTTACCTAATGTTATAAATTGTTACCTCAATAAAAAAAGAAAAAGGCCATTGAAACTTAAAAAATAAATAAAAATAAAGATACTTTGTCTTCTAGGACTATTTTAAAGAAGCAGGTATTCTGTGCTACAGTGGTAATGAAGGAAGCAATAATACCTTATGGGAAATCCGCCAGAGATAAGAGCATCAATAAAAACTTTTCCCTGAAGAATCTACTTTCTGCTCTGGCTAGTTTCTCTTCTATACATGGCCAGAGTCTTCTGTTTACCAAAGCACTTCTCATAGCTTTTTATTAGTCCTTTAGATTCATATACTTTTCCCTCACTTCCATTTTATCTCCAGAGTTAGAAAAATGTCAACAACCTATAACAATTTATCATTTAGCCCCTTATTAAAACATACTATAAAATCATTGAATTAAAAATAATGTAATAAAGACATTTAGTTTCAGCTCTCACTTATGAGTTGTCATGTCTGTCCTTATAACAAGAAAAAGATGGGCAGGATGAAAATTAATGACTGTTCTTATACCAATTAGAGAAGTAAGGTCTCAGGGAAAACCATCACCAAAAAATCTGGAGAAAAAGGCATATCCAGGGAGATATAGCAACCAAGTCTGCTTACACAGAGCAGAAGTCACTGTAGTCATAAGCTGGTAGGAAGATTTAAACAGTGATTTTGACGAATTGCTGGAGGCTGAACGTGGACTAGCATAAGAGCAAAAAACCCCTGGTGGCCTCAGTCTTGGGAAATCCCCACACTTTCATGGATCTTCCTCCAGGAAACCCCTGGCTCTCACTATGAAAACTGGATAAAGATCCTTTCTTGGCTCTGGCAAGGGGAGGGGAAAAGTAAGCACTGTGAAAAATACACAAAGCCTTCTCCATTAAAACAACAACAACAACAACAACAAAAACCTATTCTCTAGAGCAGCAGTGGTCCCCAACATTTTTGGCACCAGGGAGCGGTTTTGTGGAAGACAATTTTCCACAGACAGGGTGGGGTGGTGGTGGTGTTGGTTCAGGAGGTAATGCGAGCGATAGGGGGGATGGTTCAGGCAATAATGCAAGCGATGGGGCATGTCAGGTGAAAGCTTCACTCGCTCTCCCGCTGCTCACCTCCTGCTGTGTGGCCTGGTTGCTAACAGGCCGCAGACTGGTACTGGCCCACAGCCAGAGGTTAGTTACCCCTGCTCTAGAGCAAAGGTTTTTGCCTGAATGAAATTCTAAAACCTGGTGCTAGCTGGAGGAAAGAAATTCTACCCCACCCCAGTCACCTCCAGGCTTCCAATATCCTCTAGGTAAGGGTGAAGGGATACTTAACAAGGATCAAGGCTTCAAGGAAATAGATTGGGAATGGGAATGTTAAATCCAAGAAGGGAATATGGGACAATGGGAAATTTTTTTTTTAATTCTTTAAGATTAGATAGCAACATTTGTGAAAATCAAGCTCTGAGACATAAGCTTCCTAACAGACAGAAACTTAATAGGAAGAACATAAAACACATCCTTCCTATGGATTACTATCACTTTGACATTATATTTATGTTATTATGATAACAGTGTAATAATAGCAAATTTCAGCTGAAAGACTTTTAAGAGACAGACTTTCTGAGAAGCACACAAGGAAGCCCCATAGTCAAGAAGGGAGACAACAATAAAAGAATGACACAGAAATATGAAGCCTCTGGTATACATTAAACCCAGTCCAAATCCTAAACAGATTAACATAAAACATCATACTAAAGACCTATTTAATTCAATTCCTATACTGGCTTGCAACAGAAAATATAAATGATATACTATAAGAAGAGACAAAATAGAATAATGTAAAATTCTCAATTAAAATCAATAATGCAGAAATAGGGGGACAACAAAACCAAAAATTGCAAAAAGCAGAACAGTTACAAACATGGTAGATATTAATCCAAATATAACAATAAGGTAAATGTGAACAGTCTAAACACACCAACTAAAATAGATAACCAGTGTTAATTAATAAACATAAGACCCAACTATATGTTTTATTTTAAAAACCCACTTTAAATTTAAACATTCAGATAGGTTCAAAATAAGGGGAAGAAGAAAGAAACAGCAAGCTAAGATTAATAGAAAAAAAATCTGGAATAAATATATCAGGGATAATACCTAAAAACATAAATGAGTCCTAAAAGTATTTGAATGTAACAATAGAACATCAAAATACTTGAGGTAAAAAGTAAGACCTAAAAGGAGAAATAGACAAATCTACTAGTATAGTCAGTAATTAATGAATGAAGAAGGCAGGAATTTAATAAGGATATAGGTGACCTGAACAGCTCCAATCATTAACATAATTGACATTTATAGACTACTCCATCCAACAATGGTAGAATATACATTCTATTAAAATTGACATGGAACATTCACCAAGACAGAATGCATTCTGTGCCATAAAACACGCCATACCTACTTAAAAGAATAGAGATCTCAGAACACTAGCATTAAACTACCAACCAGTAACACAAAAAAAGGTGGAAAATTCTCAAATACTTTGAAATTAAGCAACATACTTCCAAATAATTCATGGATCAAAGAGAAAGTTTCAACAGAATTTGAAACATCTTTTGAACTGTATGAAAATATATTTTATCAATGTTTTGGGAATGTAGAAATAAATGTATTTATAGGGAAATTTATAGTATTAAGTGTATATATTAGGAAAGAAGAAAGTTAAAAATCAGGAGCCTATCTTAAATTGTGGTAAAGTAGACAAATAAAAGCAAATTAAGTTTAAATGAAATAGCAGAATGGAGATAAGAAAAATAAGAGCAGAAATCCATTAAATTAAAAAAGAGGCAATGATAGAGAAAATAAATGAAACCAAATGCTGTTTCTTATTAATAGACTAATGAAATTGATAATCCTCTAATCAGGTTAACTATGGGGGAAGAAAAGGAGGCACTAGTTATGAATAACAAATCAATAGGGGTCATCCCTACTGATCCAATACACATCAAAAGAAAAATAAGTGAATATTCCAAGCAACTCTAAGCCCCAAGATTTCATAACATGGATGAAATTGACCAATCCCTTGAAAAATAAAAACCATTAAACTTAAAAGATAGTTAACCTGAATAGCTTTTTATCTACTAAAGTAATTGAAATAATTAAAACTCTTCCCCCAACAAAATAAAGTACTAGACTGAAGGTTTTATAGGTGAAATCCACCAAACATTCAAAGAAATAATAGCCAGTTTCCACCACATTTTCCAGAAAGTAGAAGAGAGAATACTTTGTAACTAAAATTTATGAGGCTAGTATTATATTATTAAAACCATATAAAGACATAATAAGAAAACTATAATCCAATATCTCTCATGAATATTGACATGAAAACCTTGAACAAAATATGAGCAAACCAAATTCAGAAATACAAAAAAGGATAGTATGTCAAAACAAAGTTTTTATTCTACAAATGTAAGGCTCAATCAACATTTGTGAAGCAATCATTGTAATTTACTATTTTATTAGACTAAATAACAAAAACCCTATAATATCAATAGATGTATAAAAAGCATTTGACAAATTCCAACACCCTTTCATGAAAAAAACTCTCAAAAAACTAAAACGTGAACTTCCTTAAGCTAATAAAGGAAATATTCAGAAAGCAAAACAAAACAGCCTACCTTATAGTTAGTTAAAGGTGGGAAATGAAACACTTCTCCCCTAAGAACTGGGAACAAGTCAAAGAAGTCCTCTCTAAACAAGGTTTTTCTACATAATACAATGAGAAAAGAGGAAATGGAATATATATGGCTAGGAAAGAAAGTATGTACTGTCTTTATTCATAGAGGGCAAGATTGTCTATGTAGAAAAAACAAAGAATCAAAAAAAAAATCAAACGAAAAGTTCTGGAACTAAGTAATGAGTTGGCAAGGTCAATGGATACATGGACAATACACAAAAGTCAACTGCTTTTCTAAGTGCCAGCAACAAACAAAAAGAATTGGAAATTTTAAAGTGTCAAATGAAATTATTACTTAGAAATCTAACAAAATACCACAGATTCTTCAAGTGGAAAACTACAGAACAGTGAAGAAAAAAATGTAAAAAAAGAAATCTAAATAAATGGAGCATTATTTTTGACTGGGTTGAAAGACACAATGTTGTTGAAATGTCATTTTTCTCAACTTGATCTGTAGATTCAATGAAACCACAATCAAAATCCCAGTGAGCTGTTTTGGAGACTTGAAAAATCTATTCTAAAATTGATGTGGATATGCAAAAAAACCCAAGAATAGTCAACATAATGTTGAACAATGAAGCTGGAGGGCACCTAGTACTTGCTTTCAAGACTTGCTAAAGAACTGCAGTAATCATGACTGCATAATATTAGTCAAAGAATATACAGATAGATCAATGGAACAGAAAACCCAGAAACAGACTCATAAAAATATAGTTCACTGATCTTTGTCAAAGAGAAAAGAAAAATTAATGGAGAAAAGATAGTCTTTTCAAAAACTGTGCTGGTACAATTAGACATCCATAGGGGGAAAAAAAAGAATATAGAAATAGACCTTACACTATACACAGAAATTATCTCAATTAGATGAAAGACCTAAATATAAAAGGCAAAATATAAAACACCTAGATTAGAACATAGGAGAAAATCTAAATGATCTTGGGTTTGGTGATGTTTTTAGACATAACAGCAAAAGCATAACCCATGAGGAAGAAAAATGATAAACTGGATTAATATTATAAATTTTTGCTCTACAAAATACACTGTTTAAAATACAAACAATTCACAAGATGGCAGGTTTGCAATATTTGCAATTTTCCTATCTCATAAAGGACTTGAAGCCAAAATATACAATGAATTCTTAAAATTCATCAAGAGGAAATAGAAGTCCAATTATAGACAGAAGATCTGAACATACACCACACCAAAGAAGATATATAGATGGCAATTAAGCATGAAAATATTCTCATTATTATGTCATTCAGGGAAAGCTTATGAAAACACCTCCTAGAGTAATGAAAATTAAAAATAAAATAAATGGGAACTAATTAAATTTAAAAGCTTTTGCACAGCAAAGGAAACCATAAACAAAATGAAAAGATAACCCTCAGAATGGGATACAGTATTTGCAAATGAAGCAGCTAACAAGGGGTTAAACTCCAAAGTATATAAACAGCTCATGCAGCTCAATAGCAAAAAAACAAACAACCCAATCAAAAAATGCACAGATCTAAATAGACATTTCTCCAAAGAAGACATACAGATGGCTAAAAAGCACATGAAAAGCTGCTCAACAACACTAACTGTTAGAAAAATGTAAATCAAAACGACAATGAGGTATCACCTCACACTAGTCAGAATGGCCATCATCAAAAAATCTACAAACAATAAATGCTGAAGAGGGTATGGAGAAAAAGGAACCCTCCTACACTGTTGGTGGGAATACAAATTGGTATAGCCACTATGGAGAACAGTATGGAGGTTTCTTAAAACACTAAAAATAGAGCTACCATATGATCCAGCAATCCCATCCCTGGGCATATATCTGGAGGAAACTATACTTCAAAAATATACATGCACCCCTATATTCATAGCAGCACTATTTACAATAGCCAGGACATGGAAGCAACCTAAATGTTCATCAACAGAGGAATGGATATAGAAGATGTAGTCCATATATACAATAGAATATTACTCAGCCATAAAAAAGAATGAAATAATGCCATTTGAAGCAACATGGATAGACCTAGAGATTGTCATACTGAGTGAAGTAAGTCAGACACAGAAAGACAAATATCATGATATCACTTATATGTGGAACCTAAAAAAATGGTACAGATAAACTTGTTCACAAAACAGAAATAGAATCACAGATATAGAAAAACAAACTTATAGTTACCAAGGGGGAAAGGACAGGGGGTAGGGGGAAGGGATAAATTGGGAGATTGGGATTGACATATACACACTACTATATATAAAAATAGATAACTAATTAGGACCTACTGTATAGCACCGGGAATTTTACTCAATACTCTGAAATAGCCTATATGGGAAAATAATCTAAAAAGGAGTGAATATATGTATATGTATAACTGTTTCACTTTTCTGTATAGCAGAAACTAACACAACATTGTAAATCAACTATATTGCAATAAAAATTAATTAAAAAACAAGATATATAAGCCTTAAGCATCAATAAATCCATAAAATTATGAAAGTCTGATGAAGAAAATGATGTTGACAAGCCTCAAAGTACTTTCCCACAAAGACTACATCTTGTATGATTTCATAGAAATATCTAGGAAGGCAAAACTTTAGTGGAAAAAAAGTAGATCAGTGGTTGCCTTGAGCCAGGAGTGAAATGAAAATTGACTACAAATGTGCATAAGGATCTTTTCCAGGAGGTGATGGAAATACTCTAAAAGTGGTTTTACAACTCTGTGAATTTATTAAAAGTCATTTAATTGTACATTTAAATGGATACATTTGTGGTATTGAATGGTAAATTATATGCCTCAATAAAGATGTTAAGAGTTTTCTTGCAAAGGGAAAAAAACTAACTTTACAATAAAGATATTGTCAGGCACCACCTAAATCAGGTGATCAAATTTAACATCAACAATAATGGAACAAATCAAAATCATGTAACACCTGACCAAAAGCAATGAGAAGAACAAAACATCACACCTGTCATACTTCTGGCAAAAATACATGGGCTGAATCTAATAAAATATAAATGAACCCCCAATCAAGGAATCTTTTTAAAAAATAACTGCCCTGTAATCACCAAAAGTGTCACAGTCATGAATCTCAGAAAACGCAACTGATAACTGCTACAGGTTAAAAGAGAATAAGGAGACATGATAACTAAATAGAATGTGTAACCTGAATTGCATCCTATTGGTATAAAGGACACTGGCAACAACTGAAACGTGAAAGGATCCTAAAGGTTACATGATAGTCATGGATCATTGTTATTTCCTGATTTCAGTGATTACATACAGATATATAGGATAATATACTCATTTGTAAGAAATTCAAACTAATATATTCATGAGAAATGAGATATTATGTTAGGAAGTCTCAAGTTGTTCAAGAAAAAATATGGTGCTATTCTTTTTTTTTTTGCGGTATGGGGGCCTCTCACTGTCGCGGCCTCTCCCGTTGCGGAGCACAGGCTCCGGACGCGCAGGCTCAGCGACCATGGCCCACGGGCCTAGGCGCTCCGCAGCATGCGGGATCCTCCCGGACTGGGGCACGAACCCTCCTTGTCCCCTGCATCGGCAGGCGGACTCTCAACCACTGCGCCACCAGGGAAGCCCCTATGGTGTTATTTTTGCTCCATTATTATAAGCTTAAAATTATTTCAAAGTAAGAAGAAAACTATGACTATTGAATTTTAGTTGACTATCAGGGATCAACAAATTGCTGTATATACCATATTTAAAATGCCAGTAGTAGAGTTAAGGTTGTCTTTCAAGGTTCTAATTGTTAGGCAGAACAGCAAGGACTAAGTTACCAAGCATTCATTGAGCACTTTGAGTATGTATTTTATCAGGAAGTTCAGGATGCTGCTCCCACCTAGAAACCACACAGCAAGCAGTCCCCCCTCCCTCACTCACCTCAGAAGCTCGGAGTCCTCAGCAGGCCCAGCTGCCAGGGAGCCTCCACTGGCTTGTTCCTGTCTTGTGCGTTCACAGTGGCATCCTTGGTTTGTAAGGAAAAAACGACTGGCCCTTAAGAGTAACTCTGTTTCCAAAACATGATGCTTCTTACACAAAGCCCGCTGATTCTGAAGGGGGCAGCTGCCTTTTCCTGCTTGTTCGCTCCTCTTGTTATCTGATAAATGTTAAAATCAGAAACAACTGGAGACCAGCCTCGAAGATTCCCTGAGCAGGCAAAACCAATTAGTCTTACAAACAAAGCTTAATTTAGCTTATTTCGCAAGACTAACTTGACCTGGGTCATTCCTTGCTTGTGCCTATGGAAATCATAAGCAAAACTTTAAATGTTTCCCGAGGTTGATGTGAGGTAACCAGTAACAAATTCTCTATCATTTAAGAAAATTTTAAATAACTAATTACTATGGCGAATAAACAGTCACTGTCTCCACACTGTATAAACTGCTTTATGAGAATATACCCCTTAGCCTCATTCCAGTGTTTGGCTTAAATGCTCCCAGTTCGAGAACTGTCTTTTTGGTTTGTGCAGTTTCATACATAAAGCTCTTCAACTTTACCGTGCATGCTGTATTTTGTTTGTTGAAGTTTCTTGTTAAGTCACCATATTCTGTTCAAAGTCTTCAGGGTGAGGGTGGAGGGATGGGGAACACCTGTGATTCCCTCTGTTTTGAAAAAGCTGTTGGAAAACAGGACCATCCCCCCCACAGTTAAGACATCGTAGGGAATCTAAAGGTAAAGATGGGTTCCACCTGGTCTATGGACTGGGATCTTGTGCCTTTTTGGAAAATATGGAATGAAAAACTTTGGCTATCTGAGCAAGTAACCTTCACTTAGTCCATATACCGGAACCAAAAAATAGATCCAACTATTCTTTTGAATTCTGTACCTGAGACATGACTAAGATCTCTATTTGCAACTGTATGTTTATATATGTCTATGTGTCTATGTGTGTATATTATGCCTGTGTCATATTTTTTAAAGAGCTCTATTTAATTGGTTAAATCTTGGCTCCTGAAAAATCTCTGCTCTGAGGAATTTTTCAGTCCTTGACTATTAGTCTCCTTATAGCCATCACGTTAATCTCTCTAGTGCTTTATATCTTTTCAAAGATTTTAAACGCCTGTCAGAAACCACTCGTGTGCCAAATTATATCCATCAGGATCAGACAACTGGATGAAATTAACAATAACCACACAAATGATGAAGATGGTGACTTCATAGACCTCTCTGGGCCTGATGACTCAACTAAGTGAAACAGCGAATATGTGATTCTTTGGCCTATGTCAATGTTGGTAACTGAGAATAAAGCTATACTGGTTGGTCATACTCTCAGACTGCTAAAAGAACGACCAAAAGGGGAGAATTGTTAAAATGAAAAACAAACAGAAACCAGTCTTGAAAATTCCCTGAGCAGAAAACAAACAGTTTAGTCATACAAACAAAGCTTAATTTAGCTTATTTTGCAAGACTAACTTGACCTGGGTCATTCCTAACTTACGCCTCTGGGCATTATAAGAAAAACTTTGTTTCCCAAGTTTGCTATGGATGTAACCACTCACAAATTCCCTATCACTTAAGAAATTTCTAATATTATAACCAATCACTGTGAAGAATAAACAATCATCTCCTCGCTACATAAACTGCTTTATAACAATATACTCCTGAGACTCATTCCATTCCAACTCTTTTTGGTGTATGCAGAATAAACTTTTACTAATTACTACTTCAGTGATTCGTTGGTTTTACTTCAGCTATTTCTGAAATTTTGGCATAAGGAACAAACACTAGGCTAAGGTACCTATACCACTTGGGCAGTGGTTTTACTTCCATAGATGGTAAAATCCCAGAAAACTTGGGTCTTGCTGCCTGTCCTTCCTCAGCACAGGCAACCTAGGAGCTCCTTGTACTCACAAGGGCTCACAAAGCTAAGGAAACTCACTCACCTTCTGTGTGTTTTTTGTTTTTTAACTTCCTATTCTCTTGTATCACATTGTGTTCCTCTGCCCTCATTTTTCACCTTTATCATGAAAATTTTAGATGCAGGAATTGAGGCAAAGCCCCTGTCAGTGGTCTGTGTTGACCACTCCCCTCATCAAGTTCCTTGTGCTTCCTCATCGCCAAAATTGAAGCCAGAAGAAACCAGGTGTGCCTGGACCCTCCTCTGTTCTCTGGAACCAGCTTAGGGCTCGCAGCTCTCTTAAGCCACAAAACACCTTCCAGCAGGACATTTCATGCCGGCAGCAAAGCAGGCAAGACTTGTCTCCATGGCCTCAGCTGGGTCCCAGTGGCCTGGCTGGGTCCAAGCCTGGTTATGTTAAAGCATCTAGAGAACAACATTTTACTCTGATGGAAAGATGGCAAGAAATTTAAAGACAGACAGGAATTTATTATTATTATTTAGAATTTGTTAGTAACGTCTGATTCTGTGGATTTTCCATTTTCTTTAAACATGATTCGTTGAAGATCACTTCTGAACATGGGCATGCACTGAGCAGGGGCCTAAATAATTGTCAATCTGCTCAGAGCAGTTTGATCTCACTTGATTTTTATTACCTGAGAATCAGCCAGTGTAGGATTGTGGAAAGTGTGCTTTCTAGGAACCAACTTTGTTTTTTTGAGGAGGGGTAGTTTGTAATTTCATTTAAATTATTCTCTTCAACAGCTGGAAATATTGTGCTATCTAATCTGAACCCTGAATGTGTATTTTTATAGCTGGTACGAATTGATACCATGATGATTCTTGATGGCTCTAAAAAGTTATGGGGTATTTTTTGTTTTCATAGATAACTTATGGATTAAAACATGACCAAAGGCTTTATTAAATTTGTACTTCAGCAAAAATATTTTCAAAATTTAGATATAATTGACATATAACTTTGTATTACTTCCAGCTGTACAATATAATGATTCAATCTTTGTATACATTGTGATCACCACAATGTCTAGTTAACATCCATTGCCATATATAGTTATCAATTTTTCTTGTGATGAAAACTTATAATATCTGCTCTCTTAGAAACTTTCAAATATACAATACAATATTATTAACTATAGTTCCTATGTTGTACATTACAGCCCCATGACATTTATTTTATAGTTGGGAGTTTGTACTTTTTAGCCCCCTTCTCCCATTCTCCCATTTCACTCCCTACTCCTACCACAAATCTGTTCATGAGCTTAATTTTTAAGATTCCACATAAAAGTGATATTATACAGTATTTTTCTTCCTCTGACTTATTTCACTTAGCATAATGCCCTCAAGTTCAATCCATGTTGCCTCAAATGGCAAGATTTCCTTAATTTTTACAGATGAATAATATTTTATTTCATATATGCACATTCTCTTTTTAAAATTGGTTTATAACATTTTATAAGTTTCATGTGTACAGTGTTGTATTTCAACTAATGTATACACTATGGTGTGCTCACTGCCAAAAGCTTAGTTTCCATCTGTCACCATGCTCTTGGCCCCATTTTTGCCCTTCCCTCATGCCCACTTCCCCTTTGGTAACCATTACTCTGTTCTCCGTATCTATGTGTTTGTTTTTGTTTGGTTTTAGTTTGTTCATTTATTTAAAAAGTTTTTTTAATTTCACATATGAAGGAAATCATACTGTATTTGCCTTTTTCCGTCTGACTTATTTACTTAGCATAACACCACCAAGGTTCACCCATGTTGTGGCACATGGCAAGATTTCATCATTTTTTATGGCTGAGCAGTATCCTGTTGTATATATCTTCTTCCTCTGTTAATTCATCCACGAGCACTTAGTCTGTTTCCATATCTTGTAAATAATTCTGGGATTAACATAGGGGTGCATATGTCTTTTCAAACTACAGGAATAGCTGGATCATATGGTAGTTCTATTCTTATTTGTTTTGAGGAATCTTCATGGTTTCTATAGTGGCTGCACCAATTTACATTTCCATCAACAGTGTCCACATCCTCTCCAACACTTGTTATTTCTTGCGATTTTTAAGTGGTTCATGCCTGCTCTATTTTGTGGCTGAAAGTTATTTTCTTTATTGGTATTTTTAGTCTAAATATATCCAAATCTGTCCACTCAAAGCTGTTCTTCAAAGTGTACTGACTAGTGCCAAATTGTCATGTTTATTATTAACCATGCACTATTTTAAAATTTTATTTATTTTATTTTTTATTGAACTATAGTTGATTTACAATATTGTGTTAGTTTCAGGTATACAGCAAAGTGATTCAGTTATACATATACATATATACATACATATTTTTTTCAGATTCTTTTCCATTATAGGTTATTAAAAGATATTAAATGTAGTTTCCTGTGCTATACAGTAAATCCTTGTTGTTTATTTTATATATACTGTTATCTGTTAATCCCATACACCTAATTTATCCCACTCCCCTTGCATGTTTGATAATAACCATACTAAAAGATGTGAGGTAATATCTCATTGTGGTTTTTATTTGCATTTCACTAATAATTAGTGATATTGAACATATTTTCATGTTCCTGTTAACCATCTGTATGCCTTCTTTGGAAAAAATTTCTATTCAGATTCTCTGCCAATTTTTTAAGTGGGTTGTTTGGTTTTTTGTTGTTGAGTTGTATGCATTCTTTGTTTTGGATATTAACCCCTTATCAGATATATGATTTGCAAATATCTTCTACCATTTGGTAGATTGTCTTTTCATTTTGTTGATGGTTTCCAATGCTGTGAAGAAGCTTTTTAATTTTATATAGTCCTACTTGTTTATCTTTGCTTTTGTTGCCTTTGCTTTTGGTGTCAGATCCAAAAAAAACATTGCCAAGATGAATGTCAAGAAGCTTGCCACCTATGTTTTCTTCTAGGAGTTTTATTGTTTCAGATCTTATATTCAAATCTTTGACTTATTTTGAGTTGAATTTTGAGTACAATGTAAGTTTTATTCTTTGCATGTGGCTGTCCAGTTTTCCCAGCACCATTTATTAAAGATAATGTTCTTTCCCCATTATTCCTGGGCTCTCTATTCTATTTCATTGATCTATGGTGTCTGTTTTTATGCCAATTCCATACTATTTTGTTACTACAGCTTTGTCACATAGTTTGAAATCAGGGAGCGCGATGCCTCCAGGTTTGTTCTTTTTTTCTAAGCATTGCTTTGGCTATTCAGGGTCATTTGCAGTTCCATACAGATTTTATGATTGCCTGTTCTATTTCTGTAAAAATTGCCATTGGAATTTTGATTGTAATTGCACTGACTCTGTAGATTGGTTTGTGTTGTATGGACATTTTAATGATATTAATTCTTCCAATCCATGAACGTGAAATATCTTTCCACTCGTTTGTGTCTTCTTCAGTTTCTTTTATCAGTGTCATAGTTTTCAGTGTTTTCATCGTCTTGGTCAAATTTATTCCTAGGTATTTTATTCTTTTTAATGGAATTGTGAATAGGATTATTTTCTTAATTTCTATTTTAAATAGTTTGTTATTAGTGTACAGAAACACAACAGATTTTTGTATATTGATTTTGTATCCTGTGACTTTACTGAATTCATTTATTAATTCTAACAGTTTTTTGGTGGAGTCTTTAAGGTTTTCTATATGAACGACTGTCATTTTCAAATAGTGACAGTTTTACTTTTTTCTGATTTGGATTTCTTGTTTTTTGGTTTTTTTTAATTAATTTATTTTATTTTTGGCTGCGTTGGGTCCTCTTGCTGTGCGGGCTTTCTCTAGTTGTGGTGAGCAGGGGCTACTCTTCATTGTGGTGCACGGGCTTCTCATTGCAGTGGCTTCTCTTGTTGCAGAGCACAGGCTCTAGGAGCACGGGCTTCAGCACCTGTGGCTCTCGGGCCCTAGAGCGCAGGTTCAGTAGTTGTGGTGTGCAGGCTTCGTTGCTCCGCGGCATGTGGGATCTTCCTGGACCAGAGCTCGAACCTGTGTCTCCTGCACTGGCAGGCAGATTATTAACCACTGTGCCACCAGGGAAGCCCTTGTTTTTTGTTTTTATTGTTGTGTTTTTTTTTGGCCTAAAGGCTCTAGCTAAGACTTTCAATACTATGTTGGATAAAAGTGGCAAGAGTGGGCATTCTTGTCTTATTCTTGGTCTTAGAGGAGAAACTTACAGCTTTCCACTGTTAGATGTGATGTTAGCTGTGGTCTTGTCACATATGGCCCTGAGTCAACATCCTCTAGCCTTTTACACATTACGATGTGCACAAAATACATATTTAATTGTTCAACTCAACATCGCTTCATGTAGTATCTGACAAGGTTTTGTTTATTTAAAATGTATTTTTTGGTTTTGATTTATTAGGTTACATAAGAATTTAATTGGTCAAATTTCCCCAGATCTTCACTTTGACTGAAAGTCATTTGCATTAGATTTAAAAACACTTCTTGTCAAAAGAATTAATTACATGTAACAGAACTGATTTGTAAATCATGTAAATATACAAAGGAATAACTCAAAATATATTCATTAACACATGGCATATAATACTTGATCTTGTATTTTACTTGGAATTATTAAAATATCTTTCAAAAGTATGAGTTTGCTTATTAGAAATATTTTATTGAAATTATTTGCATCAATATTGAATAATATTTTGATGTTGAACTACAAAATAGAGAATTGTTTTGTAATGCTTTAGACAAATTTAGAAATGATAGTGAAATCCAGAGGTATACTGTGGAATGAGTCAAGTAGCACAGAATATGGACTCAGGAAAGATGGATTTATTTCCAATAATACTGCTGTGTGCATGACCTTAGGGAAGTTATAGCACCTCATTTGGTGTTAGTTACCACATCCCTTATGTAAGAGTTTTGATGTGACATCTAAAATCCCTTCCAGTTATAGTAATCTCATGCACATAACCTATGTGATGATTTCTAAAATTAAAGTACTGTACTAATTATACCTCTTTTCAAATACAACTCTTAGGAAAGAAATATTTGAATTTTCTTAGATTAGTTTTATGACACAAAATTGAGTTAAAATCATATCATAGTAGTAGCTCTCATGTGATATATAATTATAATATGCCATCAAGGTATCATCAAAAGAATTATGGCCAAATACTTTAGATCATTACATAAGAATGTTGACAGATAAAGGTGCCCTAAGGTGATTCTTTCAAATCACATTATCAGTTATTTTTATAGAGCCCAGAAGTTCTCTAGTACGTGGAGCAAGTTACTACCTGAACACAAAGGTCCTCTGCAGGTTGCACTAATATTTTATGTATGAAATAATGATTATTTAATATAGATACAGTTCATCTCTTACATCTATAGGAAAGATTTCTGCTAATTTCTACAGAGACTAGATGCTGTGCTCAGATTGAAGAGGGGATCATTTAATGTTCCAATAATAAAAGCATTGTGTGAATAAAGTTGATGGTGTCTAATGTACCTTGAAATGTGCCCTGAAGTAGATTTCTATTAGAGCCAGGGACTTGAAAGAAAATAGTCTTAGTTTTAAGTAAATTAGAAATCTCATACCACTTCAGTTCATTAGCAAAAAAACATATGTTAACTTTTAAGATGAATAATACATAGATTTCCCATGTGAAGCAAAATGTATCTTAATGGTCTCAGGTCTGGGATAGTTAAGTTAATTATGGTGCTAGTGACATTCTTGGTGAACAAGACCCTCTCATGGCATGTGGTAACAGAAATACAAAGACTTTAAATGAGCTAAAAGTCAAACTGATATTGTTAACACTTCAAAAATATTGAAAAGAAAGTTAACCTAACTTCAAAAGGATTGTAAAATTCCAAAATTAAATTTGTCAACGTGACAAGCCTAGCTCACAAGGATAATAATAAACTATACATTTTAATTTTTTTGCACCAAAGGCAACCCACTAGTCATGATGGAAGTTTAGCTTTTCAAAATATCCTCCTTAAAGTGACTAGTTAATAGCGATGAAGGCCTGTGCAATTGCCACCACTAAACCCTTTTTTGGCTCTAGCTCTAAGATGTATCTAGAATCCAGGATGTATCATCATGTCTACTTGCTCCTACTCTGCTGTAAGCTGCTGTCCTTCCTCAGGTGGATTAATGCCATGTATCCTAACAGGCTTCTCTTCTAGTTTTATCCACATGCCTCCTGCATGCTGACTTCACATTCAACATAGAAGGCAGAGTTATCTTTAAAAACTTAGATCCCATCACTCTGAAACCCTGCAGGTTCTCTCCATCCCATTCAGAGAACAAAGCGCAAAGCCTTTTGCTAGGCTACAGAAGATGACTGAGCTGATCCTATTACCTCTCAGGTCACTCTTTCTCCTACTCTGCCCTGCTCACTCTGCTTCAGTTATAGCAGCTTACTTGCTGCTCCCCATGTATGTCAGGCAATCTCTCAAACCAAGAGTTTTTTCTTACCTGTTCCCAATGCCAGACACTTTTTCTGGATTTTTCTATGGCTAACTTCCTAAGAAACTTCATGTTTTTGTTTGATGAGGCTTACCCTCACTAACCTATTTAATGCTGCAAACTGCTCACCTACTGCACTCATAAGCCCACCCCCTTTCTCTTATGTAGTTGACAAACCTTTTATCACCATTTAACATCCTACATGATACACTTACTTATCATGCATGTTGTTAATTGACTAAGTGTCTGTGCTAGAACAGTGATATTTGCAATGATGTGCTGGTAACTTGGCTCTTAAAAAAAAATAAAGCCCTGATTTTTATTGTTTGCATGATTTTCATGGTGTAAGTATTCCCACCATGGACACCTGCAGTTAACAATTGACTAGCAAACATCCTAAATATTTTACAATCTGTTCTTATAAACTCCAGTCTACCACTAGATCAATACCTGTGTGGTTTGTTCACTGATACATCCCAAGAGATCACTGCTATAATCATAAAAGTGACAGATTTACTTACAAGTTCATAAAGCAGTTTAGTTTACATTCATTTCTGTCTGTATTTTAAATCTAAGTCTAATGTAAACTAGTAATAAATCAGTAAGTTATATCCACTTATAGCAGATTGAATGAATTCATCTCTAATTAGATACTTTAATGAGAGTAGGAAAGTAACAATAAAAATTGTCTTCAGTCTAATTTTTTAAGTACTTGCACAGTTCTTAATTTTATAAATAATCAACATTGTATAAATTTTATTTTCCATATGGGAAGCATCCATAGCTATGCTTTACAATCCACTGCACTACTTTACAAATTTCAGTAAAGACAAAGCTTTATTTTTATATTATTTCTCATTAAAACTATTTTTTCTTTTATAGATTTAATTATAAGCAATTACCATCATATATGTTTTCATAAATTTCAAAGCAACAATTGAATCTCATTTCAGATCCTTGGTCTGTATGGTGAAAATTAACTTTTGTTATTGCTCTTGACATGCGCTGAGATTTGACTTCTTGAAATGATTTTAGTTCTTACACAAATTATGAAGGCATAAAGCAGGCATAGTTCATAGATAGATAGATATAGAGAGATACGTAAAATGAAGATAATTGAGATGCTTATTACTATTATTTAAAACAATTAACTATTTTTCTCCTCTGAGAAGGAAAATGCCACATGAATGACAAGATCAGAAAGAGAAACCTGATATTTAAAGAAAATAGTGTATTTTATATTTCAAAAACCCAATAACTTGAAAGTCAAAAATTTTTAATTATTTACAAAATTTTAAATTGTGAAAATTTAAGATAACATTAAAAAATGCCAAAAACGTTCTAATGTGTGTCACTTTTAATGCGATAAATAGCTTAAAATAAAGAGAATTAATCAGGAAGATTTTCATATGCACAAAAGCAGAAAAATAACAACAATTGCTGGGAGCATGAAAGAAATTAAGTGATTTTTCAGATGTGGGGTAAAATTTCAATCTCAAGTGACATTAAACAATGCTGGGTCTAAATGGTTATTCTTTCTTGTTTACCTATTTAACTGACTTGCCGTAGCCTTAAAATTATTTGAATTATGTTCTACTTCTATAACATATTAGGAATTTCTTTATTTGCTTATGACCTGAAAGTTGCTTCAGAATTAGCTAAACTTTTCATTTACATTAAGAAATATAAGAAAACCTTTAACTATGCCAAAGCCAAATTTGTAGTTGTTGGCAGAAAATACTAAATTGTTCCATTAAGCAAATCAATATATATAGAAGATTGGCAGAACATTTAGTAGCTGCCTTTTCCTGTTAGGGCCAAGAATTTTTTAAGAAAACTCAATATGCCTTTAGAATAACCAAGAGGTTCTTATCTATGCGTTAACTACCAGATACAACTGCATTTGGTTATATACAAAAGAAAATCTGGCTATATATTTTATTTCTAATCTTCCCATTTTTCCTCTTAAGTTGGCTTCACATTCTTTAAAACCATACACTCCATTCTTTCAATTTCATGATATATTTTAATACCTGAGAGATGCATATTCTCCCAACTTTAATAATCTGTTAATTTTTTTCTATTTTATCCTCAAAATAATGTGCTTATTCATAATATTGGGTTTTATTCCAGATGGATTTTGGAAACATTCTCAGATTTTACCAAACAAAAAGAATTATTTGGGGCCGCTAATTGGGATTTGATTACAAGTGACCTTGTTAATACTCAGTATTATTGGAAGAATATCTCACCATAGTTAAATTAATAAATTTTTGCTGCTCTCTTACTTAGAATATACTCATATTTGAAGACATTACATAGTTTTCGTAGTTCATTTTAATATATCTTTGTATCTTCCTAAATAGCTGTCAAATAGATCTCCCATTATATGCAATTTTCAGCTTTTTTGATGGATAATTTCCTACCCTGCTAAAATTTGCCTAAAGTTGCCCAAAACGATTTCACGTATACTGCATAACCTAAATCTTAAGCAGGTTATCCCAATATTATAGACCAAGTTTTATGAACTTCTGGGCTTGCCTTTGGGTAACTTATAAAATGATTGACTATCTTTGAGTGTTCCTTGTGGTCCTGAGAAGAGAACAGTCTACATGTACATACACAATAAAAGAGAAGTCAAGTGACAAAAACATGGACACAACGTTTTATTAGTATAAATTTCTATAGATTAAATGTAATAATAGTAATAAACCATATTGTGTTAGTTATTTAAATGTGTTATCTTATATCTCTCAAAATTTGCATGTTTTTGGAATTTCAGGATTCCTTCTATAATTTCTAATCAATTTAAGAATTAAGTTGGCAAGGGATCAAAAGATAGTAACAATTTCTTTAATGTAAAATATAGAAATTATGATATAATGTGATAGGGGAATTTAGCTTATCTACCCAATATTTTAAAACTGGAGCTTACCTGGTACAAAGATGGGTTTTAGGAAAAGAAAAAAAAATTACAGCCAGTTTTGCAAACCTGTTGTGAACAGACCAGAGAATGACCCTCATTACCCTATTCACAAAAAAGTGTAAATTCACACTTCAATTCATTGTATTTGGGACTTAGTTCCATATTTGATTTTTAATAAACGTAACAGCTGACTCTAAAATATGTCTTCCCTGAAAGATTTTACTATGATTTTCCTGAATAGTGAATTTCTTGTAAAAAATATCAATATGGATTACTTGGATACTACTTTCACTGTCAAATCTTTTGAAATAATAATTTTTAGAAATGTAAGCCTGTATCATTGATTCATAGTGGGGTTTTGGCTTTGTATGTTTTTGTTATCAAAATATATATAATATACTATTTATTATTTTAAACATTCATAAATATACAATTTAGTGGCATTAAATACACTTACTATATGGGGGTAACAACCAGCACTAACTATGCTCGAAACATTTTTTTTATCCTCAACAAAAACTCTGTACCCATTAAACAATAATTCCCTTTGCTCTTTCTCCCAAGACTCTGATAATCTCCATTGACTTTCTTTCTCTATGAATTTGCCTATTCTATGTACCTAATAAAACATATGATATTTTTTTAACAAACTCTTTAACTCATTCTTGGTGATGTACATTCTATGGTTTTGAATAATATATTGACATGTATACACCATTTAGTATCATACAGAATAGTTTCACTGCTCTAAAAATCCTCCATGCTCTCCCTTTTCACTCCTTCTTCCCCACGAACCCCTGTTAATCACTGGTCTTTTTACTGTCTCCACAGTTTTCCCTTTTCCAGAATGTTATATAGTTGGAATCATATAGTATGTAGCCTTTTCAGATTGGCTTCTTTACTTAGTAATATGCATTTAAGGTTCCCCCTTGTCTTTTAATGCCTCAGTAGCCCATTTCTTTTCAGCACTGAGTTATATTCCATTGTCTGCAGTACCACAGTTTATCCATTCACCTGCTGAAGGACAGGTTTTATTATAAATAAAACTGCTATAAACATTCATATGCAAGTTTCTGTTGGACATACTTTTCAACTCCTTTGGTAAAAGCCAAAAAGCACGATTGCTGGATCATATGATAAGAGTCTGTTTAGTTTTGTAAGAAACCACCAAACTGGCATTTCCAAATAACTGCACCATTTGGCATTTCCATCAGCAATGAATGAGAGTTCCTTTTGCTCTGCATCCTTGCCAGCATTTGCTGCTGTCAGTGTACTGGATTATTAAAATAGATGTGTAGTGATATACCATTGTTGTTTTAATTTACATTTCCCTGATGACATATAATGTGGAGTATCTTTGCTTATACACATCCCACCTTATTTATGGCATTTTCCCACTTATATTAATTATAAGTGGAAATTAATGAAATATTAAAATTAATTATAATTAAGTTAATTAGTTTAATAAGAATTAAGCTCTCATGTTCTCACCACTCAGCTTAACAACAGAATTTTGCAGTCTTTTAATATCCTTTGTGCCTTTAGCAAAGGAACTTTTAGCCTTGAAGCTCTTTCCCTCACCACACTTATTCTGTCCTTCCTGCCACCCACAAAACTATAAACTTCATGTTTGTTTGTCATTTAACTGGTTTTCTTTAGTTTCACATCCTATTTATTTATTGTTAAAATACATATTTTCAAGTGTTGAATATATTCAAATTTTTTATAACTGGCAATTTTTAAATTTTTTTCCATTCAATTTTTATTTTCTTGGAATTCATCCATGTGGACATATGCAGTTGCAGTTCATTAATTTTTTATATAGTACTTGATTTTACGAACAAAAACACAATTTCTTTATTCATTAACCTATTATTGGACATTTACCACCCTCAGGCCATACGATTTTGCTATTAAAACACTGCTGTTATGAGTTTTTACAGATTCAATAATCTCTCTTGGGAAATGCTTTTCAAGATTGATGTTGTGGCCAATTTTTGTATTACTAAATCAATTTAATGGTCATAAAAATTACTTAAAAGGCTAAAATAGAATAGAGGAACTGAAACACAATAGGTCAGAAAACATGAGGACAAAATGTCAGTAGAAAGGTTTACCCTCATTTCATTAAATTTTGTTTTAGAAAATATTTGCAAATGATATGGCTGACAAGGGCTTAATTTCCAAAAGATACCAACAGCTCATACAACTCAATAACAAAAAAAACAAACAACCCAATGAAAAAATGGGCAGAAGACCTAAATAGACATTTCTCCAAAGAAGACGTACAGATGGTCAACAGGCACCTGAAAAGATGCTCAATGTAGCTAATTATTAAAGAAATGTAAATCAAAACCACAATGAGGTACCATCTCACACCAGTCAGGATGGCCATCATTTAAAACTCAATAAATGCTGGAGAGGGTGTGGAGAAAAGGGGTTCCTCCTACACTGTTGGTGGGAATGTAAATTGGTGTGGCCACTGTGGAAAACAGTATGGAGGTTCCTCAAAAAACTAAAAACAGAGTTGCCATATGATCTAGCAATCCCACTCCTGGGCATATATCATGACAAAACTATAATTCAAAAAGATATATGCATGCTTACGTTCATAGCAGCACTACTTACAATAGCCAAGCCATGGAAGCAACCTAAATGTCCATCAACAAATGACTGGATAAAGAAGATGTCTTGTGTATGTATGTATATGTGTATATATATTGTATACTACTCAGTCATAAAAAAGGATGAAATAATGCCATTTGCAGCAACATGGGTGGACCTAGAGTTTATCATACTAAGTGAAGTAAGTCAGAAAGAGGAAGACAAATAATGTATGACATCACTTACATGTAGAATCTAAAATATGACACAGATGAGCTTATCTACAAAATAGAAACTGACTCACAGACATAGAAAACAGACTTGTGGTTGTCCTGGGGGGAGGTTGGGGAGGGATGGATTGGGAGTTTGGGATTAGCAGATGCAAACTATTATAGAATGGATAACAACAAGGTTCCACTGGAGAGCACAGGGAACTATATTTAATATTCCATGATAAACCATAATGGAAAAGAAAATGAAAAAGATGTGCGTGTGTGTGTGTGTGTGTGTGTGTGTATCTGAGTCACGTTGCTGTACAGCAGAAATTAACACAAAATTGTAAATCAACTATACTTCAATAAAGTAATTTTTTAATAAATTAAAATAAAATGAAAAAAAATAAAATTAGCTAATCATGCCAGATGCCCAGTCTGCTCTACTGACAGTGTTGGTCATGATTTTGATTAACAACAACCTCACTGTTTACATTCAGTTTCACCCAGCTCCAAGTTTTCTTTGCTTTGGCGATGATATGAGACAGGAAGCAACACACCAAATATAGCAACAACATAGCAAAGTCTCATAACTCCCAAGCACAGATTCTCATGACTCAGTTATTCTGTACTAAACACAGAAAATATTTACATCATCAAGGATTTTAGATATTTTAAATTTCATTTATAATATGAAATAACTACATTTAATATGTTTAAAGAAATAAAAGAAGAAATATAAATAATGGAGTAACAATATATCATTAAAATAATATGAATGATTTGAACACAAATATAAATCATTTAGAAATGGATAATATAATCATGGAAAAGAAAACTTGAATTGATGGGTTTAAAATAAGACTATACTAGGTAATGAGAAAATCAAACACTATCTGTAATGTATCACAGAAGGATAAAGAGATTGAATATAGTAAGGAGAGGTCAAAAGACATGGAGGAGGGCTTCCCTGGTGGTGCAGTGGTTAAGAATCTGCCTGCCAATATAGGAGACACGGGTTTGAGCCCTGGTCTGGGAAGATCCCACATGCCGTGGAGCAACTAAGCCCATGTGTCACAACTACTGAGCCTGTGCTCTAGAGCCCGTGAGCCACAACTACTTAGCCCACGTGCCACAACTACTTAGCCCACGTGCCACAACTACTGAAGCCCAAGTACCTAGAGCCCGTGCTCCTCAACAAGAGAAGCCACTGCAATGAGAAGCCCGTGCATCCCAACGAAGAGTAGCCACAGCCTGCCAAAACTAGAGAAAGCCTGCATGCAGCAACGAAGACCCAACGCAGACAAAAATAAATAAATAAATAAATTTATTTTAAAAAAATAAATAAAAAGACATGGAGGAGAGCTCAGAAGTTCTGTAATACATCTAACAAATGAAAATCTAATCTAAAACTTTTATAAGAATAGAGGACATCTTTTTATCCATGGAGTTAGAGAAGGTGTTCTGAAATGAGACATAAAAAGCTAATTGTAAAAAAAAGTCTTTTATTCGAAGGGCACCAAAAAGAAAATGAAAAGACAAACCACAAAATGGGAGAAATTATTTGAAATAAATGTATTTTCAGTGGCATCATATCCTGAGAATATAGGGACCTCCAACAAATTAATATGCAATAGAAAAATAATTTATTGGAAAATTTGACAAAGCCCTATTAACAGGTATCTCATAAAAAATGAGAAATAGGGCTTCCCTGGTGGCACAGTGTTTGAGAGTCCGCCTGCCGATGCAGGGGACACGGGTTCGTGCCCCGGTCTGGGAAGATCCCACATGCCGCAGAGCGGCTAGGCCCGTGAGCCATGACCGCTGAGCCTGTGCATCCGGAGCCTGTGCTCCGCAATGGGAGAGGCCACAACAGTGAGAGGCCCACGTACCGCAAAAAAAAAAAAAAAGAGAAATAACAATAGGCAAAATATTCAACTCACTAATAATTAGGAAGTGCAAGCTAAGACTACAATAGATACCAATTTAAATCCATTAAATTGGCAATAATGCCACAAACAGGCAAATATATGAGAATTGGGTACTTTTAATATACGTGCATTGGAATCAATTCTAAAAACAATATAACAACACTGCTTAAAACTGAAAATGCAGATACTCCATAATTTAGTAATTCCATTTCTATGTATGTACCCTACAGAAACTCTTATAGACATGCATCAGGAGACTCTTTTGAATGCACCTGGCCATCTTACTCAAAGTAGCAAAAAAAAAAAAATCCAAAAACAACAAAAAAGGAAAAATAAAAGTAACTCAAATGTTTATCAAAGTAAAAAAAAATGGATAATAAACAGTGCTATAATCATACAATAGGATATTTTACAACATTAAATGTTAATGATCCACATCTATATAAAACATCATAAATGAATCAGATATTTAATTCTGAGTATAAAAGCAAGTCATATAGGACAATTTAGACTTAGATATTATTTTCTGATTCTCAAAAATATAAAAGAAAAAACTACATTTTGTTTTGGATTTATACATATATGTTTTTATCATTGTGGTTCAGACAGGGACATAGAAACATCCCTGTGTATAGGGGGCAGAGATTATTACATGGAATTAAAGGCTTACAGAATTCCTTGAATGGTGGGAAAGTAAAGATCAGGAAAAATTTAACTGATGACATAATATTAGGAGGTTGCAGAAATCTCAGGAAATGATTTAATAATCTCACTCACTGGTAGCCACATCAAATAGATGATTTATATTAAATTCCACACATGCAAATCAAAATCCTCTTCTCTTTGGAGACTGATAGAGCTTCCTTCTGCCTTCCAAATATTACATGCTTCTCAACACTATAATCTAACCAAAAATGCTGTTGGCAGTTGTGTCAAGAAATGTAGATTTAGGTTTCTTGCTGATAAGATGGGTGAAATATAAGAGAAGGTGAATTTGATGCTAGGTTGTAAAAGGGTAATGTGGCACAACTGTAAATGTATTTTTTTAAACTAAAGCATTGGTACATACAAGATTCAAGGTATGTGTTACCTCTGTTTAACAGAGGGATAAATGGAGAATGCACTTATACAGTCATAGGCATTGGTAAGTTTCTAGGATTTGAGCCAAGTGGTGGGAGTTTACTACTTATTTCTATGTTTCAGAACTTTCACATCCATCCTGTATCCATTTTAAGAAATAAAATACTACGTTATAAAATTTGAAAGATTGAAAGAATATTTGATTAAATTTTAACAGTGTTTTCTCATTTTCAGAATATAGGTTTCTTATGTTAAATTTACTACTAAATATTATATTTTTAATGCTATTTTAAATGGGGTTGTCAATTTTTTCAGATTATTAATTGTAAGTATACAGAAAATCAAATGATTTTTATATTGATCTTATATCCTACCATGTTTATAAACTCATTAATTAGTTCTAATATATTTTAATGGATTCCTCAGGATTTCATTATGCAAGATTATGCAATCTGCATATAGAAATAGTTTATACCCTTGTGACAGAAGATAGATGGGTCCCAGGCTGAGCAGCTGGAATTCGTCCTCTATGGATAGATACTCCAAAATAACAGGAGGGAGGAGAAGCTGAACCCTGCCCAGATAAGAGATAAAAGACCACATATTCATCATTCTCAAAGTCAAGGAGACCTTCCCAACTACACACGCGCAGAAAAGCTACTTGAAGGTCAAAAAGTGGGGGGGCGGGGCAAGTACCACCCCATAGTAGGTGATATCAACCTACCCATAGGCTACTTTGCTAGAATCCATCTTGGCTAAGAAATGCGTGTGCACATATGAGAGGACCCTGAGATAAACAAAGTACAGACTCAGAACCAGGCAAAGCAAGATGACTGGCCACAGGAAACCCAGAAGAAATGCCCCATATAAGTGATTCAAACTACCACGTGGGTGCGACTCTCTCTCTGAGACTGCCCATGTGTCTATCCACACATACCTCTTTTCCTCCTTTACTTGTTTCACTACTTTCCATTTCTTTGTGGAAATTCATTTTCTGCAAAGCCTTAGGGGCCAGGGCCTTGTCACTGGCCACTGGGTTAGTGGCTAGGATTCAGTGCTCTCACTGTCACGGCCTGACTTCAATCTCTGGCTAGGAACTGAAATCCTGCTTAAAACTGCTGCCAGCCAAGGCCACCCAAGATCACTCTCACTTACCGTCTAGCTTGCTTTTATCTCTTTTTCTTACCTAAATGTTGTAAGTAGAATCTCCACAACAACATTGAATAACATTTGAAAGAGGTGACATCTTGTCTTTACTTTAGTAGGAAAATGTTTAGTCTCCCACCATTAAATATTTTGTTAGTTGTGGGTTTTTCATAGAAGACTTATTAAGTTCAAGGAGTTCCCTTTTATTCCTAGTTTGTTGAGGATTATGTATGTATATGTGTGTGTGTGTTTAAAAGTGTATTGAATTTTCCTGAATCCTTTTTTTCTATTGAGATGATCATGTGATTTTTGTCCTTTATTCTATAGTTTGTTTTTTTACATGAATTGATTTTTCCAATATTAAATCAACCTTGCATTCCTGGGATAAATCTCATTTGGTCAGGTTGTATAATAATTTTTAGATGTTTCTGGGTTTGTAACATTGAGAATTTATGTATCTAGATTCATTAGCTCTATTTGTCCCTACTTTTCTTTTATCATAATGTGTTTGTTTAGCTTTGGTATCAGAGTAACATGGCCTTATACAATGAGTTATATAGATATATATTTACCCATATAATATAAAATATTATCAATCCCTGTTATGGTATGCACTATATATCCTGGGAGGGGGGTGGTGGGAATTTGCCATTGCAAAGCACTGAGTAATATAGCGAACACCCTTTATATTTATAAATTAACTCATAACAAATGGTTAAGAAATTTCCAGGACAAATAAACGAGAAGATAACAGGAAACTGTAGTGGTAAGCAACATTAAATCCACAAATATTTGAGAGTGGTTGTTCAACTCAGGAACCTAGTATCAATGGCTTTTACAGTTATAGAAACATAAAATATAGAAAACATGTTGCAACCTGATATACATGATACTAAACACTGCATATGCTTAAACAAATAGACGGCCCAGAGCCAAAATGAAACAGTGCACTAAAGCAATATCACTCATGGGAAAACAATTTTAAAACAAAGTATGATTGTCTTTGACCTGATTGAATGTGAGAAAAAGGTTCTCCTACTCTAACTTACATGTGGGGCTTGAATTTATATTACTGACTTGGTTTTCAAAATTCCTAATATAACAGATTAATTTAACTAACATATAACTGAGCACTTAGGTTATTCTAAAGAGCTTTATAAAAGTCAAAGATGAGGAATACATGATCAGCACAGGCAAGCCAGGATATCCACAGAATGCATCTGAATATGAGTACACAGTACAACTCTAAAACTGTAATATATTACTATGGGTGAGATTCAATAGAAGAAGAAGAAGAAAAAAAAAAGACACTTAGATCACCACGTAGCACAGACCTTATAATTCTTCAGAATTTTTTAAATGGTAAAAACATTTTTAAAGCCATAAAGCAAATGAGAAAAGACAAAGATACTGTTCAAATATGTTAAGTATATGAGAAAAAAACAGACTGTAACATAAAAATATGCTCATTAAATTTATAAATTTTAAGCAGCAGATTATTTACATAAGAATGAAGCACTAAACTAGAAGATCTATCTGAAGGAGTTACGCAGATTTCTTCCCTAAAAAACAGGGAAAAGCAGTTAACTTGCTAGAAAGATAACAGAGGATGTTTTCTTCATGTACTAAGTAAATTAAAAATTTGTAAAACCATACACAAAGCATCAAAAATATAGGAAAGGACTAAAGAAATCAAGAACTTCAGTTTATTGAAAGACATCACTAAGTTGAAAATCCAACAGAATTTGGATTTTCGATTTATTTATGTGAATATATGTATTTATAAAACATATTCAACAAGTGATTCATATCCAGACTATATAAATATCTATTACCAATAAATAAGAACAAGGCAGACACCACTTTAGAAATTGAACAAAATGCGTAAATAGTCACTTCTCAAATATAATACAAAAAAAGTGGTCAATTAACAGAGGCAATACAAAATCAGAGAAAAGCAAATTAAACTTACATTGAGACTCTAAATGAAATGTACAATGTATGAAATGTTAGTGAGGATGGAGGCTGAAGGCTGATGGAACTGTAATTCACTCTATCTGCCGGTGTAAATTTATAAAATCACTTTTAAAAGCTGCTTGGCAATGTACACTAATGTTAAGAATATGCATAACATGTAATTCAGCAGTTTCAAACTTAGGTAAATACCCAACAGAACTGGGTAAATCTGTGTCAAAAGGCATGTACACAAATGTTAATATCAGCTAATATTCCTGTTAGCCGAAACAATGGAGACAAGAATAAATTAAGATAAATTAAAGTCAATAGGCATCAATAAAAATGAATGAACCATAGCTACATGCAATATTATTTATGAATCTCATAGTATTAAGTGAAAGAAATAAGATATAAAACACTTATCATATGATTTCTTGTACATAAAATTAAAAACAAAAACCAACGTATATTATTTAGTTTTTTTTTTTTCTTTCTAGTTTTCAATGCAACGTTATAGCATAACAGCATAGTATATGTGTGGGAAAGAGGGAGAAGACAATAACTGGGAGGGGCAGGAGGGGTACCTGTGGTTGTTGGTGATGTTAACTTTTTTGGTTCTTTTTTTTAAATTAATTTTTTTTTTTTTTTTTTTTTTTTGCAGTACGCGGGCCTCTCACTGTTGTGGCCTCTCCCGTTGCAGAGCACAGGCTCCAGATGCGCAGGCTCAGTGGCCATGGCCCACGGGCCCAGCCGCTCCGCGGCATGTGGGATCTTCCTGGACCGGGGCACGAACCCGTGTCCCCTGCATCGGCAGGCGGACTCTCAACCACTGCGCCACCAAGGAAGCCCCTTAAATTAATTTTCATTGGAGTATAGTTGTTTCTTATATTGTGCTTCACAGTATAAAGTTTATACAAAACGAAGAGACTCATTTTCCTGACATACACATTCTTAAAGAAAAATATTTTTCTGAATGTTTATTAAATATGGGTAGCTACAATATAAAATTAATTCTAAACGAGAGAATATATTTCAGTGAAAATCAGTGAACAGTAATTTATAACACACTTCCCTTTTTTCAAGGTAGATCTTAGATCCTTCTTTTTAGCTCTGGTTAAGGATAAGAGGATTTGGAGGGAGGGAAAGTGATGAAAGCAATCAGAGATACATTTGGCCTCTATTATGTTTTATTTACAATCTACCTAAGAAAAATGTTGATCTCAAAAAAAAAATAAAACTGTAAAATAGCAAGTAAGAAATGAAATTGAGTTATTTGTAGTAAGGTGGATGGACCTAGAGTCTGTCATACAGAGTGAAGTAAGTCAGAAAAAGAAAAACAAATACCGTATGCTAACACATATATATGGAATCTAAAAAAAAAAAAAAAAAAAAAAAAAAAGGTCATGAAGCACCTAGGGGCAAGATGGGAATAAAGATGCAGACTTACTAGAGAATGGACTTGAGGATACGGGGAGGGGGAAGGGTAAGCTGTGACAAAGTGAGAGAGTGGCATGGACATATATACACTACCAAACGTAAAATAGATAGCTAGCTGGAAGCAGCCGCATAGCACAGGGAGATCAGCTCGGTGCTTTTGTGACAACCTACAGGGGTGGGACAGGGAGGGTGGGAGGGAGGGAGACGCAAGAGAGAAGAAATATGGGGACATATGTATATGTATAACCGATTCACCTTGTTATAAAGCAGAAACTAACACACCATTGTAAAGCAATTATACTTCAATAAAGATGTTAAAAAATTAGAAAAAAAACAAAAAAAAAACTTTGCGATTGGAGCCCAAAGTCGATAAAATGAGCAGTGAGACAGAACGGTCAATAATGAATACAAACATGCTTAGAGCAAAATATTTTCTGTAAGCTAATTGAGAGGCAAGTACTGAAATCTTATGCTAAATCATATTTTAAAAGCTGCAATTTATTTTATGGAGAATTCCACAAAGTTATGTTATTAAAAAGGATGGAAAGAAATAATGTCTACCATATACCATAATTTATGGGTAAATGGTGTTAAATTCTGTACTATTTATAATATATCCTATTATATCCTATTATATAATATTTACCAATGGAAACATAAAAATATTATGAAAAAGAATTTTAAAAAGCAAATGCTGCATATTCAGGTATTTTGACCCACAAATCACTGACTTTGCAGAAAGGTAATCACACCATAATTACTCTACTTTTAAAGGAAGATGATGCTTAAGAAAGAATTCTGCTTATCTCATTAGGGTATCCTACAATTCTTCTACTAGTTACCTATTATTAGATTAAGAAAACTAACTTTATGAATAAGAAGTTATATTTCATCAATACTTACACCAAAATGGAAATCTATGTAGGTAAACATCACATACTTATGACTGTATAAGTGTTATATTATGCTGTTTGAAACTGCACAACTATGTAAGAATATAAATGAGGTGAAGGCATATTATACAGTTTTGAAATATAAATGATTTTAACTAGAATTTAAAGTCTATATACAAAAAAGAGAAACAGACATTTGTGGAATTATTTCCCATTAGCCCTTAGTTGATGGCATTCAATGTGATATGTGTTTTGCACCTCTAAAATTCCACACAGTTCAAATCTCCTTGAACATTCCAATAGCAAAAATGTATCCATTAAAAAAAAAAGAGAGAACTAAATTCCAAGTACCCGCTTAACACTTTTTTTTTTTTTTTTGGTCAATGAGCAATTTACAAAATGGAACCCACTAAAACAAAACAGTGTTAACTGCTTTTCAAAGTACATCATAATATCATTTGATTTATAGTTTTAAGAAAGAAATGGATGCCTTGAGACAAAGTTTTGCCAGTTAAAAAATATTTATGTTATACCTGCACTTTGTAAGGCCAAGTGTTTTAATTATTTAGCATGGATTTGAGGTGGTTTGCCCCAAAAATATAAAGGTCCTTTGGTGGTGATAAGAAAATTTCCCTGCAAATTTCTGAAAATTATGTCTTTAAGTTAACCAATGAGTACTCATGATGGGTACCCTAAACTTCAAAAAGCTCTAAGGGACAGAAAATAATGCTCAATCTGTCAATAAGAAGGCTGCACTTATGGAAGTGATACCATATGTTCCAATAGAATAATTAGGATTGGCATAAGTCTGAATGTAATCATAAGAAGTTGTTTAGAGAGGTAAGCATGAAACTGATCTAGAGTAAAGACAATTGAGTTACGAAAGGGTGAGTCCTACCCAGCAATGCTAGGTAAAACAAAGAGAATGCCACAGTTGAGTTACTTCTTTGCTGTTTTCAGATGAGTTTATACCACTCTGAGGTATCCTAGCTCACTAAAGTCTAATTATGTTCACAGAAGGAAAGAAGCTAAAATGCTAATTTATGATGGTGTGACACTTTTTCAAAAGTCTAACAGGGTTATAGTGTATGGAAAATTAAAATGAAATTTCCTTTGCCCTGTGTTAAAATTCTTGTTCATATGATCTGACATTAAAAAATGAAAGTAAAGCCTTTGGGAGGAGAAATTAATTACACATTTCTTCCTATGCCTTTCCTGTCAGATATCTTCCTATTATCATGCATATTATTAGGGTTTTTAGGCATTTTATGAGAAATATTGTTATCCCAGTTCTCCCAGTAAGATGGGTTCTGAACTACAGTGTTTAATTTATAAACACTCTAGACTCCCACTTTTGATTTTTCCAGTATAGCTTATAACAAAACCATTTATCCATTGAGAACAACTATAGCTGTATAAAACAGGGAAAGTATCTTTGAAGGCATCTGAGAACTTCTGTGCCAGTCAGAATTTGAGGATTCATGATCCTGGAAGAAAGGATAGTTCATAGATACAAACCCAAACATTACACATGCAAGCACCCTGTTGGGTAATTTGCCAGTTCTAAAGTAAAATGAAGCAACATAGAGAAAAACACATTTAACTCTCACACTTCACTTCTCTACTTCTGAAGCCAGATGTGTGGGTTTTTTCTTGCACTGACAAATTCTTCAATACCAGCTTGGTGTCCTAAAATTTGACTCAATTTTGACACTAACCAGAGTTTGTTACAGACCTGACAGGTTAAAGGCCCAGTCCCTCAGGACCACCCACCCCTGCCACACTTCAACTCTTAATTGCAAGTAATAGCTTCCAAGTTACCCACAACTTCTATCTGACTGGGTACAGATTGGAGGTTTCCACGATCCCCTTCTCAAGTTTTTAAATTTGTTAGACTGGCTCACAAAACCCAGGAAAACAGTTTATTTACTCCTGCTGATTTATTACAAAGGATATTATAAAGGACACATGAACAGGCAGATGAAGAGATACTTAGGGTAAGGTCTGGAAGAGTTCAGATGCAGGAGTTTCTGTCCTGGTGGAGCTGGGGTGTATCACCCTCTCAGCACGTGGATGTGTTCATGAACCTGGAAGCTCTCTGATCCTCATATTTTTGGGATTTTTATGGAGGCTTCACCAGGTAGGCATAATCAATTGTTAACCCATTTTCCAGCCCCACACTCCTCTCCAGAGGATGGGGGTAGGGCTGAAATTTGCAAGCTTCTAATCCTTCTAATTGTGACTTGACCTTTCTAGTATTGACCAGGCCCATCCAACAGTTGTCTCATTAGAAAAAAAGACACTCCCATCACCCAGGAAAGTCTAAGGGATTTATGAATTCTGCATCAGTCACTTGATCATTCAGAAAATTACAAGGATTTTAGGAGCCAGGAACCCGGATCAAAAACCAAATATTATCAGAAACCAGGATCAGAGACTAATTTATACATTGTATTATATTATTTCACAGGGAAGAAGTCTGAAGCTGGGCTTGGAGGACTTGAAGGGTCAAGATCCTAGAAAGCAGGAGGTTCAGACCGTTATCAGTTCTGTGCACTGATTCACTTCACAAGCATTTGTGATTCTTAAGTTGTTCATGATGAAAGGCTAAGAAGACCAGCAGAAAGTGCAGAAAAGCTGAACAGAGCTTTTGCTATTTTTGTGGTGTGGATGAAAAATGGAGAAGCAAAAGAGAAGTGGCCCTAGCAAAATTCACAGGCTCTCAGTTGGGACCCCTCAAGATCTTCACCATAAGATTAAGCTCAAATCAGAGTCAGAATGAGCCTTACAAAGTCTGACACTTGACTCAAGTTATCTCAGTCTCTGAATGGTTTGAGGGATTCCCTTCCTGCTGCAGCTGCTTGACAGGGGATAGTGTGAGAAAATAACATCTTCATCCAGAGCCTCTGTGATCTTTTATATAAATGTTTCAGATGGAATAAAAAATTATTAGGTATACCAAGGAAAAGAATCAGGAAAAAATAAGACAGGAGGAATAAATCCTTGAGAGGATCCAAATGTTGGAAATATTACACATTGACTTTAAAATTTCTAAAGGGCAATAGCATATTTCAATTATTTTTAGACCTGGCATAAGATTCAATGAAGGTTAGCACAGTGTATTCCAGAAACCAAGAAAATAGACATACGTTTGGTAGGTAGAAGTAAAAAGGGAAAGGTATAAATGGCAACAGTGAATCATTCTTCAATTTTACATTCTTTTCCTTAGTAATCTCATGCTCAACTTGCTGTCCCTTAGAACAAGCATAACTGGATGTGGATATAATGTGATATGATAGAAATGAGCTCTCTAAAGGTAAGACATATCTTCATAGGACCTGCATTTTCAGTGGCTTGGCTTGTTTCATGAGGGATCAAGTGACACTCAAAGAATTAGCTTTGTATATTGGGTAATGCAACAACTGTAGTTCATACTGAGCGTCAGGGGTCATCATCTTGCCCTTACACCTAGCTTCTTTGTAACAAAACGTGCATAGCTTCTATAGAGTTCCATGACTTTTATATTAGGAATTGATGTTTCCTCACATCATCTTATTTTGAAAACTCCAACAGAGATTATAATTACTATTGTCTTTGGTGGTCTCTTATTAGAGAGGTAAGTAAAATAAATCATACCATACATACTATTTATTTTATCTATCCTTCCTTCCATTGCAATATAAACTTCAGCAGGGCAGGAATTTTTGTCAATTTGGTCACTGTTTTCTTCCCAAAATCTGGAACACACTATGCCAGGCACATAGTATTTGTTAAACATATACCTTGAAATCAATCCATCAATTAATCATTGGCTCCTTTCTTTGGTCTATATATCTTGCTGACCAATATAAGTTTATCTTTGTTATTTGGTACATTTTAAAAAATCTAAAACCACTTAACTGGAAATGTACATAACTTTTTTCAATTTCAATAGTAGAGAAATATAAATACATTGGCTACAAACATCCTAATACTCAAGTAGACACTTATCCTGTTTTAATCATCTACTAAACATTAAGAAATATGCTATTAAATTCTAAGCTCCTAACTTAAGAACTAATTTTAAAACTTAGAATTAATTATGTTATTAATATCATAAAGAGGTTTGTGATTCTAGGCTTTATAAAATTAACAAAATCAAGTTTTGTTTTTCTTAATAAATACAACTTTTCCATAGGCAGATATCTCATTCATTGTGTGTGAAAGTGTTATCAAAATATTTTCACGTTTATAATTTTATGTGATTTTCAAAAGAGTTTAAGGTACAAAAAATAACCCCATTTTATAAATTCAAAAATTAAATGAAGAAATATAAGTGCTATTATAATGTCAGATAGATGGTAAATTTCAGATCTGGAAATAGAGTAGTTACATTTAACAATATATAATACACTATTTCAGAGTTTCAACTTTTCAACAAAAGGGATAATAGTTGCCTGCTGCTTTAGGAACTGCAATATATGTAGAAACTTGTCCTGTTACTCAATTATTTCATTCCACAGGTATTAATTTCCTGAAATTTCATGTCAAGGTAAAAATGATGACATCTTGCATTTGCTTGTTGACCAAATTGTGAAACTTCCGAATAAATTATATTACTTTCTTTTGTAAAGAAATTCAGAAACTTCAGAGTGAGTAGATTAATATGACAAACATTTAAATACAGACAGTTTCTGATCTTCATTTGCTCTAGAATGTTCTTTGGAACTGCATTTTGAAAAAAACAGTGTAACATGGATATTTTCCTATAGAAAAATTATAACTGGAGGTGCAATTCCTGACTTATGCATTATAGTGTTATAAAATAAATTATAGCATCTAAAATGTGGTAATAATGAAAAACAGTAAAATTATATTCCAAATCTTAAAATTTGGAGTTTCTGATATTCAGTTTATGTCTACTAAATGTTGAATATGATGAAATGTAACATCAATATGTGCTCAAGAATCATTCACTATATTAAATTGAAATAAATTGTACTGAAAACAAGCTGTATCTATAATAAATATAAATACAACTAATTGTATGCACTTACATTTTTATTTTTATATTTATTAAACTGTAATTTATAGCTATTTAAATGCACCCATTTTGACCCATTTTTGTATAATATGTGATGACTTTTGAGAAATGTATAGAACATGTATCACTGCCTTAATCAAGATATACAATATTTTAATTAGTCCAAATTTTTTGTCAATTCCCTAACCATCTTAGACCCCAGGTAAATACTGATCTGCTTTTTGCCACTGTAGATTCTTTTTGTTTGTTCTAAAGTGTCATATAAATGGAATCATACAGATTTATCCTTTTGGGTCTAGTATTTTTTTCTTAAGATGATATCTATGGTTCCATTTATTGTTCCATCCAGGTTTTTGTGTATATCACCTCTTTATTCATTTTTATTACTTTACATCTACCATGACTTGTTATACATTTAATGCTGATAAATATTTAGTCATTTCAGGTTTTGTCTATTATGAATAAACCTGCTGTGCATATTGCATACAAGACTCTGTGTGGACATGTTTTCATTTCTCTTGAGAAATACCTCTGAATAGAATTACTGGGTCTTATGATAAGTGTATGTTTATCTTTGTAAGAAATTGCCAAACTGTTTTCCAAAGTGGTTGTCCCACTTTATACTCCCGCAGTAATATATGAGGATTCTAGTTTCTCCACATTGTTGCTAATGTTTGGTATATTTGGTCTTTTTTAGACAAAGTGGAGTATGCTGCAATACTTCAATTGTGTTCTTAATTTTCACATCCCTGAAGACTAATGATGCAGAGTAGCTCTTTAAGTGCTTGTTGGAAATTTGTATACTGTCTTTTATAACTTGTGCAGTAGTTTTCACCAACTAAAAAATCAGATTATTTTCTTACTATGGAATTGTAAGCGTTCTTTATATGTTCTGGATACCAGTACTATGTCAGATATATATATGTAGATGTATATATGTATGTGGGTGGGGATGCATGTGTATGTGTGTATTTACTATTTTCTTTTAATTTGTGACTTTTGAAAACCAATTTCTCATTTTTCTAAATTTTTATAATTCATTTTAATTGTATAGTTAATGTTTTTTTGTGTTCTGTCTAAAAATTGTTTGCAATCTCAAGTCATAATGGAGTAGTCCTATGTTTTCTTCTATTTGGTTTTATAGTAAACCTAAACTCTTTGTGCTTAGGTTTAATGTCAATTTTAAGTTAACTTTTTGTGTATATTATTTTCATTTAGCTTGCCTTTAATTTTCTGGACTGTTTTCTTTATATATCTTAACTTTTTTTTTTTTTAATTTTTTTGGCCATGCACGCAGCATGCATGATCTGGGTTCCACAACTAGGGATGGAACCCGTGCCCCCTGCAATGGTAGCATGGAGTCTTAACCACTGGACTGCCAGGGAAGTCCTATCTTTACTTTAAAATGGGTGTTTAAGTTTGAACTGATCAGCCTATCTGCTTTTTCTAATGGTAAGTTCATCTGTAGAAGAAAAAAAAAATTCAGTGCCATTCTAATGACTGCAGAGCCAGATATTTCACGATATCTCCATATAATAAATACTTATCATACATGAAAATTATGGCAAAGAAGACCAAGTGATGAATGCAATCTTGTTTGTGCAAATAAAAAGTATAAAACTAAAGGCCTGATCTCTTTCCACCATCATATCTTTTCAGTACATTCATAACTGCAGATGACACTACTTGATATGACCAGAATCAGGGCAAATGAGTGTGACAAACAGATAATAATCTACAGATTATTTAAGAATTACTATTCCTCAGCTATTTTTGCAATTGAGAAACAGTACTTAGATTACACTGAGCTCTGAGAGAAACCATGAAGGCAATAGTAAGACAATAGTAGAGATTGTTTTAAAGTAAATTTAAACTTACCATTACATAATGTTAACTACATAGGTGGTGCTAACCACATGGAACCACAGACTTTAATTAGGCAATTAAAAATAAAATGGTTAGTGAAACATTTGACAGTATGACATTTATTGACAAAGAAAGAGCTTGTGTTGCTGAACACCCACTTATAGAGAAAAAGTCTGTAGTTTAAGATGTACTTTTGAAATCACAAACTATAAAATCATTTGAAAAATACCTTGTTTATGTAGCATTTCAGTATAATAATATATTATTATGAGACTATCACAAAGTTTTGATTCTCTGGAACATGAATCATATTGAAAATTCTTTGTGATCAATGCTAAGAATACCACTGTTTACTTAAAAACCCACAAGCAATGATTTTCCCTTGCTTGCCATTTTGATATCTTTGGAATATATGATCTAGTTGTATTTATCAACAGCATGTTATAAAATTCTAACCACAAGTATTATAAATATTGTGCAAATATTCTTTAAAAGTAACTATAGTAATGTGTATATTCAGAAGAAAAAAACGTAATTCTCATTTACTCTGATTTTATATGCAGAAGAGGGAAATGGCAGATCTCTCAATTATGTGTCTGACTTGATACCCATTATATAATTATATAATTTAAGTTAAACATATAATCGCATACTTTTGCCGAATATACCAATCATATTAATCATTTGTATAACCATCCTTTCATTTTATCTGCACTTTAAAGATGGAGCCAAGGGTTTTATTTCATGAATCTAAAGATATAACATTGGCTTTTATAAGTTTAGGCTTCTGGACGATTAAAGTTCTTTTCCTGTAGATCTTGCAGTTAAGCAAACACAAATCTGGATAATTTATATTTTGCAGTAATTCATTGCATTCTGCTCATATACATACTTCAGCCATATTTCTTCCTTTGATATTTTATTGTCTTAATTTGCATAAGAAATGATTTAATGAATTTTTATGCTTTGTCTACTACTAAATCAAATTTTAATGTTTTACTAATATTTTAATTTGGAAATATAAAATACTCCCTAGTATGTATGATGGAAAAGCCATTAAAATAACCATTAATCATCAGAATTAAACATAAAATTTATAAAATTTTTATGACCCCTAAACCTAAGAACACTTTTTTATTTATTGAATTCCTATACTATGCCTGGAACTTTGCTAATTGCTTTACACAAATTACCTCATTTAACTTTTACAAAAGCTCCTCAAGGTGGGTGTTTTTCCCATTTTATAGGTAAATTTCAAATGTTTTCAAATAGTTAAATAAACTGTCCTAGGTTATACAGATATTCAGTTTATAATTCAGGTCTGTTTAAAAAAAATTTGTTAAAGATTATATTACATTATATTAATTCCACAACTGTAATTATATTTCTGCATAACTTTCCATTTTTACAGTCAAAATATGAATATTAATATCATTTCTTACAAGTGAATAAGGATAAAATTATCCTTCCTTATTATCTTTGTATTAGAATTGGGGATTTTTAAGTGTTAAAATACATGACAACTGTAAATATTAAGAGTAGATGCTTGATACAACAGTGCAAAGTATATAATCTCTGATAACTGTGAAAGTCTGTTCCCAGTATTTAAGAAGAATCAGGTTTGATTCCAAAAGAGGGATTTTACAGTGTGGCTTTTACAGGCTCTTGACAACTGTTTGCATAGTCAATCAGCTTAATATTCCAGAGGAACTTAAGAAAAACACAGGAGAACAATGTTTATCGCATCATGAATTATAAAAGAAAGAAACACGTGTACCAATCTATTGACAAGATAACATTAGATTTCAAGCTATAGTATTGTTTATATCAGGTTTGTTATATAACATATTTCAAAGTAATCTTGGAAGAAAGTCATCTAATCCCTGAACACAGAGCAGTCATGCTGGGAGGTACAAATGCTGAAGAAACTTCTGTAGGGCATGTCAGTCTTAGGGAGAACTATCAAACACTTCTCATGTGACCTACATCATTGTTTATAGCAGTTAGCAAACCTGGAAAAAAGATTTGGAAGACAGCTCCAATGATATGTTAGCACAGTATTTGGCCAGTAGCCTCTAACAACAGTGATAAAAAACAATTAAAGGACATGCTTATTTTCATAGATTGAAAGCAAATACACATAGACAATTAAAGAGCTAACAGAATGGAAAAAAACCATAGCATAATAAAATTTCTCAACAAAGTTAAAATTGCAAAAATATTATTTTTATGACAAAAGAAAAAATAACGACACATTTTTTAAAAATCTGTTTTTGTTTTTTTCTGAAAACACTAAAAATATTTGTTGTGTACTTTCATGTATGGTTACACAGCTTTCACCTGTTAAATTGTCTTAAATTTAATTTATTAGCATTATTGAAACATATATCATAAAATCTTTAATAAATATCCATATTATTAGTTACTACAAGGTCCTTCTAGAGATTAGTTAAATGTATGTGACAAATGAATCCTTAGAGAATAACACAATGTAAAAAACTAGCTAAAAAAAAAAAAAAGCTCTGTTAATATAAATATATCACAAGTTCAAAGGCTCTCTGGGTGCTCCTCCTGTATCACCCCCTGCCTGGCGTGGTGCCTCCCTCTTCTGAGACCTGTGAGTATAATAAATTTCTTTCATTTTCATGTTCCTCCCCATGTATTATTTTGTGTCTTCACCTGACTGATCATCAAAAGACCCCATTTTAATGTAATATAATTATTCCTTACATCAGAGTTGGCAACAAGCATGAGATAATCTAAGTCATGGATGAAAAAAATCCCAGTGAGGTGCCATTGGGCTGCTCATTAACTGGCTGTCCCAATTGGGCTCTACCATTTGCGGGGACCTCTCTACCACTGGTATTGTTCTGCACTGATTTGTGTTGCCCCTTGAGAAAGCTGCCAAGACTCCCCAGCCTAAAGTGAAGATCCTGACCCAATCCCAAGTAGAACTCCCCAGGATCCTGTTTGCCAGCCTTTGATCTTGGCAAGAACAGTAAAGTCATCCTATCTCTCTCCAAGACACAGAGCCACTGGACACACTGGCTATTATTTCACATGGAGTGCCTAAGATTGGACCCACTATGGTCTCCTCACTTAGATTAATTAGGGAAGAACTCCTCTGGGTCTTGGTTAATGTTAGAACAAAAAATCTAATGTTAGAACTGAAAAATCTACCGAGCAAGCTGAGTGTTAGCCAGGAAAACAGAGGGTGTCAGTTTGTACTAGATTACTGTCTGGATGACCCTATCCACATGACTCAGCGTGCCTTTGAGTAAGACTTATGAAGGGAAAGTACTGCTCCTTTCCAGTTTGGTGTCCGAAGTGTCCCTTCTCTAGAAGAGCCTAGCATGCACCCAGGAGGGTTGATGCTACCAGCTGCCAGCCCCTTTTCTGCTGCATTTCTTGCTGCTGTGAATCTTCATTCCCCATCCCCATAGGGTATCAAAGATTCCATCCATGCAAACTAGAAAAATGGGTGGGGCTGCTTTTTTTTGACTCCCCTAAGACACTTGAGGGGGTTTCTTAGCTCATTTGAGATTACAAATCTCCTGGTCAATGCTAACTTACAAGTGTTGCTTCCTACTGACATGACAAGAGTGTCTTCCTTAAAATTAAATTGTCACAAAAATATTTTAAAGGTAAAGTTGAGGCCACTATTGCTGTCCTGGATGTAGACCCCAGCCCCTCTGTGGCTGATTGGGACACTCAAAAGAGGAAGGTCCCTAGTCACAATAGGAACTACTCAGGGACCACCAAGAGCTTGTCAGATATCATTCAAAGAGAGAAGGGGGAAAACGCTACCTAGAGAAACAAGCTCTTCTAAAAGATTTTGCTTAAGAGAGAAAAAAGAGTGGGGGGGGTGGTATGAGGACTGATTACCCTGTGATGGGACATCCCAGGGAGATACTACTGTTTAGAAGCACCAGGTCTCATCCTCCTCTCCCTTTTCCTCTTATCAACCAGAGGCAACAATTAAAAACCATGGTTTTTAAGTGACTAAAAGCCCAAGGGGTGGGGGGAAAATGAGTAAATATTAAGTCTAGCAAACATAATGCTAGCCCTAGATTACTAACTGATTTAAAAAACCAGCCCTGAAATAGAAAGGGAAGAAATAAAATGTAATTAAGTAAAGTGTACATATATAATATCTTAATATAAAAATAAAATAATTAAATTGTGTGTATGTATATATAATATATAACTAATTTAAACAATGTTCCATAATTTGATGCAATGGGAAATCCAACATTTACACAATAGAAGAACTTATATAACAAGAGATAAAAGGGGCACTGATTGGCTTTTGTTCTAACATTAACATTTGCTAAAAATGCATCAATTGACAAACTTCATGGATTTGATACTGAGTTCAAATTATAATTATACCAGTGATCCCTGTAAATTTAAACATTTACCTTCTATAATCTTAAGAATGCAACTAAATAGAAAATGGAGGAAAAATGAGTATGCCTCATTTTAACTGTAGTCTTGCCTAAATTTCTCACAGTTGTGATATTCATTACACTAAAATATTTCACATTGGGTAGAGATGCTCTGCAACAATAAATGATTAATTAAAATTAAAGTAAGTCTTTAACAGTTACAAACTGGCTTCATTAAAATAGGACTCCATGAACCTCCAGTTAAAATAGTTAATGGGACCCAGTGTAAGTCAAAACAGGGCTTCAAGGATTAAAATTTATTATATGAAGCCTAATAAATAAAAGGATAATTATCTCCACTGCTTTTCCATTTGACAGCTCAATTTTGCCTGTTTTAAATCTGAAAAAAGACAAATATGTAAATAAACAGTGCCTTCTAATGGATTACTACAACAATAACTCTATGGTTCCATCTATCAAGGCCCCCATATCCAGTACTCAGTATTATTAAAATTACTGATTCTATTCAACCAACAACTGGTAAATATTTTTCTCTAATAAATTGACTGACACATTCTATTCAGCATCTATTTCAACTGCCTCTCAACTTCAGTTTGCCTTCACCTCCAAAACGACACCGTGCTCCTTTTCCAGGCTCCTTATGGAGGTACTTCATCAGTGTTGCCATCACACACAATCCTTTCAGACAAGATCTTAACTATTAAATACATCCACCTTTCTCCAGGAGCACAGGTATGACAGTATATTGATAATATCCTCCTCCAAGGAGATTCACTTGACATACTCATTAAGGACATGTAAAGTCCAACATCTTTTAGTCCTTTTTGAGTTCTGGTGGTAACATATTCCTCATTTACAAATTGTACTTACAGATTAACATCAACAGGCACCCCTACAGGTGTCCTCAAAAAAGTCCTTCACTGTAGAGGCTTTGGCAATCTCTTCTCATTGCCTCCTGGAGCATCTGGATATTTACAATGGTCCTAAATTGCCCCAAGCTTCTGATGCAAAAAAACTGCCCCTCTTAGCCTTGTGCTGTACACCAACAAATGACTGCCTACCTACTGGGTTCTCCTGGAAATAGAGGCTCTCACAGACCCTGAACATTGTCACCCTCAACACCCAACATTTTGTTATATCTTGGACCATAGAAACAGCACCCGACAAGGTTGGCACAGCTTACAGAGCCCTCCCTAAAACAGCAGGAAGTTAAATCTGGACCCTCTGTCATATTTTACCTGCAGGCGGGGTGGCTTCTCCTGTTCTCAGTTCCTTGCCAGATGTCAGGGTGCTGGAGGAGGTCACCCTTCCCCTGGAAACTTTGGCTACCTGGGGAGCCCCTTGAGATTAACTGAGTGAACAACAATGGGAGCTCACGGACCACGTGAAAGGCACTGCTATCATGTGATGCAGCTCAGTGAAATGTTGCTGCTTTCCATTCCTGTTGCCTCAGCCAGAATGTCTCCAACAAAGGACAGGACCCAAGAAACCAAACTTCAGGCAGTCATCTTAGTGATAGATGCTCTGGCCAACACTGGCCCCATCTTCACGTGTATAATAAACTGTTGGGCTATTGCCTAAAATTGTCCCGTTCAGGGGGGAAAAACCCACCTGGGAATCTCTTGCTTCACATACACCCTAAATATAAATCACAATCACACATGCCTCTGCATAACACCAGGCCACCAATACAAGGCCTTGCTTTGTAATGCTTTATACAAGGAGTATAAGGGCACTCCTGTTCCCTCCAGAGTTACAGACATTACTGGTAGGACACAAGACACATTTCACTTATTAAAATAACACAATGCTAGGCTCTTGGAAAAGGCATTCCAAAGAACTTTAAAGTCCCTAATAGATCCCAAATAGCCAGTTTAACAGAGACATAATGGTCTCTAACAATGGATTTTCAAATTCCAGTCCAACCAATAAACCCCTGAAATTCTTTACCTTGTCCCAGGCCTTAACCTAATTTTACAAATTTTCCATCTTATCCTATCCCATAAAGACTGGAGGCCAGATCCAGGGCACATACTCTCCTAGAATTCACTAACCATAGATTGTTTCACAGACCAGACGCCTGATATGGGACCCATCCGAACTTACCTCAACCTAAAAAGCCACATATGACAAATTCACAGCCAACATAATTCTTAAGGGTGGAATGAATAAGACAGCGGTGCAACTCTCACCACTATTATTCAACATAGTTTCAGAAGTTTTAGCCATGGAAATCAGGGAAGAAAAAGAAATAAAAGGAATCCAAATCAGAAAAGAAGTAAAACTGTCACTGTTTGCAGATAACATGATGCTATACATAGATAATCCTAAAGATGCCACCAGAAAACTACTAGACCTAATCAATGAATTTGGTAAACTAGCAGGATACAAAATTAATGCACAGAAATCACTTCCATTCCTATACACTAACAATGAAAAATCAGAAAGAGAAATTAAGGAAACACTCCCATTTACCATTGCAACAAAAAGAATAAAATACCTAGGAATAAACCTACCTAAGGAGGCAAAAGACCTGTATGAAAACTATAAGACACTGATGAAAGAAATCAAAGATGATACAAACAGATGGAGAGATATACCATGTTCTTCAACTGGAAGAATCAACATTGTGAAAATGACAATACTACCCAAAGCAATCGACAGATTCAGTGCAATCCTTATCGAATTACCAATGACATTTTTCACAGAACTAGAAGAAGAAATTTTACAATTTGTATGGAAACACGAAGACCCCGAATAGTCAAAACAACCTTGAGAAAGTAAAACGGAGTTGGAGGAACTGGGCTCCCTGACTTCAAAGTATAATACAAAGCTACAGTAATCAAGACAGTATGGTTTTGGCATGAAAACAGAAATATAGATCAATGGAACAGAATAGAAAGCCCAGAGATAAACCCACATGTGTATGGCCACCTTATCTTTGACAAAGGAGGCAAGAATATACAATGAAGAAAAGACAGCCTCTTCAATAAGTGGTGCTGTGAAAACTGGACAGCTGCATGTAAAAGAATGAAATTAGCACACTCCCTAACACCATATAAAAAAATAAACTCAAAATGGATTAAAGACCTAAATGTAAGACCAGACACTATAAAACTCTTAGAGGAAAACATAGGCAGAACGCTCTATGACATAAATCACAGCAAGATCCTTTTTGACCCACCTCCTAGAGAAATGGAAATAAAAACAAAAATAAACAAATGGGACCTAATTAAATTTAAAAGCTTTCACACAGCATAGGAAACCATAAACAAGATGAAAAGACAACCCTCAGAATGGGAGAAAATATTTGCAAACGAAGAAACTGACAAAGGATTAATCTCCAAAATATACAAGCAGCTCAGGCAGCTCAATATCAGAAAAACAAACAACCCAATTCAAAAATGGGCAGAAGACCAAAACAGACATTTTTCCAAAGAAGACATACAGATAGCCAACAAACACATGAAAAGATGCTCAACATCACTAATCATTAGAGAAATTCAAATCAAAACCACAATGAAGTATCACCTCACACCAGTCAGAATGGCCATCATCAAAAAATCTACAAACAATAAATGCTGGAGAGGGTGTGGAGAAAAGGGAACATTACTGCACTGTTGGTGGGAATGTAAATTGATACAGCCACTATGGAGAACAGTATGGAGGTTCCTTAAAAATCTAAAAATAGAACTACCATATGACCCAGCAATCCCACTACTGGGCATATACCCTGAGAAAACCATAATTCAAAAAGAGACATGTACCACAAAGTTCATTGCAACACTATTTACAATAGCCAGGACATGGAAGCAACCTAAATGTCCATCAACAGATGAATGGATAAAGAAGAAGTGGCACATATATACAATGGAATATTACTCAGCCATAAAAAGGAATGAAATTGAGTTATTTGTAGTGAGGTGGATGGAGCTAGAGTCTGTCATACAGAATGAAGTAAGTCAGAAAGAGAAAAACAAATACTGGATGCTAACACATATATATGGAATCTGAAAAAAACTATACTGCTGAACCTAGTGGCAGGGCAGAAATAAAGATGGGATGTAGAGAATGGACTTGAGGACACAGAGGGGGAAGGGGAAACTAGTACGAAGTGAGAGAGTAGCAATGATATATATACACTACCAAATGTAAAATGGATGGCTAGTGGGAAGCTGCTGCATAGCACAGGGAGATCACCTTGATGCTTTTTTATGACCTAGAGGGGTGGGATAGGGAGGGTGGGAGGGAGGCTCAAGAGGGAGGGGATATGGGGATATATGTATACATATACTGATTCACTTTGTTGTACAGCAGAAACTAACACAACATTGTAAAGCAATTATACTCCTATAAAGATGTGGGGAAAAAAAGCAAAATGTAAGGGTGAGCTGAAAAAGTAGGATTAAAGTACCCTCTATCATCTTCCATTGCATTGTAGTTTCCATCTTTTGTTCCTGTATTATATTGTATATGTAGTTTATTGGGAGGCTGAGACTGTGAAAGTGAACTCTAGGACTCAAGCTTGCTGAGAACGGAAGGAGTTTATAGAAAATAGTGAGATGAAGTGAAAGACTATGTACTGGACAATTAGAACCCCATCAGTTTAACCCTATAAGTTCTGCCAGTATGACTGCTAGGCTTAATTCAGTCAGAATTCAATCAGAGAAGCTATTCATTCAGTATGTGTAACAATTTATCAATTTTACCCTTCAAATGCACTGCCCATCTGTTGACACCTCCTTTTTCTTCTAGTGGCTCACTTGTAGTGGATTCATCAATGGGTTCTATGTTTTCAGTTCACGTTGGGTTGGACCAATGGGCATCCCAGGAAGGGGGTCAGAGGGAGGAATGAGAGTGAGCTTGAGGTTTGTATTTCCTCAGCTCTCTCCCTGGAGAGTCTCTCCTGCATGGTGGCGGCACACCTCATCTTTACCAGCCTTTCTGATAGTATTTTGCTACCACTCCCCTGACTCCTATCTTTGGGCCAAAGATGGTAACTGCTTGTGCATTGTAAGCCCCAGGTTAATGCAGCTTTCTTTGTGTGGGACAGCTACACATACACTTTTCAAATATTCCTTTTATAATAAATCCTCATGAAAATCATGTTTCAAATGTGTAAAATCTGTTTCCTGATCTGTTTCACTGTTAAACTATTGTTTCCCCACCACTAACAAGTAATTGAGCTGAACATATAGTTAACATATTTTTAAGATTTAAAAAAAATGAGTATTTAAAGCTTCAACTCTGTCTCTAAGAACATCCTTAGGCTATCATAGGTTTTGATATTTGGTACTTGGTGATTTTCTAAGTAGCCTGAAATTTTAAGTTTGATTTCTTCCTTTTCCCAAGAGTTCTCTATAACTGTTTTATAAAAGCAAACATACAAAAAAAACCCCAAAAATTAAAAAAAAAACTTTAAAGGATAGAAAATTAGTTTTAATATAATTGCCTTTCATTGGGGTCAAAGAATACAACATATTAATTCTTATTTTAGGAATTTCATTGAGGGTTTCATTTTGGTTTTATATGATCAGTTTATACAAATATTCCATAGATATTTTAAAACTAGAGATATGCTCCTTTTGAAGCATGTTAGTATTTTAAAGGAAAAGAAAACAGAGATAAAGCGTGAATCGACAATAAAAGAAATGAAGAGAGATGGGCACAGAGGCAGATAAAATAGGAAGTTTCATAAAGGGACTGAGATAGAGATAGGAAATAAACAAGTACACAGACACAAAGACTGTAAGACAAATTCAAAGGTAGAGAAGTGTGTGTGTGTGTGTGTGTGTGTGTGAGAGAGAGAGAGAGAGAGAGAGAGAGAGGGAGAGGGAGAGAGAGGGAGAGGGAGAGAGAGGAGAAAGAAAGTTTAAGATTTATTGATTATGGTGTGAACAGACTAGATTCAAATTTCAGATCCTGACTCTGATACATATTAGCCATTTAACTGCTTTAGGTTTCACTTTTTGAGCATGTAAAATGGAAATATTAACTGTTTCATATCACAGAATTTCTATGCCATAATCCATGCTAGAAGAGAGACTAGCACTGAATACAAATAGATGTTTTCTAGTAATGTATTTACTCTGATAGTTTATGGTCACATACTTTTATGTATTTGATCCATTAAGGAATAAATGCAGTATTTTGAATTTTGCACTAAAGTTGATATTTAATAATTCTATTAGTCTCCTAGGACTGCTGTTACAACATACTATAAACTGGGAGGCTTAAAACAATAGAAATGTATTCTCTCATGATTCTGGAGGATGGAAATTTGAAATCAAGATATTGGCAGAGCCTTGCTCACTTCAAGTCTCAAGGGGTGGATCCTTCCTTATCTCTCCCAGCTTTTGGAAACCCCAGGTGTTCCTTGGTTTGTAGCAGCATAACTCTAATCTCTGCCCCTGTCTTCACATGGCCATCTTCTTTCTGTATGTCTTGTGTCTGTGTTTCTTCTCTTACAAGGACACTAGCCAATGTTAGAATCCAACCTAATCCAGAATAATCATATCTTAACTTGATTACATCTGCAAAAATCCTGTTTCAAATAAGTTCACAGTCACAGGAACTGGGTTATTAGGACTTCAACATATCTCTTTGGAAGACAAAATTTAACCCGTAATAGTAAAATATATGTTATTTTTCATTTCTAAAACATTTTAAACTGTATATTTTGATGCCTTATGTCTTATTCGGAGTATATTATGCTTTTTCACGTTCTTATCTACATACGATATGACTAAATGTATGTATTAACTGAACTAATTCTTATACTTAAGCTAACCACTGCTAGAATATTTAAACACAAGTCCAAAATACACAAGATAACCTGAATCATCATATAGTATCAGAAAGTAAGAAAGTGCTAAAAAAAAATTCCAAACAAAATAAAAATATCTCAGTAATGGAGGTATCAAAGGGACACAGAAGCCAACTGAAAGAGTTCCCAATGGCCAAAGCTGAAAAAATTTGAGTAAAAATGATAAAGTAGTTTTGGATTATAACACAAGATTTAAAATAAATATCTATGAGTGGGGTGCATACTGATAAATGATTGAATAGATAAATAAATGGGTAAAAGAGACAGATCTCTTTTAGAGAAAAACCAAAGAATTCTGAGCGAAGTATGAACTCTAGCCAATAATACTGTATCAATATTGGCTCATTAATTGTGACAAATGTGACATATTAATGTAGGATGTTAATAATATGGGGACCTCAGTGTGGAGTATATAGAAACTCTGGATTATCTTCACAATCATTCTGTAAATCTAATACTACGCCAAAATAAAAATGAATCATATAATCCTAACATGAAGCTACTCTAACGATGTATGAATATTAACAAAATAAAATTACTGTGGATGAAAGATTATTTCTAGTTAGAAGATATAAGAATATTAACCAGGCACTAAATAGAAATAAAAAAGGGGAGATTTGAAATGACCACTTTTAAAATATATTTTGCCTACTACGAAATCTGGCAAAGTCACTGTTTTTATAAAGATGTCACCAAATAGTTCTAAGGAAATGTATGTTGAAAATTAATTGTTGCATATAGCATTAGAAAACTAGTTTCAATATATTTTTCTCTTGTTTTATACTGTACCATTTGTAAATAAATTTTAAATTTCAGGAAGAAATAAGTGCGCTGATCATCTTTCAGAATTCTTGTGAGAAAGACTACAGTCAGAAATATGCCTACATTTCACCTTTATTTCCATTCAACAGAAAATTCAGGAAATACTTGGGTCTTACTCTCTTACTTCTTTTCAGTTTACTCACCTCTTTCCCCTTTATCTACCTGAGGAAAAAAAAAAGTCTAGGATTGCACTCAATTAGAGTGCAAGCAAGTCTACATTTTAGGAAGTTTTAGCATAAGCATTATAAATGGTTGCACTGATTTTGAATTTTTCATTGTTAAAGCAACTAAGCTGTAATTTCAAAGCACTTTTCTATGAATGAACTATCTCATCAACACAATGCTCTCCATTAACAAGAAAAATAAGCTAGAGGGAAGGGCAATGGTGGAGTAGCAAAATCACTTGCTAAAAAATGTTTTCAAAATGAGTACCAAGTCAAAATTAGATGGCTGAACAGCTTTTTCATTTGTAAAATTAGGTCAAGACAAGAGGAAGAACATGAATGTTTCTTGTTCTTCTTGTTCTAAAATAAAACACATGAAAAATTTACACTCACCCTGAACTGTAACAGCTGGGAGGGACAGTACTTGCTATCAACTTTTACCACTAATGAGTTCATCAAAGGTTCTTTCTGTACATTTGCAATTCCTTTTAAATTCTAATGTAACATGCATTTTCCTCTTTAGTGTCTATGATCTTCCCTTTATAAAAATTGTATTTTAGGGAATTTCAAGGAGAGCTTGTGTGATTTTCTAGAGGCAAAGGGCTTGGTAAGGACCTCAGTATAAAAGGATTGAGTAGTCTAATTTGGAACAGATGAATGCTTTAGTCATTTGCAACATTTGTTGGATAATTTGCCAGGATAACTTTCAACTCACTTTCAAACGATGATCACCACATAACTAATAAAGTGGTGCTGTGAAGTTGAAAATTTCAGTGAGTTCTCTCTTGGCATTTTTAAGGTTGTAACTTTTAAATCAACCACATGAGAGGGCAGGAAGCATCAAGATTACTATGAAATAAAGTATAAAATACTACCTATTTTATGTATATGATATAAAGAAATTTATATATAAAGGAACAACTTAACTTATTCAATGTTTCAGATTTAATATGCACAATATTTCTTGCATATACAAAGTTACATACAGAGTAATTTTGGTGTAATATATATGAAAGTGAAACAATAATTCATTATTTAGATGTATGTTTATACTGATCTGACAATTTTCATCAGTGATTTTTCTTAAATTATCTTTAATCTATAATTATAAGATCCTACTACTGCTTGATTTTACAAATAATTGGGTACAATTTTCTTTTATAGGGGAAGCCCTAACGTCAGTCAATCCTACCATGTACTGTTCATCACGGTGGAATAGGAACCCATGAGTGATTTGTACATATAAATATTATGACAACAGAGAAAACACTCTTCAATAAAATGGCTAAAATTTTGATTAATTATGAACTTTTGCAGGAGTTAGATTTTAGATCAGTACTCAAAGAGATAAAATGGATTTAGTTACCAGGGTGTGCTCTTCAGAAGCCCTTCTATTGAATTTATCATAAGACTATGAATCCTATAGTATTTTTCATGGAAAAGGGTCATGGCAAGCTTATGCCATTTTATTTCTATGGGTAATTTGTGCACTAGCATCCTAGGGCAATGAAGGAAGTTGGCTGATAGAGACTTAAGGGCTTTGAAATTGATTAAGTTTCTATGGAAATTTGAAGTGACTATTTTTAAGAACAGGTAATAAAGGTTATTTTACAAAATGCATGCAAAATGAAACTTGAGCTTCTGCCTATCAATAGGATGAGTTCAACCCCAGGATGTGTGGCTGGCGTTCTGTGTACCTCTGAAGAAGTTGGAGAAAAACCTGTGCTCTGTGCTTCCCACCTCTACTCTCACTACTGTTGCAACCAATCCTCAGGTCACGATGTATCAGGCAAGGTTGTAATCCAGCAGGCCTGGGTCGAATACTGTGTATGCACTTACTATCTCCAGGAATGTCAGTGATTTCCTGAACACTCCAGACTTCAATTCCCTTTGCTGTTGTTTTTTATCTGGTAATTATGGTTTATAATGTTTAACTCACATGACTGCCAAGAAGACTAAATGTAGAAATATAAAGTTCTTGCCATTGTACCTTTTTAATAGCTTAGAGTGGTTAATAGAATTATTAGAGATAAAGGTTTTGTCTTAAGAATATTTATGCAGGGGCTCCCCTGGTGGCGCAGTGGTTGAGAGTCTGCCTGCCAATGCAGGGGACACATGTTCGAGCCCTGGTCTGGGAGGATCCCACATGCCGCGGAGCGGCTGGGCCCATGAGCCACAACTGCTGAGCTTGCGCGTCTGCAGCCTGTGCTCCGCAACGGGAGAGGCCGCGATAGTGAGAGGCCTGCGCACTGCGATGAAGAGTGGCCCCCGCTTGCCACAACTGGAGAAAGCCCTCGCACAGAAACTAAGACCCAACACAGCCATAAATAAATAATTAAAAAAAAAGAATATTTATGCAATAAATATGTTCATAGTTTTAAATTATTACCTTCATAAGGTAATAATAATCTCATTATTGCCTATGTAATATTTTAAAATATTACCAAATTATCACTAAATTCTCCCTGCCATTTTAGTGTCTTGCTAAAATTTATAAAATAGATCCCTCTAAAAAAATCTTTTTTTTTTAATACTCCTATCCCTAATTGTGGCTTTAATATAGTGATACTGATGTCCGAATGTTTTCCCTCCTCATTAAAAAGTGGTGTATTGAAAGCATAAATTGTTCTCTTATCTTTTTTTTTTTTTTTTTTTTTCGGTACGCGGGCCTCTCACTGCCATGGCCTCTCCCGTTGTGGAGCACAGGCCCCGGACGCGCAGGCTCAGCGGCCATGGCTCACGGGCCCAGCTGCTCCGTGGCATGTGGGATCTTCCCAGACCAGGGCACGAACCCGTGTCCCCTACATCGACAGGCGGACTCTCAACCACTGTGCCACCAGGGAAGCCCTGTTTTCTGATCTTACAGATGAGGTTTGGATTTTGGTCCAGATGGTAAATTATAGTAAGTTATGTTAAGACCCTATGAATTTACAAATGGATTTAATTAAACAAAATATTTCAGAGTATTATGAGAATCAGTGATTTTTTTCTTAAATCATTATCTTAAGTGGGCAAAACAAAATGTTCTATGTAGTCCTCTACATATTTGGTAAGTGTCTTTATCGTTTGGTGCAAAGCTTTTAGTCAATAAGTCAAATATGCATTAAAATAGTCATTCAAAAACAAATTTTAAAATATGAACATCCTTCCACATGGCTCCAAAGTGCTAGCCATCTTTGCCCTGAAACTGTTAATAGAAACATAGGAATAGTTATATTTAAATATCATTATAAATTAATATTAGATGAAAATGAGTCAGGTTACAGATTAAGTGATTTGAAAACTTCCAACAGTCTTAATAGAGTGTGAAGAAAAACAGCTTGTAAGACTTAAGTGATGTGACAACCGTCCCCAAACATGACAACCCATGGTGGTTTTTCACAGTTGTTTTTAGCAGTTATCCTTCTGTAAAATTTACTTGCAAGCAGGTTCTCATACATAAGTGAAGCTAAAAAAAAATCATTCTCATGTTTTTTCTCTCTCTCAGCATATGTTAGAGTTGAGTGGCAAAGGCATTTTTCCAAATGATAAACATTTTGCTTTTTTAAACATTTGGGTACCAGTTACCCATAGCATACTGTGGGATAAAATATTGTTTGCTAAATATATTTTATCATTTTATTTTCCCCACTAGGCTAACATATAGAGCAAGTGCTTATTATTTAAATTTACCAGGTACCCCATTAGTATTTTATTGCTGTTTGAAATGTTACTTTCTCTATCTATATTTATTTTTTCAATCTAATTGGCTTAGTTATAAACTCTATATTTCAAAATGCCCATAACATTCAATAAAGTCTAATACCTATCCCATTTATAAAGGTGAGGTATGCCAGTTGGTAACCCAAAATATGAACTCATAACACAGTTCCAGTGCCCTGAAACTTCAAATTGAAGGTAACTTACTTCTTAGGACTTTATCTTATTCATTGACACGTTGGGTGAAATCTCAGGAAATGACTATAGTTTGACTTTTTAAATTTTCAGAGCAAGGAAAAATATACCCAAAACCACCTAAATATTTTTAGAAATAATGACTCAGTGGAATCAGGATATAAGGATTGGAATTAACTTTTCTGAGGGTTTATGACAAACTTTGTTAGGTGATAAACTTCTGTTATCTCTTTTAATCCTTAGATCACAAATAATTTAGTTATGTTTATTTTACAGATGAAATAAAAATGTCTGAGAATTTAGATAAGCTGTTCAAGTTGATACAACACATGGTTGAATTTTCACAATTCAGGTCCCACAGATTCTAGAGATTAACATGGCCACTGGTACATATTTCCTTTTCTACATTGACATACTGCCTTTCTATGTAAAACATGATGAAGAAATAGAATGTAATGTAAATAAGATAAATTCACTGCAATTTTTGAACAAACAAAACAGAACTATATGCCTCAATATGTTTACATGTATACAATGTGCATAATATACACACAGAGAGACACACACATGTATATTTACAGGATACAAACATATATATATATCCTAGACACAAAGTCTGAACATAAAGCAGTAGTTTCCATTGCCATAGACAGAAAAACCACACGCCACTCCCTGTGATAAGCAAGTCTTTAGTCAGGATTGTGCAAAATATGTAGAGCCATCAGGTGATGGAAGGAACTGCCTTTTTTTTTTTTTTTTTTTTTACTGTGAATTAATATAGAATTCTGACCTCTAAAGACTATGGTTTGTATTTTCCTAGTATCTCCCAGTAAGCTAACAACAACAAGTATATCTATATTGTTTGTTTGCTTGCTTGTTTATTTCAAATCACACATTGTGCACTGTCTCCAGAGTAACCACTGGAAACTGTGTGGAATACTGCTGTGTGAAGAAAACTGCTGAAGTCTTCACTTACTACCACACTTAGAGCCCTTAAAGACATGTTGACATACAATACAAACCTAGGTATTTGTTGATTTCTTTGATTCTTATTTGGAGCATTCTTTTATTTACATATAATAAAATAGTTAAGAGCATAGAATCTGGAACCAGATTGCCAGGTTTGGAATACAGGTTCAGTGATTCACTAGCTATGTGCTATCAGGTAGTTTACTTAACCTCGCTATTCTTCTGTTTTCCCTTTGGTAAAATGAGGATACCTCACAGCATCATTATGAGGATATTAGGAATTAAGATACAAAAAACATTTAGAATAGTACATGAAAAATAAGTCTAAGGATATTAGGGTATTTATAACATGAATGTGGAGTGTAATAACTACTGATAAAAGAAACACACCCACATATACCACACAGCTTAAGAAATTCATCATGACCACTATCTTAGAAAACTCCCATGTTCTTGCCCCAAATCCTACCTTCTTCCTTTCCTCCAAGAGCTAACAACTACTCTGAATACTCTGTTTATCATTTGCTTGCTTTTCTTCATACTTTAACCACATCAGTATGTATTCATTAAGTAGTATATGTCAACATTATATCATTGACTTGGTCACATTTTTGAAATTTCAAGCATGAACTCAGAGAGTATGTGTAGGGGAAGTTCAACTAGATTGGGAAAGCTCTATGCTTATCTCCAGGAGCCCCTAGAAGACTGACTTTGACTTTTGGCCACCAAAGTGAGGAGTGGGATAACTAGCTGACTAATGATTTGTAAGATTCTACTTAAAGTCTAAAACTACCCTGGTAGCCCCCAGGCCCAACTGGTTTATTGGTGGCTTCTCTCTAGAGCAAAAGAACCAATAAGGGAATAAATGTATACGTTTGAATGATCTAAGCATACCAATTAAAATATAGAGAATGTCAGAATGGGTTAAAAAAAGAGAGAACCCAACTGTATTTTTCCTACCAGAAACCCATTTTAAATATAAATATTCTGATACCTTCTGAGTAAAGAATGGGGCATGTTTAACACTGCTTAAGTGAAGGCAGTAGTAGCTATATCAAGTTTAGACAAAGCAAATTTCAGAATAAGGAAGATTATCAGGCCTAAAGAGGGACATGAAATAATAAATTCTTCAAGAAGACACAACAATACAAAATGTGTATGAACCTAACAACAGAATGTCACATTTCTAAGATGTTGAAACTAAATTCTCTTAGAAGTATCACTTTGACATATATTAAATGTGACTCAAATACTTGAAAAATACGTGAAATGCAAATCTAATACTTGAAATTATACACAATTTCTTCAGAATTTAATAATGAAAAATCTATCAAAAATAAAATATTCACATTATAAATAAACCTAGACACATTTTTTTCTCTATTTAAGTCCCCTGCATCCAAACCACCAACTGACTTTGTCAAAAACAGCATGGTTTTTCATTACCTCCTGAGTAGATTCTGCAATTGTGTTACATTTATCAGCCAGGTAAAGTTAAAGTTACATAGATAATTCAGAGATGTATCCTATTGTTGTACTTAGGAAGAAGGCATTTGAGATAATTACTTTTTTTTTTACCTTGTTTCTCTCTTCAGGATAATTTTATTGAATACTGCAACCAAAAAAGGGCAAAGAGTAAATTCTTATTCTGTATTGCCCCAGAGCAATGACAATCAGCTGGTGAACAATTTGCCTAATGAAGCAGTTACCACAATCAGAAAATTCCCTGAAATCAAGGTTATTCGGGCTTTTTAATAGTACTTCACAGCCTCTTCATGCACTAGAGCATGGGGTTGTAGAGCATTACAACCATTGAACATAATACCATTCTGTTCTTTAAAATCTTTAGAAATATCTATAATATAGTATTAATGCTCTTTTAGGATTTGAAATGCAGCAAACATTTTTCTAACCTACAAAATGAGGGGGAAGGAAGAAAGAAAGCTCTATATCCTTTAAAAACAAGTACCTTTGCATTCACTTTTATATAATAAGTGTAGTTTGATCAGTATTCAAAGTATACACTAAACAATTGTTGCCTTGAAAAGTTACTTTTATTTTAACCTCTCCTACTGGCAACAATCATATTACATGCATACTTAAAAATGAATATGTAGAAGACCTTTTCTTAGTGTTATCTGGGGGTTTGTTAGAACACACAACCACTTAGAATTTTTAGATGAATCTATGATGGGAGCATATTCAGATGCACACTGGAAAATAAAATTTCTATTTCCAACTAATAATTTATATATGTAAAGGAATTTGGGTTTTTTTAAAGTATCAAGATATCTAAATATATAAATACAAAATGGCTGATGCATAATAGTTACTAAATAAATGTAAGCAAATATTATATTTACAGGAGATGATGGTAGGAGATGACAGCAATAAATGAGAAGATCTCAAAGGTCAATTTATGTAGAAATAGAATTATTCCATGCAGCATGTATAAAACCTCAGGCAAGGAAATTAAAAGATTACAACATTTCAGGACAAGAGCAAATAGAGGAATTATGCCTGCTTTCACCCTTCTCTAATATTCTAGATAAAATTAAAAAGGCTATATCTGAATCAATCTGTTAAGCAAAAGTCCAACTTGGTCTCTCAAAGTGAGTTTGTTGTATCTCTCTCTCTTTCTTTATTCTTATAAGAGGAGGGAGGGAGGAAGGAAAGGAGGTGATGGGCAAAGGGAGAAAGAGGCAAGGATGACAGAAACTTTTGCAATAGGAAAACCAGCCATGGGATTGGCAAGCATCTTAATGGTTAGGCAGAAAAGTGCTTTTGTTTTAGAGGGAGTAGTAAACCAAGCTAGAAATAACCAGGTATGGGGAAGTGGGATGAGTGAGGGTGACATGATGTGACAGTAGATCAGAGAATGTTTTAACCTGAAGTCAGTCTATTCTTAGAAGGGCCTAAAGGAGGGCTTGCATGCCTGTTCAAGGTGAGGATGTGTCAAAGTCCAGGGCCCTGAAAGAAGAGAAAAATATCTAAAGTTTTTTTTAACAGGCATTTTATTCCAATTGACCAGTGGGGACAAAAGAGTTCAGCTCATCATGTATGAGGCACAGAATTAGGATCTGTGTCTGACCTCATCATAGGTAACTAAGGGGGCATTCATGAGTCATATCTAAGTCATATGGGGAAGGGTGGCTCCTGGCAGGAAGACCCCTTCATCATTGCTGTTTTCCAAGAGCACAGGACTCAAGCCAAATTCAATTTTGTCACACCTACAATTCAAAATGTTTAATACTGTTATCTTAAAATCAAGCTCACTATATTCTTCCTACTAATCAATTGATCTCCAAACTGAGTATCACTTTCCACCCAGCTGTTCAATACAGAAATCTGTAAGTTATTACTTGACTCCTCTTCCTACAGACAGCCACTCTCCCTCTATAGACTATCCTCCCACTTAAATATATTTCAAATTTGTAAATATCTTTCTATCTCAATAGCCTCCTCTTGTTCTAAGCTATTGTCATTCTCACCTGAACTGCTGTAACATCCTTTAGTCTAGAGATTTCTCTCATTTTATTCTCTCCAGTATAGATTATCTGTTAAAATTCAACTAAACCTCAGGCACTACTGTCTTGAAATCTTCCTTGTTTATATCTGATCTTCAGATACTGGCCAGAACCTTTTTTAACATAACTACATGAAATCTGGCCTTCTTTACCTCCACACCTTCTTCATTTCACTCTCCCCATCATTCTCATTATTCAAACACCTCAACAAGGTTTCCAGGCTCCTATCACCTGGACTCTTTCTACTTTCTCCATTTCTTGCAACTAGTCATCCCACCTATAACCAGTGTGTCACCTACTGAACTTGTGTCTGCACCCCATGCTTATGTATATTGATTTGCCTTTTCTCAGGTTATTTACGCAAAATATTCTCTACCTGCAAATTCAAAGCTTTTCCATTTTCTCTATCCCTGAATATGTTTTATTTATCTTTTTGTAACTTTGGGAGGATAAGTTCCTGTGTACCACTTGGTACATAGTATAGACTGAAAAATGCATTGAAAGAAGAAAAAGATTGAAAAAATGTATGCCTTATCAAATATACAAAAATATAAAATATCTACCTAGCTATCTTCAAATATTTACACATGGCAGTGCTCATTCAAAAATAATTATTTTAATATCAACAATTTCATAGATGAAGAAAGAAATAACTAGCTAGATTCTGCTGATATCACACAGTTATTTAATTTAGTATATTACACTTAAAAATGAAAACAACATAATTTATGAACACATAGTATTTCAGCTGCATAATAATTAAAATTATTTAACTCACAATGAATAGGTTCTATTATACACCAAAAGCCAGCCTTTTCCTCTACACATTTGCTCAAATGAGAGACCAGAAGCCTTTAGGGAAATAATTTATGCATATGAAAAGGCATATAATGTTTAATAAAAAATAAATAAAAAATCATATATAAATAAATTTAAAAAATCATATATAAATAAGTATATGTGAATATCTGATCATACCCAAACATTCTTCAAAATGAATGAGCCATTTAAAATATTATTTCAGATAGTAATATTTTATAAGCATATTCTTGTTACATTTTTAAGAATAAGAAGACATATACTAACATTATGTCTCTGAAAATTGTAAATAGGAGTAAATTTTTTAATTGAAGTCTATTCTTAGAAAATAAATTCTTTATGAATGAAAGCTAACTTCATAGTTTATTTTTTTGTTTCTTTTTAGGTATAAATGTTTCCCCAAAAATATACTAAGCTGAAGTAATTTTGAAGTAATACTGTAAGAAGATGTGAACAATTAAAAGATTAATTGCTAACCAGAAAAGAATTCCATTATACTGGTTTCATTTTTCTTTGACTATTGAGTATATGACATACCCAATTAAAATATAGATACTTTAAATTCAAGATAATAAGAGAGTTTCAGTTAAAATTTTTGGTAATAATTATGTGAGCTTTTAAAAAATTCTTATATCATTAGAATCAATTTGTCCCACAGGGGATACAAATGAGAGTTTGTTAGGATGTATATAGATGGGTGTAAATTTTTTTTCCAGATTGTGAGTAATTTTCTTTTTTAAAGCCCTCATTGAAATATTTTGGTATTCCATGTAAATCTCTTAGAATCTTAGTTTCCTGGGGTCATTGTGGAAGTATACAAATATATGCTAAAAAGTATACATCTATAGTTTTCTATTTCTTTGCTAAAGCTTATGGCACAATAAAAGTAAAATTTAAACAAAGTGCCAAGAAGTCCTAATAATACCTGTAAACTGAAATTGCTTTATGTCCATTTTTTCCCTAAGCTTATTGCAAGTCTTGCAGAATATCTTTTCGAAAGTCAAATGGAAAGATGCATATTATTAGCTTGTGACTACATGCACAGTAAGTTCAAACCCATTACGTTGGTCAGTAAACTTTTGTCAATTTCATGGTAAAATGTTAGTTGAATTTTTGACAATTTTTGATATTAGTACACATCCTCAAATCCTTTGTACGTTGTTTGCAAGAACCTTAAAAATAAGCTTGTTTAAATAAGCTTTGTTTCTGCCTCTCATTCTCTTTTAAATTGTGGTTGAACTGGTAGATGAACTAGCTAATAATTTTTATAACACTAAATTATTATCACTAAACTAATCAGAGAAATTAAGCTGAATACACTATATTTTATCTTTATTTCTTCTCCCCCCAAGTAATTATTTAGCTTCTTTCTTTTTAAAATATCTTTGCAAATTTACTATGAATAGAGGGCAAATATTATCTATCCCAAGACTCTCATAACAATTTTTGAAAGTTTTTGTTGGTTTCATACATCTATAAGCTTATCTCTCTGTATTTTCTATGTCCTTCTTGACTCAGTTGAAAAGGTACCTGCACTTTTATAGGTGGAAATTTCTCAGTTCCCACAGTTTCAAAGATTCCTGCTTTGAATTTTTGAGCCGCCAATTTAAAAAATAAGTTTAGGGCTTCTCTGGTGGCGCAGTGGCTGGGAGTTCGCCTGCCAATGCAGGGACATGGGTCAATGCAGGGGACCCAGGTTCAATCCCTGGTCTGAGAAGATCCCACATGCCACAGAGCAACTAAGCCCATGCACCACAACTACTGAGCCTGTGCTCTAGAGCCTGAGTGCCACAACTACTGAAGCCCACACGTCCTAGAGCCCGTGCTCCGCAACGAGAGAAGCCACCGCAATGAAAAGCCCACACACCACAAAGAAGAGTAGCCCCCACCCGCCGCAACTAGAGAAAGCCTGCGCACAGCAATGAAAACCCAATGCCGCAAAAAATAAATAAATAAATACATTTATTACAAAAAAGAAGGAGAAATTTATCATTGATATTTTTTCTCCTTCAGGGAACTAATCTAACAAGCAGGAATTTGAGTTTGCCCCTGGAGCAAAATGAGTTCACTTTTATCTATCCTAATATTAACTTTTAACCCAAGGAAAATTACAGTAGCCAGTGGCATAATAGCAGAGCCACATTTCATTTGTCTAGCCTTGTTATTTTGTTGTTTTTTCCTTATGATTGCTTACACTAGTGTCTCCACTGAATGTGCTTTCAAATAGTCTCACAGCATGTTCAAGTGAAGCTTCAAAAGTTTTAATTTAATTCTGGACAGATGAGCCTGTCAAAATTATAAAATTTTATAACAGCTTAGCCTGTTATATTCTCAATAGTGATAGCTCTTGTTTGTTCTACAATAAAAACAATACATCTTCCTTTTTCAGCTCCAACAGGTAAAGAACTTGAAAGTTGTCACAGCACACTTATAGCAAAAAAAAGCTGGAAAAACTGAAAATCAATGACTTTTCTTGACCCATCAGAGAACTGCTACCCTGTAATCTAAAGAGACAAGCAAATCGAGAGTTATAGCTGAGATTAGCTTCCTTGCAGCAGAAGCAGAATAAACTGGTAGGAATTTTTAAATGATAATTCTTAAGCCAGTGTCTGAATGTGGACTAGATCAAAAGTGAGAAAGTTCTGGGGGCCACAGTCTTAGGAGAGTCACCACACTTTTATGGTTTTCCTGCAGGAATAATACCAGATTCACATGGCGAACAGCTGAGAAAATCCCACCATGTCTCTGGAGGGCAGGAGAAGAATATCCATTGTGAAATATCTCCACAGGATTTCATGTAGCTGAGTCCTACTTTTCAGAGAAAAAAGACTTTACCAAAACTTTATCTAGTTTTGGGGGGAAGAAGATTTCTCCCCTTGCAAGTTCCCCTAGTCTTCCTGAATCTACAAAAGGTAAGAGGAGCAAAGAAATACTTGTGAAGGTCAAGTGCAGACATATATGCCCACTAAAAGACTGAGATTTATATATAAGATCACAGACTGCTTCCTATCCTTCACACCTCACCCCTACATCTCCAGGGCTCCAGTATAATAATAGTGAGCTACAGCTAAATGAAGTGAGAGGTACATTCTCTATTGAAGGAAGAGTTCATAGAGAAACCCAAAGACAACAGAGAAGGTAAAACAAGACCACCAGATGAATTTCAGGTACTTGGCATATACACCTACAAGAAATAATGAAACAGTACAGAATAACATGAAACTACGTACTAAAGTTTTCAACAAAAATTACAAGGCATGCTAAAAAGCAAGAAAATACAGTCTGAAGGGACAAAGCAAGCATTAGAAACAGACTCAGATAAGATAAAGATGTTGGAATTATAAGAGGGAATTTAATAAATTATGATTGTATATTATGGATTCTAATGGAAAAAATAGAAAATTAGAAAATACATAACCAATGGATAATGAAAGTATAGAAATGTAAACTGTAAGAAACTGTAAGAGAAAAATAATGGAAATCATAAGCACTGTCACAGAAATTAAGGATATTTTTGATGTACTCATCAGCAGACTTGAGAGACCCACCCCCAAAACAAAAAGAGCTTGAAGATATTCCCAAAATAAAGGAGACAAAAAGAAACCCTAACTTTCAAAAATTGCGAATCACTATATTGAACACCTGTAACTTATATAATACTGTACATCAACTATACTTCAATTTTAAAAAAAGAAATTGGTAAAGAAAAGAAAACGAATTTTTTTAAAACCACAGAATTTTCAAGAACTGTGTGAAATTTTAAAAAAGGTGTAACATTAAACATCAAATGGATAAAAACTAGACATCTACAAGAAAGATGAAGAAGCCCAAGATAAATATAAAACCCTGAAAGACGGCAGAGAATTAAAACATCCTACATACTATTTGATTTGAACAGCACAGATCCGTATATAGGTGGATTTTTTTCAATAATGATCCATAGCTGGTTGAATCCACCAATGGGGGAACTGCTGATACAGATGGCTGACGCTTTCAGGTGCAGCGGGGGTGGGGGGGGACTTGTCAGTCTTGAACAATTTGGGAACCTCCAAGTTGTTCAAGACTCAACCATATATGTGCCTGGAAAAAGGGAAACTGGAGACAGTAGAAAGATCAGTGGTTGTCAGTGGTTAACAGGGAGGGAGGGTTGAATAGGTGCATTACAGAGGATTTTGTGGGCAGTGAAGCTGCTCTGATATTACAATGGTGGTCACACATCATTACACATTTTCCCAAATTCATAGAATGTGCAACAATGAAAAACTCTACTGTAAATATTGACTTTGAATGATAATGATGTGTCAGTGTAGGTTCATCAGTTGTAATAAATGTACCATTCTGGTGTGAGATGTTGATAATGGGAAAGGCTATGTATATATGAAGACGGGTTATACAGGAGAATCCTGTACCCTCTGCTCAGTTTTGCTGTGAGCTTAAATTCTGTGCTAAAAAAGAAAGTCTACTATAATTCAACAGTTAAGTAAATGGATGTAGATGGTGGGACACAGGTTTATCATTGTTGGAGGGGGATTTATGGGTAAGCAAGGGAAGGAGACTAGAATGATCCATGTGGTAATGGATTAAACTGGGAGACATTAAGTATAAACTCATGTCTACCTTAATATAGTTACAGGTGGTTATATATAGAAATATTTATAGGTTTATGTTTTACAAATAAGTTAGTAGACACACATGTATTTCTTTACTCTGTCAGCTGAGGTGGCCTAGAAGCAACACCACCCTGGTAGCAATGAACTAAACTAGTGCACAGATCCTGTTTTCTAATATCATTCTCCAACCTAAGGAACAAAGGTGCCTTGAATAAAAGGCTGGTTCTAGGATGGGGGCAGGAAATACACAACATGAACCTGAAGCATCTTGTGGTCCCAGAGTGAAGAAGTGCTAAAAAGAAAAATTAAAAATACAGTGATGGGAGTATGCCAAAGGCATGTAGGAGCCAACTGGAAAAGGTTCCAATATCCAAAGCTGGAAAAATGTGAGCAAGATACAAATGACACAGTATTGGATGATAACTGGAAATACAAAATAAACATATATGAGGCCACTCTGATATAAACTAATGACTGATTTAATAAATAAGGAAGAATATAAAATATATCATGCATAAGTATTCCTAATAATTTGTGTAGACTCCACACCAGTAAGAAAGTGGAACGCAACCACCTATTCCTTATGTGTGGGCTGCAAATAACTACTACCTTTCCAAGAGTAAAACATGAAAAGAAGAAGAAAGAGTACTTGGCGGTGGAGAAATCTGACAAATATTACTTCAGCCAGGTGATCAAGATCAGCGTCAACAATGAAAAGTTATATTGATAGTGTGTACTCTTTATATGATGAGATGAAAATAACACTTTACCTCTGTGGTCTTCTGCTCTAAAACCCATGACCAGCCTAGTGATGAGAGAAAAAAAAAAAAGAGAGAGAGAGAAACATTTCAATTGAGAGAAATTGAGAAATTCTACAAAATACCTGACCTTACTCCTGACAAAGGCATTCAAACAAGGAAGTTCTGAGAAAAAGTTACAGCCAAGAGAATTCTAAGGAGACATGGCTATGAAATATTATATAATATCCTGGTTAATATTGTATGATATCTGGAAAAAGACATCAGGTAAAACTAAGAAAATGTGAATAAAGTGTGCCCTTTAGCTAATAATAATATATCAATATTTGTTCAATAGTTGTAACACATTTCCCTTACCAATATAAAACGTTAACAATGAGAGGATTCTGGTTCTGGGTCCTGGTTTATGGGAAATCTTTGTATTATTGTCATAAATTTTCTGTAAGTCTAAAACTGCTCTAAAATTAAAGAGGCTTTAAAAAATGGAGGTATAAGGCCCTGATAAATTTTTACAAGAAGAAACATTATTTATATTTTTCAGTTTCCATAAAATTTTATCATTGCTTCTTGGCCTGAATGCATATACAAGTAACTATGTGTAATAGATATGTGATATTTGAAGTGCAAATATAAATATATTTTGATATAAAATTCATTAAGAATTAGTCAAAACAATCATAATTTTCTTTCAAAAATGAATTATTTCATCTTTGGCTTTAATCAATAAATATTTATAGAATGAACATCCCTTCTACTCATCGGAAATACTACCCTGCAAACATCCATATACTTATAATCAATATTGTACTTGTTATAATTATGTAATTAATAAACTCTACTCTCTTTAAATCCATATTCTCAGACAGTTTGCTGGCTCCTCCTCCTCTGCTAGTTTTCTAAATGCTGTAATATCCCAGGATTCTGTCTCTCTTCTCCATCTTCTGTTTTCTGCTTACATTTGATCTCTATGCTAATAATTACGTATTTATGTTTCTTAACTCTGTCCTTCATTTTATACAATATGTGACTTCTTTTCTGAGCATCATTCTCATGATAATATAAATGTTTACTTGAGATGTCCAATGTGGTTGTCTAATTGGTGTGTTAAATGTAATACAGAAAGCAGACTACTTAATTTTTTCCCCAAATCTTCTCCACCCCCTCTCCTTCATCAGATATCATGAGTCTTCCAATTATTTGGGTCATAATTCTCTCCACACCTCATTCAGTTTACTTGCAAACCTCATCCTTTCCAGCTTCAAAATATATCTCAAATCTGACCACATCTCACCATTACCACATCTACCCTTCTGACATTGTCTACCAAAGTCTCTCACCTGACTCCTGAAATACACTATTTCATTTCTTGCTTCAGTTTGCTCCTAACAGCCAAGCTGTTCTCAGTACAACAGTTAAAGTGATATTTTAAATAGTTGTATTACTTCCCTGGTCAAAACTTTAAATGCCTTGACACACATTTAGAATAAAATCCAACTTTTTACGGTAGACTACAAAAGTATAAATAAGCTGCTCCCTCCTCATCTTTCTGAAACTCCCTCCCATAATGCTTCCTTCTCCCACTCCTTGCTAGATTCAATACTAGGACTTCATCTCATTCCTAGGTCAACAAAAGTTTGTTCCTACCCAAGAATTTGGCTCTTGCTATCTCCTCTGCAGGGAGCAATCTTTTCCCAGAGCTCCTTGGTTCACTCTCACTCTCTTGATTCTGGTTTCTGTTTTCAAAAAAACATTTTAACTGGCTTCTGAGATAGACTTTCCCAAATAACGCTACCTAAACATTAGTCCACCACAACTCGATCAAACTCTGAAATTATACTTTGTTTTTCTTATGGCACTTTTCACAAACCAAAATTATATTTTTATTTATTCACAGTTTTTATCGAAAGGCTCCAGAATGGAAGCTCCGTTACAGCTTGGCTGTCCATCTTTACTTCTCTCACTTGTTCCTTCCTCTCTTCCTTTCTCCCTTCCTCTCCCCCCCCTTTCCTTCCATCTTTTTTCCTTCCATCTTTTTTCCTCCCTTTTTTCCTGTCTGTCATTACTTCTTGCCACTTCTTCTTTCTTCCTTTTTTTTACCTTCCTTCTAGCAGTTCTTTGCATTACTCTGTCTCCAGCACTAAAAACATTACAAACACGTTCACATATTCTTACTTACATACATCATATACTTAAAAACACCCATGACACTGGAATCATTAAGTGAAATTAATTTTACTATTATAAATGAGAGAAGCAACCTAATGATGAAATAATTTTAAAAAGTATATTCATATAGCTAGTTCAACTCCTCAAATATTCCATTCAAAATTTTCAGACAAAATAATCACATCAAAATGGATTTATACACACAAACATACAAACACTAATATATATGTATAATCTGCCTATTAAAATATTAAAATTTCTTTTTTAGAAGGAAATGTAGCTAATTCATTTCAGAGAGCTCAAGAAGTATCTCTAGCCAGGCTCATGCATCATTTAACCTCTATAAATCATTTTTTGATCTTCTAAAAAATAAATGCTCACTAAAGCATGGGATAAGAGAAGGATAATTGGTTATGGCATAAACTATACAGAAAGTATTTGGAAAATAGTATTTATGTGCTTTGAAAAGAAAATAATCATTTATGGCATAGCATTCAGAATCTAATTTTCATGAGTAATTATCCCATTCCTTTTACTCTGACTCCAAAACACTATGTACAAAATTAAAGAAAAAGAAAATGGAAAAACTGATAGACGCTTGTTTATTCTCCCAAGCATGAAAAGGGAAAAAAGAACAAACAAAAATTGTTAATTATTACTTTTAATAGTAATAGCTATTGCTTTTCCCTATCAACAGTATACAAATATATTAGGGATGATACTGAAGTTGGTTAGTTATAAATAAAATTCAAATTATTGATATGGGGAAAAAGTCTAGATAGACCAATGACATTTTCAAAATGGAATTTGATAGCCTTTTTTGGTCATATTCAAATAATTAATTTAGGTAGTTGAGGTAAACATAAAAAAATATACTTCATGGAAAAATGTTCTATGCAGGGGTCTTCCCTGGTGGCGCAGTGGTTGAGAGTCTGCCTGCCGATGCAGAGGACACGGGTTCGTGCCTTGGTCCAGAAAGATCCCACGTGCCGCGGAGCGGCTGGGCCCGTGAGCTATGGCCACTAAGCCTGTGCATCCGGAGCCTGTGCTCCGCAAAGGGAGAGGCCACAACAGTGAGAGGCCCGCGTACAGCAAAAAAAAAAAAAAAAAAAAATGTTCTATGCATTTACTGAAAATCACACTCATATACAGAATGGAAACTATCTATATGCTTATCTTTTCTTTTTGTTCTATCTAAATGTATATGTGCCTTCTACCTGCTGAGAAGCATTCTAGGCTCTAGGGAGCCAATGGATTCTATGCCACTGAGAGAGTCAGAAAGCACACACCTTCAGGAATACAATATGTTAAGGAAAGTTGTATGATAGAAGAAAAAAATGCTGCCTGGTTTGGGGTGAGTTGAGGATTTAGTATAAATTTAGTATAAACTAAGTGAGGAAGTGAACCTTGATAATCTGGGAAAAGGCTTTCAAGCAAAAAACACTTCCTCTTAAAAGCTTCAATTAGTTCATGATTTTTTTTCTTAACATTTTCTTTAACTTATTAGAATTTGTAGCAGTTTAAAAGTACTCCCAAATTTAGCTTTTATTCTCACCCCCATCCTCAGCACCATTCCTCAGACACAAACATTTTAAATAATTTTAATTAAAATGTATTATTATAAAAATTAAGATAAAACTTATAAATATTTATTAATATTAATAATATAAAATTTCTGTTTCATTCACTTCATCCCACCAACAAATATTTTGAAGCAAATATGAAAAACATTACTTTCCTTTAAATATTTTGCATATACCTCTACAGACAAGAACTGAATTTTAAACATAATCAAAGTACCATCACACACACATATATACATATACACACACACACCACACACACACACATACACACACACAAATAATATCTTTAAAAATATAATCAAATATTCAAGAAAGTTTTCACAATTCTGTGTCCTCAACATTTAAAAAAATTATTTGAATTGGGATTCCAACTATGTCCACCCCCTGCAATTGGTTACTTTGTCTCTTAAAACTCTATTAAATCTTGCGTTTCCCCCACACACCCCTATCACAGACAGTGTCCTTTGTTTTATAAAATTTCCCTCAATCCAGAATTTGTTGGTTACCTCCCTGTGACTTTGTACCACTTAAATACAATCTGACCTGGCTACTTCAGCCTAAGGTGGTTATGACTTTGCCTGGGGTGTTATATCTGATTATTTGTAAAAGAACAGGCTTTGATAAACATTTTCTATTAAGGGACAGATTGTAAGTGTTTTGGGCCATAAGGTGTCTGCCACTTCCACTCAGCTCTGCTGTTGTAATATGAAAGCTGCCACAGACAGTATGTAAATGAAGGATGGGGCTGTTATCCAATAAAACTTTATTTGCAAAAGCAGATGGCAGGTAGGATTTGGCCCATGGGCCACAGTTTGCTGGCTCCTGATTTATACCAGGCTTTTAATATGCATATAGCTAAAGCCAACTTTACACTAATGATATGGTTATTAACAATACATTTGTACAATTACTGAAGGAGAATTTTTAATACAATAATTTCTTTTAGCTTAGTATCAAATTATTATCTTATTATACAGATTGTCTTTATTACAAAACAAAATTTTAACGCAGGATCATATGATTAAACTTAATTATATAAACTATATACAAAATACATAGTTTGAGGAAAATTTGGAGACCGTTTAGAATAGGGTCCTCATTTATGGAGAAAATAACTGATGCCAAATAGATGAAATTACTTGCTAATCAGTACTTGAGAGTTATAAACTTTATTGGCACATTAGGATAATGTTTTAATTTCCCTGAAACTTGGAAAATTTTATTTAAAAATTTCCCCTCTTTTCCCATCTAGATTAAAATATTTTTGTTTCTTAAATATTTTTTGTATAAGTATTCATTCAAATATAAAAAGAGGGTGCATGCACTCTCTCCACACAGAAATTTCTTTATACAAAATTCATTTATGAGATGAAACTTTAGCTGAAAACTAAGGTGTCCTCCTAATAGCTGCTCTGAAAACATGCATTTTGGGACAACTCAGATGGTATAAACCATTCTATATTATAATTAACAAGTAATTCCCAGTATTGTTGCAGTTCAATTACTTAGACACACAAAAAATGGCAACATTTATTTTTCAGTGCTTTGAAAACAGCTGTGTGAAGCCATCATCTCTCCATAAATTTAGTAAGATGTTGAATATATTTGCTTAGTTGTCAAAGTTATGACACTTCTAAGACAAAGAAGATGAAAGAACACTGAACATGGCCACAGTTGTGGATTTTTAAACAAAAGAAGAATGAATCTTAAACAAGGATAAAGAAACAGCATGCTTTCATATTAAAAAGTGAAAAATATAATATCTCTATACTCATACCAAATGAAAGTATTTAAGATAGGAACATAAACAATATTTTATAATTTATTATTGTGATGTTATCCATAACTAATTGGGATATTATTTTAAATATATGTTTATGTGTATTAATACATGTATTTTATATATTTATATACATAATTATATATATGCTTGAATACAAATATGTATATACATACATGCAAATAGACAATATATCATTCAGTGAAAAATTGAATTTATTAATTAGTAACAGTGAGTATTTGTTTTAAGATGTGGCATATTTTCTCACTTTCAAAACATGGGAAATTTTAGAAGTCAGAATTGAAGATAATAATATTTGCATGTGAGTGTTTCCCTGTGTTTATACATTAGCTGGAAGTCTTGGATCATAAAGCACCCTCGTTTTGAGAAACTGAGTCTCAGAGAAGTTTAATGATGGATCCAGATATCATAGTTAGGTAATAAAAATGGTGGAACTAGAAAACAGTCATCCTGGCTCCAAGGGTAGTTTTTCCTATATTTTATTGCTAAGCTGTCAGAGCACATTTCTATTTGGGATCCTGAATCTTAGAAGTATTTACAGAACATTCTTCTGCTTGGTCATAAATGTTGAGCTATGTAAGTCCATGCCACTCTGTCACTTCATCCCAGCTTAGTGGCATGGACTTATATATACTACCAAAAGTAAAATAGATAGCTAGTGGAAGCACCAGCATAGCACAGGGAGATCAGTTCGGTGCTTTGTGACCACCTAGCAGGTGGGGTAGGGAGGGTGGGAGGGAGACGCAAGAGGGAGGAGATATGAGGATATATGTATATGTATAGTTGATTCACTTTGTTATAAAGCAGAAACTAACACACCATTGTAAAGCAACTATACCCCAATAAAGATGTTAAAATATATATATATATCCACTAAAAAATAAAAAAAGGAGAAATAGATTAAATAGTCATTAAATTTATTTATAAAACCTAAATTCATACTGGACTTAGCACACACTTTTTCCAAAAAAATAAAAGTATGTTGTTTTATAATAAATATATATTTAAGTATATTTAATAAAATGTGCATTTATTCCAAATAAATATTGTTAGTAAGAAAAAAAAATAAATGTTGAGCTAAAAATATTGAATTAGGCAGACACTAAACTCAATCCTTAGGTATGAAGGAGCAGACATTTGTTTTGACACTGGTAGGGTATATCACTGGAGAGTGAGTGTCAAGTTCTTTGTTTGACTGCTACAAGCACAGGCTATTTTTAAGGTCCAATACCAATCTGTAAAACTTAGTTGCAGAAAAATCAGTGATTGTCAGTTCCTGATGTTGGGACAGTGATTGATTGCAAAGTAGTATGAGGGAATGCCTTAGGATGATGGAAATTTTTTTTTTTTATTGTGGTAACAGTAGAAAGGACTGTGTACAGAATGCAACCACTGTTCACTTAAAATAAATAAATTTACTTTATGTAAATTTACCTCAATAAAACTGATTTAAAAATAAAAGATTAATTGTTCTATGCATATTTCAAAGTACAATTTTGATAAAAAAATTAAAATTCTCAATTAAAAAAATGAAAACTTTCTTATATTCCCCTTTTAAGTAAGATATAGTTCTATTTTTATATTTTTGTATTATTTTATTACTTTATTGATGATCCATAGCTTTTCCTCTGATAAATCTGACATATTTCTCATTCAACTTCTTGGATATTCTATATGTTTGGTTGCTATTGTGAATGATCAATTTTTGAAAAAATACACTTTTTTTTGCAGCAGTTCTAGGTTTACAGAAAACTTGAGCAGAAAACACAAAGAGTAACAATATACCTTGTTCCCTTCCCTTCCTCCTTAATTCCCCCTATTAGTAACATGTTGCATTAGTGCAGCGCATTTGTTACAACTGATGAGATGATATTAATGTTATTATTTTTTACAGCTTTATTGAAATATAATTGACATATAACATTGTATAAGTTTAAAGCATACAACATGATGATTTCTTACATGTATATATTGGAAAGTGATTACAGCAATATATTTAGTTAACACATCTAGCACCTTTCCTAATTCCTTGTGTGTGTGTGTGGGGGGGGGGGTGTATGATGAGAACATTTAAGTTCTATTCTCTTAGCAACTGAAAACCTGAACAGACCAATAAGGACTAAGGAGAGTGAAACATTAATCAAAATTCTCCCAACAAAGAAAAGCCTAAAATGAGTTAGTTTCACTAGTGCATTCTACCAAACATTTAAAGATGAATTAATGCCAATCCTTCTCAAACTTATGCCAAAAATTTGAAGGACAGGAAATAATCCCAAACTCATTTTATGAGGCCATGATTATCCTGATACCAAAGCCAGATAAGGGCACTACAAAAAAAAAAGTAGTACAAGTCAATATCCCTAATGAATATAGATGCAAAAATTCTCAATAAAATACCAGCAAACCAAATTCAACAACACATTAAAAGGATCATAAACCATGGTCAACTAGGATATATCCCTGGGATGCAAGAATGGATCAACATATGCAAATCAATAACTATAATATACCACATTAACAAAAGGAAGGATAAAAATCATAGGACCACCTCAATAGATGCAGAAAAAGCATTTGACAAAATTCAACATCTTTCACACTAAAAGTTCTCAAAAATTAGTTATAGAACACACCTCAACATAATAAAGGCCATATATGATAAACCCACAGGTAAAATCAGACTCAACAGTGAAAAGCTGAAAGCTTTTCCTCTAAGATCAGAAATAAGACAAGGATGCCCACTCTCACCACTCTTATTAACATAGTACTGGAAGTCCTAACTACAGCAATTAGTCAAGAAAAAAAAGAAAGAAAAGAAAAACGAAAGTTATCCAAATAGGAAAGAACTAAGTAAAATAGTCTCTGTTTGCAGATGACATAATCTTACATTTAGAAAACCCTAAAGACTCTACCATAAAAACTCTTTGAACTCAGGAAAAAATTTATAATGTTATAGGATATAATATCAATATACAGAAATCAGCTGTATTTCTATATAGTAACAATGAAATATCTAGAAGAGAAATAAAGAATATGATCTCATTTACAATAGATTCAAAAACAATAAAATACTTAGGAAAAAATGTAGCCAAAGAGATGAAAGACCTATACACTAAAAACTATAAGACACTGATGAAGAAGACACACACACAAAAAGGAAAGATATCCCATGTTCATATATTGGAAGAGTTAATATGTTCAAATGTCCATACCACCCAAAGCCATCTATATATTCAATGCAATTCCTATCAAAACTTCAACTGTATTTTTCACAGAAATAGAAAAAAACAATCTTAATACTAGTATGGAACCATAAAAAACCTTGACTAAAGTAATCTTGAAAAAGAAGAGCAAAGCTGGAGACATTATACTTTCTGATCTCAAACTACAGATGACCCTGAACAACGTGGCAGTTAGAGGTATCAACCCTCTATGCAGTTGAAAATTCACGTGTGAATTTACAGTCTGCTCTCTGTATCTGAGGTACAACTTTCACAGATTCAACTAACCAAGGATTGTGTAGTACTGTAGTACATATTTAGTGAAAAAAAATCCACATGTAAGTGTATCTGTGTAGTTCAAACCCATGTTGTTCAAGGGTCAACTGTATATTACAAAACTAGAATAATCAAAACAGTATGGTGCTAGCATAAAAACAGACACATTGAACAACAGAATCGAATTGAAAGCCCAGAAGTAAACCCATGCGTATACAGTCAACTAATATTTGATGAAGGAGCCAAGAATACTCAGTGGGGAAAAGATAGTCTTTTCAATCAGTGGTGTTGGGAAAACTAAATATTCACATGCAAAAGAATGAAATTGGACTCCACTCTTATACCAACTCACAGAAATTAACTCAAAATGGATTAAAGACGTAAATGTAGGATTTGAAACTGTAAAACTCCGAGAAGAAAACATAGAAAAAAAGCTTACTGACATTGCTCTTGTCAACAACTTTTCAGATATGACACCAAAGCACAAGCAACAAAAACAAAAATAACAAATGGGACTTCATTCAACTCAAAAGGTTTTGCATAGCAAAAGAAAGAATCAACAAAATGAAGAAGCATCCTACAGAATTGCAGAAAACAAAAGAGAATATACAAGGACTGTGGGACAACTAAAAAAGGTGTAATATATGTGTAATGGGAATGCCAGAAGGAGTAGAGAGAAAGAAACAGAATACTGGCAACAATAATAATTGAGAATTTCTGTAAACTAATGTTAGATACTCTTAATGCCAATTAAGAGAGCATTCAGGAAGCTCAGAGAACACCAAGCAGGAAAAATGGCAAAAACAAACAAATTACACCTGGGCATATCATTTTCAAACTACAGGAAATCGAAGATTAAAAAAATCCTGAAAGAAACCAAAAAATCACCTTACCTATAGAGGTTCAAAGATGAGAATTACATTTGACTTCTCAGAAATCCTGCAAGCAAAAAGAGAGTGGAGTAAAATATTTAAAGTGTTGAGAGATAAAAACACCAACCTAGAATTCTGTAACCTGTGAAATTATCCTTCAAATGTGAAGGAAAAAATACTTTCTTGAACAAACAAAAATTGAAGGTATTTGTTGCCAGTAGACCTACCTTGCAAGAAATGTTAAAAGAAGTCCCTTAGAGGGATAGAAAATAATATAGGTTAGACTTGAATCTACAAAAGAAGGGAAGAGTATAGAAGAAGGAATAAGTAAAGGTAAATAAAAACTTTTATTTTTCTTATTCTTAATCTAACAGATAACAGTTTGTTCAAAATAATAATAGCAAAGTATTTGATTATATATGCTTATATATATGAATATATATAATATATACTTATATATGTTTATACATAAGTAAAATAAATGACAGCCATGATACAAGCAATTGTAGGAAAAAGAATTGTTATTATAAGGCACTCACACTACCTGTGATGTGGTATATACAGTCGTCCCTCAATAGCCATAGGTGATTAGTTCCAAGACCCCCTGAAGATACCAACATTTGGGTATACTCCAGTCCCTTACATAAAATGACATTGTATTTGCATATAACCTATGAATATCCTCCTACACACTTTAAATTTTCTCTAAATTACTTATAAGACCTAATACAATATAAATGCTATGTAAATAGTTGCCAACACATAGCAAATTCCATTTTTGCTTCTTGGAACTTTCTGGATTATTTTTCCAAATATAATCTTTGGATGCAGAACCAGTGGATATGAAGGGCCAACTGTATGGCATTATTTAAAAGTGGACTTAGGGGGCTTCCCTGGTGGTGCAGTAGTTGAGAGTCCACCTGCTGATGCAGGAAACATGGGGTCATGCCCCAGTCTGGGAAGATCCCACATGCTGCGGAGCAGCAGGGCCCGTGAGCCATGGCCGCTGAGCATGCGCGTCTGGAGCCTGTGCTCTGCAATGGGAGAGGCCACAGCAATGAGAGGCCTGCATACCGCAAAAAAAAAAAAGAAAAAAAAGTGGACTTAGGTTAGTTGTAAATATATATTTCAAAATGCGAGGCAACCACTAAATAAGAAGTGTAACTGAAATACTAAGATAGGAAAGAAATGAAATCACATAAAATGTTCAATTAAAACTGCAAAAAAAGAAAAAGAATAGACGATATAAAGAATCTTCTCTCCCAGCAGCTTCTTCCAAACATTTTAATATTTCTATTCAGATTCATATACTTCCATCTCACTTTTGTTCAACTCCATATTTGAGTAGCCTGATCTAATTTATTATCTTACTGAGAAACCAGAAATGTAACTATTGATTCTTTATCAAATCTATTTGCATATTTTAATTTTCAAATTGAAAAAATGAAAGTATATAATAAAATCATACAATCATATTTAAATACCCAGTTACAAAGATCAGTTCATTAACTTGAAGGAAAAATGTTTAGGAAACAGGACTTTTTTTAATTGATAAAGAAATCTCAGCTGTAAGATATGATAAACATAGGTTATCTAAGTAAAACATCTCAAATAATAGAAATTTTAAATCAAATATTGAATGTTTCTTTTGCTTAACTCATCAATATTTAAATAAAAAAAAACCTTCCAAGCTATTATATAATCACCAAAATCAATTTTAATTAGATAAAAAATAGTAACATAATGGGAAGAGAAGTAAATGTGTTTAAAAGCTATGATGTGCTTTACATGATTTTATGGAAGGTAATTTGCCATTTTCAGATTGTGACTTTATCAAAGAAGAAGATGTCAGTTTCACGAAATTTTTGTCAGTGAACCACAATAAAATATGACTGTGATGCACAGCAGATGGTGTTGTATTGGACTGTCTAATTCCATTAGGTACACTTTTTAAAAATGTAAAGTAGTCACAAAGAAAGATAAAAATCAAACAATAGAATTCCAGAAACAAAACTGATATCACTAGGTGAGTCAATTCAGCTTTAAAAGGTGTCGAAATATTAATTTATTAATTGTGCTAACCTGAGGAAACCAAGTGATCAAAAAGAATAATGTAAAATCCACTTTAGTGCAGATGTTACCTTGCAAGTTTAGGGGAAATATAATTAGAAAATCATTTAATAACAGTGTTAAGTAAGTAATATAACATTATTTAAATAAGTGAGTTTTACTAAATCTCTATAATAGGTTATTTTAATAGATATACTATTAAATATTGAATTCTTGTCTGAGAGCAATACAAACATTGACGTGGAATAGATTCTAGTGAATAAGGAATACAGAAACCCAAAATTATGTAAATTTCATGATTTTAATCTATGAATAAAACCAATCCCTGCAAGATACTATAAAAACAAAACTAAATTCGGTCCTAGTTTTAAACATTTAAAAAACATTTTCTAGTATCTTTTAAACACTGGCATTTAAATAAACAATTATAATTATTTTTATTTAGGATTTTTGTCCAAAGGTTATGAGTATTTAAAAAGTACAGTCATCCCTCTGTATCCTCAGGGGATTGATTTCAGGACACCCACAGATACCAAAATCCACAGATTCAGATCCTGTGGATTAGGAGGGCTGAGGTATAGTCTACTATGTCAGGGAATAAAAATATAGGGAGGCCCAACTTTTGTCTCTCGAATGTACATTAAAGACATTAAAGCAGGCCAGAAAATTGCAAATCTGAATGAGGACCCTAAGAGTTTAACCTAAATTTTGTGTACTAGTCACATTACTAAATCTTTCTCATGTGTTATCTCATTTAATCTTCATTACCTCACATTAGAACTAGACTTTATTGCTTGTTTACAGAGATATCACTAAGACTCAGATAGATTAGATAAATCACTTCACACAAATGGCAGAAAAATATGAGAATCAGAATTCATCATAAATTATCCTGTCAACAGGTTTTCACAAGGAAGTAGTCTACAGAAATTAGAATGAGTCTGTTGAGGATGGGAAGATACTCAAGTGGAAAAATGCCCACTTTGGAAATTATTTTTTGAAGTCAAATTTCTATAAGACTTATCATGAAATGCCTGCTTCTCCCAGTATTTGAAAACAGTACATGTGAAAATGATATATCTTTATTGTTGAATTTTGACAAAACATTATTTTAAAAAGAAAGAGCAAAGGAAATGATTTTCTTTTTCTTTTTTGTTATTTTTTTTCTACTGGAAAATATACAACATTAATTATTGAAGAAATATACAAATTAAAACACAACAATAATTCAAATATCTTCTAAAGTATGTGATTTAACACTTTGTTATCTAACAAAAGGGGGTGTCCAACATTAATAATTTTCAGGCCCACCACTATTTAAAATGCATGGGCATTCACCCCGATGGTAGTTCCTCTTGGACTCTAATGAATTCCATATATGGCTATAAGATAAATTTAGTTAATAGAGAGATCAATAGACTAAACTGTCAGAAGCTTTTTTTGGTAAAGTGACACTAATAAAAATGTAACTCAAGATATTGATTTCTGAATTTTAGTTATTTTTGTCAGCAAATTAGTCACAGATGATAACAGAAGAACAAATTTGCAGTGTAAAGTTCATGAACGTAGAATTTTTATCATTTGACAAAAGACTAAAAGGAATTTTAAAAGTGCAAAATGATCATAGTGAAGCATCCAAAATAGATCATCTAAGTACAACATAGTAGAGAGTAATATACTTACTGTTCTTATTTCTTTCATATTGTAGTATTGATGGTACAATAAAAACAATCTCACAAAACTGAAGTCGCGATTACTAGGAGGTGGGTAAACCACCCAGTTTCACAAAATCTCATTAACAGTGATGCCAACTAAAACCTAACGCACAGCACAGGTATACATAGCCATAAGTAACCAGAAGGGCAGAGAGTATACGTTTTAAGGGAATTAACTGGGTTTTGCCACTTATAAGACTAAGTACATTTCCCTCTTTGCTAATAAAGTAGGGCATTATTTCACATGTTAACTGGTTAAAGTTACACTTGATCATAAATCAAGTGACCATATACACCTGTTTTTTTCTGAACCCTCTATTCTGTTCCATTGATCTGTCTATCCTTGTCCAATACCACACTGTCTTAATTACTGAGGCTGTGCAAAGGGGCCTGATATGCAACACAACAAGTTTCCAATTTTAATTTTTTTTCAAAAGTGTCATGCCTATATTTGGAATTTGCATTTCACATTATTGAGCTGCATGAGCTGATAAATTTTGGAGATTAATACTTTGTCAGTTGCTTCATTTTCAAACATTTTCTCCCATTCTGAGGGTTGTCTTTTCGTCTTGTTTATGGTTTCTAAGGTGCCATTTGTTTATTTTCGTTTTTATTTCCATTTCTCGAGGAGGTGGATCAAAAAGGATCCTGTTGGGGCTTCCCTGGTGGCGCAGTGGTTAAGAGTCCGCCTGCCGATGCAGGGGACACGGGTTCGTGCCCCGATCCCGGAAGATCCCACATGCCGCGGAGCGGCTGGGCCCGCGAGCCATGGCCGCGGAGCCTGTGTGTCCGGAGCCTGTGCTCCGCAACGGGAGAGGCCACAGCAGTGAGAGGCCCGCGTACAGCAAAAAAAAAAAAAAAAAAAAAAAAAAAAGGATCCTGTTGTGATTTATGTCATAGAGTGTTCTATGTTTTCCTCTAAGAGTTTGATGGTGTCTGGCCTTACATTTAGGTCTTTAATCTGTTTTGAGTTTATTTTTGTGTGTGGTGATAGGGAGTGTTCTAATTTCATTCTTTTACTGTAGCTGTCCAGTTTTCCCAGCACCACTTATTGAAGAGGCTTTCTTTTCTCCACTGTATATTCTTGCCTCCTTTAACAAAAATAAGGTGACCATATATGCATGGGCTTATCTCTGGGCTTTCCATCCTGTTCCATTGATCTATATTTCTCTTTCTGTGCCAGTACCATCCTGTCTTGATTACTGTTGCTTTGTATTATAGGAAGTAGTGGGGTTGGTGGCATGAACACTATACTTTATAGTATATGGGAGCCTGATTGCTCCAGCTCCATTTTTCTTTCTCAAGATTGCTTTGGCTATTCGGTGTCTTTTGTGTTTCCATACAAATTGTGAAATTTTTTGTTCTAGTTCTGTGTGAAAATTGCCAGTGGTAGTTTGATAGGGATTGCATTGAATCTGTAGATTGCTTTGGGAAGTAGAGTCTATTTCACAATGTTGATTCTTCCAATCCAAGCACATGGTATAACTCTCCATCTATTTATATCATCTTTAATTTATTTCATCAGTGTCTTATGATTTTCTGCATACAGGTCTTTTGCCTCCTTAGGTAGGTTTATTCCTAGATACATTATTCTTTTTGTTGCAATGCTAAATGTGAGGGTTTTCTTAATTTCACTTTCAGATTTTTCATCATTAGTGTATAGGAATGCAAGAGATTTCTGTGCATTAATTTTGTATCCTGGTACTTTACCAAATTCATTGATTAGCTCTAGAAGTTTTCTGGTAGCACCTTTAGGATTCTCTATGTATAGTATCATGTCATCTGCAAACAGTGACAGCTTTACTTCTTTTCCAATTTGGATTCCTTTTATTTCTTATTCTTCTCTGATTGCTATGGCTAAAACTTCCAAAACTACGTTGAATAATAGTGGTGAGAGCGGGCAACCTTGTCTTGCTCCTGATCTTAATGGAAATGGTTTGTTTTTCACCATTGAGGATGATGTTGGCTGTGGGTTTGTCATATGTGGCCTTTATTATGTTGAAGGAAAGTTCCCTCTCTGCCTACTTTCTGGAGGGATTTTATCATAAATGGGTGTTGAATTTTGTCGAAAGCTTTCTCTGCATCTATTGAGATGATCATATGGTTTTTCTCCTTTGATTTGTTAATATGGTGTATCACATTGAATGATTTGCATATATTGAAGAATCCTTGCATTCCTGGGATAAACCCCATTTGATCATAGTGTATGATCCTTTTAATGTGCTGTGGGATTGTTTGCTAGTATTTTGTTGAGGGTTTTTCCATCTATGTTCATCAGTGATATTGGCCTGTAGTTTTCTTTCTTCATGACATCTTTGTCTGATTGTGGAATCAGAGTGATGGTGGTCTGGTAGAATGAGTTTGGGAGTGTTCCTCCCTCTGCTATACTTTGGAAGAGTTTGAGAAGGATAGGTGTTAGCTCTTCTTTAAATGTTTGATAGAACTCGCCTGTGAAGCCATCTGGTCCTGGGCTTTTGTTTGTTGGAAGATTTTTAATCACAGTTTCAATTTCAGTGCTTGTGATTGGTCTGTTCATATTTTCTATTTCTTCCTGGTTCAGTCTCAGAAGGTTGTGCATTTCTAAGAATTTGTCCATTACTTCCAGGTTGTCCACTTTATTGGCATAGAGTTGCTTGTAGTAATCTCTCATGATCTTTTGTATTTCTGCAGTGTCAGTTGTTATTTCTCCTTTTTCTTTTCTAATTCTATTGGTTTGAGTCTTCTCCCTTTTTTTCTTGATAAGTCTGGCTAATGGTTTATCAATTTTGTTTATCTTCTCCAAGAACCAGCTTTTAGTTTTATTGATCTTTGCTATTGTTTCCTTCCTTTCTTTTTCATTTATTTCTGATCTGATCTTTATGAGTTCTCTCCTTCTGCTAACTTTGGGGTTTTTTTGTTCTTCTTTCTCTAATTGCTTTAGGTGTCAGGTTAGGTTGTTTATTTGAGATGTTTCTTGTTTCTTAAGGTAGGATTGTATTGCTATAAACTTCCCTCTTAGAACTGCTTTTGCTGCATCCCATAGGCTTTGGGTCGTCGTGTTTTCATTGTCATTTGTTTCTAGGTATTTTTTGATTTCCTCTTTGATTTCTTCAGTGATCTCTTGGTTATTAAATAGTGTGTTGTTTAGCCTCCATGTGTTTGTATTTTTTACAGATTTTTTCCTGTAATTTATATCTAGTCTCATAGCATTGTGGTTGGAAAAGATACTTGATACAATTTCAATTTTCTTAAATTTACCAAGGCTTGATTTGTGACCCAAGATATGGTGTATCCTGGAGAATGTTGCATAAGCACTTGAGAAGAATGTGTATTCTGTTGTTTTTGGATTGAATATCCTATAAATATCAATTAAGTCCATCTTGTTTAATGTATCATTTAAAGCTTGTGTTTCCTTATTTATTTTCATTTTGGATGATCTGTCCATTGGTGAAAGTGGGGTGTTAAAGTCCCTTACTATGATTGTGTTACTGTCGATTTCCCATTATGCCTGCTAGTCTTTGCTTTATGTATTGAGGTGCTCGTATGTTGGGTGCATATTTACAATTGTTATATCTTCTTCTTGGATTGATCCCTTGACCATTATGTAGTGTCCTTCTTTGTCTCTTGTAATAGTCTTTGGTTTAAAGTCTGTTTCGTCTGATATGAGAATTGCTACTTCAGCTTTCTTTTGATTTCCATTTTCATGGAATATATTTTTCCATCACCTCACTTTGAGTCTGTATGTGTCCCTATGTGTGAAGTAGGTCTCTTGTAGACAGCATAAATACAGGTCTTGTTTTTGTATCCATTCAGCCAATCTATGTCTTTTTGTTGGAGGATTTAATCCATATACATTTAAGGTAATTATTGATATGTATGTTCGTATTACCATTTTTTTAATTGCCTTGGGTTTGTTATTGTAGGTCTTTTCCTTCTGTTGTGTTTCCTATCTAGAGAAGTTCCTTTAGCATTTGTTGTTAAGCTTGTTTGGTGGTGCTGAATTCTCTTAGCTTTTGCTTTTGTGTAAAGGTTTTAATTTCTCTGTCGAATTTCAGTGAGATCATTGCTGGGTAGAGTAATATTGGTTTTAGGTTTTTCCCTTTCATCACTTTAAATATGTCCTGCCACTCTCTTCTGGCTTTCAGAATTTCTGCTGAAAGATCAGCTGTTAACCTTATGGGGAGTCCCTTGTATGTTATTTGTTGTTTTTCCCTTGTTGCTTTTAATATTTTTTCTTTGTATTTAACATTTGATAGTTTCATTAATATGTGTCTTGGCGTGTTTCTCCTTAGGTTTATCCTGTATGGGAGTCTCTGCTCTTCCTGGACTTGATTGATTATTTCCTTTCCCATATTAGGGAAGTTTTCAACTATAATCTCTTCAAATATTTTCTCAGTGTCTTTCCTCTTCTCTTCTTCTTGTGGGACCCCTATAATTCAAATGTTGTTGCATTTAATGTCGTCCCAGACGTCTCTGAGATTGTCCTCAATTCTTTTCATTTTTTTTCTTTATTCTGCTCTGCAGTAGTTATTTCCACTATTTTGTCTTCCAGGTCACTTATCCGTTCTCCTGCCTCAGTTATTCTGCTATGGATTCACTCTAGAGAATTTTTAATTTCATTTATTGTGTTGGTCATCATTGTTACTTTGCTGTTAAGTTCTTCTAGGTCCTGTTAAATGTTTCTTGTATGTTTTCCATTCATTTCCAAGACTTTGGATCATCTTTGCTATAATTACTCTGAATTCTTTTTCAGGTAGACTGCCTATTTCCTCTTCATTTGTTTGGTCTGGTGGGTTTTTACCTTGCTCCTTCATCTGCTGTGTTTCTCTGTCTTCTCATTTTGCTTAACTTACTGTGTTTGGGGTGTCCTTTCCACAGGCTGCAGGTTCGTAGTTCCCCTTGTTTTTGGTGTCTGCCCCCAGTTGGTAAGTTTGGTTCAGTGGCTTGTGTAGGCTTCCTCGTGAAGGGCACTAGTGTCTGTGTTCTGGTGGGCAGGTCCGGGTCCAGTGGTGTGTTTTGGGGAGTCTGTGACCGTATTATAATTTTAGGCAGCCTTTCTGCTAGTGGGTGGGTTTGTGTTCCTGTTTTGCTAATTGTTTGGCATAGGGTGTCCATCACTGTAGCTTGCTGGTCGTTGAGTGTAGCTGGGTCTTAGCATTGAGATGGAGATATCTGGGAGATTTTTGCCATTTGATATTACATGGAGCTGGGAGGTCTCTGGTGGACCAATGTCCTGAATTCAGCTAGCCCACCTCAGAGGCACAGGCCCGACACCCAGTTGGAGCACCAAGACCCTGTCATCCACACAGCTCAGAATAAAAGGGAGAAAAAATGAAAGAAAGAAAGAAAAAAATAATTAAAATAAAAACTAATTACTAAAGATTTAAAACAATTAAATAGTAATAAAAAAGGAGAAAAGCAAGAAAGAAGAGAGCAACCAAACCAAAAACAAATCCACCAATGATAACAAGCACTAAGATCTATACTAAAAAAAAAAAAAAAAAAAAAAAAGGGGCAGACAGAACCCTAAGACAAATGGTAAAAGCTATACAGACAAAAGCACACACAGAAGCAGACGCCTACACACTCACAAAAGAGAAAAAGGAAATATATATATCATTGCTCCCAAAGTCCACTGCCTCAATTTGGGATGAATCGTTGTCTATTCAGGTATTCCACAGATTTAGGGTACATCGTTGATTGTGGAGATTTAATCTGCTGCTCCTGAGGCTGCTGGGAGAGATTTCCCTTTCTCTTCTTTGTTCGCACAGCTCCCGGGTTCAGCTTTGTATTTGGCCCTGCCTCTGTGTGTAGGTTGCCTGAGGGCATCTATTCTTTGCTCAGGCAGGACAGGGTTAATGTAGCCGCTGATTTGGGGGCTCTGGCTCACTCAGGCTGGGGGCAGGGAGGGGTACAGATGTGGGGCAAACCTGCAGTGGCAGAGGCCAGCGTGACGTTGCAACAGCCTGATGTACACGTGTGTTCTTCTGGGGAAGTTGTCCCTGGATCACAGGACCCTGGCAGTGGCAGGCTGCACAGGGTCCTGGGAGGGGAGATGTGGATAGTGACCTGTGCTTGCACACAGGCTTCTTGGTGGCTGCAGCAGCAGCCTTAGCACCTCATGCCCATCTCTGGGGTCCGCGCTGATAGCCATGGCTCACGTCTGTGGAGCTTGTTTAGGCGGTGCTCTGAATCCTCTCTCCTCATGCTCTGCTAAACATTGGTCTCGTGTCTTCGGCAGCTCCAGACTTTTTCCTGGACTCCCTGCCAGCTAGCTGTGGTGCAGTAGCCCACTTGAGGCTGTGTTCATGCAGCCAACCCCAGTCCTCTCCCTGGGGTCTGACCTACGAAGCCCGAGCCTCAGCTCCCAGCCCACACCTGCCGACAGGTGAGCAGACAAGCCTCTTGGGCTGGTGAGTGCTGGTTGGCATTGATCCTCTGTGTGGGAATCTCTCCACTTTGCCCTCTGTATCCCTGTTGCTGTGCTCTCCTCCGTGGCTCCGAAGCTTCCCTCCCTGCCACGCACCATCTCCGCCTGTGAAGGGGCTTCCTAGTGTGTGGAAACCTTTCCTCCTTCACAGCTCCCTCCCACTGGTGCAGGTCCCGTCCCCATTCTTTTGTCTCTGTTTTTTTCTTTTGCCCTACCCAGGTACATGGGGAGTTTTTTGCCTTTTGGGAAGTCTGAGGTCTTCTACCAGCATTCAGTAGGTGTTTTGTAGGAGTTGTTCCACATATAGATGTATTTCTGATGTATTTGTGGGAGGAAGGTGATCTCCACCTCTTACTCTTCTGCCATCTTGAAGGTCTCTCTATGGATCACTTTAATTTTGTCATTATAGTTTTCTGCACTTCCTACACACATTTCAATAAGAAACATGTTTTAATTTTACAAGGAGAAAAATAACTTTATTTGCATTTTTAAAAAAATTCTTGCAAATATTTTTAAGAAGAAAGTTTCTTTTTCATCTGCTGCCTCAATTTTTGTTCAAGTCCCTTCTGCTTGAGTTCTTAAATTTGCTGAGGAGAGGGCTTATTTACTATGTCCCCATGAAGTGTTCTTGGTATAAGGTCAATATTATTAACTTCATCACTCCTTGGCTGTTTGCATTACTCCCCATCTCTGCTCCTCACATCCCCCCAAAATATATATAACCACAAATTTTAAAATCCGTTTTCAAAGTTCCAAGAATCGTTGCCATTACTTAATAGCAGCTGAGGGGACCTGAGGATAACAAAACAGTAAAAGTAGGGAATTTTTGCAGCTGAGAACAGCTGACTCAGAATCTCTAGGGGATAACTGTTTTTCCAAAGTCTCCTTTCTTGTTTATGGTTTCCTTTGCTGTGCAAAAGCTTTGAAGTTTCATTAGGTCCCATTTGTTTATCTTTGTTTTTATTTCCATTTCTCTAGGAGGTGGGTCCAAAAGGATCTTGCTGTGATTTATGTCATAGAGTGTTCTACCTATGTTTTCCTCTAAGAGTTTGATAGTTTCTGGCCTTACATTTAGGTCTTTAATCCATTTTGAGCTTATTTTTGTGTATGGTGTTAGGGAATGATCTAATCTCAAACTTTTACATGTCCCTGTCCAGTTTTCCCAGCACCACTTACTGAAGAGGCTGTCCTTTCTCCACTGTACATTCCTGCCTCCTTTATCAAAGATAAGTTGGCCATATGTGCGTGGGTTTATCTCTGGGCTTTTTATCCTGATCCACTGATCTATCTTTATGTTTTTATGCCAGTACCACACTGTCTTAATTACTGTAGCTTTGTAGTATAGTCTGAAGTCAGGGAGCCTGATTCCTCCAGCTCCGTTTTTCGTTCTCAAGGTTGCTTTGGCTATTCGGGGTCTTTTGTTTTTCCAAACAAATTTTGAAATTTTTTGTTCTAGTTCTGTGAAAAATGCCAGTGGTAGTTTGACAACCCACAGAATGGGAGAAAATATTTGCAAATGAAGCAACTGACAAAGGATTAATCTCCAAAATTTATAAACAGCTCATGCAGCTCAATAGCAAAAAAACAAACAACCCAATCCAAAAATGGGCAGAAGACTTAAATAGGCATTTCTCCAAAGAAGATATACAGACTGCCAACAAACACATGAAAGAATGCTCAACATCATTAATCATTAGAGAAATGCAAATCAAAACTACAATGAGATATCATCTCACGCCAGTCAGAATGGCCATCATCAAGAAATCTAGAAACAATAAATGCTGGAGAGGGTGTGGAGAAAAGGGAACACTCTTGCACTGCTGGTGGGAATGTGAATTGGTACAGCCACTATGGAGAACAGTATGGAGGTTCCTTAAAAAACTACAAATAGAACTACCATATGACCCAGCAGTCCCACTACTAGGCATATACCCTGAGAAAACCATAATTCAAAAACAGACATGTACCAAAATGTTCATTGCAGCTCTATTCACAATAGCCCGGAGCTGGAAACAACCTAAGTGTCCATCATCGGATGAATGGATAAAGAAGATGTGGCACATATATACAATGGAATATTACTCAGCCATAAAAAGCAACGAAACTGAGCTATTTGTAATGAGGTGGATAGACCTAGAGTCTGTCATACAGAGTGAAGTAAGTCAGAAAGAGAAAGACAAATACCGTATGCTAACACATATATATGGAATTTAAAAAAAAAATGTCATGAAGAACCTAGGGGTAAAACGGGAATAAAGACACAGACCTACTTGAGAATGGACTTGAGGATATGGGGAGGGGGAAGGGTAAGCTGTGACAAAGCGAAAGAGAGGCATGGAGATATATACACTACCAAACGTAACGTAGATAGCTAGTGGGAAGCAGCCGCAGAGCACAGGGAGATCAGCTCGGTGCTTTGTGACTGCCTAGAGGGGTGGGATGGGGAGGGTGGGAGGGAGGGAGATGCATGAGGGAAGGGATGTGGGAACAGATGTATATGTATGACTGATTCACTTTGTTATAAAGCAGAAACTAATAAAAAAATATATATATATTAAAAAAAAAAAGTCTCCTTTCTCCCTCTCATGTTTGTTTGCGTGACTTGGTGCTTAGCTTCGAGATGCTTGTTTTAATGAAATGTGTTACTTTCACAGCTTGTGTGTTGTGAGAAGTGCTTCTCGCCATGTGAACTTTGCTGCATTGCTGTGCTTGGAAGTTTCAAAAGTAAAAATTTTAAGATAAATAAGCAATTTCTGAACTATCATTGAATTCTTGTTCTTTCTGATCTTAATTTTTAATTAAAAAACACAGTAGTCATAACAAGACCGACTTACCTACAAGCTTTTACTAAAATCAACATGCTGTGTTAGCCAATAATTAATTTACTTACAAGGTAAGTACTATTTTATACAGAGTCAAAATAAACTTTCTTGGCATTATTGTCTTCATTTTTTATTAGCTATCAACCTAATAATTAATAAAACAAATCAATGTGTCTCAATTCAGCTCCAGGTTAGATTGCTGTGTAATAGGGCCAAAAAACGGCCAAATACAAAAATAAGAAAAAGGGAGTAGACTGGCAGATGAAAAAATCAGGATTTTTTGGAGAAACTATTTACTCTATTTCTAATACTTATTAGCATCAGTTGTTAGGTCATAATATGACAATTCTAAAGATGAACTGTGAGGCACCTAGGTCCTCTGATTCGCCTGGAAACTTTCTACAATTCTGATCTCATATTTGCCTGGGAAACTCTAATATTGTTTCTACTATTTAATAGGAGTAAATGTCAGAATTATTGGTAGGAAGAAGATAAAGTGAGATATCCCATACAAAACTAATTTTTACCATATTAAGATATTCTTCTCCATTTGAAAGGATAAAAACAATTATACCCATAGCCTCTATTGTCCAGGCCAATACCCTTTTGTTATAGGCCTTAAAATGCCCAACCACATATGGAGCACAAACAAGATAAAATCCACCAAATGTCACATCATCCTTACTTATTTCTGTCAGTATGAGAATGAAAAACCTCTCTGCTCATCCATTAGTTTCTGAGCTCTCATTCCCATCTATCCAATTCATGAATGTACCTGATTAATCTCCTCTCCCCAACCTCTTTCCCCACTTTTTTCTCTGAACTGTCTGGTCATCAAATACCATATAGTCTTAAACTCATTTCTGAATTTTCCCCTTACATGTTCCTTAAATGGAACACTTTTCCTCTTTGATATACCATTTCCTGCAGTCCTTTCAATAAGAAGCTATTTTTTTTGACATGCTATATACCTGAAATTTGAGAGGAGGATTGATAGTCTCTTTGCTCTCCTTTGTTGCTTCCAGATTATTATTTCTTCTATCATTGAAATTCTCAACATTTAGCTACATACCTGCTCTATAGACCCTCTTAATGATCTTCAAGCAAAGTCTCAGGCATTACTCCCTTCACTATAGACCTTACCTGGTAGTCCATAGTACTTAACTTCAACTCCATTCTATGATAACTTCAGTACGCTTTGTATATCTCATCTTACCCCTTACCATATTCAACTCCAAAGGATTTTCCTTTACCTTACCCTATCATGGTCACACTGTGCCTCTCATTATAATAAAGTGAACTCTCTCTTGAATCACTCATTTAAATTTCTTACTATAACATGTTCCCAAAATCAATAAAAAGTCACATTGCAGATCTTGCTATATGACCTTCAGAAACTTTACTTCTGTCTTTGTTCCCTTATCTGTTAGATAAACATGATAGTTCTTATAGAGTTGATGTAAGGAATAAGTTAGTTAATCCATATAAAATGCTTAAAAGAATACCTGGAACACTGCAGGTTGCATTAAATATTAGCAATCACTATTATTAGTATTATGATAACTTTCTAATCTTTACATCCTTTTGTTATTGTTTCCTTAATTACTTTATTTCATGATTACTGTCCTGAAATGGGGACTCTACCCAGAACACCTGTTTTTTTTGTTGTTGTTTTTGTTTTTCCTAGTAACTATGCTTTTCCAACAGTACAAAGTCAATTTCATTCTATTATAACATTCCTCAAATCTCTTTTTCCCATCTCAGTTTCAGCTGGTGTGTCTGAAAAAGAAAGGAGGCATCTTTCTGCCATCAAATTTATAACAGATTTATAGTTGTTGTATATATATTTTTCCTCTGTTTCTTCATTTGTCTACTATGTTCTATTTATTTCCGTATTAGGGACTTCTCTTTAGTGACTGTCTCTTCTGATTTTTTTCCATTTCTTAATGGAATCATACCCATATTTATTCAAAGAAGCTCCAGAGAAAACATACAAATGGATAATAAGCATATGAAAAGATAGCCAAATTCATTAGTCATCAGGAAAATGCTAATCAAAACCATGATGCAATACCATTTTACATTCACTGGCATGGTTAGAATCATAAAGTCAGGTGATAGGGAGTGTTGGTGAAGATGTGAAATCAGAACCCTCATACGCTGTTGATGCGAATGTAAAATAGTACTGCTCCTTTGAAAACAGTTTGCCAGTCCCTCAAATGAGTAAACAGAGTTACCATAAGACTCAGAAATTCCACTCCAAGGATATACCCAAGAGAAATGAAATCAGATCTACACAAAAATTTGTATATGACTGTTATAGCAGAATTATTCATAGTAGGTAAAGGTGGAAACAACCCAAATGTCTATCAGTGGACAAATAATATAAGCAAAATGTGGTATATAAATACATGGAATATGATTCAGACATAAGAATGAAACACTAATACATGGTACAATATAGATGAACCCTGAAAATGTTATGCTCAATGAAAGAAGCTAGTCACAAAAGATCACATATGATTCCATTCATATGAGATGCTCAGAATATGGAAATCTATAGAGATAGTGTTTATTAGTGGCTGCCTATGGTTGGGTAGGTGGGGGGTCTGTGGAGTGGGATACAGAAGGTCAATGCTAAACCATACAGGGTGTCTTTTGGGGATGGTAAAATGTTCTAAAATTGCTGCTGGTGATGATTGCACGTATCTGTGAATGTACTAAAAACAACTGAGTTGCACATTTTAAATTGGTAAATTATAAAGTATGTGAACTGTATCTCAATAAAGCTGCTAAAAATATATCTTAATTAAATATGTTTCTTTCTATCCATAGCACAGTCCAAGCCACTATCCTATTTTATTTTATACTGTAAGAGCCCAGTCTTTTTTTTTTTTTTTTTTTTTTTTTTTTTTCTTTTTGTGGTATGCGGGCCTCTCACTGTTGTGGCCTCTCCCGTTGCGGAGCACAGGCTCCGGACGCGCAGGCCCAGCGGCCACGGCTCACGGGCCCAGCCGCTCCGCGGCATATGGGATCCTCCCAGACCGGGGCACGAACCCGTATCCCCTGCATCGGCAGGCGGACTCTCAACCACTGCGCCACCAGGGAGGCCCGAGCCCAGTCTTTTTTAACTTATATTCTTGGCTATTCCAATGATCTTTCTACACAGCATTCAGAGTGCATGTTAAATAAATGTTAATTAAATTCCATCACATAGTCGCTTAAAACACTTTAGTGACTGTCACATCTGGAATGGAATGCAATCTTCATAAAATAACCATCAAGACCACATATTACCTGACTTCTACCTAACTTTCCAAAGTCCTATGAAACCAGTCTTCCACTTTGCTCTATATGTTGGCAATCACCTTCTAAATCTTTGAACATAGCATGCTCTCCTACCCTCCCACTTGCCTCTTCTTCCCGGATGCTTTCTTATCCATCTTGGTTTTATTTCAAATCTTCAAATAGGGCTCCCCTCATCACACAATTTGAATTAGTTTCCTATTAAATATTCCCTTTAATACCTTGAAAAATAGCCTAACTTGTGGACATATTTTTACATTTGATGTAACTTTCAAATGTCTACCCCATTAATTGATAGAAGCAGCCTATTTAGAATTTATTCCCAAATCATATCCTTTAAAAAATGGGGGAAGAGAAGAGAGGAAAGAGAAAGAAAAGAAAAGGAATAAAAGGAAAGGGAGTGGGGGGGAGGAAGAAGAGGAGAAAACAGTTTAACAAAATACTAATTCACAAACCTAGATAAAGGAGATAAAATCAATAAATGCAGGTTCATTATACTGTACTTCAAATTTTTCAGATTCTGAATAATTTAAAAATAAGAGATGCTATAAGTGAATTCTCCCATAACTCCAAAGTTGTAAGCTCCAATAGAAAAGGATACTGTTCATTTTAAACAAAGTTACTGACATAATATCTGGTTTTAATAGTCCTCAAAAATATTTACTGAATAAATGAGTGCACATTGCTTAAATTCTATTATTTAGGGATTGATGTAAGTCAGTTTCCCTCAGAATGTAGAACCAGAATTTGTCCCTCTTGAATGGTGTGTTTCCCTAGGTCAAGTGATAGAAACCAAATTTGACACCTTGACATCATTTTACTTTATCAACTATAGGGTTTAAAGTGAAATGCAATCATCACATTCAGAATCTGTATTAACTCAAGTTTGTGACCAAATATCTCATTATTTACTTTATTTTATATGCACATATCACTATTATTTTTATGCTCATATAAGCAGATATGACTGAAAATTGCTGTTCCAATGATTCTTGCTATATATCAAATTACCTCACAACTCAGTGCCTTATAACTACTTTTTTTTTTTTTTCTGGTATGCGGGCCTCTCACTGTTGTGGGCTCTCCCGTTGCGGAGCACAGGCTCCGGACGCGCAGGCTCAGCGGCCATGGCTCACGGGCCCAGCGGCCATGGCTCACGGGCCCAGTCACTCCGCGGCATGTGGGATCTTCCCGGACCGGGGCACGAACACATGTCCCCTGCATCGGCAGGCAGACTCTCAACCACTGTGTTACCAGGGAAGCCCTATAACTACTTTTTTAAGCTCAGAATTTTGTAGACAAGAACTTGAGAAAAGTTGGGCAGGAAGTTCTCACTTGAGGTGTCTCAAAGGATTGTCATCAGATGTTGATGTGGCTGAAGTCTGAAGGTTTGCCTCATTAGCACATTCAAGATGACTCACTCCCAACTGGCTGTTCAACCAGGCTATCGTTCAGAATGTCTACATGTGGCCTGTCCAACCTGTAGGTCTTAAGATTGTCTTTTTACAGGGTCACGTATTTCCTCCAGCGGAAGCTTCCCAGAATGCTCCTAATGGTTTATGCATTTCAGAACTGGATTCATGGAGAAGAGTCACTTAAAATTGTCTTCCTCCAACTTCAGTCTTAGACTTGGTAGTAGTCTACTTTCTTAAGTCAGTTGGAAGGGGACATGTGGAGGTCAATCCTTTCAACTTCAGCAGCACATGTAAACTAAAAGCCACCTTCCAATCATCTCATTGAGGGTATCTTACAGGAGACATCCATCAGGATCCTCAGTCTCCCTTCAGCTTCTTCAATAATCTTTTCTACAATGTGTCTTGAGTAGTTGTCCTGGACCTCACAGCAACATAAATTGAAAGACATATTTTCATTGGTAGAAAGACAGGAAAAGATTTGGGGGCTGAGGATATGGAGAAAGTTTTAATACTGAGACTCACTCTCATTGGTACCAGTGTAGTCTCAGGGGCTCCCAAGTATGCAGAGAAAAGTAACTAGGGAGAAGGAGGTTGCGGGGAGGGGTCTTTTGGAATTCTATCTCACTTAATCACATATTGGGGTTTTTGTGAGGTTTGTTTTAAGAAAATGTTCTACTACAAATTTTTTGAAATGACTAACATGTTGTATTCCAATAAACCAATTTATTTCTAAGTGTAACACTGATTCTACTTGTCCAGAAGTATAAAACCCTGAGAAAGTTCACACTTCATCATTTCATCATTACTCTCTTGATCCTGTTTAGAGATTAATGCTTAGCTGTGCATCTGTTGTTGCAAAGGGAAATGTTGTTGAGTTACATTGTTTGGCTAAGTCATTTAACCCAACATTTCAGGTTGGCATTTTACACAGCTGTAACTTCAGAGGTGATATTTCAGGGCTTCCCTGGTGGTGCAGTGGTTGAGAGTCTGCCTGCCAATGCAGGCGACACGGGTTCATGCCCTGGTCTGGGAAGATCCCACATGCCACGGAGCAGCTGGGTCCATCAGCCATGGCTGCTGAGCCTGTGTGTCCAGAGCCTGTGCTCCACAACGGGAGAGGCCACAACAGTGAACAGCCCGCATACCATGAAAAAGAAAAAAAAAAGGTGATATTTCACAAAAATGATTAAAAAAATAGATGTCTTCTCTATTATATACTTTTTGTAAAGGTTAAGTGCATAGTGTCTCACTTTTAAGGTAATTTTTGAATTGATTACAAAGTTACTCCTTTTTTTTAAGAGATGTCAACCATAACACATGGTTCATTAAGAAACGACCCACAGTCTTTCTTTCTTGCTCTTAATGCCTTCCTTTCAGCATTTTAAATAAAAAACCTATGCTTGACTCCTTCACCTGGAAAATTTATTGTCATGACTTTTGTTATCAATCAAGCATTATAATTCACCTCTCTGCACCCACCTAAAATGATTTTTTTTAATAAAAATTAAGCCAATCACTGGTTGAGTTTTAGGTATGCATGCTTCTGAATGACCAACCAAAAAAGATGACTTAATGCAAAGTACATAGTACTATTCACCTCCCATAATGTGAAAATCGATGCTAGCTAATTGTTTGTAATTCAGATAGCATTGGAATATATTATAATGTTTATATTGTAAAGTGCAATCAAATGGAATGTTACAAAGCTTTGTAGATAGTATATAGATTTACTGTGAAGATTCCTGTTCCTAAATCATCAAGTTGGAGGTATCTTAAATTACACAGAAAATTCTCACACAAACACACACTCACACACACACACACACACACACACACACACTGTTTTAAATAAATGACTCAGTACTTTGAAGCTCAACCTTAATATATAAATAACATGTTGACTTCAAATTTGCTCAGTAAATTCCAGCTCTGTGACAGACTTTGTCTTGTTTAGGTCCTAGAAATGAATGAAAATGAATGTATTTATTAAAGCATATTGATATTAAAAGCTCTAAATGAAACTATTTTTAAAATTTTTCTGTGCATGACAATGGGAGAAAACCCTCTCTTTTGAACACTGCACCTATGGGTTTGCATGAGTTTGTTTTAATATTGTTATGTGTTTTTCTCTTTTTGACCCAACTGTGATAATTTAGATTTGTGCCACTGTGAAACAGGGTAGATGACAGTAGTGATGCTTTACAGACTGTCTTTGTCATTACTTAAGTGGTTAATGTAAATTTAGATTAGTGTAACACTCTTATAGTTTTCAATTAGTGAAAATATCAGTGAAAACTACATCTCCTTATATGTCAGCATAAGAAAGTAAGCTGACCTCCTCTAAATAATTCCCTTATTATTTGTTTATCCTCCTCAAGCCTTTCTCTTCCTCTAAAATACTTGACACTGTAAGCAATCACTCATTTTTCCACATCAGGAAATATGGGGAGTTTCTGAGCAAAATGGACATGATTTCTTCCCTAAAATACTTTTATTTTTGAAAATGTTGAATAACAGTGAATATGTATCTTTTCTGTAACCAGAACAAATATTAAAAATCTTTGTTTTTCATAGTGTACATAACTATGCTATCATCCACGTTTTGGCTTTTATTACACCCAGGCATGTCCTCCCTTACTCAAAACTGCAGCTTTTCTCTCCAAACTCCAAGAGCAAGGTGAAAGTTAACTGACCCTATACCTTGCACTCTTAAGCAAGTTATTTGCATGATTAAATGGAACTCTGAAAAAGTGAGGATAAAAGATATACTATTTTTAATCTCTTAAAATATTGGAAGTCTTTATCTTTCATTTATGATTACATACAGGATGCAGAATATTAGTGTTGGTTTCACACATACTTTTCAAATGGACAATATACATTAGAAATAAACTTTCAATTATATCAGCCACAGCATGGCCCATGAAGAACTCTGGCTATTGGCTTGACTGAGTTTGAGGCAGTTCTAATAAACCTTTCCTAACAAAACAGCTGGAGTTTTATTGCTTTTTCACTTTTCTTAAATGACTTTCACACCAAGTTCCATCTCATACCAGAAACCAAAGTGCAATTTTATATCTTATTTTTCCAAGCAAACATAGAATTCTTAATTGTAAACTTAAGTTGAACTGTGACACTTCTAATTACTTAATTTTATCCTTTCTTTTCACAAACTCCTTAATAGCAATAAGAAATAATATATAAGTATTTTTACAAGAAATAAACTCCAGTATAATGACTCCAAAATAACACACTGATCAGCCAATATTGTTCTGCAGACCACAGGCTCAGATTTGAAATACATATACTTATGAAAAAATAATTTTTAAAAGTCTACAGAAATGTGTGAAATTTCCTCTTGTAAACCTGTTCAGAATCAAATCAGTTATTGAATCTTTCCTGCTCAGATGTTGCAGCTCTTTGAACAGAATGAAACTCTGAAAATCTTTTGGACAGGACAAACTAGATTAATTTAGATTTCATAAAGACAACATATCCTTTAAAAATTGAGAAAATCCCCATATATTTTGAATTACTAGATTTGTTGGTCAAACATCTGCATATGTAACAAAAATTCTGGCACCCACATGGTGGTATAAAAACAAAAATTCCAGAAGCTAGAAAAGCTGGCTTCTGCCACCAGTTGATGTAAACATGATAATGTAGACTCAATTTCTTCTACTTATTAGAAATATGTCATTTTAAACTTCTGTCAAAGTCCGTATTTACCTATTATTTTCATAAGCATAGCTAGAGGAATGATCAGGGATTCTAAATGTACATTTGTTTTGGTGACCTATTGCTTTTGTGTGTGGATATTGATCAACATAGAACCAATTCCTATCACTTAACTATTCTTCGTACACAAAAATGAGCAACGAACCAGAACGCCAATTACAGGCTCTGAAAAAAATTACACTAATCTTGATTGCTAGTTTTAGTTATTTTTAGGATTGAAACTGGTGATATCAAATGTAATAAATTAAATATTTACCTTGGCCAATTGAAAATATGTTTCCCAGCATATGTTATCTTACCTCTTCCTAAAGTAGAGTTTATGGGGCTTCCCTGGTGGCACAGTGGTTGAGAGTCCTCCTGCCGATGCAGGGGACACGGGTTCGTGCCCCGGTCCGGGAAGATCCCACATGTTGCGGAGTGGCTAGGCCCGTGAGCCATGGCCGCTGAGCCTGCGCGTCCGGAGCCTGTGCTCCGCAACGGGAGAGGCCACAACAGTGAGAGGCCCGCGTACCGCAAAAAAAAAAAAAATAAATAAATAAAAATAAATAAAGTAGAGTTTATGAAATCAGAGTTGAAAAAATGATTAAAGTATATAATACACATCTCATTTTTAGTTATAACAACAAAAAGGATCTAATTTGTAGGCATTAAAATAATGTATTTGGATCATATTTAATGGTATGGGAAATGTTCACAGTATACTGTTAGAGAGATAAAGAACATAAACTTTATAGATAGTATATTACCAATTGTGTGTATGTGTACATATGAATACACTGTACTTTGTGACAGCACTGTAATTTCCTTATAGTATTTTTAAACTTTCTACCTATTTTTGTACTTCAACTTGGAGCTGGCTGGGCATTAGGGAATTAGGTTGGAGCAAAATACAGTAAAGACCCTAGTTATAAGAAGGAAAGAGGTAGAGTGAGAAATATGTAGCAGTGGTTATTGGCAGGATGTGACAAGGGAGAAACTATGACACACTTCTGTAACTTTTGAACAATTCCTTAGGGAGATCAGTGATGCTAAAGAAAGGTGAGATAAAAACTGAAAATTCTGCATTTACTCAGTTTGGAGGTTTACATAATATTAGTTACATATTATTCAAATGTGAAAGCTGGAGAATGCAGACTCATGTGCATTGAACAAAAATCATGAAGTAATTTTGTTTGGCACCAGATAGCCCAAAAGCAAATTGCTTGAAACATAGTATAACATTTTATCCATTATCTTATTATAGTAATCTAATTTATGAAAGCTAGAATGTTATATTATTTCAGTTCACGTCCTCCATTTATTTTCTCCTGACTGAATGACAAGTCATTTTGTCCCTAAATCATGACCAATAACTATACAACTTCAGTTTTTCCCTGATTTTACTGATCATTTCTATTTTTTAAAAAAAGGAACAATAATCATACTAGCAGACATGATCTAATCCTGACCTCTATTTTATATATCTAAAGCAAAGTTAATATGAAAATACATTGATATTTTTGATGCACAGTTTTAAACACCACAAAAGTAGAACAATTCTCACAAAAAAACCAACTGGGAATTGGCAGAATATCTGTTATACAACCAAAGATGCAAGAAAGATTCCCACATAACTGGGTAAGACCAAAAACAAACAAACAAAAAAAAAGCATCAGAAAGGGACTGGTGCCCCTAGGGAGGATATGTGATGGAGGCATGGGCAAGCCCTCACCCTGGGAAGCTACCCTGCCTGCTACGAGGTCCACTGGGACAGATAGAGGGGCTGGAGGGGTCTGGACTCTGCTCCAGAAGAGTGGGCATGTGCTGGCTTGTTAAAAATTAGGGTAGAGAAAGACAGGCACTGACAGCTGCCACCTTGTCACACTTCCCAGCAAAAATCCATGCCAGGCAGGGCTGCTAGTATGCCCAGTGGCTAGGCACTGAGTCTCAGGCCCTGGGAGAAGACTTGGTGTAACTGCACAGAGAAAGCCAGGAGGGTCTTGGGTGTGGTCTAGGTCAAAACTTGGAGCCCACTGTCAGCTTGTGAACAGTGGTGGTGGGTCCCACAGAGATGGACTTTGCTGGTGTGCACACCAGGTGGTGTCATGGAACCACAGGTCTCCAGTGGATGGCCCCTGAGGAGAAATATGCAGTGGTTCCTTTCCTGGCAGGAACGCTCTAGTTCTTCCCATCTCACACCCCAGCTTGGAGTCTGATTAGGGGCAAACAGGTCCTGGGAGGAACCATCCCACAGTGGAAGCCCAGGTCCCAGGTGGTAGCAAAACCACATTGTTTCCTGCAGCCATAGTGCCCTAGCCCCAGTCCCCAGCCTAGCACTAGGTATGGGATGAACACAACAAAGAAGGGGACACAATTTTGAGCTGCTGATGGGAAGAACCATGGATGCCTGCATGGGCAGTGCATAGATTCCCTCTGACCACATGGACCTCACTTGCTTCAGGGCTCACTTCCTTTAGGATAGAACACTCACTTATAGGCACACACTTATGAAACCCAACCATTACTTCTAATCCAACAACTGGGGAGCAGATCCCACCCCCAACAGGGCTGTGACAGCCATGGAGCAAAGAGGAGGCCCCATCCAACATCTGGTCCAGGCTCTGGACACCACAATACCAATCACACCCTTTTTCAAGGAGATAATGGCCAGCACACATTGGGGAAAAACATGACTGGCATGCATACCAAGAATAGCCCTTCCACAAAAACACTACACTCACAGAGTCTATATAGGGACACTTCCACATAAAAACACCCCCTTCAAAATCACAGTAGAAAACTGTTTCTCCTTAAGTCAGAGAGACAGAGAAAGTTAAGTTAAATGAAAAAGCAGAGGAACTACTCCCAATTAAAAGAACAAGAGAAATATTCTGAAAGAACAAATAATAAAACAGAAATCATCAGGCTACTAGACCCTGAGTTCAAAAAGGAGATAATAAAAATGTTAAAGGAATTAAGATTATCAGTAGAAATGCAGATCACTGTAATAAGAAACTGGAAAGTATACAGAGAAACCAATAAAAATTAGACAACTTATTTGCTGAGATAAAAACCAATGTTGAAGCAATGAATAACAGAATAAATGATACAGAATGAATAAGTGATCTGGAAGTTAGAATAATGGAAAACACCCAATAAGAACAGGAGACAGACAAATGAAAAAACAAAACAAAACAAAACAAAACCAGAAGGCAACATATGAGATCCATGAGATCTCATGCATATGCATGCCAACCTATGCATAATAGGGGTTCCGGAAGGAGAAGAGAGAGAGAGGGGAATCAAAAATATATTTGAAGTAATTATGGCTGAAAACTTTCTAAACCTAAAGGAAACAGGTATCCAGGTACAAGAAGCACAGAGGGTCCCAGACAAGATAAACAGATTCACACCAAGACATATTATAATTAAAATGGCAAAAGATAAAGAAAGAGGATTCTAAAGGCAACAGGAGAAAACCAGAGTCAGTTACAAGGGAAGCCCCATAAGCCTATCAGCTGATTTCTCTGCAGAAACTTTGCAGGCCAGAAGGGAGTGGCATGATAACATTCAAAATTCTGAAATGGAAAAGCTTGCAACCAAGGATATTCTACCCAGCAAATCATCATTTTGAATAGAAGGAGAGAGAAAGAATTTCTCAGACAAGCAAAAAGTGAAGAATATAGTAATACCTAAAAGAAATATTCAAAGGCCTTCCCTAAAAAGTATCAAGAATCTATAGGAAATAGAAAACTACAATAGGAAAGGCAAAAATATAAAAAGATGAAGATCACTTAAATAAACCAATGGGTCAACAATTAAAGAGGAAATCATAAAATACCTTGAGACAAATGACAATGAAAATACAACCTAACAAAATCTATGGGATGCAGCAAAAGCAGTTCTAAGAGGGAAATTCATAGTCATACAGGCCTTCCTTAAGAAACAAGAAAAATTGCAAACAACTAACCTATCATGTAAAAGAAGTAGAAAAAAACAAATCCCAAAGTCAGCAGAAAGAAGGAAATAAAGATCAGAGAGAAAAGAAATAAAATAGTGATCAAAAAATAGAAAAGATCAATAAAATCTTTTGAAAAGATAAAATTGACAAATCTCTAGCCAGACTTACTAAAAAGATAAGAGAGAGAACCCAAATAAAAACAAAAAAAGAAGTGAAAGAGGAGAAATAACCAATACCACAGAAATACAAAAAATCATAAGAAAATAGTATTAACAGATATATGTTGACAATATGGACAACCTGGAAGAAATTGACAAGTTCCTAGAAACATAGAACCTGCCAAAATTGAGTCAAGAAGAAACAGAATTTGAACAGACTGATAAGTAGAAGTGAAATAGAATCTGTAATAAAAAATTCCCTGCAAACAAAACTCCAGGACAAGAAGGCTTCCCTGGGGAATTTTACCAAACATACAAAGAAGAATATATACCTATCCTTCTCAAAGTATTCCAAAAGGATGAAGAGAGAGCACTTTCAAATGTTTTCTATGAAACCACAATCACTCTAATACCAAAACCAGACAAAGATACTACAAAAAAAATAAAATTACAAACCACTGTCTTTGATGAATATAGATGCAAAAATCCTCTACAAAATATTAGCAAATCAAATCAACAATATATAAGAAGGAACATATACCATGATCAAGTTGGACTCATTCCAGGGTTACAAGGATGGTTTGACATACACAAATCAATGTGATACACCACATAACAGAAGAAAAAACAAAAACCATATGATCATCTCAATAGACACAGAAAAACAATTGATAAAATTCAACATCTATTCATAATAAAACCTCTTACCAAAGTGGGTATAGAGCGAACATATCTCAACAAAATAAAAGTTATTTATGACAAACCCACAGTCAACATAATACTCAATGGTGAAAACCTGAAAGCCTTCTCACTAAAATCTGGAACAAGACAAGGATGCTCACTCTAACCACGTCTATTCAACACAGTATTCAAAATCCTAGCCACAACAATCAGACAAGAAAAGAAATAAAAGTTATCCAAATTGGAAGGGAAGAGGAAAAACTGTCACTATTTGCAGATGAAATGATACTCTATATAGAGAAACCCCAAGACTCCACACAAAATCTATTGGAATAAATGAGTTCAGCAAGGTAGCAAGATACAAGATTAACACACAGAAATATGTTTCATTTCTTTACACTAACAATGAAGTGTCAGAAAGAGATTTAAAAAACAGCCTCATTTAAAATTGCATCAAAAAAAAAAAACATAGGAACTAACTTTCATGGAGGTGAAATACCTATATGCTGAAAACTATAAAACACCTATAAAGGAAAGTGAAGATGATTCAAAGAAATGGGAAGAGATCCCGTGTTCTTTATTGGAAGAATTAATACTGTTAATATGGTCATATTACCCAAAGCAATCTACAGATTTATTTCAATCCCTAACAAAATACCCACCATATTTTTCACAGAACTAGAACAAATAATCCTAAAATTTATATAGAACCGCAAAAGACCCAGAATTGTCAAAGCAATCCTGAAGAAAAAGAACAAAGATGGAGCCATAATGCTTCCAGACTTCAGACAATACTACAAAGCTACAATAATCAAAACAGCATAGTACTGGCACAAAAGTAGACATATAGGTCAATGGAATAGAGTCCAGAAATAAAGCTACACACCTACAGTCAATTAATATTCAACAAAGGAGGCAAGAATGTACAATGGGGAAAAGACAGTCTCTTCAGCAGGTGGTGTTGGAAAAGCTATACAGCTACATGAAAAATCAATGAAATTAGAACACTCCCTCACACCATATACAAAAATAAACTTAAAATGGCTTAAAGACCTAAATATAAGACATGGCACCATAGAACCGCTAGAAGAGAACATAGGCAAAACATTCTCTGACATAAATTGTAGCAACATTTTCTTAGATCAGTCTCCCATGGCAAAATAAATCAAAGCAAACATAAATAAATGGTACCTAATCAAACTTAAAAGGTTTTTCACAAAGGAAGCCATTAACAAAACTAAAAGATAACTTATGGAATGGAATGTAATGAACAAGGGGTTAATATCCAAAATATAAAAACAGCTCATACAATTCACTATCAAAAAAAACCCCAATCAAAAATGGGCAGAATACCTAAATAGACAATTTCTCCAAAGAAGACATACAGATGTCCCCTGGTACATGAAAAGAAGCTCAACATTGCTAATTATTAGAGAAATGCTAATCAAAACTACAGTGGAGTACCACCTCACACCAGTCAAAATGGCCATCATTAAAATGTCTACAAATAATAAATGTTGGAGAGGTTGTGGATAAAGGGGAACCCTCCTACACTGTTGGAGGGAATGTAAATTGATACAGACACTATGGAGAACAGTATGGAGTTTCATGAAAAAACTAAAAATAAAACTACCATATGATCCAGCAATTCCACTCCTGAGCATATAACCAGAAAAAAAACAAACACCAATTTGAAAAGATAAATGCACCCCAATGTTAATAGCAGCATTATTTATGACAGCAAAGACATGGAAACAACCAAGTGCCCATCAACTGACAATTAGCTTAAGGTGTGGTATATATATACATATATACACACGCACAATGGAATATTACTCAGCCATAAAAAGAATGAAATAATGCCATTTACAGCAACATGGATAGACCTAGAGAATATTATGCTTAGTGAAATAAGTCAGGTAAAGACAAATATTATATGATATCACTTATATGTGGAATCTAAAAAATAATACAAATGAATCTATGTACAAAACAGAAGCAGACTCACAGACATAGAGAACAAAGTCATGGTTACCAAAGGGGAAGGGAGGCAAGGGAGGGATAAATTAGGAGTACGGATTAACAGATACAAACTATTATACATAAAATAGATAAGCAACAAAGACCTACTGTATAGCACAGGGAACTATAATCAATATCTTGTAATAACCTCTAATGGAAAAGAATCTGAAAATACATTTATATATATATATTTGAATCACTTTGCTGCACACCTGAAACTAGCAAAATATTGTAAATCAACTACACTTCCATAAAAAACAATAAGAAAACACTAGAATAGATATCTTTCATTAGGAAAATTTAGTGTTTAAATTTTGCTGCATAAAGAATAAACCATTCTTATTTTTTACTTCTCTTTATAAAATCCATGAGCCTCTTGTCTTCAGAGTTCCATGATTAAAAATTGTAGTATGTCATTTCTTTTATTCCCTAATTTCTACATTCTTGGATATACTAGCTATCCTAATTTCAATCATCATTCCTCAGAATTTCTTAAATGAACTTTAAGCTTATTTTGGCAATTTTAATTATATTCAATTTTCTCCTGTATGACCTACTGTTTTTACCTTTGACTATTTTAAGATCTCATTCAGGTGGCCTCTTCCCTTCCAACATCTATGATATTTTTTCTCCAACTTCTTTCTTGGCATCATAATATATTTGGACATAGAATAAAGTATGAGTAATTTGTTAACCAATTAGAGCTCATAAATACATCTTATTTACTTGTAAAGCACATTTATTGATTTATAGACAGGAAACAGGAATGTTCAGACAAAATAATATTTGTTTACCTCCTATACATTTAGATGGCATATTTATCCTAAAATATTTATACAGTGCCATAGTCCAATTCCATTTTTGATATTTGACAGCTGATAGCTTTCAAGCCCTGCCTTTCCTTTCTACTTGCTATGGTCAGAAAGTTTGTGTACCCCCAAAATTCATTTGTTGAAATTCTTAACCCCAAAGGTAATGGTATTTGAAGGTGGGGCCTTGGGAGCTGCTTAAATCATGAGGGTGGAGCCCTCATGGGTGGGATTAGTACCTTATAAGAGACGCCACTAAGTTATATAGTCCCTTGTACCATGTGAACATATACAGCAAGAAGGCACTGGCTATGAACCAGCAAATAGGCCATGACCTGACAATGTTGCCACCCTGATCTCAGACTTCCAGCCTCCAGGACTGTAAGAAACAAACTTCTGTTGTTTACAATCCATTCAGTCTTGATGGTACTTTGTTATAGTTATGGTACTTTGTTATAGTGACTTGAACCCACCCACTCTGCCTCACAGCTAGGCAAGCTGACAAGAAAACCCATGGGCCCCCCTCATTTGGCTCTGAAGAGAAATTCAAACTTCACAAAACCTGGCTCACTAAGGTAAACTTTTCCCCAGTTGTACTATCTAGTTGAACTCACTCTCTCTGCCTCACTCAAACCAGCCTGGACCTACTTGTGCTTCCCCTACTCTCCCCAGGTTTCCTTGTCTGAGTAATAAAATTTGTTTCAAATTCTCTTTGTGTGTGGAGTGTCAAACTCAACATTCAACTTATTAATTGGGAAGGGGTCTATTTCACCTTTCATGGGTGACCACAAAATAAATGCTTAAGTATCTATGTGACTTTCCTGTGTTTAGATCTCAATGTTGTGCTAATTATGAAAGCAGTAAGTACCAATTATCTGGAAAAATAGGAGCAGTTCTTCTAGCTCTGTCACATAAGAAGTACTATGGATTCACCTGAAACAGATCTAATTTCCCAGTTTTCCTATGTTTTTAGCACTGTGGAGAAAAATGTAAAATGATGGCAAGATATACGTGTTTGGTGTGAACTTTTGAAGCAAACCTAAGAAATCATGTAGGTATATTATTCTACCAGATAATAGATATATACAGAACATTCCATCCAAAACAACGGAATACATTCTTTCAAGAGCACATGAAACATTTTCAGGGTAGATCACATGTTAGGCCACAAAACAAGTCTCAATAAACATATGAAGATTGAAATCACATCAAGCATCTTTTCCAACCACAATGGTATGAAACCAGAAATTACAGGGGAAAAAAAAAAGAAAAAACAAAAGGCATGGAGGCTAAACATTATGCTACTGGAAAACCAATTGGTCAGTGAATAAATCAAAGAGGAAATTTAAAAATACCTTGAGATGAATGAAAATAAATAGGAACACAATGACTGAAAATTTATGAGATGCAACCAAAGTAGTTCTCAGAAGGAATTTTATAGCAATACAGGCTTACCTCAAGAAACAAGAAAAATATCAAATAAACAACTAACTGTATAACTAAAGGAATTAGAAAAAAAACAAAGCCTAAAGTTAGTAGAAGAAGGAAATAGTAAAAATCAGAGAGAAAAAAAAAGAGATTTAAAAAGCAATAAAAAAGTGAATGAAACTGAGAGCTGTGTTTTGAAAAGATAAAGTTGTTAAGTCTTCAGTCAGACTCATTAAGGAAAAAAGAGTGCCCAAATTATTAAAATTAGAAATGAAAGGGAGGAAATTACAACTGATATCATAGAAATACAAACAATCACAAGAGAATACAATGAACAGTTGTACACCAACAAATTGGACAAAGTGGAAGAAATGGATAAATTCCTAGAAACATACAGTCTCCTAAAACTGACTCAGGAAGAAGTAGAAAATCTGAACAGGCCAATTACAAGTAACAAAATTGAATCAGTAATTTTCAAAACTCCCAATAAAAGTCCAGGGCTAGATGGCTTCACAGATCAATTCTATCAAACTTTTAAAGAAGAGTCAACACCTATCCTTCTCAAACTATTCCAAAAAAATTGAAGAGGGAACACTTCCAAACTCATTCTATGAGGCCAACATCACACTGATACCAAAACTAAAGACACTACAAAAAGAATATTACAGCTCAATTATCATGATGAACATAGATGAAACATTCAAGAAAGTATTAGCAAAACAAACTCAACAATACAGTAAGAAGATCATACACCATGATCAAGTGGGACTTATTGCAGGGATGCAAGGATGGTTCATTAACTGTACATCAAACAGCATGATATGCTACATTAACAAAATGAAGGATAAAAATTACATGATCATCTCAATAGATGCAGAAAAAGCAACTGAAAAAATTCAACTTGTATTTATGATAAGAACTCTCAACAAAGTGGGTATGGAGGGAACATATCTCAACATAAAAAAGGCCATTTATGACAAACCCATAGCTAATATTATACTCAGCAGTAAAAAGCTGAAAGATTTCCCTCTAATATCAGGAAGAAGTCAAGGAGACTCACTCTTGCCACTTTTATTCAACATACTATTAGAAGTCCTAGTCACAGTAATCAGATGAGAAAAATAAAAGTAACCTAAATTGGAAGGGAAGAAGTAAACTGTTACTATTTGCAAATGACAAAATACTTTATATAGAAAATCCTAAAGACACCACCAAAAAACTATTAAAACTAATAAATGAATTTGGTAAAGTTGCAGGATACAAAATTAATATTCAGAAATCTGTTGGATTTCTATACACTAATAATGAACTATTGGAAAAAGAAATCAAGAACACAGTATAATTTACAATTTCATCAAAAAGAATAAAATGTCTAGGAATAAATTTAATCAAGGAGGCGAGACACCTGTACTCTGAAATCTGTAAGATACTGAGGAAAAAAAGTGATGATACAAATAAATGGAAAGATATTCTGTGTTCATAGATTGAAAGAATATTGATAAAATGTCCATATGACCCAAAGCAGTCTATAGATTCACTGTAATCCTTATCAAAATACCAATGCCAGGGCTTCCCTGGTGGTGCAGTGGTTGGGAGTCCGCCTGCCAATGCAGGGGACACAGGTTCATGCCCCGGTCCGGGAGGATCCCACATGCTGCGGAGTAACTGGGCCCGTGAGCCATGGCTGCTGAGCCTGCACGTCCGGAGACTGCGCTCCGCAAGGGGAGAGGCCACAACAGCGAGAGGCCCGTGTACCGCAAAAACAAACAAACAAACAAACAACCAAGGCCATTTTTCACAGAAATAGAGCAAATAATTCTAAACTTGTATGGAACCACAAAAGATCTTGAATAAACAAAGCAATCCTGTGAAAGAACAAAGCTAGAGGTATCATGCTCCCAGACTTTGGCTCTACTACAAAACAGTATGGTACTGGTACAAAAACAGACACATAGATCCATGGAATAGTATAGAGAGCCCAGAAACACACACACACATATATGAGGTTAATTAATCTACAACAAAGAAGGCAAAAATATACAGTGCAGAAAAGACAGTTTCTTCAATAAGTAGCATTAGGAAAACTGGACAGCTTCATATAAAAGAATAAAACTAGACCATTTTCTCACACCATATACAAAACACACACACACACACACACACACACAAACAAAAACAAAAACAAAACTCAAAATGGATTAAGACTTAAATGTAAGATCTGAAACCATGAATCTCCCAGAAAAAAAACATAGACAGTATGCTCTTTCACATCAATGGTAGCAATATTTTTTTGGTAACATCTCTTCAGGCAAGGGCAACTAAAGCAAAAATAAACAAATGGGACCAAGTCAAGCTATAAAGCTTTTGTACAGTGAAGGAAATCATTGACAAAACAAAAAGGCTGTCTACTGAATGGGAGAAGACCATTGTCAGTTATATATCCGATAAGGGGTTGATATCCAAAATATGTAAGAACTCAAACAACTTAATGTAAAAAAAAATGCAATTTAAAAGTGGGCAGAGGAACTGAATAGGCGTTATTCTGAGGACATACATATGGTCAATAGGCACATGAACAGATGCTTAACATCACTAATCATCAGGGAAATGCAAATCAAAACCACAGTGAGATGTCACCTTACATCTGTCAGATGGCTATTATAAAAAAGAAATAACAAGCGTTGGTGAAGATGTGGAGAAAGGGAACCCTGTGCACTGTTTGTGGGAATGTAAGTTGGTACAGTCACTATGGTAAACAGTACGGAAGTTCTTCACAAAATTTAAAATAGAAGTATCATACTATCCAGCAATTTCACTCCTTATCTGAAGAAAGCAAAAACACTAATTTGCAAAGATATATGCACCCCAATGTTCATAGCAGCATGATTTATAATAGCCAAGATATGGAAGCAAGCTACATGCCTATTAACAGATAAATGGATAAATATGTGGTGTATATATACCATGGAATATTAGACCTAAAAAAAGAATGAAATCTCACCATTTGTAATACATATGGACCTGGAGTGTACTGTGATTAGTGACATAAGACAGAAAGACAAATACTGTATGTTTTCACTTACATGTGGAATCTAAAAAAAAATGAAACAGATGAACAAATACCAAAACAGAAACAGACTCACATATACAGAGAACAAACTAGTAGTTGCCAGAGAGGAGGGGGTGGGGGGAGAGGCAAAATAGGTGAAGGTGATTAAGAGGTAAAAACTACCAGTTATAAAATAACTAAGTCACAGGGATGTAATATACAGCCCAGTGAATATGGTCAAAGTTTTATAATAACTTTGTATGGTGTGTAATTTATAAAAATATCAAATCACTATGTTGTACACCTGAAACTAGTATAATATTGCAAGTTAACTACACTTCAATTTAAAACTTAAAAATTAAAAAAAAATTCAAGAGATCATACACAATCCCCCTCCTTCCCTAAAACTGATGCTTATTGGTCATGGTGTAATTCTGTGGTGGAATTGTGACTTACTCATTCACTATGAAGATACATGGCAACAGGTTTATTGATTTAGATTCATATTTATACATGTAAAAATATATATCATAATATATACTTATTAAAATTCCTAAAAGAAAACACATACAAAGTGAAGAATTACATATAACAAAAAAAAGAAAAAAGAAAAAGAAAATTATAGGGTCAATACAGTAAATGTTAGACTTCCTTATCTTTATTTTTATATTAGTTTTTGGAAGATTAATCCCCATTCCATCTAATTCCTTGTTGTCTTACCAAAAGATTTAGGTATTATCTAAACCCTTTAATGGCTTTGACTGTATTCTACGACTTCAAGCTAACAAAAAAATGTTTTAACCTGTTTCTTTTTAACTGTTGATTTAGTGAGCTGTTTCTTTGACTACCTAGTTTTACTGAAGTCAGATGAAAAAAAGCAGGACCACGCTGTCAGGGTAACTGGATTTCAGACCTGCATCTAAAACTAAATAGTTTTATTATTCAGAGGCCTCAGATTGATTTCACTTGCATAAAGGATACCAGACTAGATTTTATCTAGAGACTCTGGCATCTTTAAAATTCTATGGTTAGGTTCTCCATTATTTCTCCTTCATTCATGCATGTCAGATTATAATCTTTCTCTAAGGGATAGAAGGAAACAAACTATAAGCAACATTTTGTGTGTGTGTTAAATCTTGAACTTGCTCTAAACAATAATCATTTCTATCTTTGGGGAAAGTGCCATCTTTTCTCTCATTCATGAGTGCCCATTTTAGCTATAACTTCATGTAATTTAAATCCTCAGATACAATATGTCTTTGCTTTATTAATGATTAGTGACAGCTTCAAATAGAAATCTATGCAGGTTCAAAGTTGTTAATCATTTACCAAAGAAATATTTTGTTAAGAAATTTGCAAAGAGCAAATCATTACAATCAGCTAGTACCAGGCAAATCAGAATGTTTTAAAATTATGCTTTTTCCCCCTCAATATATTTTTTCTAGTGTATTTTGAAACATAAAGCCAATGCCATGTTTTAAAGATTAATTGAAAGACTGATATCATTTTAAATCCAAATTAAAATTTTAATGTATTTTGGATAAGTAAAGAAATATTACCTTTGTAGAATAGAATTTGTTGGGATAACGAAATAAGAGGAAAATCATACTATTTTCCATGTTTCTATAGTAGACAATTGTGATAGGCTACTACGGTTTGCTCAGGAGCTAGAAGCCTGCTGGCTCAGCTGTCTGTGGTTATTGACACCTGTCTTCACTACCAGTAGCCAGTTACAGGCTCACTCACCACAACTCTCAGAAAGGTGCTATCCATACCCCACTTTATTTCAGCATGTTAATAAATTACCCAACACCTCCCTTACCTAACGTACAAACACACTTATGATAAAGTGAGTCCACATGCTTGATTCAGGTTGGAGTTGATAGAAGCTGAGTCGTGCAAGGATGCAAGAGGCAGTGTTTGAAGATGAAACCACAGCCAACAGCAGAGAGGCAGGCCCCATGTGGAATTCATCTGAGGGTATGGGAAAACCAAATTCAGGAAATAAAGCCCTGATATCTCATACCAGAACAGGAAAATGTAAGAAACTGAAATGTAACCAGTATGTCAGAGGGTGTCTATGGGTGTCTAAGACGTTAAGCTATACTTGGGAAGTAAACCAAGAATTATTTACAGACTGGGACACAGTTTTAGGAAAATGAAAATTAGGGAGAGAGAATGACAACAGAAAAATAGAGTAAGGAAATATATCACAGACACACAACTTTAGATAATAAGTAATAAATAAAACTTAAAGCAACAGAAGACTAAATAACAGGGTAAGGTAAAGTTACAATTTTAGGTAGCATGGTAGCCAGAAAAGGTCTCACTCAGAAGGCAATATTTACGTTAAGACTCAAAAGAGGCGATAGACCCAGCCACGGGCTTTGCCGTGTACCTGAGATGAACGTTCCAGGCAAAGACAACAGCAAGTGCAAAAACTGTGAGGTAGAGCACGTCCTGTGTAATGAAGGAAGAGTATGGAGGCCAGTGTGGCTGGAACTAAGTGAGCAAGGTAGAGAAAAGTAGGAGATGAGTTTACCCAATCATTGTCTTTGGGGGTACTTGTGTTTGAATAATGCAGGAAACCATCGGTGGGTTCTGAGCAGAAATGTAAGCTAACAATATATTTGAAATGTGGTACTATTGGGCTGCATCCTGCAGGCCTGAAAGCATTGTAGTGATCAGCCTCAAGACTGAAGCAAGAGCCCAGAGACAGGGACATCAACGGTTTATTGGACAGGAAAGTCTTACCTGTCTGAAGGAAAAGGTCCCGAAGTGACACTTTCATTGTATACGGCAGCCGGCAAGCAGGAATCAGTAGCAATCTTCACTACAGGAGGAGGAGGCTCGGATTTATAGGGGGAATTGACTTCAGGTTGGCTCATCAGTTACCAGGGAAACCAGCGGCTGAAGCAGGGGTAAGCACTTAGGTAGTTACTGATTAAGCCCTATAATGAAGAGGATTGGATAGTCCTGTGAGTGAAACAGGGACTGATGGAGCATGGGAGGTACAGAGAGCAAGAGAACAGTCATCTTGAATGGCCTGACTCTGGCTGCATGCTAAGAATAGGCTTCATGGACCTGGCCCATCATTTAATCATGGCTCCACAGCCCAAGTTACATATATGTCACTGTGAAATTACATTGTCCTAGACATTTCAGAGACAGAATCAAGTTTCACAAAAATAATTTATTATGTGAGAAAAACAGGTTTCAAGACTCATGAGAGAATATGGAAAAGATAGAGTATGTCTGCAATAGTCATCACAGATTTGCAAAAGAAGTCAGTTCGATGTGAAACTCAGTTCAATGGAAACATGACTATATAACAAGTCATATTTTTATCTAAAGCTTAGCAGAAACTATAAGTTAAAATAAGATTGAAAATAATTGAATTCTAGTTCACTTTCAGGGAGATTTCCTATCATTAAGCACTTCACTGGCAATAAAATTTTGAATGAAAAGAGAAAAATTCATTCCGTTTTTAAAGAAAAAACATCAGAGGACATAAAAATTCATAAACATGTGCAAAAACTTCTTTATCCTACCGTCTGGGAAATTATAAAGATCCTTTTACACAAATTCTATTGCAGGTGGTAGAGCTAAAAACTCTTAGCATTCTGATAGTTATAAGAACAATAAATGGTATATTCACAGAATATGCAGAAATACAAGCATGCCGTTTATTTATAGTCATATCTGTAATTTGCTTTAGTTTACAATTGTATGAAAACAGATGTTAGAAATAAGCATGTACTGAAAGAACAAACTGCATCACATATGACTGTAACATATCCTTTCTTTATTAAAAATGATTTCTGAAATAATGTATAGTTATTATTCATAATAATATGAATATGAATTCATATGTCCTTTTAATATTAAGCTGTTAATATTCATTGGTTTATAGTTGTTTTCACATTTCTTATTGATTCCGTTTCTGCCCGTGCTAAGCCATCTGTTATAAACTTAGATTTATTTACAAAAACACCTTCCGCTTGGTTAGAGACAATCAGAATTTAGGCTGTAATGGCATTTCATACCTCTTTTTGATCACTGTGGAGAAGGAAGTCTCAAGTTGACCTTCATGTACCTATTTAAGGAAGGCTATTATTGTACTTCATAAGGTGATCTAATTCCACAAGAATAGTAAAATGGAAGAAGAGGGTAATCATATTTGAAAAAGGTAGGCTCATTCATCCTACAGGAAATAGAGAAGAGCAAAGCAATATTAGTGATGATGTTCTCATTTAGCACAAGGTGAAAGAGCTTGAAAAAATGACACCAGTTCAAAGTCCTCCAAGAACAAAATTCTTATATTAATTTAAATGTAAACAAAGACCAAACAATTTCTACACTACAATTGGTCACTACCGAGCAAGCAACTGGCTTGTATCATGTTGGAGATTTCTATTAGAATACACAGGCATATATTGCTCATTTATAATATTTAAACTACAACTATAAAATAGACATCAGTTGGGGTCAGTATGAGTTAAAATGACAAATGCTGATGAAGAAACAAAGAGAAAATTTATGTAACTGTTTTTCTTTCTTTAATCTTTATTTAATTATATGTATTGGATTTCTAAACAGGGTGCTAACACCATACATAGAAAGACTTGTGATGAAAGTAACAGATTTAACAGAGAACACCAGAGAGCTTCCAGAAGCTTAAAAAATCTTAAATTAGAATCCTAATTCTAGTTAGTTCAACACAGGGTATTCCAATCTTCTCAAGAAACTGTTTCCTTCTATAGGTGTGGACAGTAATCACCCACTAAAATGTAAGCTTTCATCCATAACTAACCTCTCTCTTAAATTACCCCTATTCATTGAATACGTGCCAGTAAGGTAACAGTTCTGTATCATTGTGTGAATAAAGAGAAGTAATGCATATTTTCTTCCTTCTGAGAAATATCCTATAGGAAACAACTATAAAACAATAAAAGGTAAGTATTCTTATATCCTCATGGAGATAAGTACATCATATTGTGAGAGTAAAGAAGGAAAGTAGGTTAAGAACAAATTTTTTTCTTTTGGTAAAGTTTAGCGACTAATTGATTGATGTCATCTTGCCCAGACAAATGATACTGAGTTGTTAGACTTACATTATGGTATTATAACAAGTGGATGAAAACACTGAAATCAGATAAAAGTGAAACTGTCTTAGGAGGGAATAATGAATTAATTGGCAGAAATCTTAAAATATTAAATGGACCTAGAGTTCTCACTGCAATTCTAAGGCAAGTAGCTTGAAAAACCACTCTAGTACAAATTTTCATTCAACTAGTTAAGAGTTAAAAAAGGAAATGTTTATTGTTGTTATTTTGCTAATATGAATTCAAATAATATAGAAATATAGATAAGCTAATTTCAGACTAATTTTAAAGCAATTTATATTTAGTTATCACAAATACATTTATTTAATACAGTGAGTTTCCTTTATTACTACAGGGTCTGAATATTTCTAGACTTCTTCCAGCCTAAAATATTTAAAAATCACCTTAATATTCAGCTCCATAATTCATTAGTGGGCAGGCCCTCTATCATCACCTTATCCCATACCCAATAACACCCATTAATAAAAAATATTCAAAACTTAGAAATAAAAGGGAAAAGTGATTTCAATATCATACTAGAATACTGCCTAACAAAATCACCTAAGAATTATTTGACTAGAAGTATCTAATTTTGTTTGACTCGTATTTGCTATTGACTAGAATGCAAACACTACATTAGGGGTTAATTTGTAGAGAACTAATAATGTGAAAATGATGCTTTATCTGGTAGAGAACGTATTTCTAAAAGTTATGGTTTAATTCCCTTTGGGGACACTGACTACTTTTGGATCTCATGGAGTAATCTTTGATTTTTTAAACATTTATTTTATTGAAGTATAGTTGATTTACAATGTATTAATTTCTGATGTACAGCAAAGTGATTCAGTTACACATATATTATTTTTCATATTCCTTTCCATTAGGATTTATTACACGATATTGAATATAATTCCCTGTGCTATACAGTAGGACCTGTTGTTTATCCATCCTATACATAATAGTTTGCATCTGCTAATCCCAAACTCCCAATCCATCCCTCCTCCCTGCCCCCACCTTGGCAACCACAAGTCTGTTCTCTATATCTGTAAGTCTGTTTCTGTTTTGTAGATTAGTTCATTTGTTGTCATATTTTAGATTCCACATATAAGAGATATCATATAGGATTTGTCTTTCTTTTTCTGACTTACTTCACTTAGTATGATAATCTCTAGGTCCATCCATGTTCCTGCAAATGGCATTATTTCATTCTTTTTTTAGGACTGAGTAGTATTCCATTGTATATATGTACCATATCTTCTTTATCCATTCATCTGTCAATGGACATTTGGGTTTGTTTTCATGTCTTGGCTATTGTAAATAGTGCTGGTAGGTACATAGGGGTGCATGTATCTTTTTCAATTACAGTTTTGTCTGGATATATGCCCAGAAGTGGGATTGCTAGATCATATGGCAAATCTATTTTTAGTTTTTTGAGGAAGCTCCATACTGTTTTCCATAGTGGTTGCACCAATTTACATTTCCACCAACAGTGTAGGAGGGTTCCTTTTTCTTCATGGAGCAATCTTATTCTACCATTCTTTGTTTCTCATTTATATCCTTATTTAAACAAGATTTTATGCCATGCTGATTCCACCCTTAACAAGTTAAGTAAAACTTAGCCATATGTTAAGAAAGTACTCCTATAAGAATCATATTTTTAACTTTTTTGAGAATTGTCTTGTCATTCCTTTAGACAGTCCAAGGGGACAATTAGCATGTGATTACTTTCAGGTAATATCAGGCCTCATGAACACAAATTTTAACTATTTCAGGTCAACCACCATTTTTTATTATTAATTTTATTTTACTGCATAAATATTACCACAATCTTAGCAGCTAAAAACAACACAAATTTATCTCACAGTTTCCATTGGTCAGGGGTGTGGCATATCATGGCTGCATTCTATGCTGAAGGTCTCACATAGTTGAAGTTGAGGAGTCATCTGGGGCTGTGTTGCATCTGAGGCTCAAGATCCTCTTCCAAGCTCATTCAGATGGTTGGTATAATTCAATTCCTTATAGTTGTAGGACTGAGGATGCTATTTTCTTGCTGGATCTTTTTGGATCCTAGTAGGTGCCCACATTCTTGCCATGTGGCATTCTCTATATTATGGCTTTTGCTCCTTCAAGAGAACATCTCTGGTGCTTTCAAACTTTGACTTTCTCTGTCTCTCACCTGTAGACCATATGACTAGGTCAAACCCACTCTATTAATCCACCTTATGATTAACCTAAAGTCAATTGATTAGTAATCTTAATTACATCTGCAAAAATTCCTTTCAAACTATAATGTATCACAGGAGTGATATCTCACATTCCTGCTCACATCCAAGGTAAATAGGTGAGGTGATAGATGTGTTAATTAATTCAATGGAGGTAATCCTCTCACAATGTGTATGTATATCAAATAATCACATTATACACTTTAAATATCTTACACTTTTGTCAGTTAAATCTCAATAAAAGTGAAAAAAAAAGAATGTGGTTTAAAGACAGACAAATAGATCAATGGAACAGAAGAGTTCAGAATTATACTCATATAAGGACAAGTGATCTTTGGCAAAGATAAAAATGGAATTTGGTAGACAAAGAGTAGTCTTTTGCCAAATGGGACTAGAACAGTTGGTATTCACATGCAAAACAAGTAAACTTCTATACCTTGCACCACACACAAATATTTAATTTAAAATGGATTATAGACCTAATTGTGCAGTTTAAAACTATAAAACTTCTAGAAAGAAACATAGGAGAAATCTTTGTGACCTCAGTTAGGCAAAGATTTCTTAGATAAGACACTAAAAGCATGATCTATAGTAGAATACATTGGAGCTCTCTATCTATGCAGCTCTTGCCTCTCTTGTACTCTAGGCTGCAAATTCTTGCTGTCTTTGTCTCCCTTGACTATCACTTCTTCAACCCAGCAAGTTTATTGTGCTCCATCTGAGTTTGCCCACCCTGTACTGCAGCTTGGATACTGTCTCAAGGCAGTAAACTGGGGCAATCATATGACTCACCCTCACTTGTTTCCTGTCTTTCAGAGATTACTGCCTTTCACTGTCTGATGCCCATTGTCCTGTAAACTGTTGTTCCATATATTTTTATTTGTTGGTTAAGTGGGAAGAAAAATCCCGTCTCTGTTACTCCACCTCTTACTTTAGATTCTTGAGTCTCTCCACTTTCTTGTATCTTGCTCTTTTCATCTTCCTTTCATATAGTATCCTGTAGCAGCCTCTGCTGTGATTTTGAATTCTGGTACTACCACTGATCTCTAGGTGCCTCAGTTTCATTATCTACAAAACAAGGACAATAACAGTATCTAACAGGCTTGAATGTGTCACGGATTAAGTGAGATAATAAGTCTAAAGCTCTTATTGTTTTCTTATTGGCTCTTCCCAGCTAGGGTTTTTACCTTCTTTATCTAAGATTCCATCTGCCTAAGAAGATTAGTGATGCCAGGATTACATGAGCTATTTCAATTGCAGGGTTGTGGTGGCTGCTATTTGAGGTCAGCTATGGTTACCAAATTGCTAAACACCTTTTAAGTTTTCCAATGATATTTATTACAATGTATGGACATAAGGGCAAATGGGAACTTGGAAAACCCAATTTGATGGTCTGTGATGATCTATGTGAGAGATACTCATATTTTGCACTATGAGATAGATGGTTGAGATATTGAAAAATAGGATGGATTTTGTGTGTTCTGGGTAATGGCAAGGGAGAAATAAATGAATATTTCTATAACTGGCCAATTTATAAGAGGGAGAATAAATGTAAAATGGGGAGAAAGAGCAAAAAAATCAGATTTGAAGTGGATCGAAGAGATGCAAATCAAGTGATGAAATTTTAAGTTAAGTGAGAAATGCAAGTGGATACATCAAGGAAACAAAATTTATGAGTCTGTACCTCAGTATATAGGTCTCAGTTGGAAAAAAATGAAATTATTCTATATATAGGTGATATTTAAATTCATGATGTAATAATACAGAAGGTAAGTTGTCAGACTCATAAAAATTATAGTTCTTAGCCAACACCAAGGATAAATAATAATTCTATTGATACAGAAATACTCTATATGAAATAAACCAAATCTTTTAGACACAGTTTCAGAAAAAAAAAATCGTTACTCCCAATTTACTATGCGCTGTGGTTTGGGATTAATGAACAAGTTCTGAACAATGTGTGTGGAAACATTCTCAAAAGAAGTCATTTACTTTGGGGACTCCTCAGTTTCACATAATAAAGATGTTTACATGCCTACCTACTATTCTCCAGTCAGCTATTCTCCAAAGAAATCTATAAACTCTTAAGGGTACTTACAATAAGCAATCTAGGCATACTGGCAGATCGAAATAAAAAGGCATTTCTTTCTAAGTAGAGAACACCACCCCTACCTTTCCACTAGTAAATATCATACCATGTTTATAAGGAACAGAGTCCTAGATCAATCACTGTACCCTGGATCTCAGAGAAAGGAAATGCTGCTGTTATCAACTTCTTGTATAATTTAAAGCCACTTTCATTTTTCTTCCTGGCCAATAATTTTCCATCATTGGTTGGTTTCGAACCAGTCTTCCTAAATATTTTCTCATTTGGGGGCTATGGGGGCCCATATAAGTAGGTTTTGCTTCATTTAATTTTACTAATGAATATACAAATTCATATTACATCACATAGACATAACAGAGAGATTAAAAAGTTACACTATTATGTTTTGTTCCTTCCCAATAGAAATTACCTTTTCCCATGTTTCCAGTGACCAGGGTAGCAATTAGAGGCCATTATTCAATAAATTGCAGATTCTCTCTGACTTATGAATATAAGCATATCCTGGATGTCATAATATAAGCTTTTACAGATATAGGTTTCCAGAATCATATGACATTTTCCATGCCTCCCCACATAGGGACAACATGGCATTGATTCTTTATGCATCCAATCTCAGTTGAATCATAGGAGAGGGAATTTTTCTTTTTATCTTTGGCACCTGGGACAATAGAGAGCTAGGATCTTGCCCCTGGGGCATCTTTTCATAGTTTATGCTATCCAAAGTGTCCCTCAAAAATACACCACCTTAGCCTGGGTCATTAACATTAATTACTACAGATTTTTAAAAACACTGGAATCCATTCTGCTTTTCCTTAAGTGAAGGCGTAAGCCCTCTATCAGAACTATGAATGAGTTTGGTGTTTCATCAGTTTAGTGACATGCCTAGCTAACTTATAAATTATTCATCATCTTCCCTAACTGGCTGCTGCTGACAGTCTCCTGAAATAATCTGCCTATTATACTCCTAGAATCATGAGACAGTCAACTAAAATTTGTACCACATCTTGCCTAACATGTCTAGTTCTCATCAAGTCACCATATATATTGTTACCATTGGGTGTTTTTGACAAAGGACAGGCTGGGTACACCTGCAGAAGAATTGTATAGCCCATTAAACTCTCCACTGGCAGAGTGTAAACCTAAATACAGCTAGCATATGTTGCCATAAATAGAACACATGCATCTCAAAAGGAGAGTTATTTGTGATATATGTCTGCCATATAAACCTGAAACCTGTTTCTCTTGAGGCTACCCTGCTTCCATGCCACTTTTCTAAAACAACATTTAATCTACATTCCCATTTAGTATATTCAAAGGAAGCAAGTCAAGTGCTGACCTTCTGGGAAATGACATCAATTGGCTTCTCATCACATTCATTTCAAAGCCATGCCATGTGTAGAAGAAGCTAAGCAGCATGATTCAAGCGTGATATTTATTTCATGATATATTTTAAAAGAAAAAAAATAGCAAATACTGTCCACAAATCATGAACCCAATGTTAGTTCTACCTGATTGAATCATCCGGGTGTCCTGTGACCATATTTTTTTCTCCAAATTATCCAGACTGAGTTTTTAGGCAGAATACATGTCAGCACAAGTCAGTTTCCATTCTTTCTACAAAACAGGTCAAATGCTTTTCCCAACATTTTCCAATAATTAATATGAGAACTTAGAGACAGCTAAGAGTATTATTCTTTTGCTCTGAGATATTCTATGGGAATAAAATTACTGCATCTTTCCCTGAAATTACAACCTATATATAGGTGTTCTTCCTCTTTGCCATAAATTTATTTCTCCTTTTATTACCTGTTTTAACTTACATATTTCCCCTCTTAATGGGGGGCTCTGGTTTGGACATAATGCTTATGTAAAGAAAGACAGAAGCATTGACAATAATTGCTACAACAGGTCTGGTTTTTACCCCTTTCCAGGAAGAAGTCTTAGGACTTGATAGGTTAAAAATTATAAGATTGTCCTTGCCACTTGGTAAGGGTGACACAATCATAGTTACACCTAAGTTAGCTGCAAGGGCCAAAATTTTGTCTTACCCTAAAGTTCATTTAGGCATATTTACTGACAATTTTAGCTAACAGATATTGTATCTCATGCATCAATATTGTTCTGTATCCTGGCATACGTAAATACAGCTGTTGCCTTAGAGCAACCAGACCAAGTAGGTAAAGAGAAGAACTATGTAAGGTTGGAGAGATAAGACGTTGTAGAATTGCTTTACCACTCAATACTTCATTCCTATCTCCAGATCCTAATAACTGTTCCAGTGGAGTCCTTCCTTTATGCCTTTTAGATTCAACGTCAGGACATATTCATTTAATTGACTCAGCCAGTCTCTCAAACCGTTCTCATCACCTCTTTTAAGTAACATAATGCTTAAAATAGTGTGTTCAGTGATATCACTATTAAGAACATATTAAGGAATATGATTTTTCTGTTTAATATATTTTCTTGCTTATGGCCATACACTGGTAACAGTAAAGTGGTAATGTTGATCAGAAGAAATATAGCCTGGTGGAGAAATTTGATACCCTGTTTGCTAATTCCAAACTTTAATTGTATTTTCCACAGTTGCTTCTGAAACTGAACAAAACAAAGAGTGAAAAAAATCTCAATTCTAAACAATACCCATTTGCAGTCCCCTGCAGCTACTGATAGGAGTCCATGCATTCCAGCAAAGCTCTGGTTCCTAAGCAATAAGAATTTTACACAGAGCCATCATAAGGAGATATCTTTCCTATTGGCAGGAGCCAAGAGCAGAGTCTCTAACCACATTAGTGGTTTCAACTGACTTGATGTTGAACCATGCACAGCCTGAGCATACTCATGCCTATTCATTTCATGAATTCAGGTAACTAGTTGTCCAGATCTGACCTCAATATCTCCATAGTTTTCCAATGTCTTCTTAGCTGGCAGTTGGTCATTTTGGAGGGCATCTACATGAATTACCTTCATCCTTTCTATAAATTACCAAAGAGACTTCCATAACTGAGTAACTCAAACAGGGGTGGAGTTTGTCATCTTGTTTGCTAGGACTTCCTTATCTCCTTTACTGTAAGGCCATTGGCTATAGCACAAGGGTCTACAAAGATCCAAATGTTATTCTCTGTGTAGGAGCCTAATTCCACCTGCACCTGCTGAATAAACTGTTCCCAGTTTCAAGTAGTGTGAACTGTATCTTTTCCTTCCCTAGTAAGGTTTTATGCTGTCTATCAAGTATATAGCAAACAGTTTCCAAAACAGCCATTCAACCTCAGTTTTAGAACACTAATGTGGACCAAACAGCATTATTAGCTTTGCTGGAAAGGAAACGTAGCCTTCAGACCATACTGGGTCAAGGAAGGGAGATCCTTCAAGAGCTGTATCACAGGACTCTGCAAGCAGTGAAGAAACTGGGCTTGGTATGTGTGAACTCATAATGAAATCCCCCTAATCATGGTTCTGCATATATCAGCTCCATTTTATCAACGAGCGTAGCTGTGCCACTTTCTCTCTATTGGACTTTCTCCAACATTACCTGAAACATGATAGATATTTATGGTCTCAGAATTATCTGATATCCTTCAGTGGCAGGAACCGTCTCCTTCAACACCCAATGACAAATAAGAAAGTGTCTTTCAAAGAAGCTATAAAAGTGGCTGTGTCAGGCTATTTTAGAGCTCAAAACACAAGAAGTTTTGGATGAATTAATTTCTGCCAAAGGGTTCAGTCTACATAACTTCTGACTGCAAGCACGTTTAAAATCTTATAAACTATTGAGTTATAATGTACTATTGAGAGTTCCTGAATAACTGCCTTTTGTTAATCTTTTTTCTGCTCATAACTTAATCACAATTTAGATTTCATTTTGGCAACCTTATATATAGTAGCCAGGAAAATTCCTAAGTGGGAAATGGGATTCATTAGAACCCAAATAGCCCTGCCAGATGCTTAGAATACTTTTAAATGGTGGGGTTGGAAAACTATAATTATTTCTAATATTTTCAGGGATAACCATTGTAGTGATGGCATGCATAGTTACTCAGAATTTCACAAACTGGGCTGAACCTTGATGTTTAGCAGGATTCTCCAGCCAGCCTTTCTTTGTCACATGGATAACTCCAGTCCTTAACTTGTCCTGTATTTATTTCCATGAGGAGTCAACAATCATGACATCATCAGTGCAGCCCATGTATACAGTGTTCAGGTACCTACAATACCAGATTAAGACTGTACTGGTGAAGTCAAATATCTTGGCTCAAGACCATAATGGTATAATGCACATCATTCATACATGTACAGCTGTGACACCTTTTGTTGGATTCAGGCTCCATCACAGACTTCCTTAACCCTTCCATTAAAATCTCATTCAGATACACAATTAAGGAATTGCTATCTGTTTTATTTTTTTTTAAGTGGAAGAGGTGAAAAGTCATTGTCATCTTGTTTGTTTGGTAAAGAACTAAACACAAGAAGTTTAATAATTGAGGCAATTTGGTGAAAATATAAATATAAATATGAATTTTGCACTCTGATATAGGTGGGTTTCTGTCTATCTTAGAAACTGTAATATCAAGAAACTTCATTGTACTATATGCATCTGCAAACTATATTCATCACATTTTTCATCTAAAAATGTGGATGGTAATATCCTTATTTTGCAAGTGTACTCAAAATATCAGAAAGAATTTCTGGAAAGTATGTTTTCCAATAGAGTAGATACTCCCCAAAAGTTTGTTATTGTTGATATCAATAAACTAAGGTAATATTTATATGGGATAAATTAGGATAGACTATTCAGAAATAATTAGTTGGTGGATTGAGTTAAATAACCAGTCAATTAATTTGTTACACAGATCTTAAAATGACAGGGTCAACTGGATGTTTTAATCAAATAGATTATAGATTATGTTGGTATCTAAAACAACACAGTTAAATATTAACATTTTGTTGCTCATATTTTAATCCAAGTAGATGTATTTACTTCAATGATTTTCTTTGTTATCTAAACTGGTTATAAATCTGTGGTATTTTTATATTTTATTACAACCTTATATAAATTAATATTTTGAAAGAGCACAGATATTTTTAAAAATTTCTAGTGATTAATCATTTCTACTTTTCTTCCTGGAGTTCAAAAAATGATTAAATTATTTTGGAATGAGGTCATATCATACCTGTATAACTTCCTGATATTGTTTTAAATAACTGATATGAGAAAGAGTGATAAAGATTTGGCAAAGGAGAATCTTCTCAAAAATAATAATTAGATGGTTATCTGCCTGCTTTTAATTACATTCAAAATGTAGTTTGTAGAAATTTAGAATGTAATTGTTCCTCTTGGAACAATTAGTTCCAAGAGGAGGGAGTCTCTTTTTTTTTTTTTTTTTTTTTTTTTTGTGGTACACGGGCCTCTCGCTGTTGTGGCCTCTCCCGTTGCAGAGCACAGGCTCCGGACACGCAGGCTCAGCAGCCATGGCTCACGGGCCCAGCCACTCCGCGGCATGTGGGATCCTCCTAGACCGGGGCATGAACCCGTGTCCCCTGCATGGGCCGGCGGACTCTCAACCACTGCGCCACCAGGGAAGCCCGGGAGTCTGTTTCTTGATCTCCTTCCTCTCACACACATTTTCTTACCACCAGGCAGGCATGAGTGGCAACAATGGAGTAGCAACAAATGTTGGTACCAGGGATTCTAGCCAGTTATACATGAATATGGTACAACACAAACATCTTCTAGTTAGCAAAAGTAATTAAGAATAATCTTTTGCTCATACCCCATTTTCTCTGGCAACTGGTTGCTGACACTCCAGTAATCTTTTGGCTTGCTAGTAGCAAATTTTGACCTTTGTGTTTCTGCAGATTACTCTGCATACGAGCCTCAGTGATGATAACAATTTACTCTCCTTTAGTGCCTGGGCATTACTCATTATGCATATTGTTCCTCTTCATTCCTCTTGAGCAACTGTAGTATCTTCTACCCACGTAGGTTAATTCTTAATGACAGGGAAGAATCTGCTTCACACTCCTGACTCAGTACGTTTTAATAAAACCATGCTGGTAGCAAACTGATATCTCTGAGATAACTTTGATCATAGAATTTAAGATAATTTTCAGTAATACTGTTTTTAAAATATTTTACAATTACTAGCAGGTAAATTTATGCTCAAATTTATATAATAATTTTCAATTGCTAATTGATTTGTGTTTTAAACTCTAACAATGCATTATATACACAAAATTCTAGTGAAATATCTAATGTCACTAAAAGTTATCTTAGCTGAGAATATAGCAGGATTATCTCTAAACATAATAATATTTTTAAAGGGGGCTTTTATGTTTGTATCACATTGTGATCCACTCTTTAATAAAACAGAGAATTAAACATGAATGTATATAAATATGAAAGAATGCGTCTAAAACTATAGTTCTTCTTTTTCACAATGCTAGTAATTTTATTGGGGTATAAACCAAAGAAAAGCAAAGAAGTAAAGAAAGAAAAGATATTTGGGAAACACAATTTTTCATTTAAAAAATTAAATTAAAAAAAATACTGGGGAATAGAAACAGAAAAAATGAATTTATATCACTAGAACTGATTTCTTCCCAATACCGTTTTATCTCTTTCACTAAGGAAATAAATAATCTGTCACTTGATTTGGAAAGACTGATATAGAATTTTATATAGATAAAAAAGTCATAAAATACATATTCAGAGAAGTGCAGTTTAAATTCATTGTGTGAAAACCCAGGCTGTGTCACTCCTAAATTGGAAAACTCCAGAGGTTTTCTGCGTCTGAGAGCCACCATGTCGCCTCTGCCTTCCTTAGAATACCATCAGGCAGTCCTCTGATGGCAGGAAAGGCAGCAATAGTCCACGGTCTACAGCACCCCCAGTTTCCCGGAGAAGGGGATCAGTTCTCCTTACCTCATCAGACTAGAGGGAAAAAGAATCACTTCACAAGTCCTTTCCTGGATGAAGAAAATGTCACACTGAAGTGGGATCTGGGTGGGTGGTGGGGTGGGAGATAGACACTATTTGTATAAGTAGTTACGGAACCTGATCTGCTATGGTAATTTCTTCTACAAATACACTAAAGGCATAAAATTCAGTCTCTGCCTTTATGACCTTACTTTCAAGAGAAAAGATACATCCATATCACACAAGTGTTCAAGTTCTAGAATGGGCAATAGAGGAAAATGATATATATATTTTTGAAACAAAATATATATGAAAAATAAATTTAATCTGCCTTCAGATTAAATGTTTCTTAGTTTTCAGATTTCACCTACTTGAAGCATAGTGACAAAGCTTTAGAAAAAGAAAACTATTTTCTGATTTTTTGTGAAAGTTACTAATCGGAAACTACAGTATGTGTAATGACATCTATTTTGCTTTTATTATTGAGCAGTTAAGCCAAACACACTCTATTAATCAACCAGGTGAGCAAGGAAGGAGTTGATCTCAGCAAGATCCTCTTTTCAGTCCTTCATCTGTCACTGTAAATAGGAGTATGCTAAGATTGCAGCACACTGTGTATGCAAAGAAGGGCTACCCCACTGTGTTTTTGTGTGGCTTCTTCACTTCCAAAGGGTGAAAAAAAGAAAGATCACCTTCTAAGCTATAATATAGCTCTTGGTATTCGGCACTGTGCAGCTTTTCAGATTCCTGAACAAGAAAGGGACATTTTATTAAGAACAGAAAATAAAAACTGGCTTTCAGTTTTGCCGGAAGTGAAAAGTGAGATTATTGATTTATAAAGTAGAAAAAGAATAATTCAACGCTAATGACCAAACTATGATTCAGAAATTAGATCAAATACTATTTTCAAATACTAATTATATTCAAATGAAATTTGCACTGTGATAAGCTAATACAAAAATGTATTTAATAGAAATTTAATGTGTATAAAATATCATTGTAACAAATGAATAAGTACAATTTCTCCACCTTAACGCTTTTCTTCTGTGTCAGTATTTCCCAAAATACGGTTCCCGGGACTTCCCTGTGGCACAGTGGTTAAGAATCTGCCTGCCAATGCAGGGGACATGGGTTTGAGCCCTGGTCCGGGAAGATCCCACATACTGTGGAGCAACTAAGCCACAACTAAGCCACCACAACTACTGAACCTGTGCTCTGGAGCCCACAAGCCACAACTACTGAGCCCATGTGCCATAGCTACTGAAGCCCGTGTGCCTAGAGGCTGTGCTCTGCAACAAGATAAGCCACTGCAGTGAGAAGCCCGTGCACAACAACAAAGAGCAGCCCCTGCTCGCCACAACTAGAGAAAGCCTGCGTACAGCAACAAAGACCCAACGCAGCCAAAAATAAAATAAATAAATTTATATAAAAAAAGAACTATTAAAAAAAAAAGAATCTGCCTGCCAATGCAGGGGACACAGGTTCGATCCCTGGTCCGGGAAGATCCCACATGCCACAGAGCAATGAAGCCCGTGTGCCACAACTACTGAGCCTGCGCTCTGCAACTACTGAGCCCACGTTCCGCAACTACTGAAGCCTGCATGCTCTAGGGCCTGCGTGTTACAACTACTGAAGCCCACGTTCCGCAACTACTGAAGCCTGCATGCTCTAGGGCCTGCGTGTTACAACTACTGAAGCCCTCGCACCTAAGCCTGTGCTCTGCAACAAGAGAAGCCACTGCAATTAGAAGCCTGTACACTGCAACAAAGAGTAGCCCCCTCTCGCCACAACTAGAGAAAGCCTGTGAGGAGCAACGAAGACCCAACACAGCCAAAAATGAAAAAAATAAAAATTAAATTAAATTTAAAAAATAAGGTTCCTAAGGGTACTTATTTCAAAGGAATTGCAGAAGTCATCATCTTTCTTTGAAAGAGAGGGAGGTGGAGTGAGGGAGGGAGAAAGGCAGAGAGAAAGAGAGAGAGAAGGAAAGAGGTAACCATTTAAAAAAGAGGAAAACTAATGTTTGAGAATCAAACAATGTAGTCTATGAAGTTAGTGTTTTCCATGAAATATGACAAAATTTATAGTACCTTGGATGCTACTGTAGACATAGTATGACCCCATAAATATTTCTTCTTTTCTTGACTTTAGTATGCCTTGACTTGTTTTTCCATGAAATACTGGTGCTGGAGATGTTCCACGGGATGTGTACACTGCCATTCAAAGAAAAGTGTTCTTTGTTCAGTAGACATGACCTCGTCTATTTGCTTTATTTAATTCTCTATCCCTAATCCCAAGAAGTGGGCTTGGCACATGGTAGTTGGCCAAAAAAATTGTTAAATGAATGAATCTATTAAACTTAGAAAATTATGTGTAGCTAATTTCTTCTCTAGAAACACATATCATATATAGAATCAAGAATATAAATTACATCTTTGAAAAATCAAGTGCCCAAGAAGCATATTTTTATTTTACATAATGTTCCAATTCTTAGTGTTTATATGACCTAGGTGATAAAACTTCATCTCAGAGGATTTCTCTTTATTTAGGATCATACTGTGACTCAGGATCCTTTTTACATAATGCTAAAGTACTCAACATGGAGGTAGAGCATGCAGACCTGCACCTTGTGTCCCCATTGTCTCTGAGGTGTCTGTTGTCTCTGTCTACTTGGCCTTCAGGTCCAGTGGGTCTCTGCTGCTCCTGTACAGTCTCTGGTCCTGTGCAGTGGCTGGTCCTGATTTCATATCAGGAGGGACAGAGAAGTTGCAATTTAGGTGGAGGAGAAATGCCAATGAACTTGAGACTGGATTTGCATAGCTAACACGTTTTTATTTGAATCATGTGTTTATATGGCTAGGCTTTGAGGGAGCTTATGGAAATTATTATGGAGCCACTAACGACCTGCTCATGCACCTCTGCAGCCGCTCCTCCATGTTGCTACTAATTCTCCACTGTGCTGGTGGCTCAGAATCTTTTTGTATTTCCTTGCCTTTGTTAATGCCTAGAAGTCTTTTGGGGAGCCTGTGATTCCATCTCTCTAGATTCATCATACTCTTCTCTGCAGTTTTGACACTTTGGTAAGTTTGAACAAAGAATTCTTGGCTTTTGTAATCTAAAGTATCTCATTCTAGACAAAGCAAGTAAAACTACCCTACTATTCATCATCTACTCTCTTAGGTTGTATTCACTTACCTTAAACTTAAGTTTGAATCTAATTTTAGAGAAAACCTCTATAATAGGAGGGAGCAAGTCCAACTGGTCACAAAGGGACTTTTTTTAATTTTTTAGCCAAAATTGAACAATTCCTGTTGCAACTATCTTACAGCTGTTATTCAGACATTCTTCATATATGTCATTCTCTTTCTGCCAAAACAATATTTGTTGAGCTCCTAACACTCATTACTGATGCCTGACCTCCTGATTTTTATTTTTTCAGAGTGCTTTGATCATATCTAAATTATCTGACTTATGGAATCTTTGTCCTGAACAGCAGGTGCCTATGAACTAGCTTGACATTGGTTCCAGGATTTCTTGCTTTGTCAAACCTGAAATTGATCTCTAAGATTCTTTACCAATTATTCCTACCACCTGACACCACCATCTATTCTTTCATATATCTGAACTTAAAATACCTGTTACAGCCAAAAACAAACATAAGAAACATGCTTTTCCTTTTTTTTGCATGCATTATTATATGCTAGTAACTCAAACTTAGGCTCCTGTCATACTCTAATGCTTAGAACAATACATGATGCAGAGTAGGCTTTTAATAAATATTTCTTTAAAAAAGGAATGAGTGGCTGCATGAGTGAACAAATGGATGCCAAACATAAAATTGGGGCCTATTATAACAGAGGCTGTCTGATCTGGGAGCTTTGGGGTCAGTATAGAATATACAGTCAGTAGTGTTAGGAGAATTGGAGTTATGAATAGGATAAATCAACTAATCATGGAGGCATTTTCATATTTTGAAATCAGAAATTGTAACTAGATGTCATTCTCTGAGGAACCTAAACTTAATTTGAAAAGCTTGGAGTCAGGTGACCTATAAGCTATGTTATCTGAGAAGGGGCATACTAGGATGACAGGACTAGATAGGGAGGAAGGATGAGACTTAAGTTTGGGTTGGCTTGTCCCTTTGTTCATTTTTAGTGCATGATGCTACATCATTAAAAGTCAGATGCTACAGAATAAGGGCCATTTATCTAAAAATGAGATCTTACATTTGGAGATGCAATATCTAGTCTTAAAACAATACTGCCCCTGAATAGAGAATAATCCACGATTTTTACATTAACTGTTATCTCCTATCCTTGACCACCAAACACGCCAAACACTCATACTCCTGCCATTTTTTCCCCTAATGATCAAAAGCCATGTTTACTGTCAATGATAATTTTAATGCTATCATAATGTGTGAAATAAAGCAGATGCTCAAAACATAGGTGTACTCTTTTCCTAATAGATATAAATTAATCTTCACTTAACTCAAAATTTACCAGTGTTTGTATAGTTTCTCTAATTCTTCTTAATTTCATGTATTCCTTTTCTTTCAGTGATTGACATAAGACAGTGGACTGTCTTTTCTCTGATGAAAAATGAGGATCCAAGATAAAAACACTGCAGCCGAAAATTTGTAAAAAATATATTCGATACAGGACAGATTATGAAATATTAATAATAAAGTCCAATGCTTATTTTTTGACTATTTCAACCATGAGTTGTTCATACAATAAGATTTGCAAAAATAATTATAAAAACATAAAATATCTTAATAATTACAATATTTTCCTATAAAATGTGGTTTTCAAAAAATAATTTTCTAACTTCTGTGTAGTACTTACTGAATTTTTCAAGTGATGAAGTTTGGTGTTTTGGGGTATTTAAATTTATTTTACTTAAAGAAATTGAAGCAGCATGTATTCACTTATCATGTAGTTTGCTTTAAAAAAATCAGAATTTTACTAGTTTCAAACATAAAATAGAATAAAACATCTATGAAAAGCTCTATATTTGTGTGATTCAAATATTATAATTAAAACAGAAATTTTGCCTTATTTCAGAAAATATATTTTATAAACAGGAAGACAATATCATATTTTGAATATGAACTAAATCAAAACTCTATCAGGTAACTTAATAGCTAAAAATATTTCTCCAAAATTGGTTAAATTTTAGAAATGTACCTTATGATTAAAAATATAAAAACTGTTTTATCTGGGATAACTAGACAAGAATGTTAATAGGAAGAATGGAATGTAAAAGAAATGTAAATATCGCACAGTAGAGCTTTTGACTTAATGTTTATAACCTCCCTATGGCCGCTGAATGAAAAAAGTCTAAAATATGAATTTTTAAAATATTCTTTGTGATAAGCTGAAAGAAAGAGAACTATAGTTGATTTTACCAGTCCAGGGCTATGACTATCACATTTTTTTTGTCATATTCGCTGTCTGGAGAATAAAGAGCACATTTATTTTGTATAGGCCTGGCTTCATGAATAGATGGAGTAGGTGATATGAGTTAAGGGATTTTGAGGCAGGTCAATGCCCAGAAAATACTCTCCTCAAATCTAGATGCTACCCATTGAATCTTGTAAGTTCTCTTCTATGAGATTCTCCTACAAAACATAAACATTTATAGAATTTTTTATTTATTACTAGTAGTACAAATAATGATTATTATGATGACAATGGCTAACACTTTTACAGTGTTTACTATGCGCTAGGCACTGTTCTAAGCACTTTATATATATGAATTTAATTATGACAATAAATCTAGGAGGAGATACTATTATATTCCCAGTTTTACAGACATGAAAGCGGAAATACAGAGATATTAACTTGTCCAAGGTCACACACCTATTATTAAAAAAGCCAGAATATATTATACAAAATCCCTCCATGGTGTCAGGGACCACTCAGAATCACATTTCTCCTAAGGGAAATAACACAATGAACCACACTATGGACATATTAGGTGTCTAGGTGAGGAAAGATATATACATGAGGGAGGGAGATATGAAATATAAATAAAAATGGTACACCACTGATGAAGAATAAAATAATTCAAGAAAAGAAGAAAGTTTTAATGACAAATTTTAGCTACTCCAGGAGTTTTATTTACAGCTTTAGTTTTAAACACTTTTGGATTGAATTTAAATAAAATATTGTTTGTTGAAAATCTCTCTTTACTCATCAAACAAAAATGAAATGTTAATGCCTTTATTGCTCCCTATTTATATTTAAAACTTGGATCTCTAATTTCCAAAGTGTTTATCATGTGTGTTGATCAAAATTCCTTCTAATGATTAAATACCCTTCTAATTTAACAAGTAAGCAAATATTTTTGCTGTAGCTTCTGATTATCTTGCTACAGGTGTGTCATGAATCCTTTGGCAAGCTTTAGTTCTCTGCCATGCTAAAGCCTATTTAACTATAAAATTTCTTTTTCTAAAATACCAGTCAAGATTTCCTAGATAGCTCTACCCAGGAGCACTCTTTGGAAACTGGTTCTAACAGGAAATTCAGACCAAAGTCAAACTGGTTGGTCTTTTAAAATCAGCTTCTAACTTGGGCTGTCTAAAAAAAATCTTCATTTAGCAGAGATTTATAGTGACTTACTCTCCATAAATTCATTCATTTATTGTCCTTCCATTTGTATGGTCAACATCAGATGACAATATAAAAAGGGTCAAAGACATTTTAGAGATTGATAATTTTCAGATAATAATAGCTAATATACATTGAACAGTTACCACGCTCCAGGTATTAAGTTTATTACAAAAGATAGGCACTATTATTACTGCCATTTTATGAGTGAAGAACCCCAGGTAAAAAGAGGTTAAGCTACTCAGCCAAGTTCACATAGTTGGTCAGGAGAAGAGCTGGGGTTCTAACTCAGATGGCCTGAGGCAGAATCCACATCCCTAACTTCCTCTGCATCATGGAGATAAATAATTGTGAACAATTACTTAAATGGGATCAGTAGAACTATGCCAAGGTCTTAGGAAATTAATGAAATTTAGTAAGGTTTTACAATAAGTCTCCAGTTCAACACTGTTAGTATTAGCAAATATGTCATATCAGGATAAAATAGTAATAATGAAGTGTAAAAAAATCGATAAAAAATTGAATGCACATCAAGTTTTTGTTGTTCCTAGCAACTACCAGTATGTATAACCACCACCACAGTCAAGATATAGAATACATCCATAATGCCAAGGTTTCTTCATGACCTTTTCCAGTCAATACCCACCTCTGTTAGTCAACCATTGCTTTGATTTCTAGTACTACCAGATTAGTTTTCCCTGGTATTGAATTTCATATAAAAGACATCATATAGTATGCATTATCTTGTGTCTGCCTTCTTTTACCTAACATGACATTTTTGAGTTTCTTCTGTTCCTCATGTATTTCCTTCCCTTCTCTTTCCTTCCCTTTTCTTTTAGTTGATGAGTAGAATTCCATTACATGAACATACTACCCTTTGTTGTCCTAACTCTTGAGTGTGGGCATGCAAGCTTGGCCAATCAGATGTTCCCTCTCAGGACATAAAATTCAGTTGAGCTACCACAAAGATGCTGTCAAAAGAGAGATTATTCACAGCAGCAGCAATGAGAGAGTTCAGAGGCAGCAAGAATCCAGTAATAGTGATAGTGCTTAAAGTGAAATTCTAAATACACAATTTCAATTGTGTGACCTTACCTACAGTTCTTGGCACCCAGGTTTCCTTTGTTCTGGTCCATTTTCCTAAACAACTCCAGCTTTCCCATGAATTCTCAGAGCTTTTTTTATATATTTCCAATTAAGTTTCTGCTTAATGTATCAGAATTCCTTGCTATTTCTTGCCACCAAGAACCTTTATTGGTCAATTCATTTCCCTCACTATTTTAAGATTACATGTCCAACACCTTAATTTTACACATAGTCTGAAGTAACAAAAGTTTAAAAGCTCTGATCATAGTAATTGAAGTAGTTACTGACAAGGTGGTTAAATTTCCTTGTCACTGCATCAATGATTGCTTTTAATTCAGAAAGGTATCAAAGTTCAGGATCATGAATTTTATTATGTATTTATTTATTTATTCATTCATCAAAAAATAAGTACAAAATTAGTGATACACAAAAAGGTTCACTGCATGTTTTGGGGTAAAAACTAATATACAGGGGCTTCCCTGGTGGCGCAGTGGTTGAGAGTCCACCTGCCGATGCAGGGGACACGGGTTCGTGCCCCGGTCCAGGAGGATCCCACATGCCGTGGAGCGGCTGGGCCCGTGAGCCATGGCCGCTGGGCCTGCGCGTCCTGAGCCTGTGCTCCATGGCAGGAGAGGCCACAGCGGTGAGAGGCCCACGTACCGCAAAAAACAAAAACAAAAACAAAAAACTAATATACATATAATCACATTATGCAAAAACATTTGTGCACATTTTGTACATTTATTGAAATGCTGTTTTCCAAAATAAAAACAGTATTTGTATAGGATAGAGATAATTTAAAAAATCATATTATTATATTTTTTTGTTTTCCACAATAAACATTTCTTTAAAATTAGAAAAAAAAGGTTTTATAAAACTAAGTGGGTGCCATGATCCCTTGATAATTTAAATAAGTAAGCTATATTGTATCATTGTATGTAATATATTTTAGCTAGAGAGAAGGCGGGGAGAGAGAGAGAGAGAGAAACAAAAAAATGAGGCAAAGTGATTTTTTAAAATACAGACAAAGCATATCATAGAAGCATTCTTAGAAGGAAATGATCCTTCTTTCTGGGGTAGAAAAGAAGCGTCAGAGAGAAGGAAATATTTTCATTCTTCCTGGAAGAAGGTAAAGTGAAATTACGTGTTTTCAGGGAATGGTGTGTTGCTAGAGTGTTGGATATGTTGGAAGAAGTGGAAAAACAGAAGACTGGCAAAGAAAATTAACAAGTTATTGCCTTAGAAAGATCACTCTCTAATTTTCTTTCCCAATCTTCCAAAAAGAAATCTGTTTGTTTCTAAGTTGCATTAAAATCTCTTAAATGAGTCTTTTTTTTAACAAAGCAAGAGCAGCTTTGGACACATAACAGTTTCTAGAGAGAATTTTCTTGAATTCCAATGATTTTATTTTGACAGTTAGCTTCTATTAGTGACAATTGGATTGAGTACATGTTTCTTTGAAAATAAATGTACTGAAATCCAAAAAATTACTGATGTAAGTTATTGCTGTAAGAACATGGTTAAATAACAGCATGGGCAGTACTGAGATTTGGTAAAATAACAAAGGCATTGTGATATCAGCTGTGATTTGGGAATTTAAAATGAATTTAAAATGAAGTAACTGAACAACTTGTGGTTTTGAATTAGAAAACTACATCCCCAGATTTATTTAGGCAGTTCAATTTCTTTAAATTAAGTCATATATTTTAAATAAGTGTTCAGTTTTCCTCCTTCATAATCATAATTATGATTGAATATGTGTGGTGTAGTGGAAAGAGGAGTCATGGACTCAAGGTCTCTATTCTCTCTGAGTATTTCTGAATATTTATCAAGCTTAGTTCTGCCCTTCACTATGAAACTTTCCATAAGTCCATCAACATCTTATAATTTCTTCTTCCCTTCAGACTTTCACTTTTCTTTAAAAGGATCCCTTTAAAAGCTTAGTGATAAATGAAGTCACTTGGATCTGTGTCATTTAATTTTCAGGCCATGTTCCAAAATTTACAAGATTCTGTGATGGTGAGGATGGAGGGGTTAGCAACAAGGATAAACAACTTTTCTTTTCCACCTCCTCCACACCCTTTCAACCTGAACAGTTCCATTATTTATGCATTTAAAGATTTTATTAGATGAAACTGTCCTGGAATTAAATTTGAAAGTTTGGGATTAGACATTTCCAAAACTTAGCCAAATTAAAAAAGGGTGGGGGTGGGGGAGTACATTCTATTGATTCCATGTCTCTGTTCATACTATTTTCAACTATTAAATCTAATAAAATATGTCTGTTCTGTTGATGTAATTAGGGGAATGTATTATAAAATTTGAATGATTGCAACACAAATACTCACCCTTAAAATGCATAGGTTACTTCTTTAGAAAAAAAGATGCTACAGGTCACCATAAACTGTTTTGTGGATGGATATCACAATTTGTTCCTTGGAAATGACTTCAGAGCTGTCTAGTTAAATAAACTCTTCATTAAAATCAGAGACAAAGGGTGTATAGTTTATACCAAAAGGTTTTTTTTGTTTTTTTCTCAGATTTTTTATTTAGGACAAAATAATCTCATTCAAGATCTCACCATCAGTAATATGAAGCAATTGAAACAGATTCAGATTCATTTTACAGAGGTTTTTAAAAAATAATAAAATGCACTTTGGCATATCTGCAGAACAAATCTATTTAAACTCAAAAGGGCACTTATCTCTTTTTTTTTCCCCAAGGCAATACACTTGGATACTGAGTAGAGTAGTGTATAGCAATTACCGTCATATTAAAATGACAAAATTTAGCTTCTAAAAGGGTTAGAAGACTTGGATAAGAAAGAAAAAAAGATTTAAAAACACCCAGACACACAATGCAAAGCCATTAACCATTCATTTCTGAACACAGGAGAATTTCAAGATGCACTAAAGAATCTGGGTGTAGGTTTTACCATCATTTATGACAGGTATCTAAGGAAATAGCAAGATTTTGATTTTGATTTAACCTTTGCATGGATAATAAGACTTTTTGGATAAAAAATACATTTATGAAATGTAACTATTTAGTAAAATAAATGTTTTCTAATATACTTTATTATTAAACAGTTTTAAAATTACCAAAAAAATGAGAAGATGGTACAAATACCCACTCACTGAATTTACCTATCATTAACATCGTACATTAGTACGTACGTTTGTTATAATTAATGAACCAATATTGATACACTACTACTACCTACTTTATTCAGATTACCTGAGTTTTTATGTAAAGTCTTTTTCTGTTCCAAGGTACCACACTACATTTACTTGTTATGTCCCCTTAGGTTTTTCTTGGTTGTGGCTGTTCCTCAGACTTGCCTGTTTTTGAATGTGACTTTGTAGAATTTTGCAAGATTCCCTCTACTGGAATTTTTTGGATGTTTTTCTCATGGTCAGACTGGATTTACGATTTATTAGAAAGAAGACCACAACTGTAAAGTATCATTTTTGTCACATAATATCAAGTACATACTATCAACATGATTTATCATTGTTGATACTGACCTTGATCACCTGGTTGTGATAGTGTTTGTCAGGGTTCTCCACTGCAAGGTGACTACTTTTCTTCCCATATTTTCATACTGCATTCTTTGGAAGGAATTCACCATGCACAGCTCACACTTAAAGAGTGGGGATGCATGAATCTCCTCCATGAGGGTGAAGTATCTACAGAAATTATATGAAATTTTTCTACTAGAGAGATTTGTCTTTTCCAGTTATTTATTTATAAGGTTATTTATTCATATCAGTATGAACTCATACATACTTGTCTTATACTTTGAGTTATAATCCAATACTATTTTACCTTATTGCTTAAACTGTTTCAGTTTTGGCCACTGGGACCTCCAATTAACCCTTATTTCCCTTTGATGTAATCCCATAAATGTAGGTATTCTTTTCTTATTGAGCATTTCCTTACTTTCTGACAATGGGAGATGCTCCAGGTTCATCTTGTATAGTCCTGCCCCAGTTCTAGAACCAGACATTTCTCCAAGAAGCTCTAGCTCCTTTTTTTGAAAAATAATAATAAAAACCAAGATATGTGCATTGATATCCACATTGCTACTGGATGTTGATAGTGTTTCCAGGCTCTCTTAATTGATACAGCAAGGAAATATACATGTATATACTAATCTGTATATATACACATATCTATAAGTATTTTATATGTAAATATATACATCTATATTAAGCTAACTGTGAGTTCATAGCATCTCCAACTATAATCCATGATCCCACCAATCATTTTAGCCCCCTCTCCTTACTTATCTTCAAACTCTCAATCAAACTGTGAGAAACCTGGCTCCCGCAATCTGCCATCCACTTACTTAGCTGTTCATTTCCAGTATACATGTACAGTAGTGACAGAATTGTTAACTTCTGTACCCTGGAAACAACCTTCTCAACCACAGTACAATGCTTATCTGCAAATTCTTTGCCTTCATTCTTACAGATTCGACTCGTTTCCAAAGTTTCTCTAGGGCTGCATCTTTTCCCTTATCCACTTCGGTCAGATTGTTTCATGCATTTGTAATACAGCTAGACTGTTCTGTCACATTCTGAATTCCATTCTGTAATCTTCTATCTCCTAAAGGATTTTTAAAACTTTGCATACATTAAGCCATATCCAGTAAAGTTCTATGGGTTTTGACTAATGCATAATGTCATGTATCCATCATTACAGTATCATACAGAATAGTTTCACCATTTAAGAATTCCCCATGGTTCACCACCCCACCTTCTCCAAAATCTCCAGAAACCACACATTTTTATTGTATCTACAGTTATGCCTTTTCCATAATATCATATAATTGGAATCTTTTAGAATATAGACTTTCAGACTGGCTTTTAAACTACTGAAATCATGCATTTAGGTACATTTATGTCTTTCCATGGTTTGATAGCTCATGTTTTTCATTGCTGAATAATATGCTATTACATGGATGCATCACACTTCATTTCTTCTTTCTCCTATTGAAGGGCATACTGGTTGCTTTTAATTTTGGTGTTGAGGAATAAAGCTTCTATAAACATTCCTGTGTAGGACCTAAGTTTTTGTGTGGACATAAGTTTTCAAATGTTTTAAGTGAATGCCTAGGAATATGATTGCAAGACTGTATGGTAAGACTGTTGGCTTTTGTAAGAAATTACCAAAGTGGCTGGGCCATTTTACATTCCCTTACTCCACGTTTTCCCCAGAAATTGGTATTGTCAGTATTGTCAGTTCAATAGGCAGAATAATTGCCCTTTAGTCTGTGTGAGATAAGGCTCTTATAAAATCTTTTACAATGGAGAGTAAGCTTTTGTTTTGGAAAATATAGAGTATATTTAGTGACGGTTACTGTTTCCAACCTTCTGCTCCTGATTTTTCTTTGCTCTTTATCTTGGAAACCTGGTAGGGTTCCTGGAAATAAATCCATGAAAGTGTGGGGACCTCCTAAGACTGGAACCTGCAGAAGTTTCTCACTCTCATGATAGTCTTCAATCCTCATTACTGGAGTATTTCTATCAGTGTATGTCCAAGTCAGCTGATCTCAATGTGATTTTATCTATTTGCCTGTCACTCAGATTTCTGGGTGGTGATTTGCACTGCAACCTCAGTTCTCTGATAGGTAAGAAATGTTAATTTTCAGTTTATGCAGCTTTTATCTTGTTGTAAGGATGAAGGTGGCTACTTCCAATCCTTTAACATGTAGAAACTAGAATTGAGGTCGGCTTCAAATATTTCTTTTTGTTAATTTATAATGCATTTTCTGATATTCTTCGTCATTGTAGTCCATTGCAACAAAAAGAATAAAATACCTAGGAAAAAAACCTACCTAAGGAGACAAAAAACCTGTATGCAGAAGACTATAAGACCCTGATGAAAGAAATTAAAGATGAAACAAACAGATGGAGAGATATACCATGTAGTATAGTCTTTGTAGTATAGCTTTGTAGTATAGTCTGAAATCAGGGAACCCGATTCCTCCAGCTCTGTTTTTCCTTCTCAAGATTGCTTTGGGTATTCGGGATCTTTTGTGTTTTCATACAGATTGTGAAATTTTTTGTTCTAGTTCTGTGAAATGCCATTGGTAGTTTGATAGGGATTGCACTGAATCTGTAGAGTGCTTTGGGTAGTATAGTCATTTTCCCAATGTTGGTTCTTCCAATCCAAGAACATGGTATACCTCTCCATCTGTTTGTATCATCTTTAATTTCTTTCATCAGGGTCTTATAGTCTTCTGCATACAGGTTTTTTGTCTCCTTAGGTAGGTTTTTTCCTGTGTTATTACCTAAACATAAATATGTGAAAATAGATATTTATTTGAAATAGATTTTTCTGTATTATTAAATTTTTTATTACATAAATATTATTATAATTTAAGCAATAACAGTAGGACTAAACAGTGGCAATTAGGATACAGTAAATAAATGTGTGAGTAAAATATAACAATATTTTATAATGTTTCTGTCCTCTAAAAGAGAAATTCATTTAACTTCTTTAAACCTTTTATTGAATATTAAATTTTATAACCTATGTTATTGTATATTCTTAAGGTAAATAAATGTAAAACTTTTAAAAAAGAGAATGTAAATACAATAGGAATAATCAAATAACTATTGCCTGTATTTAATAAAAAATATAAAAATGATAAGTTTTTGTCCCATAATACAGTAAAATATATTTTTTTATAAATTTATTTATTTATTTTTGGCTGAGTTGGGTCCTCATTGCTGTGCGCGCAGGCTTTCTCTAGTTGCAGGGAGCCGGGGCTACTCTTCGTTGCAGTGCACGGGCTTCTCATTGCGGTAGCTTCTTGTTGCAGAGCATGGGCTCTAGATGCTCGGGCTTCAGTAGTTGTGGCATGTGGGCTTAGTTGCTCAATGGCATGTGGGATCTTCGTGGACCAGGGCTCAAACCTGTGTCCCCTGCATTGGCAGGCAGACTCTTAACCACTGCTCCACCAGGGAAGCCCCAGTTAAATATTTTACTTTTTATTTTCTTTTCCCAAAATACCTCTCTGAACTGCCTGCAACTTTTAGAACCACCTTCTTCTTATCCCCCTCCCCCTGCCTCTCCCTCCTCCTCCTCCTTCTCCTCTTCGTCCTTCTTTCTCTCCTCCTCCTTCTTCTTCTCCTTCTCTGCCTTCTCCTTCTCCTTCTTCTTCTTTGTCTTCTCCTTCTTCTTCTTCTCCTTCTCCTTCTCCTCCTCCTTCTCCTCCTCCTCGCTCTCTTCCCTCTTCCTCTTCCTCTTCTTCTATTTTGATATATTGGTAAACCTGAATAAAGTCAAAGGTAGAATTGTGCCCGACCTGTAGTTCTGTTGTTATAAAGCCCACATTACGCTGATTCCTAGTGTCATTGTAATATGATGACACTAGCTATATACCTACTTGATTAAAGTGTTTGAAAGTGGAATACCAAGGTTTTTACTTACCAGCAACTGTAGGTTTTTAGATCTGCAGGAATTAGTTTCCAGATCTCCAAAAATGCCATCCACTTATATCTACAGACTTGTTTTGTAGATCGGCTGTTTGTCAGTTAGGTTCTTTCCACCTTAAATTCATCAAATAGACTATATCTAAAATGTTCATCAATTTAAATATTCAGATGCATATTGCATGTCATGTTAAGTTAAACATCTCAGAGAAAATGGTTTCAAAGCACTGAGATAATTTGAACTTGTGAAATCAAAGTTGGATTCCAAATAAGTAACAGTTTTAGTTTAAAAAGTGAGAAAGTCCTTTCACTTTGTTGGTGATTTGAATTGAATTATGAAGCAGAAATATTTCGAGAAATTCGTTGTTTTATTCACTGTATGAGATTTTTCCAAAACACACTCATAACACAGAACAACTCAGGAACAGTTAAGGATATTTTCTAGGCTCATTGTGGCCTTGTCAAAGATCATTAAACCATTCTTAGATCATAGGTCTTAGGAAACCAGTCAGTGGATTGTTTTTGGCCCAACCCTCATTCTAGACGGTGAATGTAAATAGAGAAGATGTGCTATCCAAAAGCTTAGTCCAGTGGGATTAAAAGAATGAGAGGTTTTGAATAGAAGAAGGATACACTGTAGGAGACTGAAAAATGCTATGAAACATGGGGAAAAATTAGAAACAAGACTACATCTAGCTTGTGTAGGGACTGGGCCAAAATACAAATATAACCACATAATATAATTCTAAACACTAAGAAAATTAAAATTAAGGTAACAGTTAAATAAAATGTGATATATCTACTTACCTTGAAAATCATGCATCCATATTGACAGAATAGGAAAATACAATTTTTCTGTAAGTAAGCAAGATATAAAGACAGAATTTAATTACAATAATATGTATGGTTTGTTCTTGTGGTCTGGTAATGTTATTGATTAAGTAATTTAATAAATAAATACATTTAAGTTACTACATATTACATAAAATATAGTTGTCTTTATTTTAACAAAATTAATAATTATGTAGTTATAATTTTTCACCTTTGGTTTCATTTAATAAAAAATGAAGATTTAAAAATAAAGTTTATTTATACTTGCATGTACTCATTTACAATAAATTTTAATGAAAAATAAATATAATCCAAATGAATCAACTCAAAAATCAATTTTAGTATATATTCAATTATTTTCTTGTTTATATATTTAAAATTATAAAAATTTAAAGAATACAGTTTAATTGAGATATATCACAATTTTAAAATGAAAATTAAGTAAAACTGACATTATAACTTTTAAAAAATTTAATTGTTTTTGAATGATTTTATCCAAGTAAAACTTACAACTTTACCATTCATAATCCATTTGGTTGGATTATGTAAAAAATTATTACATTGTAATAATATGTAAACAATTACTACATTTCAGGTAAGTAACACTCAACTTATATACAGACAACTTTAAGAGTAACATGAAATAATACTGGAATATATTCTGCAGTTGCCAGGTACAATTTTGGTGTATCATATTAATGCATATTACTTTCAGAATCACTAATTGAAACAAAAGAAATCACTAACTGAAATAAAAGAAGCACATTAAAAGGATCATACACCATGATCAAGTGGGTTTATCCCAGGAATGCAAGGATTCTTCAATATATGCAAATCAATCAATGTGATACACCATATTAACAAATTGAAAGATAAAAACCATATGATAATCTCAATAGATGCAGAAAAAGCTTTTGACAAAATTCAAAACCCATTTATGAAAAAAACTCTCCAGAAAGTAGGCATAAAGGGAACCTACCTCAACATAATAAAGGCCATATATGACAAACCCACAGCCAACATTGTTCTCAATGGTAAAAAACTGAACCCATTTCCAGTAAGATCAGGAACAAGTCAAGGTTGCACACTCTCAACGCTATTATTCAACATAGTTTTGGAAGTTGTAGCCATAACAATCGGAAAAGAAAAAGAAATAAAAGGAATCCAAATCTGAAAAGAAGTAAAACTGTCACTGTTTGCAGATGAAATGACACTATGCATAGAGAATCCTAAAGATGCTACCAGAAAACTACTAGAGCTAAACAGTGAATTTGGTAGAGTAGCAGGATACAAAATTAATGCACAGAAATCTCTTGTATTCCCATACACTAAGGATGAAAAATCTGAATGAGAAATTAAGGAAACACTCCCATTTACCATTGCAAGAAAAAGAATAAAATACCTAGGAATAAACCTACCTGAGACAAAACACCTGTATGAAGAAAACTATAAGACACTGATGAAAGAAATTAAAGATGATACAAACAGATGGAGAGATATACCATGTCCTTGGATTGGAAGAATCAACACTGTGAAAATGACTATACCACCCAAAGCAATCTACAGATTCAACGCAATCCCTACCAAACTACCAATGGCAATTTTCACAGAACTAGAACAAAAAATTTCACAATTTGTTTGGAAACACAAAAGACTCCGAATAGCCAAAGCAATCTTGAGAAAGAAAAGCAGAGCTGGAGGAATTAGGCTCCCTGACTTCAGACTATACTACAAAGCTACAGTAATCAAGACAGTGTGGTACTGGCACAAAAATAGAAATATAGATCAATGGAACAGGATAGAAAGCCCAGAGATAAACCCATGCACATATGGTCACCTTATCTTTGATAAAGGAGGCAAGAATATACAGTGGAGAAAAGACAGCCAGTTGAATAAGTGGTGCTGGGAAAACTGGACAGCTACATGTAAAAGAATGAAATTAGAACACTCGCTAACACTGTATAAAAAAATAAAATCAAAATGGATCAAAGACCTAAATGTAAGGCCAGACACTATAAAACTCTTAGAGGAAAACATAGGCAGAACACTCTATGACATAAATCACAGCAAAAGCCTTTTTGACCCACTTCCTAGAGAAATGGAAATAAAAACAAAATAAACAAATGGGACCTAATGAAACTTAAAAGTTTTTGCACAGCAAAGGAATCCATAAACAAGACAAAAAAGACGGCTGTCAGAATGGGAGAAAATATTTGTAAATGAAGCAACTGACAAAGGATTAATCTCAAAAATATACAAGCAGCTCATGCAGCTGAATATAAAAAAAAAACAAATAACCCAATCCAAAAATGGGCAGAAGACCAAAACAGACATTTTTTCAAAGAAGATATACAGACTGCCAACAAACAAATGAAAGATGCTCAGCATCAGTAATCATTAGAGAAATGCAAATCAAAACCACAATGAGGTATCACCTCACACGTGTCAGAATGGTCAGCATTAAAAAATCTACAAACAATAAATGCTGGAGATGGTGTGGAGAAAGGGAACCCTCTTGCACTGTTGGTAGGAATGTAAATTGATACAGCCACTATGGAGAACAGTATGGAGGTTCCTTAAAAAACTAAAAATAGAACTACCATATGACCCAGAAATCCCACTGCTGGGCATATACCCTGAGAAAACCATAATTCAGAAAGATTCATGTACCACAATATTCGTTGTAGCACTATTTACAATAGCCAGGACATTTAAGCAACCTAAGTGTCCATCGACAGATGAATGGATCAAGAAGATGTGGCACATATATAGAATGGAATATTACTCAGCCATATAAAAAATGAAATTGAACTATTTGTAGCTAGGTAGATGGACCTAGAGTCTGTCATACAGAGTGAAGTAAGTCAGAAAGAGAAAACAAAATACCATATGCTAACATGCATATATGGAATCTAAAAAAAAAAAGAAAAAGGTTCTGATGAACCTAGGGGCAGGACAGGAATAAAGACACAGACATAGAGAATGGACTTGAGGACACGGGGAGGGTAAGCTGGGATGAAGTGAGAGAGTAGTATTGACATATATATATACACTACCAAATGTAAAATAGCTAGCTAGTGGGAAGCAGCTGCATAGCACAGGGAGATCAGCTAGGTGCTTTGTGACCACCTAGAAGTGTGGGAGGGAGATGCAAGAGGGAGGGGATATGGAGATATACATAAAGCTGATTCACTTTGTTATACAGCAGAAACTGACACAACATTTTAAAGCAATTATACTCTATTAATAAAGATGTTTAAAAAAGCATTGTACACAAAATGCGTAGTATCTGAACCAAATGCACAATATATATTAACTAATATTAATTTTAGTAATTGTAGTAAGAGTAGTAGTAGTTGATGACACAACCACAAGATGACAAATAAAATGTTTTTCTTATTTAAAGAGATAAAAATGATAGATATTTAATCAAAAAAACACTTAAGATAATTATTTAAATGACTTACAGGGAAGAGAGTGTATCTCCAACCATTTATCTGAAGTATTTTATTTGTATATGGACATCCATAAAACCATATAGCTCAAAATTAGTTAAAAATGATGTGACAGATAATAAAATTATAAAACTCCTAATAAAAGATGCTTAGAAGTTATGACAAAGATCACATTATATGCTCTGTGATCAAAAGTTAATATGTATATTTTACTTTTAGATGTTAGTTTTCTTCCAAGCTGATCAAATGGTATACATAAACAAGTCTAAAGCTATAGAATCAAGTTGTATTACAACAGGCATTTTAGATCCTTATGATGAAAAGTTCTCATGATGGTACTCTTCTATAAGCTCAAGTTTCCTGTTTACAAGGAACGCAATTTAATTCATAATCAAGTATTTATTGAGAACCCACTTTTTTCTTAGAGTTCTTCAACATGAATATTTTTTAGAATCAAGTTCAAATTTCCTTTTTATTTTTCTTCTTCAGCTTAGAATAAGAAATAACCATCAATATCCAAGAGACTAGACAATAAGTGCTCTTCAACACACACACATATACACACATATCCTTGTAATACAAGGTACTACATTGTACCTTTCTTAATGCTAAAATAACTTTTTATATTATTATTTTATATATTATTATTATATCTTATTTAAGTATGAAATACTTTCTCCAAATAACTTTTCTTGCATTGAAATACTAATTCTTCTATATCAAATATTTTACATGGAATGTCACTTCATAGATTTGGAGATATTTCAAGGTTGATATTTCAAGAAACATCAAAATACTTTCAGAGCATCTTTCAAAGATTCTGCAAATACAAAAATAAATGGATTTTAGTTGGCTCCATAAAATTTGTTTTTCAGAGCTTTTCATTTGGACCTTGTTTATGTACTTACATGATTGCACATGTGTGTGTTTGTGTGTGTTTTAAATTTATGGCACAGGGGGAGGACAAAGCTTAAAAAAACTTGTAGTCTGGAAAATAATCAATAAATTGTCATTTTGAAATGTATGCTTTGGATCCACAAAAGTCTGAGGTTAGCATCTCAACCTATTTGACAGTATCTATTAATACTTTTTTGACAAATCTCTTTTTAATTTTATTTTCTCAGATAATATAAAATATTTGACAATACAAATATATTTGACAATAAAAACTGAGTATATTTTCATAAGAATTATTTTAAAATTCAATTAATTTCAGCAGCAATCATTTAAATAAATTATTCCATTTCATATATTCTCAAAAGTCACTACCAATTCACCAGCTATGTAAGCCTATCTCATTTAATTTGTGTAAATCAAGATTATTTTTCTCAAGTTTAAGATTTTAGAAATAGTTGTATTTCATTCTCTGGTGACCAAAAAATCCACTTTTAAAAAATATTATCTTTCACATTTTCTAGACACCTTGATTACTGGAGGAGTGGACATTTATAGGCATAGAGGCACTGTAAAGTGAACGATCACCTCTACTGGGCACGAAGTAAAGCACCAAACAGTACAAAAGTCAAACAGATTTTACCATGTAATTGGAATTCACCTTAGGGATGTATACTTTTTCTTCTTGTCTCTTTTGATCTCTTGCTCTCCGGACGCTTTTTTTTTTTTTTTTTTTTCTTGCGGTACGCGGGCCTCTCACTGTTGTTGCCTCTCCCGTTACGGAGCACAGGCTCCGGACGCGCAGGCTCAGCAGCCATGGCTCACGGGCCCAGCTGCTCTGCGGCATGTGGGATCTTCCCGGACCGGAGCACGAACCCGTGTCCCCTGCATCAGGAGGCGGACTCTCAACCACTGCGCCACCAGGGAAGCCCTGGACCCTTTTTATATAGACTTACATTGAATAGTTCCTGAATTTTCTTTATGACTGAGCAACTCCTTTGGAATCAAGTTTCTACCTTCTTATATGTACACTGATATAGTGAAAACTTAACTTCACCATTACATTTGAGGTCAAATAATATGCACAAGTTTGTTAGGAAACTAAATCTCAGGAAGTTTTTAAACTGCCACTCCTCTTTCTTTAGATTATATATGACTCACTTGACTTGTCCCATTAAGAAAACTAGTGAAAATACTTCTTACAATTCCAGTGCTGCCCCACCCAGTGATCCAGTGTAGCAGAATTCATTAAAAAGAACAAGTCATGGACTTCCCTGGTGGTGCAGTGATTAAGAATCTGCCTGCTAATGCAGGGGACATGGATTCGATCCTTTGTCCGGTAAGATCTCACATGCTGCGGAGCAACTAAGCCCGTGTGCCACAACTGCTGAGCCTGCACTCTAGAGCCTTGCATGCTGCAACTACTGAGCCCACGCACCACAACTACTGAAACCTGCATACTCCAGGGCTTGCGTGCTGCAACTACTGAGGCCTGGACGCCTAGAACCTGTGCTCCACAACAGGAGAAGCCACCATAATGAGAAGCCTGCCCACTGCAACGAAGAGTAGCCCCTGCTCACTGCAGCTAGAGAAAGCCCACGTGCAGCAATGAAGACCCAATGCAGCCAAAACTAAAAAAATTTAAAATTAACAAAATAAATTAAATTTAAAAAATAAAATAAAATAAAAAAGAAAGGACAAGTCACATCTGAGCCCTTGGATATGTAAGGACAAATAAATTAAGATCCACTAGCGTGATTAAAATTGGTTTCACTTCTATTAAATCCCTTATGTTAGATAATAGCTTCATGATAACCTCAAACTAAAAACTTCAGAATTATATTAAACAATTTCTTGTCTTTCCACCTATATTCAGTTAACATTTATTCTACCACAACAGAGTTTCTTGCAATCGCGCTGCCTCTATTCAATCCCACTGCCATTTCCACAGTTCAGACCTTCTACTATTTCTCACCTATAGTTCTTAATTACTCTCTGTTCACCACTACCCACAGGAAATCAGCATTTCCATCCATATTTTACTCCGATGCCAGAGTTATTTTTCGAAAAGAAAAGTAAATCAACTTTCTTCAAAAACACATGTTGATTCTCAGTTTGCTATATACAAAATAAAATGAAAAATTTAAATCCCGATATACAATGTTGTTTACTAGTCAATTTCACACCTACTTTCAGTTTCATCTTCCATATCTATATGTCCCTATACACTATCCCATTAATTTTGCTGTTCCTGAAACATCTTTTAATGCCTCTGAGCATTTCCCTAGGAATAACTTACTTAGCCTAGTTGAATCTAGTCATCCTTCAAAAACCAGCTTAAATATGATCCTCTAATCGCTGCCTCTTCCTTTGTAACTCCATAGTACTTTTTGCTTTTCTCATCATAGTTTAATACTTTGCTTTCACAGCTGTATCTTTCACTAGATCATGATCTCATTAAGGATAAAGACCATGCTATGTTATTCCATACCTTGGCCCATAATAGGTAATTGTAAAAAAAAAAAAAAAAAGTATGTATTGTCTGCTTAATTATAGATCCAATTTATAGAAAGTCTTGATTATAAATATTGTTCCACTCTTCCTATGATATGCACTTACCATAAATTCATATATTCTAGTCTTGAGTCAAAAATAGAGTCAAGGGGCTTCCCTGGTGGCGCAGTGGTTGAGAGTCCGCCTGCCAATGCAGGGGACACGGGTTCGTGCCCCAGTCCGGGAAGATTCCACATGCCGCGGAGCGGCTGGGCCCGTGAGCCATGGCTGCTGGGCCTGCGCGTCCGGAGCCTGTGCTCCGCAACGGGAGAGGCCACAACAGTGAGAGGCCCGCATACCGCAAAAAAAAAAAAAAAAAAAAAAAAGAGTCAATATAACTTAATTAATTTTAAAGCTAATATGTGAATGTTGCAATTTCTGATTTAGGCAGTAAGTGTAAACTCATGAAGTTTGAGAGGGTTCCATACTTATTATCACATGTTTTCCCATTACAACTAATTTAAATGCAGTAAAAATGTCTGCTTGGTTGTTTACAAGCAACTGGGGGCTTGGATTCTTTCATTCAGGGTCACTAGAGACTCCAGATAGAGTACTAGAATAAACAATTTAATGAATAAATAATTAACACGCAATTAAAATTTTATTAAAACAGACTGGTATTAGCTATCTGTGTATTGAAGTTCTCAGAGGTCTCCTGTAGATTAGCATTTAATTCTTTGATCTCTATTATTAATCTTTGTTAATGGTATTTTTAGTCTTAAGTAAGAGAATTTTTATATTATTATTTCCTCTAAGACCAAATACAACCAAAATTGCTTAATTTTTGTGTATACAGTATATTTTTAGAGCAATATAGCTGAATTATTTTTGTGTTTTATTTTGAAAACTATTTCTAGATAAAACACTACCAATCATGACAAGTATAATATTCTCATAAAAGATCTTGAAATTGGCTCTTGAGCTGTAATGTCCCAGAAATTCTGGAATATAGTGAGCAAAGTAGGTGATTCCCAATGCTAACCACTTTGATTTCTTAAATAATTTCTTAATAAAATAGTTTATAGGGGTTTCTCTTATAACTGTGCTATTTCTATGCCACTGTGACAAACTTAGGGATATATATCACAAGTACTTGTCCAGATTCTAAGGCTTATTTCTTTCATCATTGTGATACTTTCCTTAAAGTAAGTTTTAGCCTCCCAAGGCCCTAAATGAAATTATTTAGATATAACTATTTGGAATGATCCATGTCTTCATTCATTTGAAAAGTTACCATGATTCAGGGAACAATCCTGAAATGCTTCATCAATAACTTCATATTCTAAGGAAAATGTTACATTTTTTCTTAAATAATCAATGTTTCAAATCCTTGAGGTCAAATTGCTAGGTAAATTTGCTATTTTATTTTCTTAATCAAATGTATGTATTTTTTAAAAGAAAAAAGATATACTCCCATGAGTCTACTTATACACACTCAATTGCGAAGTGAAATTCTACAGCATGATTGGAAAATGCTTGAAATTGTGAAATACGACATTGCTCCATTTTATCAATGTCATTAAGTATAAAGTAAAACAGTATGAAGATCATCATCAAAACTGCTACCTGGCACTTTAATATCATTCCTTCAATTTTTTCATTTTTTTAAGTGTCACTGGCAAAGCCCAGGAACAATTCCAGGGAAATAAAAATACAATCCGGCTAATAAAGTCTAACCTTTTATTTTTCCTTTGTGCTTGGTCTAGTTTCACTTGCTCATAGGGTGCCACAGTCAGAGGCCTTGCACAGGCACTTAGACCAGAGTTCCTAACCCAAAATGACTGCACCAACACCTCAGCCGTGGGACAACGTGCAGAAACTTTTATTGTTTTCAAGATTAAAACAATAAAAATAACCACTGCGCCACCAGGGAAGCCCAAACTGTTCTTTCTTGAGAGGTACCTTCCACTTTGAAAGGAGTGTGAGGCCAGAATAAGACCCAGGAAAAGGGCCAGTGATTGTATCTGGTCTCTCAGACTAGGCTGAAGTTTAGACATTCCAGAAGATGAGTAAAAAGAAAAAGAGAAAGAAAAAAGAGCATAGTTACTTTGTTTGCCAGTGTAAGAAAGCAAATAGGGATTGTGGGGAAAAGACCAGCCAGGGATCAAAACTGCATGTTTCACTGGAAGGTCTAATCAGGAAACTGAATATATTGGTAGAGAGATGTAAAGAGTCATTAAAGCAGAAAGGAAATTGAATAATAACATATGTGAGGAACTAGCACAGTGCGTAATTAGCTGTGCAATAAATATGACTTCCTTCTCTCCCGGTCTTACCTGTGCTTAATCATCACACTGCAACTACCAAGAACCTAAATCAGAGGGAGAGTGAGAGCCAATTGGGACAGAGGAAGCAACATTATTGCTTCTAGTGTGTGAGCGAGGAGGCACCCTGACATCAGATGCTGGGTAATCGCATTTTGGCTGCTCATTTGTGCTCTGGGGCAGTGCTGTCAAATGAGGAAGTTGGAAGCTGAAGCCCATGGTTTGAAAACCTGGGAAAAATTTAAATTTCCATAGTATTGAGATTTAAATAGCAGAGCTCTGAAAGGAAAACTTTTCTTCACAGATTCCCCAAAGATTCTCCGTTAAGAAATCACTGACAGAGCTCAGGAAGCCTAGCTAGTTTTCCAACCCCACCGTTATCCCAGTTTAATTCAGTTTAGGGTAGAAATGTTTTTGAGGTCACACTTGTCTTTAAAATGATTCAAAACATGTGGATCAAATAGTCTGCACCTTGAGGTCTGGGGGAAGGGTTTTGTTTTTAATTCCCCCTTCACTATGTTTACCTGTTACCAAAATGCAAACAAATAATGGAAATAAAGTTTCAAACATGCTAAGTACATTTTTTCTTTAAAAGAATTGCAGATTGTTACCATCAGAAAAGTAGGAAGAAATCTACATTTGTGTTGCTAAATTAATAACTTTTAGAAAGATTGTGATGTCACTTTCAAAGCCACAGTGCAGCATAAATAATATCCTGCTGTTTTCTCCTCGCTTGTGTAATGCAGCCTCCAAAGTGCATTGAACAAATGACGCAATGTTTCCATAAATATGTTGACATCACCTAAAGTACGCAGCTGTTCTGTTCCACTGGAAAAAAATATTCACTCATTATCCAAAATTTTATTGAAAGCTAATCCCACAAGGGTTTGTGTAGGAAATTATTTTGCTTTTGACACTTTATAGTTAAATACAGGTCCCAAAAATCATCTTAAACAACATCCTTCATAAAAATTATCTCTATACACTGTACACATGGTAAGGGTTGCTTATCAACAAGGACACAATTATGTAGTTTTACCTTTGCACATGTTTTACCCTATGTTTTCTGATGGTGTTATACTTTATTAACAAGCCTTAATTACAGAGGCAAATTAGTGAAAATGGCATAAAAATGTTGTTATGAAGATAAGTAAAGATGATATAATCATTAAATTTGATTATTTTTCCAATTCAATTATATTTTAGTTGTATTATTCATCTAATATTATATGAATTTTCAGAGACTATAAGTTCATTTAAATATGTCATTCATATAATAATACATAATCAATAATTTTCTTATGGTTATACATGAATTAAATTTTTTGGTTTTCTTTGGAAAAATTAATTTTAAACACTTCAGTCAGAAAACAAAGATGTGTCTTGAAGAGTAGTGAACACATAAAATATTAAAGTGTTAAATATTCTAGATGAATTAAGAATTTAATTTTTTACATTTAGTCGATTGCCAGCATTTATAGTATGCTTAACTATGGTAATATCTACATAAGTAAAACAAGTTATCTAAATTTTTCAAATATCGTTCTCAAGACAGTACTATTAAGGAAAAGAATGTAGGAAGAGTGTGATGTGCAGAACTAAATCTGGGAAAAAAGTTGAAGATATTTTCATTGTTTAGATTAACTCTTGCTCCTTTTTTCTTATGTGCCTGACCTGAGTAAATGTTCAATTCTTAATAAATAAATGAACTATATTGATATAAATCCATGGTAAGACTAGCTTAGCAGATATTTAGTCCATTGCCTAGGTGAGGAAAGTTTGGAAGATAAGATAAACTAGATGCAGGGGAATAAGTAAGGTAAGTAATCTTCACAGTGGCTGATGGAGCAGTGGAAAATCCAGTTTTAATAAAAGTGCTCTTAAGTTAGAGCCTGGAGATGTCATGTTTTACATATATGTTCAGAAATTAAATGTTTAGTTAGTGGTCAATATGTAAGTCAATGGTTATGTTTTGTTGGCATTCCTAGAATGTATTCATTTTTTCTTTTCTCTTTTTCAGATTTAGATGAAAAGTTAAACAAAGGACATTAATAGGAATTTCACTCAAAATTCAGATTTGTTTTCTACATTAAGTTTGGATTTTGAGATTAAGAACTCTGCATGAGCAATATCATTTATATACAAATGAAAACACTTTTTTTTCCCCTGAAATTCCCATATATAACCTGCTTCACATATAACTCTGAAGAAGAATCAGGACATCAATATATAATTTTGAGTAGCTCTTTGAATTCCACACTTCTAAGATTCTAGTTTGATTTTTAACATGAATTTCTGTATAGAATCAGAATGTCATAGAACTCACTGCTTTGGAAAACAAAGACCAGAATAAATTTGTCCTGTATGGTTATTAGGGGATATACCCCATAACAAAATTGTGTGTGCTTTGCTAAATATCTTAATGTAGTGAATATTTAAGAGTTAACAAAATATATAAAGTTAAATTTACTATTCTAGAGAATAGAACTAGGACTAAGATTTGAAAATAGAGTGAATAAATTTCCCCTCAACATAAGGAAGAACTTTTAGCAATGAAAGCTATCCAAGCATAAAAGAGGTTGCATCTCAAGTAGTCAGTTCCCTGTCATTGGATTATTCGAGCAGAAGCCAGATATATGATATATCATTTGGGGATGGTGTGCATCTAGTGAGAAGGGAGATTATGTGACCTTTAAGGTCCCTTCAAACCCTGTTATGACTATAAGTAGATGCCTGATTGAAAATAGTTTAGCACACACATGACGCTACTAAAATATCAACATGGTCAAATCCAGCCAGAGAGAGAATAAACTGAAGGTATCATTGTGACTGGGGAAAACAATAATATTTTCTAAACTCTAGCAGCAATGAGTTGCAGGGTAAGCTACTGCAATGAATCAGTGCTTGGCATGAAGGAGACACAATGATTTAGTGCTTCAGCCTCAGTCCATATGGAGTTACTTATCAAATGGCAGCGATTGCTGTAAATGCTAGAATGAACCTGCTGCCCACTACACAAACACCATGTAATGTCACTGTCAATTGCAGAGCGTTTGCTTCTACACGTTACAAAAAAACAATGACACAGTGATTCCCTACCTCCTATCACTGCTTTGACTGTAGGATCTAGCTAAACTCGGCTTTCAGCTATCAAATAAAAAGGAAGATTGACATTAGGACTAAATCATATTAAAAATGAAAATTTAAGGGCTTCCCTGGTGGCGCAGTGGTTGAGAGTCCGCCTGCCGGTGCAGGGGACACGGGCTCATGCCCCGGCCCGGGAAGATCCCACATGCCGTGGAGCGGCTGGGCCCGTGAGCCATGGCCGCTGAGCCTGCGCGTCCGGAGCCTGTGCTCCGCAGCGGGAGGGGCCACAGAGGTGAGAGGTCCGCGTACCGCAAAAAAAAAAAAAAAAAAAAGAAAATTTAAATGGTATTATTCTTTAACTTTTATCAGACAGTATAAACGATGTTCTAGGATAGGTATAGAATAAAACTGAGATGAACTTTCAAATCTTCACTACAATGTTGTCCACCCAAGGACGTGCTCTTTGAGAGGTTGATCTGTATAGATATAAATCAACGAGCTTTCTTGATTCTGGCTTCTGGTTGGAATCTGACCATGCGAGGACTGGCAGGCAGGAAGAGGGAGGAAATAGAAGCCAGATTAATTATTACCCTAGCTTCCTCCCTGCAAGGTTGCTTCACTTGAGTGAGTACATGACCTAGGGTACCAGCCTGTGTAAAGTGGCCCTCTCCCCTTAGTCTCTTTGTTTTTGGCTCCAGGTAACTTCTTCTTCTGGGCTTAGGGAAGGAAAAGGACCCTCACTTTTACTGTTACTAGCTCTAGGGCACAGCACACTTAATGCCATCCCTACACTCTCTGCATATCTCTATAAATACTTCCTTAACTAAACTCTCTGCAAATGACCCACATGTGGTTTGCTCTCTGTTTCCCTCCAGGTCTCTGGCCTGGGCAACTTGTTCCCTGTTCTCCAAGTTTTATTTGGCCACTTAGGCTTTCACATATGTTTTAGGTAAATTCTTACCTCCCATATAGCTTAATGAGAATAAACTAAAGAATTTCAAAAACATGTGCTATATCATACTACTTGTAACCAGTATATTTTAGCTACATATTTGAATTTTGGACCATTTTTAAAACTGTAAATAGTAGAATGGCTCTTATTTAAAAAATGATAGAGAGCTTCCCTGGTGGCACAGTGATTAAAAATCCGCCTTCCAATGCAGCGGCCATGGGCTCGAGCCCTGGTCCTGGAAGATCCCACATGCCACCGAGCAACTAAGCCCATGAGCCACAACTATTGAGCCTGCGCTCTACAGCCCGTGCTCTGCAACAAGAGAAGTCACCGCAATGAGAAGCCCATGCACTGCAATGAAGAGTAGCCCCCGCTCATTGCAACTAAAGAAAGCCTGTGCACAGCAACGAAGACCCAACGTAACCAAAAACAAATAAATAAAATAAATAAATTTATTTTAAAAAATGATAGAGATTAGGATCCTGGCCTACCACCTTAGAGCATTAAGTTGATTGATCACTCTATTTTCATGGTACAGTTGCATAGTGGGTGCATAAATTATTTTTAGTTGTAGCCAATAATAATCAATTCTGTATTTTTCTTTCAACTATCTAATGATAGAATTTTCTCCAGGAATATTTGATAAACTGTCTAAACACTTTGAGCCTAGCATAAAAAAGTACAAAATACATGTTAAAATTACTTATTTAATACATTCTATGTTGAATTAGATAATGTGCCCCAAATGCAAGTCCTTCCTGGAACCGCAGAATGTGATCTTATTTGAAAATAGGATCTTTGTAAATGTAATTAGGTTAAGACGAGGTCATACTGGAGTAGGGTAAGCTCTAAATCCAGTAAGACTTGTGTCTTTTTTTTTTTTTTTTTTGCGGTACACAGGCCTCTCACTGTTGTGGCCTCTCCCGCTGCGGAGCACAGGCTCCGGTCGCGCAGGCTCAGCGGCCATGGCTCACAGGCCCAGCCGCTCTGCGGCATGTGGGATCCTCCCGGACTAGGGCATGAATTCGCGTCCCCTGCATCGGCAGGCGGACTCCCAACCACTGTGCCACCAGGGAAGCCCCAAGACTTGTGTCTTTATAATAAGAGGGCAAGAGACACAGAGACATAGAAACTGGGGAAAGAAGATGTGAAGACAGAGAGAAGAAAACCTTATGAAGACAGGGCAGAAATTGGAGTCTTACACCTACAAGCTGATGAATGCCAAGGAAGGCCGGAAAACACCAAACTCTAGAAACAGGCAAAGAAAAGTCCTCCCTTAGAGCCTTCAAGGAACATATGGCCCTGCTAACAACTTGATTTCAAATTGCTATCCTCTCAAGCTGTGAAAGAACAAATTTCTATTGTTTAAGCCACCCTGTTTGTGGTACTTCTTTATGGAAGCCCTAGGAAACTAACACACATGCCTATTTAATATAAATATTACATCACTTTCTTCTTTAAAAAAATCTCATTTAAAAGACATCTGTAATTTTGAACTTATTCAAGAATAAGTTTTATTTTCCACTTGATGTATTTAATTCGCAGTGTTTGGTCAGTATACAAAAGGAATATTTTTTACTTAGTCAAGTTTAATTTACACTACCATTTTAAACATTCCATTATTTCAATGAGCCATAACAGAAATATTTAAAACCCATAAGCCCATTATTTAAAAATAAAAAATGGGTTTACTGTCATTGGAAAAAATTTTGAAAACAATTAAGATTTTTTTGGGGTTGCTTGAAATATTAATTCCTACTGAAGCAATAGTTGTTTGACATTAATGTTATTGTAACAGTGTTATTTTTTGGTTAATTTTTCTTTTGTATAAGTAGTATAGAAATGAAAAACAACAACAAAAAGCAGATTTCATTATTTGACAAGAGATAGCAGAGAGTAACCACAACTTCTTAATTAAGTCTAAATTAAATTTACTGATTATTAGGATATAAATACCAATTATAAAGTTTAATTTGGCTAGAATCTCAGTTGATGAATATGTGATATTAATGAAATCAAGGTCCTAGTAAGAGTCAGTTAAATTCTCCTCACTATTCATTTTCAATATATGCATTTGGTTTAAAAAGGACAAGCAAAGAAAATCTATTTAAAAAGAAGAAAAAAGACAAGCCAGAAAACCCATCAAAACTCCTAGAAAACTATTAAGTCATTCATTTGATTCATTGTTCATTAAAATATTTATTATACTTTGGATTTACTCCAAGCAGCATTCAAAATACATGTGGAAGTCAAGGATGTATGCTGCATACATCTCCCTTCTGAAAAACCTGATGGAGAGGCTATATCACTGCTCATTCTAGTTACCACAGCATGCACTCCAGAGCCACAAGAAACATTCTGAAAATTGCATTGAGGTCTGAAGCTATTCTTTCCTAAACTTTTTATCTACTCTTCTTTGACAAGTATCAGACTTGTGTCATGATCTGAAGACACTCCTCTTTTCTCTGCCCCCTCCTGCTTTATCCTTCACAGGTGTTCCCCCAATAAATTATCCAATGTCTAATCCCATCATGGCATCTTCTTTGGTCCTATTCTTGGAGGACTAAAACTGACACACAAGCACACTGAAGAATTTCTAGTCTAAGAGAAGTAGAAGACATAAAAATACATGACTATAAAGTAATTCTTTAAGTATCATAAAAATTATAAGGACAGATTGTTTGGGCAACAAAGAGATGTCATTCTGAGGAGTCAGGAAACAGTTAGCATTTGGACATGTTATTCATAGTTGCCTAAGGATGGATAAAAGTAAATATTGAATGTGGTTGGCTTGTTTCACTCTGCACCGCCTCAGTTATACCTACTTTCAGATTTCTTGTGCCTAAATTACACCTCAGGTCCAATTGATTAATCCTGGTGAGGAACACGTCAGAGAGAGTGAAACAGAAGCACAAGGCTTTCCAGGTACGATGAATAACATCCTCAAAAGTGAGAAGGTATGCAAGAGTGAAAGTGTCATGGAGAACAGTGAGAAATTCAGAGTACAAAGAGTGTAGTTTTTATTCTGGTATATTTTTTACCTACTTGGCTGTTCATTTACAACTCTAAGACTTGTCTTTTTCATCAGCCTGGTACCCATGACTTCAATGACCAGGTATATGGTGATGATTTGCATATCTACACTGTCAGTACAAATCTCTTCCCAAGCTCCAGCTGCCCCTGTGCTTCTCTGCCTGTGTATATTATAAGCAGATTAATTTTTCATGTCCCAAACAATTATCTGCCCCAACCTCTGCCTTCCTCATCTTACCAAAACAGTTAATCATTTGTCTTCATCTCAATGAACTTTTCTACCCAGCTGCACAGGTCAGAAGGCATCATCCTTCACTCTTTCTATTTTCCCATCATTCTGCTCCCCAGCCCAATATAGTAATTTACCAAGTGAAATTAATTGTCTCTTTAAATTCTTTCAAATCCATTCCTTTCCATACCCTAACGGTTACCGCCCCAGTACAAAATTCAGTTATTTCTCATATCAGTTGCCTCAAAATAGCATAATTGGTCCTCTGTCTCTGTCTTTCCCAGTTAAATATATATATATATATACACATTTATTTATTTATTTATTTATTTATTTATTTATTTATTTATTTATGCTGTGCTGGGTCTTAGTTGCAGCATGAAGGATCTTTGTTGTGGCATGCGGGATCTAGTTCCCTGACCAGGGATTGAACCCGGGCCTCCTGCATTGGGACTGCGAAGTCTTACCTACTGGGCAACCAGGGAAGTCCCATGTTCTTTCCCACTTTAATACTTGTTCTACACAGCTACAGAATCTAACATAGACATGTGATTGTATTAATGTCTCATTTAAAATTCTTTAGTGGATGGACTATAAAATATAAACTCCTTTTTTCTTATAAAAGATATTACATGTTTTTACATCTTTGAAAATTTTTGTCTTTATTATTTTTATTTCTCTCAATCTCATTTCAAAATACACATGTGAACACACACATACACACACACACATACACACACAACTCCAATCCTATTTATCAATCCCCAGGTTGTCTTTTCTTTGTTTTCTCTCTGTAATTTAACTTGTAATTCCCATTGATTGGACTGTCCTTTACACACTCTTTACAGGCCAACGCCTTAATCATCCTGAGAGAGCATGTCTTTCTTATCTAAATGCAAAAAATTCTCTCCGAAATTATCTACAGAAGATATGTGTTTTGTTTTGTTTTTGTTTTTGTTTTTTTGGCTGCCATTGGGTCTTAGTTGTGGCACATGGGATCTTCGTTGAGGCATGCAGGACCTTCCGTTGCGGTGAGGGCCCTTCATTGCGGGCTTCTCTCTAGTTGTGGCAAGCAGGTTTTCTCTCTTTAGTTGTGGCACACGGGCTCCAGAGTGCATGGGCTTGTAGTTGTGTCGAGTGGGCTTAGTTGTCCCCACAGCATGTGAGATCTTAGTTCCCCAATCAGGGATCAAACCTGCATCCCCTGCATTGGAAGGCAGATTCTTTACCACTGGACCATCAGGGAAGTCCCAGATGTGTTTTTTTACTGATATTTGTGAATGTGTGTGTGGCTTCTTGGCTGTGGATAACAATGCCTACACAAACACAAAATCCTCAGGGTTAACTCTCAGAGCACCACTGCCAGCAGTCATCATAAAATGTCATCAAGTTAAGCTAGGTGATAACCGATATAAAGAAAGAAATAAAAGGAAAGTGAAATGTAAAGTCAACCCTGACTCCTAAAATAATTTCCTATCACAGTGAGATTCCTATGTATAGATGTTTTTAGATGTGTGCCACCTTAAAAAGAAAATCTAGACAGTTTTTACACTAAACATAGGATGAAAAACTGAAGCCTTTGGATATCAATAAACAGTTAAATGGGTGGTGAAAAATATACTGGGTTATTTTGTAGTGGGACACCAGCTGTAAAAAATAACAATTTGAGTCACTGTTGAGGTAGCAAATATAATGTAATAGCAGAGACAAGATGACAGTTTGATGTGAAAAAATCCATCAGCCCACATGGTTTGTGTGACATTGATTCTGTGGAGTGGCTCTAACCTATCTATCCAGTGGAAATTTTATGAACGCTTTGAGCTTTATGGATGGAATAGCAGAAATGAAAAAAACTAAATTATTTGGATTCATTCAATGATATATCAATTTTCAGCTTCCATGATTTATTAATGTAACAAGAATGCACAATCAAATACCAAATAATGTTGATACTATTCTGAGGTGAAAAATAAGCTTCTGTGGATCTTCAAAGCAACAGAGGACCTAAAATATTAGAAACATGCAGCATTCCTTCTACTTTTCACTAAATGTCCTGTTTTAAAAAGATTTCTGATACGGTTAGACAGTCCTCTAAATTTCAAATGGCTAAAAAGTATTTCCATTTGAAATCTCATTCATTGATTCAAAAACAATGTGATAAGTAATATGTTCCAAGCATGGGTGCTCTATATTAAGGATGGAAAAGTGAAAAAGACATAATTCTCATAGCAAGAACTAACCACTTATTGTGAGTACCAACAACTAAAATACAATGTCCTGTGATTGAGAGGTAATAAGTGCAGACCCAAAAAGCATGACCTCTGAAGCCAAAATGCTTAAGTTTGTATCCTGACATTTTTACCTGCTAACTATGTTGCTTTGTATAAATTACTCAAACTCTACATGCTTCTTTCACATTTATAAAATGGAAGAAAATATTAGTAGCCACCTCATAGGGTGTTAAGAGGATTAAATAAATGAATACTTGCAACCTGATGTAAACAAGGTCTAGCATATAATAACAAGGTATAATAGTAAAACACAAATGCCCCGTGTTGACATTTCACTGCAGAGCATCTCCACTAATAAGATTCTGGCTCCAGTTCTAGTTCTAATGCACTTGTGAAACACTAGAAACCAAATATAAATCAAATGTTATAAAGCAGCTCCAAGCCCCATGGCAGCAGAAGAACCTAAAGAAAAAAAGGCAGTGGAAGGAAAAGGGCAGGGAAGTTCTGCTTCTCCTCCCCTGAAAGATAGGCAAGCATTTTTCTTTCCTTACTCCTTGTCATGTTTACTGTATTAAAACTATAAATTTGGGAAAGGAAATACCTGACTACAAATACTGTACATACAGTAAAGCCTCAAGAGGTATTTTTATTTGTGTATATTTATATATATATATATATACACACACACATCTCACACCATTTACAGCACTACAACAATAAATGTCTCATGAGGATGTGTGCTTGCACACGCACATACAATTTTACTTGATATATGCACTATGTTGTCTTATGTAATATTTGATCATATGCTGTTTCCTTTTTTAATGTGTTCACAATTGCATTTGACTGGTTAGAGGGATTTTCCATCTAACCATTATTATTTCCCTTTCAAATTCCCCATCTGAATCAGTAACTTTACTGTATCTTACAAAAGGGACGATAAAAGTACTGTCTTTGATTGCCTTAAAAAAAAATAACAAGGTGCTCAATAATTGTTAGCTATGATTGATGTTTGCTTAAAAAGTTTAACAATAGTGGTTTAGAGGGGGAGATTTTTGAGCACAGGTGTAGGGCTGCCTGACTCTCGTTAGTGAGAAATAATTTGAAAATAATTCCAGGGAAATCACTGCTTCTCCTGGAATCTTGAAAAATGAACAGTAATTTCCCAGGATAATAGGGGAGCAGGCGTTTCAGCAGAGGGGACAATATGTACAAAGGTAAATAAATGAGAATTTGAAAAATAATGATAATTATAGTAGAAACTCTTATAAGGATATCCATTTAATCCATTTACCCTAATTAACTGATAACCTTCTCTCTATGAAAAAGTACTGAGTAGTACTAACAGATGTTAAAGGTGCATGAATAGGTAAATCACTCTAGTAATATACACGTACTTTTTCTTGCATTTTAAGTTGTGTCATGGAAAGCAGTTGGTTTTCTGTCTTTGTCACTTGCAATTATCATTGTAATTATGTAATTAACTTAAATAATACTTAAATCAACTGAGTTCAAAATAAATAGTTGTTATGATAAATAAATTAAATGATTTGCAAATAGTTGACAAAGGTGTGTAATTTTTAAAATTATTGTTAAATTGGGTGTGAAAGATAATACATATTGGAAAGTTAATCATAAACATCTAGAATAAATCTGGAAAACTGTTTTCAACATTTTTACCCTTCTTTAGAGAAATTAAAACTGGAAAATTAGATTATGATGAAAATTTAGAAGTAAGGCAATATCAAACTGCAATCAGCAATTCCATACACAAAGACAATGGCCCTATAGCAGATGTTGGCAAATGAATATTTATGTAAATGTTTCTATGTTAAAGTGCAATGTTTACAAACCCTATGTAAAATTTTTTAATTACTTCTTATTATTAGATATTTTAAATTAAACACTACGATCCCATCTCATTTACGATGGCACAGTTTTAGTTGTAACCTGGTTCGGTCAAAATATGTGCTTATTAAAAATTGGTGGAAAATTAAGCTGGAGATGTAAGCTAGGTTAAATTATAAAGTATCATCCATGCTTTTCTGAAAATTATCAGAACTTTATAAATACAGATTTATTGTTAATATTAAGCCAGTTTTGTGGATTTACAAATACTTTCATCAGTTGTCAAATTAGCCCTTCAATTTATGTGGTTTTGGAGGACAAATGTAATCATTCTCATTTTCTGAAGGATGAAACAAATTTTAGAGAATGTCTGAAGTAGAACACGTCTTTGGTTCATGTGGTCTTTTCATAAGTACTTGCTCTGTTCCTGTGATCCTACACATTTAAAAAATTCAGCTTATGAATCACCCACTGTGTGAGCTCTTCCCCATTGTGCCTGAGTTAGTCAATTATACCTCTATTTCCCTGCAGTATTGTTAAAGCATCTCTGTTAAGTCATACTGTAAGATAACTTCTTAGCCTTTTTTGAAACATATATCTCCCCCTTAGATCATGAGCTATTCAAAGGCACTCCAATATCTTGCACAATATGTTCCAAAACCAGACAATAAATGTTTGGCAAGGCTGGAAAAAGAAATAGATTAAACACTTCTAAATTACATGTTGTATTACCTTAGTCTTCTGCTCAAACACATCATGACTTCCTCGTTGTCTGCACAGGATAAAAACCAATTACATTTTCTCAAATTCTAGTCTAAATATAAAATGCCCCTCTAGGATTATCAGGCCAAATTTCTGGCTGTAACCCCAAGTGAAAGCCCTCATTTGAAGCAGGTTCATATCCTTGCTGCTTTCCTAATGTGTGTTGGGATCTCTGAGATTTTAGTTTGCAGCTTTTACTCATGACCTACATGTCAGTATCCTTAATAAGCCACTGTCCTTACCATTTTCTGTGTTTTCCCTTAAGCTTCTAGTCTATGGAGCTTAGCTGAACTCAACAGAGCTGAGCTGTCAGGTGTCAGAGTAGCTGATTAAGACAAGTCAAAATGAAAGTTAACAGTCAATCGTTGAACACACACTGAGACGCTAAAACAGAGGAAGTGCTGGCCCCTGCTCCCACCCACTTTCCCCCAGGAGGTGGAGATGGCCTCACAGCAGAGGGAGCCCAAAACAAAAGGATCCTGCAGTTTTGTGGAGGGGGGGCTGTTAGGGGTGGAAGAGAGGAAAGGGCTATGGGTGGAAAAGTGCTGAGTACTGAGTCAGAAGAGAAGAAGAGTGTCCTCAAGTTTCCCTCCCTTTACTCCAGCCATAAGGAGGTTTGGGCATAGTTGCCCTAGGAAGGTCGCCACAAAGTCCCCTCCAAATGAAGGCACTTGGGCTGGAAAGGCAGCTATGCATAAGAGCATGACTAACCAGGGGACTGAGTCCTAGACTGTACTCCCTTCAGAGACTGCAATGCACTGGCTGTGCATCAGTTCTGGTGTGGGGGGCAGCTTTCTCCCAGAGGCCCAATTCATAAAGGCTTTGTAATTGCCTATATCCAGGCACATATCACACATTGCATGCTGTGTGTATTTGGTGCTTGACTTCTCACCCTGTAATGTAGTATGTAATCCAACACTGCCTAACCTTGCATTTATCTCTTAAGCTCCGAGAGGGCAGGAGCATCTATTCTGTTTCCATTGTACTAATTCAAGTAAGATTTCTTGATTGACTTTAGGGAGCTCATACTTCCTATTTTCTATCAGTAAATTATGGAGTCAGAGAGACCAGAAACTTCTTCTCTGGAATACATACACACACACTCTCACACACACACACACACACACACACATACAGGATGGTGGTGAGTGTTACATTAACAAAAACTCTACATTTTGAATAGAATAAGTACCTAATAAGTGTTACTAGCCATAATGATTACCTATGAAATACAAATGTTAAAATATTAGGGAATAATATAATTCAGTGAATTTAGAAAGATAATAGGAAATGAACTAAAAATTACAGAAAGATATTTCACCTAAGTAATCAGAATTCTTAGTGCCTGTTGAATTTTCCATGCTCAATATCTTGAGCCTAGGAATAATTAGAAATTGTTTCTTTTTCACTGCATGACCATCAAATCTGAGAATATGCCTAACATCAAACATCATTAGATCAAAATTTGGGGAAAAGGTAATATTTCTTCATGCACATAAAGAAGACAGTGCAAAAAGAAAAGTGTCTTATTCTGGCAAACTGAAGTATGCTTAATGCTCTCAAGTCACCTGTCATTGATGAAATGCCTAAACAAGGACAGTTACCATAATGCAATCTATGCCGGTTTACAATTTCCAGTTGTGAATTCCCAAAGTGCTATTCAAGAGAAAAGAAGGTCTTTTGCTGTAATCAGTAAAAATAATGGTGCCTTCCTTATATGCAGGTTGTATATTATTTTACTTTAATTCCATAAGGAATTAATGAGCCCATATGTCTAGTGTCTGCTTTTCTCCTATCAGAACTCCCACAAAGAGGCATCCAGGGAAAGAAAAATGTATTTTATTTGCATTTATGAGATATTCTTCAGATAAAAGGAAAAACAGATGAAATCGATTGTTTTTGAAGTGGGGACTACCAGGGAGAGTTCACATGACAACAAATAGCCAGATATTGAATAGATTCCTCAATACATTGAACTGTAACATTGTTACACTAAAATGACAGAGTAGACATATTTGGGGGATTAATTACACAATCGATCTTATGTATTTAATTCCTTTATGGATATTTTTGTTGGATATGTAGACTTTTAATATAGAAGACTTTTGGTTCTGTTTTATTCTTAATTCAGTGTCATGTATAATGTTAGTCAGCTTTATTTTGAGGTTTTGATAGGTAAATAGAAAGCTTGCGTAAGTAAACTAAAGAACTCCATTATAAGAAGGTATCCTCTAGCTATCTTCCATTAAACTTTGTGCCTCAAGGAAAAGGCTTTTTCCCCCCCCACACAGTTGTTTTTTCAAGTGTCTAAAATAATTAAATATGGAATTTCATGTTGGCTCCCTTTCTATTACACCCTCATCCCTAAATATACTATGCAGCACCTCAAAATATCTAAAGAAAATGGCAAAACTTCTCAGACTTATAGACCTGCTTTTATTGATTTAGTCGTTCTTAATTCAGTTTTGTTTTATACCATTAAATGGTATCAAAACTTCAGAAATTATTTTTCTACATTAAATGTTATATGACATTTATTTCAAGCAAAGTTTTTATATCTATATAGATTTGACTGTGATTGTGAGATTTCTATGGGCATTCTTTCTTTTGTTATAATCTCCACAGCATCTATCACATCTATGGCAATAATCTGCATGTTGTAAATGCTTAATAAACTCTGATTTGTTTATAAGTAAGGTTGTATTCCTGATCTGACTAAAAATATTTCCTTAATGGTGCCATACTGTCCCTGAAATAACACTATCAAAAGTTTAGATTTATATTGGGTATCAGCTAAAATTTTTACAACTCAAAGCCTCATTTTATCTACTGGGGATTAGTGTATGATTCATCTCATACAAGCTGAATTTATCATCATGTATTTTGCTCTTTTCAAATTGCCCAAGTGTTTTAGAGGAAAACTGACATATCAGTGTAATTCTTAAAGAAACAAAACTAAAAATAGTCTTGTCAACTTAACAAGGTTCTTTTAAAGACCTTTTTAAGTGCTGAATTACTGCAAACTAATTTTATGATGGATGAAACCATCACATCAAATAAAGAAAATCATTTTTTTACCTTTGACAGAAATTCCTTTTAAGTTCTTATCTAGTGAAAAGAAACTCAGTGAACATAACATATATCCATCAGTTCTACTTTCTGAAAAACTAAACCTAAGATATTTAGAAAAATCATTTTAAAGATCAGGGATATGTAAGATCAGATTTCAAGAGAGTATTTGGTTTGGCACTGAAAGGCAATTGAGTTACTAGTAACATCACTCTGGTTAGTTGGAAGGGAATTAGAACTTTCCACTCCCATGATTTGTGACAAAAAAGAGAGCTAGGCCTGATGTACAGCAAGTATGAATCAATTGGGGCAGTTTAGGTATGTGTTTTGGTTTGGTCAGTGTCTATGCTGAACTGGTTTCTAAAAACACTTTTGATATAAACCCTCTCCAGGGAAAATAAAGTGCATTTGCTAGATTTTTTTTTGCACTTGTGCGAGGAATAATCTCTTGTTATTATATTAAAAATATAGGATTTCCTTCCCTTTAAAGTTTAAGCTTCTGGTTTCATGAGTTCTAACTTCTTTTCTTTACTCATCTCTTCTGACACAGTGTTCAAATCAATTTTCCAAAATTACAGGTAGACATCAGAAGTACAAGGAGATTCTTCTCATAATTGTAATGGGATCATGAGGGTAAAGTTATGTTCAAGTTACTTAAGTTATAGGTATACCTTCTTTACCTACCCAATTACCATGATGTAAGTAATGGTGTGAGTAATTCTAAGTACTCTCAGAATCTTGTTTGGAAGTGTAGAGCATGTGTGGATTATTCCTTAGGTCACTTTGCATCCTTTGTTAATTTAAATAGTATCCCACTGTCACTCTCAGCCCATCACTCAAGCTTTTCCTCTAAACGACCTAGAATAGCCAAAACAATACTGAATAAGAAGAGTTGGAGGACTCACTACTACATTTCAAGATTTACTAGAAAGCTTCAACAATCAAGACAGCATACTGTTTGCAAAAGAATCAACACATATATCAGAGGAACAGAATAGAGAGCCCAGAAATAGACCCACAAGAATACAGTCAACTGGTCCTTGGTAGAGACTCAAAAGCAATTCAAGGTAGAAAGGATGATCTTTTTAAAAAATGAAGCTAGAACAATTGGACATTCATATGTTAAAAAAAAAATGAACCTAGACCCATAACATAGACGTTTCATAAAGTTGAACTCAAAATGGATTATAAACCCAAATGTAAAACACAAAATTAAAAATTACTAGAAGGAAACATAGAAAATATCTAGGTGGCCATAGGTTTAGAAGTGAGTTTTTAAATACAAACAATTTAAAATGAGTTAGACATTATTAAAATTAAAGACTTCTGATGTGAGAAATACACTTTAAAAATATAATAACAAGTCACAGTCTGTAAGAAAGTATTTGCAACAAAACGCATTTTTGATAAAGTAATTGTACCCAAAATATACAAAGAACTCTTAAGTGGAATCTAGAAAAATGGTATAGATGATCTTATTTGCAAAGCAGAAATAGAGATACAGATGTAGAGAACAAATGTATGGATTCCAAGGGAGAAAGGGGAGGAGGAATTGGGAGATTGGGATTGACATATATATATACTACTGATACTATGTATAAAATAGTTAACTAATAAGAATATACTGTATAACACAGGGAACTCTACTTAACACACTGTAGTGACCTAAATGGGAAGGAAATCCAAAAAAGAGGGGATGTATGTATATGTATAATTGATTTATTTTGCTGCACAACAGAAACTCACACAACTTTGTAAAGCAACTATACTCCAATAAAAATTAATTTAATAAAAAAGAAGCTCAGGGCTTCCCTGGTGGTGCAGTGGTTGAGGATCTGCCTGCCGATGTGGGGGACACGGGTTCGTGCCCCGGTCCGGGAAGGTACCACATGCTGCGGAGCGGCTGGGCCCGTGAGCCATGGCCGCTGAGCCTGCGCGTCCAGAGCCTGTGCTCCACAACGGGAGAGGCTGCAGCAGTGAGAGGCCCGCGAAACGCAAAAAAAAAAAAAAAAAAAAAAAAAAATTAAAAAAAAAAGCTCAGCAATAAAAAACAAACAACTCAATTAAAATATGGACAAAAGACCTAAACAGATACTTCACCAAATAAGATATATAAATGGCAAATAAACATATGAAGAAATGCTTAACAGCATTTATCATCAGGGAATTGCAAATAAAAGAATGGGATGTCACTACACGCTGATTAGAATCATTAAAGTACAAAAATAAAAATAAAACATGAAGATAGCAATAGCTGGGAAGGATGCAGTACAAGAAATTTCATTCATTGCTGATAGAAATGCAAAGTCGTAAGCCACTGTTGATGATAGGTGGACAGTTTATTACAAAGCTAAGCATAGTCTCTCTTTTTTTTTCTTTTGGCCAAGCCATGCAGCATTCAAGATCTTAGTTCCCCAACCAGGGATTGAACCCAGGCCCTTGGCAGTGAGAGTGCGGGGTCCTAACCAAAGGGAATTCCCAAAGCTAAGCAGAGTCTTAACATGCAATCCTCCTAAGTATTTATCCAGCCAATTTGAAAACTTGTATCCACATAAAAATCTGCACACAAATGTTTATAGCATTTTTAATCCCCATAAACTGCAAGCAACCAAGATGCCCTTCAATAAGCGAGTGGATAAACAAACTGAGGTATATCTGAATAGAAAGAATATTATTTAATGAAAAACAAAAATGAACCATCAAGCTGTGAAAATACACAGATGAATCTTTAATGACTATTAAGTGAAAGAAGCCAATCTGAAAAAGTTACACACTGTATGATCCCAATTATATGATATTCTGGAAAAGGCAAATCTGTATTGAGCATAAAAAGATAGTGGTTACCCAAGGTTTAGAGATAGGAGAGTGAAGATTGAATAGATGAAGCACAGGAGAATTTTTAGGGTCCTGAAATTATCCTCCATGACAATGTAATGGTAGATATATGATACTATGGTATATTAAAAGCCAATAACATTATAGCGCAAAGAGTACATTGTGTTGTATGAAAATTCCAATAGAAGTAATTTTTTAATTTTAATTTTATTGGAGTATTGTTGATTTACAATGTTGTGTTAGTTTTAGGTGTACAGCTAAGTGGTTCAATTATATATGTATATATATATATATATATACACACACACACACACATATATTCACTCATTTTTAGATTCTTTTCTCTTATAAGCTATCACAGAATATTGAGTAGTGTTCCCTGTGCTATACAGTAGGTCCTTGTTGGTTATCTATCTTATATATAGTAGTGTGTGTATGTTCATTTCAGGCTCCTGATTTATCCCTCCCCCACCTCCACATTTCCACTTTGGTAACCATAAGTTTGTTTTTGACATCTGTAAGTCTGTTTCTGTTTTGTAAATAAGTTCATTTGTATCATTTTTTTTAGAAATTAGATTCCACATATGAGTTATATCATATGATATTTGTCTTCCTCTTTCTGACTTACTTCACTTATTATGATAATCTCTAGGTCTATCCATGTTCCTGCAAATGGCATTATTTCATTATATTTTTAGGGCTGAGTAATATTCCATTGTATATATGTACCACATCTTCTTTATCCATTCCTCCATCCATGGACATTTAGGTTGCTTCCATGTCTTGGTTATTGTACATAGTGCTGCAATGAACACTGGGGTGCATGTATCTTTTGGGATTATGGTTTTCTCAGGATATATGCCCTGAAGTGGGATTGTTGGATCACATGGTAGATCTATTTTTAGTTTTATAAGGAATCTCCATAGTGGTTGTATCAATTTACATTCCCAACAGCACTGTAAGAGGGTTCCCTTTTCTCCACACCCTCTCCAGCATTTATTGTTTGTAGATTTTTGATGATGGCCATTCTGACTGGTGTGAGGTGATAACTCATTGTAGTTTTGATTTGCATTTCTCTGATAATTAGTGATGTTGAGCATCTTTTCATGTGTTTTTGGCCATCTGTATGTCTTCTTTGGAGAAATGCCTATTTAGATCTTCTGCCCATTTTTGGATTGGGTTGTTTGGTTTTTGACATAGAGCTGCATGGGCTGCTTGTAAATTCTGGAGATTAATCCCTTGTCAGTCACTTCATTTGCAAATATCTTCTCCATTCTGTGGGTTGTATTTTTGTTTTGTTTACGGTTTCCTTTGCTGTGCAAAAGCTTTTAAGTTTAATTAGACCCCATTTGTTTGTTTTTGTTTTTATTTTCCTTACTCTAGTATGTGGATCAAAAAAGATCTTGCTGCGATTTATGTCAAAGAGTTTTCTGCCTATGTTTTCCTCTGTTTTATAGTGTCCAGACTTACATTTAGGGCTTTAATCCATTTTGAGTTTATTTTTGTTTATGGCATGAGGAATTGTCCTAGTTTCATTGATATACGTGTAGCTGTCCAGCTTTCCCAACACCAATTGCTGAAGAGACTGTCTTTTCCCCATTGTATATTCTTGCCTCCTTTGTCAGAGATTAATTGACCATAGGTTCATGGGTTTATTTCTGGGTTTTCTATCCTGTTCCATTGATTTATATTTCTGTTTTTGTGCCAGTATCATACCATTTTGATTACTGTAGCTGTGTAGTATAGTCTGAAGTCAGGAAGACTGATTCCTCCAGTTCTGTTCTTCTTTTTCAAGATTGTTTTGACTCTTCAGGTTTTTTGTATCTCCACACAAATTTAAAAATTTTTTGTTCTAGTTCTGTGAAAAATGATGCCATTGGTAATTTGACAGGGATTGCATTGAACCTGTAGATTACTTTGGGTAATATAGTCATTTTGACAATATTGATCCTTCCAATCCAAGAACACGGTATGTCTTTCCATCTGTTTAAGATATGTTCAATTTCTTTCATCAGTGTCATATGGTTTTCAGAGTACAGGTTTTTTGTCTCCTTAGGTAGGTTTATTCCTAGGTATTTTATTCTTTTTGACTCAGTGGTAAATGGGATTGTTTCATTAATTTCTCTTTCTGATCTTTTAATTATTAGTATATAGGAATGCAAGAGATTTCTGTGTATTAATTTTGTACCCTACAACTTTACTGAATTTATTGATGAGGTCTAGTAGTTTTCTGGTAGCATCTTTAGGATTTTCTAAAATATGTATAATATGTCATCTGCAAACAGTGTCAATAGAGGTAAGTTAAGAGTTAGGGGAATACCCATATGGAAGGCAGAATGTGACGATGCAATCTAATTTTATTATAAACAAATGACACAACCTCACTAGAAGTGATAGGTGGGGAGAAAGGTGCTGACCTAAGTGATTTTAGAAACTAACAGGGCCTGAAAAAATAAAAGTAAAAGAGTCTGTATATAAGCAGAGTTATATAAGCAGAGTTAAAGTGAGTTCAGGCTAACAATTCTGATACTACTCTACAGAAATATTAGAATCAGATAATTAAGTAAATGTGTGGCAGAAGTTGAGAACCAAGTTCTCCCTAGTGGACTGGAAGTTTACAAAGAGTGAGGGGAGGAGGTAGAAATGAACTATGTGGAAATGGATTAGAATGAGAGACAGCCATATGAACTCTTGGTCAGCTTACACAGATACAGAGAGTTATATAGAGAAATATTTATATATATTTGTATATAACTAGTTTGGTATACGCACAGGTATTTCTTAACTATGTCATTGGAGAGGGCTTAGAAACAGTGACATCCATAACAATGAACATACCTAGTACCCAGAACTCTGTTTCTATTACCATTTTCAAAGAAAAGAAACCTAGGCTCCTTGGAGAAATGACTAATTTTAAAATTGGGGCAGGAAAAATATAAGGTGAACCTCAACATCTTATAATGCCAGAAAAGAAAGAAGTGCAAAAACACTTCCTTCTGCAGACACATTTTGATGGAGCTGTATTAAAGGGACACAGGAGCCAAATGAAAGAGTTCTCAAAGGTCAAAGCTGACATAATCTGCATAAATAAATAAATAAAGAAGTATTGAATTATAATCCAAATAATAAATATCCATGAGTCCACAATGATTTAAAGAAATGATTGAATAAATAAATAAGTAAATAATATGGTAGAAGAGAAAAATCCCTTGCCAAAGAATTTCAAATAACTTATGTAAATATTCCACCGTCTTGGATGTAGAGTATGACTCCATACTCTAAGTTTGAGGTGAATAGAGTGATTTCTTTCTAAGAGTACTGTAAAGTGGGAATAAAAAATATATATCTTGACAGTAAAGGACCTGACAAATACTGCCACGGCAAGGTGATTGATTTCAACATCAACAGTGATAAGTCATGTTGAAAGTTTGTGCCATTTATATGATGTGATAAAAAGGTATTTTACCTCTGTGGTCTATCTTTCACAAACCCATAAACACAGTCTAACCATGACAAGCCTTCTACAAAGCATCTAATGAGTACTCTTCAAAGCTGTCAAGGTCATCAATAACATAGGCACATTCTGAGAAACTGTCACAATCAAGTCTAACCTAAAGACATGGTTATTAAATACGATGTGGTATCCTGGATGGGATACTGAAACCAAAAGGATACTGAGTACAAACTAAAGGAAATCTGAATAATAACGTATATAATTCAGCTAATAAGAATGTATCAATATTGGTTTATCAATTGTAACTAATACACTAGACTAATGTTAGATATTAATAAAAGGTGAAACTGGGTTTGGGTTTAATTAAGATAAAACTTTGTACTATCTTAACAAATTTTCTGTATATCTAAAATTGTTTAAAGAAAAAAGTTATTTTAAAAACCTAATAAGTACATGAAAAATCCATTATTTATCCTGCTCTCCCTCTATAACCTGTGCTTTAGAGTAGCCAAATTGTTGATAAGGAAAAGTTTCTTTTTATAGAATGACCCCAGATTTTCAATAAAGTAGGAAATATAAAATGAAAATATCACCATTTTGTAATACTTAATGAAACAGTAGATGTAATGATAACCAGTGTCTGTTAATAGAGTTGTCCTTTGGTATCCAGGGGGATTGGTTCCAGGACCCCCGTAGATACCAAAATCCATGGATGTTCAGGTCCCCTATATAAAATGGTGTAGTATTTACATATAACCTACACACATCCTCCCATACACTTTAAATCATCTCTAGATTACAAATAATACCAAATACAATGCAAATGTTATGTAAATAGTTGTAAATATAGTGTAAATGCTATGTAAATAGTTCTTGTGCACAGCAAATTCAAGTTTTGCTTTTTGGAACTTTCTGGAATTTTTTTTCAAATATTTTCCATGCATATTTGGTTGAATCCACAGATGTGGAACCTGAGAATATAGAGTGCTGACTATCTCAAAAAGAGAATTAGTCAATTACTATGTAGCTCCTAATAAAATTATCACCACCTAGAGTTATTCTTAACCAAAAATTGAAAAAAAAAAACACAACCCAATGTCGAAGAAATAATTTATGGACAATATAGCAGATCTAAATACAAATTTATAAAGAAAAAATAATAAATATATTCTTATATAAAATATTTATGAAAACGTACAAAATATTTATGAAATATGGAGATATAAGACTGAGGTAAATTAAAGCATGAGGATGCAGTTAAAAATTTTCAGGTTGTGAGGACTCTATGAAAAACATTACCTAACTTCTTCAACAAAATGTTCAAGGGGAACAAAAGTTATCAAGGAGAAATCTATAGAATAAAATAATTTTGGAGATACATTAACCAACTGCAATGTTTAAAATATATGGAATCATGATTCAAACAAACAAGTCTAAACCATAAATAAATAAACATACATAGCGAAAAAACCACACATGCACACATTTATGAAACAATTAAGTTTGAGCACTAACTAGATATTTGATGATATTAAGTTGAACTATAGGTCAAAAATGTTGAAATATCTGAGATTTCGTGCCAAATATCCAATTAGCGTTGAATTGTTTTAAAAACCTCAGTTTCTTAGGAGCCATAATAATATGGTGGCTCATTTTTTAAAAATAGAATTCTTAGTATAAATATATATTATAAAATATTGCAGATAAAATGATATGACAATAATTATTGACATTTTAGGATGTATTTTACAAATGTATAAACTTTCTCAAAATTATAAGTTTAAAAATGAATGAATCTATATATAAGTCCCTGGGAGCCCTTTTAATATTTTATAAACACACTTTGCTACTTTTAACTACCATAGCATAATAATTGACTCTGATTATAATAGAATCTGACTTCTGTATAAATTGATTATTAAAAATAATTTAATGAATTCACAAGCATATTTTATACACACAGACACACACATAGACACAAAAGTGGTGTAGACAAGAAGGCATATGCTATTTACCTTTGATTTGCTCTAACAAAGTAGGAAAGATTCTAGAAAAATCATAAATGTAAGTGTGCAAAAATTCTTATAATTCAGTGATTCTTCTTTAAATATCTGCTTGTATTCTTTTTGTCATTTGACTTCCTCTGTGTCAACATATATCAAGAATACAATACTATTATTTATTATAAGAAATTATCTTTTCCTAATATTTATTCTTCTCCCCTACCTATCTGACTCATGCCTTTTCATGTTCCCTTTGACATCTTTTTTTTTATTAGTTTCTTAAACATTGGTGCTCTCCAGCATTGTAGTCTAAGATCCTTCCCTTTTTATGGTCTGGTCCCCCAGGCTCAATATCTAGTAATTTCCTGCATAGTTAATAACTACCAATAAGCTAAGGGATCTCAAATCCATATCACAAGCACAAATGTTGTTCCTGATTTTTAAACTTACCTAAATAGCATCTCTACTTCAGTTGTCCTTGGAAACTACTAACATTTGTTCCATATCTTATCACCTTATTGTTGGAGAAATCCAAGGTAAATAAGTTCTTCTCTACCAAAAAAACAGTGTCTTTACTAGCCCTGAAATAAAACCTATTATCTAAAACAATTATTTTCTTAAATGTACTGGGGGCAAGGAGGAACCAATTAGCAATACTCATTAAAAAGCACAGTGTTCAAATCATTTTAGTAAATATTATTGTACATAATAAATTCTCTCTTTGTACTTTATAATGACCATCAACATAGCAGAATCTCAGAAAAATCTTGTAGAAAAAAGTAGTTTAGTTGTTTAACTCAGTGTTTTCCAGTCTTAACCACATACTATTTTCCAGTAATATAACACATTTTCAAGTCTAAGAAATTGGGATTTTGTGGACCACCCACTAGGAAACCCTTGCCTGGACTTAAACCCTCATTTGAAAGGACCTCCACAGAGAAGCTGATTAACCTCTACCGTCTGTGTTGTGCTTCCGTTGGTGGTGGCAGACACAGGTAAAATCTTTGATATTTCAAGTGGAAAATGGTTGGGGCTTGATTGGAAAGCAATTGGGTTCTGCTGTTATTTAACTGGAAGGTTCAAATGAATTCTGCCTCTGCCAATTTTTATAAGACATTTGTTTTATGAAACAAAATAAAATGTAACAAACATTTAAATTTATTTTTAAATGTCAAAAAATGAAAAAGAATCTTCATACAAGTAAAAATGTGGAAAAATAGGTGATCTGCCTTTATTAACCTAAAATAAATATTTAAAAATTTTTCTGGGCTTCCCTGGTGGCGCAGTGGTTGAGAGTCCGCCTGCCGATGCAGGGGACACGGGTTCGTTCCCCGTTCTGGGAAGATCCCACATGCCGCAGAGCGGCTAGGCCCGTGAGCCATGGCTGCTGAGCCTGCGCATCCGGAGCCTGTGCTCTGCAAGGGGAGAGGCCACAACAGTGAGAGGCCCGCCTACCGCAAAAAAAAAAAAAAAAAAAAAAAAAAAAAAAAAAAATTTTTTCTTAGATACTACATTAAATGAGGATTTTTTTAATCTGCTTTTGTCTTATTACTTTATTTTTTGCTTTTTCATGGGAAGTTAGACTTATGAAATATAATTTTACATGCCTTTCATTTTAAGGATAACAGCCAATTTTCCCCCTTGGAAGGTAAGTAGAGAGGAAAAACTGAAGCAACAAAACTGTTTAAAAAGAAGCATTGGGCCTCCCTGGTGGTGCAGTGGTTGAGAGTCTGCCTGCCGATGCAGGGCACGTGGGCTCGTGCCCCGGTCCGGGAGGATCCCACATGCCACGGAGCGGCTGGGCCCGTGAGCCATGGCCGCTGAGCCTGTGCGTCCGGAGCCTGTACTCCACAATGGGAGAGGCCACAACAGTGAGAGGCCCACGTACCACAAAAAAAAAAAAAGAAGCATCATTTCCTGGACTCATAGTGTAAACTTATTTTTTGTTTTGATTTCTAATGTAGTTTCACTTTGTAGATATGGATATTTGCATATTAGAATAGCAGTGTTAAAAGAGATTTTTTTTCTAAAACTAATTACTTGTGCTTATTACTGTCACATCAACACTATTTTGCCACAAGAAAATTCCCAAGATTTTCCTCAATAATTTCTTTTGCATTTAGTCAAAATTTTCCAATTTCCTAACATTACAGGAATGAATGGGAGCAAACCATAAAAACTACTGGGATTACTGAAGATATATATCACATTTCATAAAAGTATAAGTGGTTACAGTTAAAGTTTCACATAAAAGCTAGATCAAATAATTCAGTTGCATAGAAAAGAAAACAATTTAAAAGTCTCATATGAAAAATGTTACTTATTCCTGTTAAAGAGGATACATCCATATCTGTGATGAGGTGAGAACTCTCCCAGCATTAAACCCCACAGTGAAAATATTTTTAAACTGCTACACCTAGAAAATTTATCATTACTTTTATTTTCCATTAGCGTTCCCATGGAAACTTGAAGAGACAGTGATAAAAAGGAACAAGATAAAGAGTAAGAATAGAAAAAGAACATTTATCGTATATGATACATGCTTTAGAAGGATGTGGTGACAGCATCTAAAGATGTTATGGTGACACCATTTTGGGTGACACTTTAAGACTGAAGAAAATCAGAACCACCAGGTGGATGCTATTTAACACATAACACCTTATGTTTTCTAGTCTGAATAATTTGAAAAAGGTAAAACAAGACAGGTGGTTAAATAAAAACGGAACAGTAGAGTTTCCTGTCACTGAAAACTACACATTTTCCAATGTGTAACAATATTTATTTAAATGTAGATGAAATAATTTAAACTTGTTAATAACAGAGAATTGTTTATTTGTATCTTTCAGATTCGGGCCATACTATTGGTTTGGACAAAAGGTTCGTTCGTTTTTTCCATAACTTACCAAAAACCCAAACGAACTTTTTGGCCAACCCAATATATTATAGATAATTAGAAAAGAAGTAAAATAAATACCATACCAATGGTTTATGAAAAATTTCAAAACCCCTTTATCCTTATTAGACTTATTATCTAACTCTTAAACCTTATCACTTATTACCTTCAAGTTCCAGTTTCATCTGTGCCAAAGTGGAACAGCATCACTTCCTGTCTGTAACCATTTATCTCCACCCGAGCCTTGTCCTCAGGAAGACCATAAGCCTTATGCTGAGCAGAGAACATGATTGTCTAAATACAGTAATGTGAGAGGGCAATGGCAGCTCTCTTGACCATAAAACCCCATAAATTTACTTTTGACTTAGAGATTCTATGTTATATTAATTTTTAGGGTATTCAGAAAAATATATTTGTACCATGTCAACCACATGATAAGCACTGTATTATTTACTGAAGATCGTGTTGTAAGAAATGAGTATGCCTTCCAACTCTCACAAGGAACTTAAAGCATATTGAGGGAGATGAGCATTGAACAAAAAGTAATTCCACAAATATTTAATTAGTAAGAGATATGAAAGAAAAGTTTGAGTTATGACAAAAGCTTTTATCAGGGCAATTTAACTTACTCTGAAGGGCAAGGAAGGCTTACTTGAAGAAATGATATTTGATCTCTCTTCTGAAGATAGAAGGGAGTTAGCTAGGATCTGGGGGGAGGGATTTTTTTTTGTCTGCCTGCTTTGTGAAGCATGGCATTCTTTTAATGGAGACTAAACCTACTCCTAATTGAAAGTAAGGTATTCACTTCAAATATTCTTGAGAGAGATAACAAAAGTGACTTTAAATGCAATTGAGGAATAAATACATAATTGATATTTGATCTTTTAGAGGGAAAACAAGTAGATTTTGATGGTGGAGTTTGGAGTGAAAGACAGAACCTTGGTTGAAAAAAAAAAGAAGGAACAAAGTTAGAAAGAGAGAAAGATGCAGACATTCAATTGTGCTTACTCTAGTAAACAGTAAGCTAGGTATTGCATTGAGGATACTTATGTTACCAAGCAAGGGCTCATGTGTCCACAGCAGAAAAAGTCAAACTCTTGAAACTGAGCAGGACCCTGTGGGGCCCTCCTGGGTACAAATCCTTTCCCTGTCCCCCATTTCTTGTTTGTAGGAAATAGGTTTCATTCAGCCCCCTTGACCTTTCCTGAGTTCCAAAGGGCAGATTCAAACACTTGCTTATCAGGGAAGGGAAGGAATGTGGAAACAAAGGAAGAGCAGTCAAGAAACAATAAGAATGCAGCAATGGGGCAGGGTCCTGGTTCCTCCTCAAGGAATATATATAACAATATTTTTCAGTTCTTCTGTAGGAACCTAAGTCCCCACCCAGGTGGAGGATGGTAACTTCAGGTTGAACATAAGATTCCTAGGACATCACTCTATTATTTCACTACCAAGCAATCAGAAGAAAGTCTGCACACAATAGAAGATAACAAAGACTTTGACCCCCTCCCCTCAAATAATTCTCCTTTTAAAACCTTTCATGGTTGAGCAGAATTTTCAGAGTTGGTTTTTGGACGGTAGTCCACCTTCTTCCCAGGTTGCCCACCTCCTAAATAAAGCAACTTTTCCTTTCCAACCAATACTCATCTCTCATCTTTTGAGTGGTGAGCAGCTGAACCTGAGTTTAGTAACACTCTGACAGTGGGTTTTTGTAGCAAATGAAGGGTTTACTTGCAGGGCACCAAGCAAGGAGAATGGGCACCTCATGCTCAAAAGACCCAAACTCTCTGGTGACTTTCAGGCAGAATTTTTAAAGACAGTATCAGGAGAGAGGGTCATAGGATGTGTGACTTTCTTCTGACTGGTTGGTGGTGAGGTAACAGGGTACTGTTTCAGGAATCTCAACTTTCTGTTTCCAACCAGTCTGGGGTCTTTGTGCTTGGGGTCAGCATATGATCACCATCCTCCACCTGGGGCTGGGAGGTAGTGTCTTAGTTTCTCTAAAACAACTCAAAGATATGCATCATATTGTTATCTATATCTTTTCTGGAGGAACTAGGAGTCCTGTGACTCTATTGTCCTAATCATTAACTGCCTGTGCCTGCTCTTTGTAACTCCAGGAAGGCCTAGGAGACTAAAGCTTTTTTTTCTACAAACAAGAAACAAGGGACACAGAGGGGCTTTTGTACCCAGGAAAGCCCTGCAGGGTCCTGCTTGGTTTCAATCACCCCTTTTCTTTGATACTCATCAATGCTGAGGGGAACAGGGGCAGTTCAAGAAAAGAAATAAGGGACTTCCTTAGTGGTCCAGTGGTAAAGAATCCAACTTCCAATGCAAGGGACGCACGTTCGATCCCTGGTCGGGGAACAAAGATCCCACATGCTGCGGGGCAGCTAATCCCGCTCGACACAACTAGAACCCACACACCCTGGAGCCTGTGCGCCACAACTAGAGAGAGAAAAACCTGCAGGCCACAACTAGAGAGAGAAGCCCATGCACCACAACTAGACAGAAGCCTGCGTGCCGCAGCGAAAGATCCTGCGTGCCTCAACAAAGAGATCTCCTGTGCCACTACTAAGACCCAACACAACCAATAAATAAACAAATAAATAAAATTTTAAAAAAGAGAAGCTTTAAAAAAAAAAAAAAGAACTGAAGTTTTGGGTATAGAGGTTAATAATAAACTCAGTAAGGAAACTCAGTTTTAGGGGGACTTAGTTTCATTTACTCACCATAGAGAAGTTTATAGCTCTCAGGTGTCTTAGAATCTACTGGGAGGTTGGTAATATGGTAAGTGCAAACAAAGAGGATTGAGCAGGATGACAAAAGAACCAAAAAGGAGAAACTCACAACTCTGCCCAGGAGAAAAGGAAGATTCCTGGAATAGAGATCCTCTCAGCTGGGCTTTGACATAAATGCTGAGGATGTTCATGATGAAATTTGCCTACTCTGAGTTTTCCTAGTATTGATCCAAAGTACCCTCTCTCTCTCTCTTTTTAACCTACTTCTCTAGCAGGTTCTGTGGGAACATGGCCACCTAGAGTGATGATTTAATCAATCATGCCTATGTAATGAAGCCTCCATTAAAAAGTCAAAAGGAGGAGTTCAGAACACTTCCACATGCCACCATGCCAGGCCCCAAACTCCATGAGGATAGAAGCCCCATTGTTTGTTCACCTTATTTATTTCTTCATCTGGCTATTGATTCAAATCCTTTAATATCCTTTGTAGTGAACAAATAATCTAGTGAATAAACAGTTTTCCTTAGTTCTGTGAGCAGTTCTAGCAAATTAATCAAACCCAAGGAGGGTGTTGTGGCATCCTCCAATCTATAGCCAGTGGCTCAGAAGCACAGGTTAACAAGGTGGCTTTGTGATTGGCATCTGAAGTGGAAGCTGTCTTATAAAACTGAGCCCTTAACCTGTGGAATCTGGTGGTATTTCCAGGTAGAGAGTGTCAAAATTGAGTTGAATCATAGGACACGCAGCTGGTGTCACAGCATCGCTTGATTGTGCGAGGGCCCCCTCTCCACACTGAAAGAGGTGAAGAAACAATAAAGCCCAATCAATATGCTACTTGGAGGTAGTGAAAAAATACTACACTTGGGGATACAGATGAGCAACTATTAACTACAATAGAGAGTGAGATAATTATGACAGTGGAAGTACGGTGTTACTGTAGTTTTAGAAAGGCTTACAGCATCCGAAATGGATTCCTAAATGAAGTGATAGCTAGCCTAGGATTTGAAACAAAGTTAAAAACCTTGAGTTAGGCAGACAAAGATTGTTGTGAGAGTCAGGGAAAACGATGCTGTAAGTGAAGGGAATAGGATGGGCCAAGGCCAGCAGTGCAGGAGCATAAGATGTTAGGGTAACTACAAAAGGCTGGTGAATGTGGAGTTGTAGAAGTCAACAGGTGGGTAAGAAGGAGAGGAGTGAAATGGCGTTAAATAGGATAAAATAGCTTCAAAGCCTTGTAAACCACATTAACAAACTGGAATCCATACTGCAGTAATGTGGAATCACTCAAGTGATTACTAAAGTTATGGAATGCTTCAATCATATTTAAATCTTACAACCACAACTCTGGCTGCAGGGTGGAGCACTGTTTGGTGGGAAGATCAATTTGGCCAGGAGTCCAAATGACATTGCTGAATGGCTCGAACTGTGGGAAAGGTGTTGCGATGGAGAAAAAAAAAATTGATTTATAGTCCTCATAAGCTTTAGGTTTAATTTATCCTTATATGAATTTACATATATGAGGAGAATACTTATTATGTTTCAGAAATTGTAAAAATTCTTGATAGCCTTATAACAGCAAACTATTTCAGGCTCCTTTTCTCAACTGTAAATTGGGATTCTACTACTAATATTAATGTAAATAGTACTTGTTTTGCTCTTAGGATATCATAGAGGAGCTCATATTTAAACACTTTCTCGAAGTATAGTTAAGACATGGATATACCCAGAATAAGGGTATGACCTGAATTTTCCTGGCAAAAGAGAAGTTTCAGCACAAATAATATGCAAACATTGAATATGAAAGGGATACTACAACCTAGGGACTATCAGTGAAATTACTGTGACACAGATTAGAAAAGTATATGAGGCCAGTTTGTAGATAATCTTGATATCAGCCAGAAATTTTTCATTTAATCTTATAGACAAATAGTAATCAGTGGATTTCGTGAGAAAAGCATATAGTGTGCTACTGCAGAAGAAATGGCATTTCAGTTTTACACAGAGACAGATGAACTAGAAGTAGAATAGTTCTAACTGAAAATATTTCATTTTCCCTCACTCTGAAGATTTATGAAATGAAATAGAAAAAAATATTCAGAAGTGGTGAGGGCCGTGAACGTGTGTCAAAAGTATTTGAGAAGGCACAAATGCTTCTGCAAATGTAAATAAAGGGTAGGCAGAGACAAGGGAAAAGATTTGAATCTTGTGCTAACGTTTTTCTAGAAAGTTGGGCTGCTGTCCTGAATAGTGATAGATGAGTGTTGAGGGTATGGGTTAAATAAAGGGTGTGTGAACACTGAAAGAGGACAGCGTTTTGAGACATGGTGATTTAAAAGCAGTTTGTGAAACCCTTAGGAAGCAAGGATTTTGCTGAATCTTCCATGAGAAAGAGAAGGTGGGATAACAATCATGATCTTTGGGGCAACAAGAATCTTATTTTTCACCAGGAAATTTCTTTGGCTCTGTGTCAAAGACTCAGTATTTCAGATGAAAAATGCTTGAAGAAAACCTATTCTGAGAGCTGTCAATGTTATAGGGAAAGTCAGATTAAAAACATGCAAGTGGTTAACCCAGGTTCTAGGAACGCCTGAAAATGGGAATAAACTCCAAACAACTCCATCACTTCCAATTTATTTCAAATGAAGAGAAAGGAAATAATTCAACTTATAATATGTAGAACAAAGTTATAATCTGTATAATCTGTAACTGAGTTCAACTTGATTCTTTTTTGAGCCTCTCATAATGTGCACACTATAGAATATTTTAAATTTGATTGTGATTTGGGGTCATTTAATGACTGAATTCTGCAAACTGATTTAATTATGAAAATTTTCATTTAATTTGAATAAAACATGAAATGCAACCACTCTTTATTAATCTTTTGCTTTTAGCTTAATTGATATGTCTGATACTTTATGAGTAAATCATCCCACTAAACTGTTCTGCTTTTCCCATAATGAAATGATCTTTATCCATTCCCCTCTAATGTAGCAGTAATACAGATAACGCTGCGCAATGTGAAGCCTGACAGGTTTTTTTTTTTTCTTTATTGTAATGCAAGTGCCTGACTTAAGCTTTGATTGCCATGGCATCCACTTCAAAGAGGTATGAAGTTCAAAGCCAGCTATTGTGAAAAAACAGCTGGCCAGCCACATAACTAGATAAAGAGCTCAGCTTCCTCCCCCAGTTGAGGCTCCTTTGTTTTACAGATCTGGGTTGATTTTGATAATTGACCAGTTGTGCCATTTGCTTTTTCTCTTCCTGAGGTTTAAATTCTCTCTCTTATGTTTTAAATTCACCAATAAAGAGTGAGCCCAGGAAATCCTAGGCTCCCACCCTCGACCCCAATAAAAGCAGAACCCCAGGCTTGAGCACTCAAGCTCTCTACCTGCTATCTTGCTGTGTGGCCCCAGGTGTACTGTGTAATTTCTAGGTCCTGTAAGAATAAATCTTTATTTTTTCAAAGTTTCTGATGGTTATTGCTGAAGGATGTCTTCAATCATAATACAAACCACAAGTGCCAGTCCAACAACATTGGTTATTGATAGGTTGAGACTAGCACAAAACACACTGCATATGACTCAGAAAACATTTACATCTTTAGCTTACAGATACAATTTTACATGTTAAAAATATCCCATTCTTTGGTATAATTTTTCTAGTTTTTAATAAACTACAAAACTGATTTTTAACAATATGATTTTAAAATGTGAGGCTTAATTATGGGAAATTCTATGATATGTAAGAAAAACTTGAAATATAAGTTTAAAAAAATAACAACAAAAGAAAAAGCTGTATACCTACAAAGAAAAACATAGCACCAATTCAGCAGACATATATGTTCAATATGAGTATTGTTTTAAAAGATTTTGCTGAATCCATAATATTTGAGACAATGTAAAATCTATTGTATGCTTTCTCTTTTAAAAAGAGTGTTCTACTGAAAACAACAGCAACAAAAACTATCAAGATATTGTGAGGTTAGCATAGCCAACTTTATCCCTCCCTTGGATATTAATAAAAACACAAATACAGTATTACTGTTTTTGTTGTCTCCAGTAAGGTTGGAAATAGTCAAAAGGGAGAAAAAATTTACAAGAGGCACCAAAGTTAAAACATAAACCAGTTCCAAATTCATGACAACCTGGTAGTGAAATCCTACCTGGATCGCAGTAGAAATGCCCATGTTATCATGTACAAATCTGAATTCCTGCACCTACAGTAAATGGGAGATAAGGCAGGGGGAGTTGTTTACTCATGACCCCTTTGGCAATGTTTTTCAACTATTTTTGTGCACAAAAATTACCAGAAAAGCTTTTTAAATATAACTTTGTGTTCCCATTCTCTGCCCACTGTGATATACTTGTCACTGATGTTGTCCAAGATATGCATTTTAACAAGCTCCCTAGTTGATTCTGTTGTGATACCAGATGAGAGTTAAGAGGCAATAGTAAAAAAAAACTATTTCAAGAATTTTGAAAAAGAAAAAGAAAGAAAAAGAAATTTCGATAATTTTGGAGGATGAAAAGTGATTGTTGGAGAGTTGTTTTATTAAAACAAGCAAAATAGAAAAGAAAGAAAGAAAAGAAAGAAAGAAAGAAAGAAAGAAAGAAAGAAAGAAAGAAAGAAAGAGAAAAAAAAAAGCTACTGTGTGACAACAGAGAGGGAGTCCAAGTAGAAGCTACGCCTGAGAGGTTCTGAGCCTGTTGGCACAAGGAGATAAGGGGTTAAAATCTGATAGATCGATGGGGACTCTATTTGGGCCATCTAGAACCGTAATTTACCATCTTTTTTCCCTTATTATTAGTTTCTGCTTTATAACAAAGTGAATCAGTCATATATATACATCTGTTCCCACATACCTTCCCTCTTGCATCTCCCTCCCTCCCACCCTCCCTATCCCACCCCTCCAGGCAGTCACAAAGCACGGAGCTGATCTCCCTGTGCTATGTGGCTGCTTGCCACTATCTATCTACATTACATTTGGTACTGTATATATGTCCATGCCTCTCTTTCGCTCTGTCACAGCACCCCCCCGCATATCCCCCAGTCCATTCTCAAGTAGGTCTGTGTCTTTATTCCTGTTTTACCCCTAGGTTCTTCATGACATTTTTTTTTTCTTAAATTCCATATATATGTGTTAGCATACGGTATTTGGTTTTCTCTTTCTGACTTACTTCACTCTGTATGACAGACTCTAGGTCTATCCACCTCATTACAAATAGCTCACTTTCGTTTCTTTTTATGTCTGAGTAATATTGCATTGTATATATGTGCCACATCTTCTTTATCCATTCATCCAATGATGGACACTTAGGTTGTTTCCATCTCCGGGTTATTGTGAATAGAGCTGCAATGAACATTTTGGTACATGTCTCTTTTTGAATTATGGTTTTCTCAGGGTATATGCCCAGTAGTGGGATTGCTGGGTCATATGGTAGTTCTATTTGTAGTTTTTTAAGGAACCTCCATACTGTTCTCCATAGTGGCTGTACCAATTCACATTCCCACCAGCAGTGCAAGAGTGTTCCCTTTTCTCCACACCCTCTCCAGCATTTATTGTTTCTAGATTTCTTGATGATGGCCATTCTGACTGGTGTGAGATGATATCCCATTGTAGTTTTGATTTGCATTTCTCTAATGATTAATGATGTTGAGCATTCTTTCATGTGTTTGTTGGCAGTCTGTATATCTTCTTTGGAGAAATGCCTATTTAAGTCTTCTGCCCATTTTTGGATTGGGTTGTTTGTTTTTTTGTTATTGAGCTGCATGACCTGCTTATAAATTTTGGAGATTAATCCTTTGTCAGTTGCTTCATTTGCAAATATTTTCTCCCATTCTGAGGGTTGTCTTTTGGTCTTGTTTATGGTTTCCTTTGCTGTGCAAAAGCTTTGAAGTTTCATTAGGTCCCATTTGTTTATCTTTGTTTTTATTTCCATTTCTCTAGGAGGTGGGTCCAAAAGAATCTTGCTGTGATTTATGTCATAGAATGTTCTGCCTACGTTTTCCTCTAAGAGTTTGATAGTTTCTGGCCTTACATTTAGGTCTTTAATCCATTTTGAGCTTATTTTTGTGTATGGTGTTAGGGAATGATCTAATCTCATACTTTTACATGTAGCTGTCCAGTTTTCCCAGCACCACTTATTGAAGAGGCTGTCCTTTCTCCACTGTACATTCCTGCCTCCTTTATCAAAGATAAGTTGACCATATGTGCGTGGGTTTATCTCTGGGCTTTCTATCCTGTAGAACCGTAATTTACCATCTTATGGAGACAATGAACTCTACTCACTCTAATTCAGGCAGGAAACCATAGTTGTAGCGCATCGGTAATTGTATTGGAATGATATAAGAAAAGAGGAAACTAGAGAGAGTGCGAGGCTGGTGCTGAAAACAAGGGTGTAAGTAGAAATCTGGAAACTGAATTGTAAAATTACCAGCCATATTCTCTCCCTGCTCCCAGAAAACCAGCAGCAAGAATTGCATGCCCTAGATAGGAGACTAGAGGGGTTTCTGCCACTGATAAATGGGGCAGAATCCTTTTATGAAAAGCTGGCTTATTAACTTTCATTAAGGCTCACAAAAATAGTAGGAGATAAGATCAGAGTGCATACTAGAGTAAAACTAAGTAAGATTATTTCGTTGCATACTGACCTTCCAAATTCACTCACAACCCTTGTCTACCCTGCCTTAAAACCTAGGAGTCAAACCAATATATACTCAATTCCTTGGTATCTGGTTTGACAAATGGGGGATGGGGAACCTTTTGGAGGTCAGAGGATGGAAGGAAAGGGAGGCAAGTATATTTCTTTTCCTGGCTCAGTCTCAACAGTTTCATTTAGGATGACTGCATCTCTTTACCAAAGACTCAGCTCCTATAAAGTAGACCTTTCTAAGCAGCTACCCATTCTGGGCACCAGTAACTCTTTCAGTTTGCTCTGGCAGGCCTAGTGTTGGTAAAGTAACTACATTTTTGTGGACACTGCAATACTTTACCCAGATCCCCCTTTAACAAAGAACACGTCGCCCCAGTGCTAGTGCACTATAACTCAGGACTACTCTGAAGGGCCATCATGGTTCCTGAGCTGCTTTTGGCCTCAGTTGGGGTTGTCCCTGAGCCTGCTTTACAGCTAGACTTTTACTTCTACTCAATACTGGTTTCTTTCTTTTTATTTTCACAAGTGTTCATCCTGGTCCTGAGGACACTTCTTAATAAACATCATGCATGCGAAACTCAGCCTCAGAATCTGCTTCCTAGAAAATCACACCTATAATACCTAGAATAATGCACTAATCTATTGTTAGTTCCATAAACTCTAACCACACCTCTCGAATTAGTGAATTAATCAGATTGAATGAGCCATCTTTTGCTACCAGGGAATTGGCTGATACAGCTTTGTAAGACATTTTACTCTCTCTGAATGAGATGGAGAGCTACTAAAGAGTTTTTGGACAGAAGGGTGATAATATGAGATTTAAATCAGATTGATTGACTGATATATGAAGAATATACTATAGGAGGGCAAGGGCAGAAGGAGTGAAGTAGGTTAGGAAGCTATTACAAAAATCCAGGTATAAGATGATGGTACCTTAGGCCAGGGTTGAAGTGATGGTAAAACTAGGTCTGATTTGGAATACATTTTGAATATAGAGCTAATTATCTAAGAGATAATGTGAGAGAAAGAGATCAGTCAAGTATAATTCCACATTTTGGGGAGTCAGGCTATTAGAGTATTGGAGTTACATTTACTGAGATGGAGATGGTTACTAGAAGAGCAAATTAGACATAAATATTAGAATTTCACTTTTGGACATGCTAATTCTTAGATGCTTTTGGATATCCAACTGAAAAGTCGACTAGACAGTTTTATATACAAGTCTGTACATCAGGGGAATATCAGGGCTAGATATATAAATTTAAAAATCATAAAAATATAGATAATATCTAAAGCCATGTAAGTAAATAAGAGTGCATATAAATAGAAAAGTGGTTCGAGGGTTAAACCCTGGAGTACCACAAAGTAGTTAGGGGGATTAGAAAGGACCAATAAAGAAGATGGAAAAACAAAAGCCAATGATGTAGGACGCGAACCAAGAAAGAAATCCTAAAGTATCTGAAGGAGGAGGGAGTGAGCAACTAACTGTGCCATATTCTGCTGATAAATGAAGTAATAAAAGACTGAGAATTACACATTTGGTGTAGCAAAGTGAAGATCATTGCTGAGTGGGCAAATGCCCTTTTGGTATACTGGTAGATGTGAAAACCTGACTGGAGTGGATTAAAGAATGAATGGGAGGTCAAGGTGAAAATTAAAAATATAGCCAGCTTCTGTAACAAATTTTTCCATAAAGAGGCAAAGAAATGTATAAATATATTATTTAGATATATTGACAGAAAAACTATAAGAGACAGCTCATGAATTTTAAAGTATTTTCAGTTGAAAGTATTTACAAATCAGGGCAAAATACAAGTTTTTTAGGTAGCCTCTAGGTAACATTCAAATTTTTAAATGCTCATGCATTGCAGATAATAAATTAATTTTAAAATATACCCATACATGTATCAGATAGTATTTGCTAATAATCTTAATTTTCCCAAGTGAACTAAACTATAAACTCCATGAGAGCAAGATACTTTTTCTATTTTATTCATTATATTCACAGTGCCTAGAATAGTAACCCGGCACACTGTATCTGTTTTACAAATATTTTTTTGAAGAGATGATGATTATACTAACTTTTCTGTGCATAATAATGCATCTTAGAGAAATTTTTAAGTCAAAACACACAGAGATAAACCTACTTCACTTTAATGTCAACTTAACGTTCTAATATCTAATTAATGCTATTTATAGATAATGTATGTCTCTATTTTCAAACATCTTTTCAAATTGGAATGCTATTAATTTGTATGATATTAATTGTTACCTGGAATTTTGTGAAATAGTCTTCCATTTTCAAGTAAATTGAGGAATGAGCAATAAATATGCTTTAGCAACAAATAATTATGAACCCTGAATACCCATGTATAGAATATAAGTCCTAGATTTATCTATGAAAACTAAATCCAACACTATGTACAATAGATCCTCATGCAATTCTACAATAGATCCTCATTACATTACTGCATGACAATCAGGAACAGCTATTAAAGGTCAGTATAAATAAGAATCATCCATGAGTCATTCCATACATATAAAAACTAAGGGTAACATGTTGTCCTGCATATGAGAATGGAGCTCAGCAGCTAAAAGCAACTGCAATGGTTTACACCAATAAAACTATTTTAAAATGTGGAGAGTTGATTTTTGTTTGTTCATTTGTTAGTTTTAATTAGAAGATGCTTTCAGAATAAAATTTGGAAAATCTTTTATACAAGGGAATTTCATAAGTGCTAGCACCTGCTAATATTTTATTTCTTTTACTAAGATCACTAATAGATAACAGTCCAATGTTTAAGTATTGTATCTTGCAAGCTATTGCCATTATTTTCTACTATATATTAGCTGTCCCTTTGCCATACCCCATGTTCTTTAACCTCATCTCAGTCTGCCCAGGCATATTATTTTCCAGGGATCTGTAAAGTAAAATGCAGCAGTCATATTAATAATAATATGCCTTATTATTATCATTTAGTGATAAGCCTGATGACCCTTAAAAAGACTTATATGTAGAAAAAGCAGGACTGTAGCATGAAATTGTTACCTCTGTCCTAATTCAAGCTTTCCTCTTTCTCTAAGATCTGTATCATAGTTTATTAACTACGGCAAGAGATTGCAGGAGGTAAAGAGGGTATACTATCAATGCAGAAAACTCAAAACAATTCTATTATGTTTCTATTCTATGCATGAACTACCTATATGTTGGATACAATTTTTAAAAAATTAGGTCCCTTTTTACTTATTTTCCATTGTCCAAGTTGTTATTCAAAATGTGAATAAAATTTTCAAACCACTTACTTGCTAGATATCTAAATAACTCCATAAGCAAGTCTTGCATATTTTTTCAGCCATGAAATTCAAAATAGTTGTGCTATAATTAGTTGCATTATGATTCATGGTTCTAATGAACCAATATACTTATAAAAATTGTTAATATTGCAGAGAGTTAGGAATAATGATGATTAAAAAATATCTTGAAAAGTTCTTGTTCAGGGGCAAAACCTTAGGAAAACTCCACACTGTAAAAATAGATATTAAATCAGCCTAACTTTATATAAATTTTTTAAAAGCTATTTGTGATTTATTATATTTATCATTACTTAGTATACTATCAGAGCAGTATCAACATAAATGGCACATTAAACTAAGTGTATTTTTCTAATATTATTTGATTACATAGTAATCAGGAAATTCATTGTTATGGCTTCCTTTTACAATAAAAACACTTTGTTCTCCACATGACCACATAACATTTAAGTTCCTTTTTCAGAAAGCACTTATACAATATCTGAAGATAATAAGTGAACTGTGGTTAAGTAATAAAGACTACATTTTAATGCATATATGAAAAAAATATTTATCAACATTATTCTGAATTTCTATTTATAAAAGGAAACAAAATTGGAATTTATCTGTTTTAAAACCTCTAAGGCTGCAAAACTCAATCTAGTTTTGGTTTAGTATTATAATTTGGCATTGACTCAAATTTAATGCTATGCTCAAAATTTTTCTATTAAAGTTGAATTTTCTACTGCTGTCTACTGATTTGTAAAATGACAAGAATTATTGAAAGATGTCTCAGTTTTTGTCATAGATTATTTCAAAAATGGCTTCAATCATTTCCTCTTTTAATTACCCTCTGCAGTTGGACTTTGTAGGTCTTCTCATTAAGTGGGAGTTTATAACATTCCATACCTTGCATGAGGACAAGGCTTGTGACTGCTGTGGACAATGGAATGTAACAGAACTGATGATGTACCCATTCTGAGTTTAGGCATTGTTCTATACTCTCTCTCAGAATCCTGTTGCCACCGTGTGAGTGAACTCTAGAGAACCTACTGGATGAAGACAAATGGCCCAGTCATCCCTATCACTCCTGCTGATTGCCAGCTAATCCCTAACATCTGAGGGAGACAATATTATATCACATTCCACCAACCGGCTATAAATATCATGAATGAGTGCAGTGGAAATTAGCAGAGGCTGGTTCAGATCCAAGGAACTGCCTAACTGACTGATAGACTTGTGAACAATAATAGGGTGTTGCTGTTTAAAAGCATTAAATTGTGGGGTGCTTTGCTATGCAGCAAAAGAAGACTGATACAGCCCTATATGAAACCCATGAAATATTTTTCTTGGTACTTCTTCAGTCTAAACAAAACAGGCCCCTGTGAATTCTACTATGTGATGAAATTATTATAGTGCTGAGAAAGCATACATAAACTGATTTGAGAAATCTAAAATCTTTCATTTATTTGGGAGCCTCCCAAATTTTGGTACCTTAATTGTGAAACTGAAAACTGAAGGATGTGTGATAATTCTATTATTGTCCAAGAGATATGGACAAAATGGTAACATATATGTTGAGCAAATCAAGGAATACTGCATCCAAGAGCACTGTAGTTTGAAGGAGTTAAAGATAAACTTAAGATAAATAAAAAATAAACTTGATGTGCTAGGAAAGGGGCTCATTATCCTGAAAAGGGGTACAGATAGTCTTATTTTTATTATTATTTTGTTTTGTTTTGTTTTTGGATCATATGACAATTAAGTAAAAATTTGGATATGTTCCTTTAACATAGTTTATTCTCTTCAAAGTTGATTTTCAAACTGTCAAATGTGTTCTTGAGAGTTAATAAAAAAATATGCTCTACACACACTCTCTTTAACTCAATAATACTATATATTAAAGTCAGATTAACATACTACAGAAGTTCTGCTTTTTCCTAATACCACTACCTTCGAATTACTGGTTGCCGTCACGCTCAGTGGGAATACTAGTATTAACATCTTTTCTATCTCGATTGGTTTTTCTGTGTTTTCTGCAGAAGCTCGTCTAGTTTCACATGGTTGTCTCATGTTAGTGAAAGCTAAAATGAGTGTGGGGGAAATGTATGAAGTTCAACCCATTTGCTTATCTTTTTAATCTGAGCACTTTTTCTTTGTTTCATAACAAGGGATCCACATCATGTATCTTGGAGACAAGTGATGTCACTATAAAAATAAAAAAAAATTACTTGAATGTTTTTGCGAAGAGTACAGGAATGCCCTATCTGGTTCTTGCCATGTGCACATACTTCCATCAAGGCTGGCTTGAAATTAGTAAACAGGGTTCAAGGTGAGAAACTGAGAGAGAAAATCTTCTGCAATGTAGACTTTTCTGTGATCAAAGAAAATTACTATTCAGAAACAAGTTTAAACTATGGACTTGAGAATATAACTAACTAAATAATAAATAAATAAATAAATCCTTAGTAATTAAAATCTTTCTGAGCAAAATTACATGAAATGAAAGATTAAGAGGAAAGGTCCTCTGGTGAAACAGGAAAAAATGCAATTAAAAAGAGAGGCTCAAGAGTAATCAATTTATTATTTTGAAAAAGTGGATGCCTGTGTGTTTTGAATATAATTATTAATAGAATTATGTGTTCATTAGTGACTGCCAGTGAGAAAGTAGATTAGTCAATTGACATAGAGAAAAAATGCACAAATTGAAAAAAATTTGGACTAAATTAACAAAAACATATTTCTATTGTTAAATTAACTATTTTATTTTCCAAATAATCTAAAGTAAAGCAAAACATAGACTGTTTAAAATATGGCATTGTGTATAATTCTAACACATATGTTGCTATTTCATTTTGAGTATTTATGTTTAACTAAGAAGAATATCTCATCAAATGCTTTTGCTAATGAGCTTCATATCTGGATTATCTATTTCAGTCTTGTGACATGAGTTTATATTAATGTATATGATATATTTTATGTATATTTCTCTTAATCTCTATGTAAGGATAGTGTATTATAAGTTTTCTACAGGTCTTGGTTCAGATCTCTCTTCTGTATATGAAGATTGCAAGCATCAGTAACTCTAATAAGAAGAAAACATACTCTAAGTAGAAGATAGTTCCCAAGTCACACAATCTTGGGTCAAAGATAATTTCAAGATACATGTGTATTCAATAAGAATATTTTGAAAAAGTATCCAAAAATGTTAATCCTCTATCTTGCTTACTAAATGAATGCTATGAAATCAATGAACCTAGAAATGCTATAGACCATTCCTCTAAAAAGACTTCTGTTTTAATAACTGATAATCCTAGAGGGCAGTCATTACTCAGAAAGGTACTCTACAGCATCTAGGGGTTTAATATGAACTGTGATTAATGTGACTCCGATTAAACACTACGTAATACAGAGATTTCAATTTGAATTTTTAAATTAGCTTACTTTCTTACCATGCCTAAAATCAAACATCAACTTTAAGCATTAAAATTGAAATAAAATGTAACGGAAAGGGTAAATTTTGAATCAGAAATTATATTTTTTATCAATTTACTTTTAATTTATTAAATATATTTTTTCACCTTTGCCTTGCAAAAAGGCTAGTAAGAGGAAAGAAAAAAAAGCACAGCATGACAATTCACTAGAAACTTTTTAAAGGAAATGATGGCAAATCATCATATAAAAATGTTCGTAGGAAAACTCAAACACATGATACTCCTGTGCTTCTACTGAAAGCAAAAATATAAATTAAAAATAAGAGACTTAATTCTCCCTGTTGAAAATAAGGGAATACATTTCCCTCCCTGAATTTTTCTTTGAGCACTTACTCGAGAAAACTTGTAAGTGCTTTCTCCTTTTGAAAGGAGAAGATTAGACTTCTCTTTGAAGACTAGATTGACCTTTTGTCAGTTTTATGACCCAGGAATGTCTTCCTCAAGAACCTAGGAACATCTCTCTGAAATGCAAACTTCAAGAGAATTTCTCCCAGTTTCTATGGGAGTACGTAGGAGGCTAACTTCAGTGGGAGCCTTGACCTAAATTGCAAAACTTCCTCCTGTCACATAGACAGGAGAAGAGATAAAACCAATTAATTAACACAAATATTCACCCCACAGATGGTCAGCCCAATTATCAGGTAAAGTTAGGGGCATATTGTGTAAAAAATGGTTCTGTCAAGTCCTCTGACTTGAGAACTAGTTACTGTTTATCTTGAAAACATACATGTAATGGGTTGTATCTGCTTGGATATATAAGGGCATGAACTTTCTTTCTGTCTTAGCAACCTCTGAGCTAATTGCCTGTTATGGGCATCATACTCTGGCTTAATGCTTCTTCAACAATAAAGGTGTTCTCTTTCTCTACTACCACTGTGGAAAGGCTTTCTGGAGTGGGAGATAAAATTTTGTCTTTAATTGTAATTCTGCAATACTATCTAACACAAAGTTCAGTTCTTCAGCAACCCTGCAGACTACTTGATGACTAGAGGTGAGAAAGGAGCTGAAGCATGGGAGAGGGGTATGGCGAGGTGAAAAATGAAAGCCTCATAGAAACTATGTTTGGGATACTTCGGAGGGAAATTCTCTATAGAGGAGACACCAGAAAAATTAAACCAGAGATGTCTAACACATGGAAAACTTTAGAAAAAATTTAAATTATAATACATATGCTAAAACATTTTATGTTCAATATAGTTACAGTATTATGTTTTAATTATACATAGTCATATTTGTGGGAGGAAAGCTCTGCAAAAAGTGCATTTAACAATGGCGTTTACAACCTTCAAGATGGCGGAGGAGTAAGACGTGGAGATCACCTTCCTCCCCACAAATACATCAAAAATACAACCTACTGAATGCTGGCAGAAGACCTCAGACTTCCCAAAAGGAAAGAAAATCACCATGTACTTGGGTAGGGCAAAAGAAAAAAGAAAAAACAGAGATAAAACAATAGGGACGGGACCTGCATCTCTGGGAGGGATCTGGGAAGGAGGAAAAGCTTCCAAACACTAGGAAGCACCTTCAATGGCGGAAATGGGGGGGAGGAGGGGGGTGGCAGGGTGGGGGAAGCTGCAGAGCCATGGAGGAGAGCGCACTAACAGGGCTGCAGAGGGCAAAGCAGAGGATTCCCACACAGAGGATCAGTGCCGACCAGCACTCACCATTCCAAGAGGCTTGTCTGCTCACCCGCCGGGAGGGGTGGAGGCTGGGAGCTGAGACTCCAGCTTCGGAGGTCAGATCCCAGGGAGAGGACTGAGGTTGGCTGCATGAACACAGCCTGAAGGGGGCTAGTGCGCCATAGCTAGCTGGGAGGGATTCCAGGAAAATAAGTCTGGACCTGCCTAAGAGGCAAGAGACCATTGTTTCGGGGTGCGCGAGGAGAGGGGATTCAGAGCACCACCTAAATGAGCTCCAGAGATGGGCGCGAGCCGCAGCTATAAGCACGGACACCAGAGATGGGCATGAAACACTAAGGCTGCTGTTGCAGCCACCAAGAAGCCTGTGTGCAAGCACAGGTCACTAGCCACACCTCCCCTCCCAGGAAACTGTGCAGCCTGCCACTGCCAGGGTCCCATGATCCAGGGACAACTTCCCCAAGAAAACACACGGTGCGCCTCAGGCTGTTTCAATGTCATGCCAGCTTCTGTTGCTGAACGTTTGCCCCACATTCCATACCCCTCCCTCCCCCCAGCCTGAGTGAGCCAGAGTCCCCTAAGCAGCAGCTACTTAAACCCCGTCCTGTCTGGGCGGGGAGTAGATGCTCTCAGTCGACCTACAAGTAGAGGCGGGGCCAAATCCAAAGCAGAACCCCAGGAGCTGTGCTAACAAACAAAGGGAAATTTCTCCCAGCACCCTCATGAGAAGCGGATTAAAGCTAACAACTTGATGAATCCTGAATCTGTGGAATACCTGAATAGACAAATCATCCCAAAATTGAGGCAGTGGAATTTGGGAACAACTGTAGATTTGGGGTTTGCTTTCTGCATCTAATTTGTTTCTGGTTTTATGTTTATCTTTGTTTACTATTTAGAGTTTATTATCATTGGTAGATTTGTTTATTGATTTGGTTGCTCTCTTCCTCTTTATATAGATAGATAGATAGATATAGATAGATATATACTTTTCCTTTTTCTCTTTTTGTGAGTGTGTACGTGTATGCTTCTTTCTGTGATTTTGTCTGTATAGCTTTGCTTTTACCATTTGTCCTAGAGTTCTGTCTGTCTGTTGTTTTTTTTTTAAGCATACTTTTTAGCACTTGTTATCATTAGTGGACTTGTTTTTTGGTTTGGTTGCTCTCTTCTTTCTTTTTTTCCTTATTACTTTTTATTTTTAATAATTATTTTTTATTTTAATAACTTTTAAATTTTTTTCTTTCTTTTTTCTTTCTTTCTCCATTTTCTCCATTTCTTCTGACCCATGTGACCCATGTGACTGACAGGGTTTTGGTGCTCTGGCCAGGTGTTGGGCCTGTGCCTCTAAGGTGGGAAAGCCAAGTTCAGGACGTTGGTCCACCAGACACCTCCCGGCTCCACATACTATCAAAAGGCAAAAAATTCTCCCACAGATGTTCAACTCAATGCTAAGACCCAGCTACATTCAATGACCAGCAAGCTACAGTGCTGGACACCTTATGCCAAACAACTAGGAAGACAGGAAGACAACCCAACCCATTAGCAAAGAGGCTGCCTAAAATCATAATAAAGTCACATCCCCCCAAAAACACTCCACTGGATGCGGTCCTGCCCACCAGAAAGACAAGATCCAGCCTCATCCACCAGAACACCGGGAAGCCAACACAACACACTGAAACAACCTTAGCCACTGGTGGCAGACACCAAAAACAATGGGAACTATGAATGTACAGCCTGTGTAAAAGAGACCCCAAACACAGTAACTTAGCAAAATGAGAAGACAAAGAAACATACAGCAGATGAAGGAGCAAGGTAAAAACACACCAGACCAAACAAATGAAGAGGAAATAGGCAGTCTACCTGAAAAAGAATTCAGAATAATGGTAGTAAAGATGATCCAAAATCTAGGCTACAGAATGAAGAAAATACAAGAAACATTTAACAAGGACCTAGAAGAACTAAAGAGCAAACAAACAATGATGAACAACACAATAAATGAAATTTAAAATCCTCCAAAAGGAATCAATAGCAGAATAATTGAGGCAGAAGAACGGATAAGTGGCCTGGAAAATAAAATAGTGGAAATAACTACCACAGAGCAGAATAAAGAAAAAATAATGGAAAGAATTGAAGACAGTCTTAGAGACCACTGGGACAACATTAAATGAACCAACATTCGAATTATAGGGGTCCCAGAAGAAGAAGAGAAACAGAAAGGGACTAAGAAAATATTTGAAGAGATAATAGTTGAAAACTTCCTTAATATGGGAAAGGAAATAGATAATCAAGTTCAGAAAGTACAGAGAGTCTCATACAGGATAAATCCAAGGAGAAACATGCCAAGACACAAATTATTCAAACTATCAAAAGTTAAATACAAAGAAAAAATATTAAAAGCAGCAAGGGAAAAACAACAAATAACATACAAGGGAATCCCCAAAAGATTAACAGCTGAACTTTCAGCAGAAACTCTGCAAGCCATAAGGGAATGGCAGGACATATTTAAAGTGATGAAAGGGAAAAAACTAAAACCAAGATTACTCTACCCAGCAAGGATCTCATTCAGACTCAACAGAGAAATTAAAACCTTTACAGACAAGAAAAGCTAAGAGAATTCAGCACCACCAAACCAGTTTTACAACAAATGCTAAAGGAACTTCTCTAGGTAGGAAATACAAGAGAAGGAAAAGACCTACAGTAACAAAGCCAAAACAACTAAGAAAATGGTAACAGGAACATACATATCGATAATTACCTTAAATGTAAATGGATTAAATGCTAACACTGAAAGATATAGACTGGATGAATGAATACAAAAACAAAACCCATATATATGCTGCCTAGAAGACACCCACTTCAGACCTATGGACACATAAAGATTGAAAGTGAGGGGATGGAAAAAGATATTCCATGCAAATGGAAATCAAAAGAAATCAGGCATAGCAATTCGCATATCAGACAGAGTAGACTTTAAAACAAAGACTATTACAAAGGACAAAGAAGGACATGACATAATGATCAAGGGATCGATCCAAGAAGAAGATATAACAATTGTAAATATTTATGCACCCAACATAGGAGCACCTCAATACATAAGGCAAATGCTAACAGCCATAAAAGGGGAAATCGACAGTAACACATTCATACTAGGGGACTTTAACACCCCACTTTCACCAATGGACAGATCATCCAAAATGAAAATAAATAAGGAAACACAAGCTTTAAATGATAAATTAAACAAGATAGACTTAATTGATATGTATAGGACATTCTATAAAAAAACAACAGAATATACTTTCTTCTCAAGTGCTCATGGAACATTCACCAGGATAGATCATATCTTGGGTCACAAGGCAAGCCTTGGTAAATTTAAGAAAATTGAAATTGTATCAAGTATCTTTTCCGACCACAATGCTATGAGACTGGATATCAATTACAGGAAAAAAAATCTGTAAAAAATACAAACACGTGGAGGCTAAACAATACACTACTTAATAACAAAGAGATCACTGAAAATATCAAACAGGAAATCAAAAAATACCTAGAAACAAATGACAATGAAAGCACGACAAACCAAAACCTATGGGATGCAGCAAAAGCAGTTCTAAGAGGGAAGTTTATAACAATACAATCCTACCTTAAGAAACAAGAAACATCTCAAATAAACAACCTAAGCTTATACCTAAAGTGATTAGAGAAAGAAGAACAAAAAAACTCCCAAAGTTAGCAGAAGGAAAGAAATCATAAAGATCATATGAGAAATAAATGAAAAAGGAATGAAGGAAACAGTAACAAAGATCAGTAAAACTAAAAGCTGGTTCTTGGAGAAGATAAACAAAATTGATAAACTATTAGCCAGACTCATCAAGAAAAAAGGGAAGAAGACTCAAACCAATAGAATTAGAAAAGAAAAAGGAGAAGTAACAACTGACACTGCAGAAATACAAAGGATCATGAGATATTACTACAAGCAACTATATGCCAATAAAATGGACAACCTGTAAGAAATGGACACATTCTTAGAAATGCACAACCTTCTGAGACTGAACCAGGAAGAAATACAAAATATAAACAGACCAATCACAAGTAATGAAATCGAAACTGTGATTAAAAATCTTCCAACAAACAAAAGCCCAGGACCAGATGGCTTCACAGCAGAATTCTATCACACATTTAGAGAAGAGCTAACACTTATCCTTCTCAAACTCTTCCAAAATATAGCAGAGGGAGGAACACTCCCAAACTCATTCTACGAGGCCACCATCACCCTGATACCAAAACGAGACAAAAATGTCACAAAGAAAGAAAGCTACAGGCCAATATCACTGATGAATATAAACGCAAAAATCCTCAACAAAATACTCACAAAAACAGAATCCAATAGCACGTGAAAAGGATCATACACCATGATCAAGTGAGATTTATCCCAGGAATGCAAGGATTCTTCAATATACACAAATCAATGTGATACACCGTATTAACAAACTGAAGAATAAAAACCATATGATCATCTCAATAGATGCAGAAAACGCTTTTGACAAAATTCAACACCCATTTATGATAAAAACCCTACAGACAGTAGGCACAGAGGGAACTTACCTTAACATAAAAAAGGCGATATATGACAAACCCACAGCCAACATCGTTCTCAATGGTGAAAAACTGAAACCATTTCCACTAAGATCAGGAACAAGACAAGGTTGCCCACTATCCCCAATATTATTCAACATAATTTTGGAAGTTTTAGCCATAGCAATCAGAGAAGAAAAAGAAATAAAAGGAATCCAAATCAGAATAGAAGAAGTAAAATTGTCACTGTTTGAAGATGACATGATACTATACATAGAGCATCCTAAGGATGCCAACAGAGAACTAGAGCTAATCAGTGAATTTGGTAAAGTTGTGGGATACAAAATTAATGCCCAGACATCTCTTGCTTTCCCATACACTAATGATGAAAAATCTGAAAGAGAAATTAAGGATACACTCCCATTTACCATTGCAAGAAAGAGAATAAAATACCTAGGAATAAACCTACCTAAGGAGAAAAAACACCTGTATGCAGAAAACTATAAGACACTGAGGAAAGAAATTAAAGATGATACAAACAAATGCAGAGATATATCATGTTCTTGGATTGGAAGAATCAACCTTATGAAAGTGACTATACTACCCAAAGCAACCTACACATTCCATGCAATCCCTATTAAACTACCAATGGCATTTGTAACAGAAGTAGAACAAAAAATTTCCCAATTAGTATAGAAACACAAAAGACTCCGAATAGCCAAAACAATATTGAGAAAGAAAAACGGAGCTGGAGAAAACAGGCTCCTTGACTTCAGACTATAATACAAAGCTACAGTAATCAAGACAGTATGGTACTGGCACAAAAATAGAAATATAGATCAATGGAACAGGATAGAAAGCCCTTAGATAAACTAACACACATATGGTCACCTTATTTTTGATAAAGGAGGCAAGAATATACAATAGAGAAAAGACAGCCTCTTCAATAAGTGGTGCTGGGAAAACTGGACTGCTACATGTAAAAGAATGAAATTAGAACACTCCGTAACACCATATACAAAAATAAACTCAAAATGGATTAAAGACCTAAATTTAAGGCCAGATACTATAAAACTCTTAGAGGAAAACATAGGCAGTACACTCTATGACATAAATCATAGCAAGATCCTTTTTGACCCACCTCCTAGAGTAATGGAAATTAAAAAAAATAAACAAATGGGACCTAATGAAACTTAAAAGCTTTTGCACAGCAAAGGAAACCATAAATAAGATGAAAAGACAACATTCAGAATGGGAGAAAATACTTGCAAATGAAGCAACTGAGAAAGGATTAATCTCCAAAATATACACGCAGCTCATATAGCTCAATAGCAAAAAAACAAACAACCCAATGAAAAAATGGGCAGAAGACCTAAATAGACATTTCTCCAAAGAAGACACACAGAGGGCCAAGAAACACATGAAAAAATGCTCAACATCACTAATTACTAGAGAAATGCAAATCAAAACTACAAGGAGGTATCACCTCACACCCGTCAGAATGGCCATCATAATGAAATCTACAAACAATAAATGCTGGAGAGGGTGTGTAGAAAAGGGAACGCTCTTGCACTGTTGCTGGGAATGTAAATTGATACAACCACTATGGAGAACAGTATGGAGGTTCCTTAAAAAAGTAAAAATAGAACTAGCATATTACCCAGCAATCCCAGTACTGTGCATATTCCCTGATAAAACCATAATTCAAAAATATTCATGCAGTATAATATTCATTGCAGCTCTATTTACAATAGCAAGGATATGGAAACAACCTAAATGTCCATCGACAGATGAATGGATAAAGAAGATGTGGCAAATATATATATAATGGAATATTACTCAGCCATAAAAAGGAATGAAATTGAGTTATTTGTAGTGAGGTGGATGGACCTAGAGTTTGTCATACAGAGTGAAGTAAGTCAGGAAGATAAAAACAAATACCGTATGCTAACACATATATCTGGAATCTAAAAAAAAAAAGCTTCTCAAGAGCCTCGGGGCAGGACAGGAATAAAGACACAGACATAGCAAATGCACTTGAGGACATGGGGAGGGGGAAGGGTAAGCTGGGACGAAGTGAAAGAGTGGCATGGACTTATATATACTATCAAATGTAAAATAGATAGCTAGTGGGAAGCAGCTCCATAGCATAGGGAGGTCAGCTCAGTGTTTTGTGACCACATAGAGGGGTGGGATTGGGAGGGTGGGAGGGAGACACAAGAGGGAGGAGATATGGGGATATATGTATACATATAGGTGATTCACTTTGTTATAAAGCAGAAACTAACACACCATTGTAAAGCAATTATAATCCAATAAAGATGTTAAAAACAAACAAACAAAAACAATGGCATTGGGCTTCCCTGGTGGCACAGTGGTTGAGAGTCCACCTGCCAATTCAGGGGACATGGGTTCGTGCCCCGGGCCGGGAAGATCCCACATGCCGCAGAGCGGCTAGGCCCGTGAGCCAAGACCCCAGAGCCTGCGCGTCTGTAGCCTGTGCTCCACAACGGGAGAGGCCACAACAGTGAGAGGCCCACGTACCACACACACACACAGAAAAGGCATTTACTAAAATATCAGAATTTTGCAAGTAATAAAAAAATCTCCTGTTTTCATTTTCCTTTCCTCTCCTAATTCATTTCAATTCTCACCTCTTCAAAATAAATCTCAAATTACGAATGTGATAAGCATAATATAGGATTTATAAGATAAAATAAGGTTTCATCCTATTTTTATTTATTTTTAAAATAAATTTATTTATTTATTTTTGGTTGCATTGGGTCTTTATTGCTGTGCACGGGCTTTGTCTAGTTGTGGTGAGCAGGCTCTATTCTTTGTTGCAGGGCACGGGCTTCTCATTGTGGTGGCCTCTCTTGTTGTGGAGCACAGGCTGTAGGTGCATGGGCCTCAGTAGTTGTGGCACATGGGATTAGTTGCTTTGTGGCATGTGGGATCTTCCCAGGCCAGGGCTCGAACCCATGTCACCTGTATTGGCAGGCAGATTCTTAACCACTGTGCCACCAGGGAATCCCTCAACCTATTTTTAAACTCATTTAAAAATCACAGATTATGATAGATTATTTACAATTATCATAGATCATTGTATGTTATTCAAAACACTATACATGTGTCAGTGTATTTGTCTGAGTGCTAATTATAGACAAATGATTGCACAGTATAACAGGTAATATTAAGTATAAGTAGGTTCAGGTTGGAAAATAAATCTTAGTAATTACAAATTGGGCTTCTTTTCATATACCAATCCTTCTACAAGGGGATGGCCAAGACACTTGTATTTTCTTCTCAATTTCTCTATGCTTTTCCCACCAATAAACTTTTGAGATAGTTGAAATTATTGCCATGAAGAAGCTAGTCTCATCCGTAGGTCACATGGAAGTGCATGATTTTCTTATAATTCTTAGAATTTCCATATTTCTATTTTAAATGGTTCTGTAATATTATTTTAATTGATGCCTCACTCTGTTCTCTGCAGCACACAGAAAAAGGCTCAGGCTATAGGCTCTTTACCTTCCATGGCTCTTTGAGAATACCAAGGGTTCACTATGCAAACTACTTTCTAGGATGAAACAATCATTTTAAGGAATTAAAAATCTCTCCATTTTTGTAATTAGATTTCAGATAAACTGGGTTAGCAAGATATTTGTTCTTGAATTCTGCTTTGGACTATCTCAAATGGAGGAGATATAAGGATTATTTTCTCACTTTGTTCAGAAAGATAATAGGTCATATTTAAATGAATCAATAAAAATTCATTTTTCACTGAAAACACTTCAATATTCATAATGGTCATTAGAGTCCAAAACAAACCAGCTACAAATAACGGAGAAGGAACTGAAGCACTATGGGGACAAAATGTAGAAGGAAGAATTTAGTTGAATTCTGTATTTTTGTTTTATTATTCCAATAAAATTTGTTACTACTCCTTCAGCTTTGGACCATCAATCAAGTGCACAGTTTACATAGAATGTCCCAGTCATTGCATTTGTCCTCACTTTAATGTCACATTTGAGTTTTTCTAAAGATTTATTTTAACTTAGACGTCACAGTAGAACTGCTTAAGTGATTTCTTTTGTGAGTACAAATATTCAGATAAAATAGTCACAATATCAAATTTCAAGCCATAAACTCTTGAACATTAATAGGAAATATTTTGAATGTTCTGTGTCCATTAAATTATATGGTCTAGGTAGTTTTAAAAGAGGAATTTATTCTGAGTAATTTATTATATAATACAAATTATAATAACAGGGATGTCACCAAATATTTTTGGCAAAATAAATTAACATTTAAGCATGCTGGAACTATAAGATATTAAACATCTTTATTTACATAATTTATGTGTAATGTAATAGTATTAATTCCTTTAACATCAGATATTAACACCAAAGACTTCTTAAAAGCTTGGACTAATCTTTCTCTACAAACCCTAATCTCCTTATTTTTCAGATATATACTTTATGTAGGCGTTCCAATCATGGAAGATAAATCAGAAATGGGGGAGGGTTTTGTCTAAGTCCACAACTGCAAGACCAGTCTCTCTGGTTGAAAAATGCTAATATCTAAATCTCAAACCAATGAAATATATGTATACACACATACATATGCATATATAATATATATATTAAAAAAAGACAAAGTGAATCGAATGCTTTTATAGTGAGGGTACATAAAATCATGTGATTCACTTCTGACTTCTTTAAAACTGTTTATAGGAAACTGTTATAGCTGAAACCATTAAAAACATGCCCATTTATGTTATGCCTTCATTTCTAGAATCTCAATTTCATAGAGCAGCTTGTTTTCTTGGTTTCTCATATTTCAAAGACTCTATTACATGAGAGCAAGAATATTGATTGCATTATTGAATTGAGATACAGAGGATTGGATTTTGAGCTTTCAGTGAGAATTTTTAGAAGACTGAAATGGAGGTGAAGAATTAAATCTTGCATTCATCCAAATAAAATAAAAATGATGAAATTATTTAATTTTATGAAGGAAATGGTGTTAAAAGGCATAGGATATGATATATTAAAAATTAAAATTTAGTTTGTATGGTCCAGGAAAGGCCGTTGATCAGCTGCAGAAAACTGTATCTTAAACTATTTGTTAGGGAAACATATTACAACAAATATTCTCTAAAAACGATTTTCATTTGATCAACTAAAGAGCTCATATGCCAGTGGTAGGATTTTTTGGAATTGACTACACATTTGGTAATGAAACCATATACAAGCCCCTGTGTCCCTGTCCTTTGAAGTAAAAGGCTTTTGCTTTAGTCACCCAGGCCTCCCTTAGGTCTCTGAAGGCTGACTCAAGAGTTAGTCATTAGGAAATTTGAAGATATAGAAACAAAAAATAGCTGTTGGACTGGGAAACTGGTAAAAATTTAGACTATAACTTCACCATATAATAGAATCACCAAACTCATAGTTCCTTGAAAGATACATATAAAGGCCTAACACACGTTCCTCAGTTGTTGTTACAGGAAGCAGACCCCCACCAGATGAAAACTGCTGACGGCAAGAACATAGAGCTTAGAATGGTTGAAACCAGAGGTTGATGATGCTTGAAACTTCATCTTGATGCCAACCAATCTGAGAATTGTGCACAAGCTGATCATGCACCTTGCAGCCACCCTCTCTCACACTGCCTTTAAAACCCCTTCCCTGAAAGCCACTGGGGAGTTTGGGTCTTTTGAGCATAAGCTGCCCATTCTCCTTGCTTGGTGCCCTGCAATAAATGCTGTACTTTCCTTCATCACTATCCAGTATCAGTAGATTGGTTTTACTGCACACAGGCAAGTGGACACAATTTTTGTTTGGTAACAGTAATAACATTAAATATATATATATATATATATATATATATATATATATATATATCTTCAATATATTTCAAGATTTAATTCCTTTCTTAGTAAGAGCATTATATAAATGTCTCCCAAATAAACTCCTTGAGTAATCAATATTATATTAATTCTCTCCAATTGAAACACATAAGAAAAGGGGTGAAGAGCAATAACCAACAAGGTAAAACCATGAGTGACATTATATTCGAGCTGGAATGAGATGTGGCTCTGAAGCAAGAGGTTCATTTTTTCCCCTGTAGATCATTACCTGGTTTTGAAAACTATTATGCAAAAGGAATCCCTTCCCCTCAAAATAAATGAATAACCCTTACAGTTACTATAAAATAATAAGTTTCAATTGACTCTGTCATTTCTTTATTGTGTTAACATTAAAAACATTATTTTATATGCTGGAATCCTATTTTCTTGCCTGTAAAGTAAATATTATTGGACTAAATATTAGTGTTTCATAATAATAATAATGGATAGTAATGTTGTTTTAAGAGAGGAAGGGAGGGAGAGGAAGGAAGGAAGGAAGAAAGGGAGGAAGGAAAAAAGGAAGGGTTACTTTACCTTAAGGTGCAAAAAATGAATACCCAGAAAAAAACGTATTTTTAATAATTAACTTCTTAAAATACTACCAGAACATTCAGTTAATTCTAAAATGCAATTTTACAGTGTTTGTCCACATATATATATATATATTAAACCAGATTAAAAATTTCAATTTGTTTAAAATCTAGGTTTAGTTGATATTAAAAAAAATCCTTATCTCCTTAGAGCAATAAATTCTTCTGGCAAACAGATAAAATGAGAAGAATTTTTAAAACAAATTGTTTTCCAGGATGCATTTAATATCTGAAAGCTCTCTGTTTGATTCAATTTTTTCATAAATAGATGTCTCAGTGTAGAAATAAGTGTAACAGAAAATGTCAGTGTAGACCTTGATATATTTTGTACAAATGGAGCTCCATTACCTGCCTCTTCCAACACAAAGTATCAGTAGTTAACTTTAAAACATCTTGCCTTTTTACTTTATTTAACTGCACCATATCTTTAGGCTTTATGTTTTACTTTTGCTATCCTTTGTCTGTAGGAAAAGTCTTAAATGATCAAAAAATCACGTTTCCTCCTTGGCCCTTTTTTTTTCTTATATTTTATTTACTGATTCATAGCTGTCCTTTTCCTGTGATCTATTTGTATTCAGAATGGAACTGAATGCCTCTCATATTGCTAGGAACAGGGATTTTCCATCACATTACCTCTGTATTTAGAGAATTCTACTAGGTCCCAAAAAAGCAGAGAAATGATTTTTAAGATCTTGATATTAACTCTCTGGGTTCATGCAACATCAATTTATCAGTTATTTTTTACTTTATTTTTTCCTTTTTTTCTCCTTTGCCAAAACTTCATGACCTACCCTCAGAAAAGCTTTTGTCTACATTATACTATATTTCCTGTAGCATTATAAGACCTTTGACCACAATCATTTGTAGTATTAGTTCTTCTTCATTAATCGTATATTTAATATAATACCAAACAATCTATATTCTCTTTACCCCCTTTAGACATACCCTATCCCCTTTGGAAGCAATAAGGGTCAAGAAAAACAATCAGTGAAGCAGCCTGCCATAATTGCCAGGCATACAAGCTAGTTTGCAGGGGTCACTATAGGTCACCAGCAAAATAGGCTCAATTTTATCCCAATTCTGTGATTCTTCTTATGAAGAATAGAATAGGTGAGGTGACATGGATTGATAAAGCATGTAGTTTATTTGCAATAGCTGACTAGTTCTGTAGGAGATGCCATAAGCATGCAGGAATTAAAACTCAGCATTTTAAGTTTTATTCTTAATTCCAAGAAAACCACTTACCACTACAAAAGCAATTTCATTCTCTGTTATTCCACCCTTCATTTCAACCACCTTCAAGTTCTTTCCCAGGACCTCTTTGGAGATGAAGGTAGCTATGAATCCTATTTAATATTTATTTCTTTTTATGAGGTTTTCTAGTTATTATTTAATTATGGCATGAAATTTGTAATTAGTAATCAGGAACACAAGATAAGTGGTTTTGCCTTTACTTCTTTGTCTATCCCCCAAAGTGTTTCTAGTTTATCCTGATTTTATGAGGACAAAACAGTAAATATTACCCACCCAGCCTTCCTCCCTTTCTTGATGACCAGAGTAATTTTAGCATGGCACATAGAAGTATTTTTTTTCCTAATTATACGTCCCTATTTTTCTCTCCAAAAACAATTATGGTATTATTCTACATTAATTTTGCTACCTATCACTGGAGACAACACAAATAATTGAATTGTCAGATCAGACTGGTACAAACCAAACATCTTGTTTTGTATCAAGCTTTATTAATAACTTGCAGTATAGAGGCAATCAACAGGCTCAAATGATGTAGAGAGAAATCTAGGACATCAAGAGCAGCTCCCCAGGTCATACAGAAATGTACCCTCTATGCCAGGATAATAGATGAGGTCTCTAGCTAAGGTTATAGCAGGAGGAGTGTATGAGTTTTCAAACACCTCTAGTTTGTACCCCAGAGAGTTACACAATTTCTATTAGCTTATCCAGGGAGCCTTGGCCCATGAATCCACAGATACTGGGTTCTCTTTACTATAGGCAATCCTCAACCAGAGACATTCTGCTAATGGCATTTCAGATAAATAAAGTCTCTTCCTCCTAGCAAATATCACTTGTCTTTTAACCTAGACATCAGGTGACAGTGATTAGATCTAGCTATCTTTTTTCTTCCTTCCCAAGGCCCCCCAGTGAATGCACGTCAGGCCAGCTGCTGTCTATAGCTCTTTCGCTAGAACTATAATTTTGATTTGAATACATAGATTTGCCAGAACAAATTTGTGTGACCCTATGATATATAAAGAGAACATCCAGCTCAGGTCTGTCATTTTTCCCAGCTCACAGTGATCTCGCCTCTGTCTCTCTCTCTGGGTGTGTTTCTTGCCACGTTCCTCCTCATTCTACAACCTCCATACCAAATGACCTTGCCTCTGCCACTTGAAGTTCCTCCTCAGCAACCAAGTTACGTGTCTCTGACAGGAACACCTTCAATCAGTTTTCTCTGACCCACTGATTCCAATTTTTCTGTGAAGATTCAACACAGGCATCACCTACTCCAGAAATTCTTCTATCTGACCCCAATATGAGAAATGATGACATTTCCCAGGCTCACGCCACTCCATGCCTATCTTTATTGATATTAATATTTACCACACTACTAACATTTTCTCACGATGTGGTTTCTCATCTTGATATTGCTGCATTCCTAAGAGCTAATCCATATTGTCACAATGAACATTTCAATTTCATAAATAAACAATAGGAAGTTCTAAATTACTAAATAAACACATGCTTAATGAAAGAAAAAAAATCTGCTCTCTAAAACAATCACAATTTTTTCATGGAAAAAAAAAAATCCGGCAAGACACTGGCCATGCACCAGCAAATAAGATAGCCAGAACCTTGCTTTCACCTGAAGGCATAGTGTAATGTTTCTCAGGAAGTTCTCTACCAGCCATCTATGTCAGGATCCTTTGGGTGGGCAGGAAACTAATTAAAATGCAGACTTCTAGGATAACCCAAGGCCAAAAAATTAGAATCTCTGAGGATAGATCCTAAGAATCTGTACTTTTCTAAGAATTTCCGAGACTGGTTATTATACGACAAGAAGTTTGAGAATCTCTGATTTACTAGAGATTAGATTCCAAATATACTTCAGTGAGCTGGAAACAAACTTTAGGTTAAATTTCACAGTATCAAAGAAACTAGGTCATAACGGATATGACTTATCATTTCAGCAATTCCATCAGAGTCACAGTAAAAGCAATCTGTGCTATAAAATGAAACACACAGGCACGCACACACACACATATACACATATTTTCCTGCAAGCATCACAAGTATTCGAAATTAAACATATTTCTCAGTACTTGGTAAACCCTGACTACTTACAAAATAAGAAGGTAACTTGAAGTTTTTTCTTATTTGTTTTATATTTATTGACAGTGTCAGTCATTATAATATTACAGTATATACAAACTTACATTGCTTTTAATTATTTTGCATATAATACATGTGCCTTTTCTTCCCATGATTGGCCATTCCTTGAAATCAAGGATTAAATATCTTTTGTAATTTCCATTGCCCATAGCAAATGAATGAATCAGAGAACATCACAGCCAGTACCAAAGTAATTCAAGGGTAAAGTTATTTCTACTATTAAATAGCAAATTATAATATACAGATGATGAAGTGTCCAGTTAGGATTTGTTCATTTAATTAACTTAGAATACTGTGTTTAGAAATAAACCAATTTTATATGTGACATGGTTCCTATATTCTTATATTTTCTTACACGATTGTTTAGAAATTGGAAGAGCACATTTGCAGTGGCTTGAGGACGTCGTAGTTATTTTAAACAGAACTGAACATGAACTCTAGGATTATAGGAAAGATGGACCCTAGCTATCTGAAAGAGTGAGAGAGTGTTAATTGGAAATTTTCCCTAAGGTGTAGTTTTATTTTTCAATAGGATACAAGAAATATGTATTACCCAACACAGTAATTTGTTTTTCAAGAAGCCGTTAACGTTTTAATTCTTCAGTTTTTATGGCAACTGTAATATCATAATCACAGGGTTGTGCTGTAAATTTTTCTCAAGTTTCTTCAAAGAGCCCCGTTTTAACTGACTTTCCAGCTGGATTCATGCACCCTTGATGCTTTGAGGTTTTTATTCAGTCTGATACAATAATGAGTGTTTGTTTCTTTTTTTTCTAGCTGACTCTAAAATTCAGAAAACTAAAATTCATACATTGCTAAGTGAGAACAATGTTTATAATTTATATTAACATGATGTGCATGAAATATTTTAACATGCCTTTGCAGTGACAAAGTCACTCAGACTTTTAAAAAGCTCAGAATTATAAAAATATTTTATGTTCTTTTATTTATATTCATTATAAGTGTTAAACATTTACTGAATTTTAGGTTCTAAACATGGCATGATAATGATAGAAATATGAATAATGTATACTTTATATATTCAAGGGAGCTCAGAGCTTATTAAATAAATTAGAACATGTAATCAATAGTGTTTTTAGAAGCAAGAAGAGGTTAATGCGAAAATAGAAATTAATATAAATTATATAAAGTTTCATAAGATATTTAATTGTTTTAAGGCTCAATTTCTCTTTTTTAAAACTTGGAAATAATAATGCCAAAATGGAAGAATTGTTTACAAGACTACAGACAATATATCACAGGGCTGTTTGCATTCTATTAATAGGTCCTCAAGAAGTAAGAGCTATTGTTACTATCACTTGAGACGTCTTTACCAAAAATAGAGGAATTTTACCTAGAATTAAAGAAAAAGAAAATAGGACACACATGTGCTGTTCCCAATGAGAGCTGAGAGGCAGAGAAAGCATTCCAGGTAATCACAGGGAAAATATATAGGAAAAGACATATGAGAATCTTTTTCTATTTCAACAAGAGACTGAGGATAAGTTCTTCGTAGACAATATCTCTACTGTGATTTAATAAATGAATACTAAGCTTTTTGTCACATTTCACAAATATTTTAGAAAGGTAGATATCTGGACCATTTTGTTTTCCTTTGTGTATATTAATGCATTATTTTTCTCTCAAAAGAGAATATGGGATATACCAAATGACTTAATATAAATTAGTCAGTAGTGCAGGAACCATATAAGTAAGTAGAATAAAACCATCAAAATCCTTAGTAACAACCCACACATGGACACCACTGTCCATAACTAACGAGATGAACTGAAGATACAATGCATAGTTTAAAAAATGTGATTGCTGGGGGCTTCCCTGGTGGCGCAGTGGTTGAGAGTCCACCTGCCGATGCAGGGGACACGGGTTCGTGCCCCGGTCCGGGAAGATCCCACATGCCGCGGAGCGGCTGGGCCCGTGAGACACGGCCACTGAGCCTGTGTGTCCGGAATCTGTGCTCCGCAATGGGAGAGGTCACAACAGTGAGAGGCCCACATACCGGAAAAAAAAAAATGTGATTGCCATTGGAACATAACCATATCTTTATAATGAACTGAATATGTGTTGGTTTGGGGGGAGGTGTGAGCATCAGAATAGGAGAGCCATCCTGTTCTGGCAAAGAAGGGAGCAGCATATATTTGTGTTTGCTCCAAACTGTGCATGCAGATCAAATTTTTATCAGGCACACTGGGAATACTAAGACACATTAGACAACTCTTTTCTTATACTAAAACTGTTTCTCCAGAAAAAGAAAAAAATAGTTATTTGATTACCTTTTATCTTCATAAAACAATGATATTTCCTATCAATTTGTTTAAACAAAAACAAAACAAAAAGTATATGAAAATGAATTTCAGTAGAATTCTGCTGTTTAAAGATTCTGCCAAGCTTTTATTGGTAGGCTCTTTGCTATTAACTGTGCCAAGAGAAACAGCAGGTATTTCCCTTGCCTGTCTTCTGCAGTGGAACTAAGTTCCCTAGTCATTTTATATTTTATCAAAGCTGCTGATATTACTATAAAGAATTAAAAAATCATATTTTACATTACTGTTTTACATGATCTTAAGAAATAATATTTAAATTTTCAAGCCCTGAACTCAAATGTATTTCTGGCTTTCAAGTTACAGACTTTTTATCTCTAGGAATTAATTGTCATTGCTAGAATACTTTAAGGCAACATTAATACTGCCTTTTTAAAAAAATTTTCCAACTTTTTTTTAAGGCAACATTAATACTTTTTGCTGCCAGTTCTTCAAGAGAATTTAGGAATCTCACCATTCAGCAAAGTCAGGTGAGATATGCAAAGCTGCTGAAGAACAAAAGTTTTATTCTATGAGATTTTGGTTTAAGATAGTGCCTGATTTAACACCAAAACAATATACAAACAAAGAGATGTAAATTTTCAATAACACTGAAAACTAGTTGTGTTGATCAAAGATATCATAGGTTACAGAAGAAATGTTTATTAATTAAAGCAGGGAAGAGACCTTGAGGACTATTAGTGGAGGCTGGCAACTATACAGGGGTGATTATAACCCTTTGTTACTGTATCTACAGATTTATTTTAGGGGCATAGGTTCTTAACTGACTAAAGAGAAAAGAAAATTCCTTGCCAAAGGAACATTACTTTCTGAATCATATTCCTATGACCAGCATTCCCATTAGGACTTCTCTTTCCTTATCCATTTTAAGATTACATTTTCCAATAATGCTATACAAATAGTATTATACAATATGATTGCTATTACCACATTCTGAGATAGTACAAAGAGAGAAAAATAGGAAGAGCCAGGGGAACAATAAACCATGGATTCAGTATTGTTTTATACATTTATGCTGACTGTGGGGAACTTCTAATTCTCCAAAAATAAATTATCTTCCATATAGCCTGAGCTAAGCATGCAATGAAAGAACTCTTCAGTACAATAGAGCCTGTTTAAATATACAACTGCCAAACAAGGGAACTTAGCTACAGACTGTGAATGATACTGAAGTAAGAAACAAAAATCTAACATTTACTTTGTGGATAGTGAGAGGTGCCACTATGGTTCAAGCATGCAAGACTGCATAACATGCTAAAAAAATTTTTTTTAATTTAAAAATTAAATTAAGTTTTAAATTAAACAAACCAACAAACATAGAAATGTGAAAAATTCAAAAGCATAAGTTAAGGAAACTATTGCTTTTGAAAAGCAGAAGAAAGACCCATCTTAAAATAAGTTTTAAAAGCAGTAATTGAAGAACACTTTAAAATTACTTGCTTATGTTCATAACTCATGAAAGCAATATCTTTAAAATTTTAAGAGAAAATAATTGAAAATAGTGGACTTACAGATATAAGATAATTAAGGTCAAGCACAGCAACATGAAAAAGAATTACAATCCAATTGCTTAAAACCAATAAAGAAAAGTCTTAAACGTAGCCAGAGAAAAATAATACATTATCTATAGATAAAGATGACAGCAGAATGTTCATCAGAAACAATTCAAGTGAGAAGACAGTTAAGCAAATTCTTTCAAATACTGAAAGAAAAAAAAATCTTTCAAATACAAAGGCAAAATTAAGATTTTTTAGATATGCAAAAGATAAAACAATGAATATAAATTCAGATATAGAAAAGCTGAAGCAATCCAGCAGATCCACAGTACAAAAACTGTTAAAGTCCTTCAGGAGGAAAAAAATTTATACCAGAAGGAAAATTGGATCCCCACAAAGGAATGATGAGTAGCAGAAATGGTAACTGCATGAGTAAATATATGACTACTTTTCTTATTATTTAAATCTCTTTAAAACATAATTGACTACTTAAAAATAATAATAATGATATGGGATTTATAACATATGTACAGGTAAAATGTATGATATCAATAGAACAAAGGTCAGAAGGGGAGAATTTGAAACATATTATTATCTCAAATTAAAATATTCCATTCTAATAAAATCTTCTTTTGTTTTTAACCAGTAACTTCTAAAACACTCATTCCAATGGAATCAAACCAACTGATATGATAATATTTATCATGTATCAATTCTATATAATTATAATATTTCAAGTTCCCCAAACTTGAATAAGGTGTTCAGAAATTAGTGCCCAAAGAGAAGGCTACTGTATACCACAGCATCAGAAATAAACCACGTGTTCTTAAAAAAAAATTAAAAATAGAGTTACCATGTGATCCAGTAATCCCACTCCTGGGCGTATATCTGGAAAAGAAAAAAACTCTAATTTGAAAAGGTACATGCAGCCCAATGTTCATAACAGCACTATTTACAATAGCCAAGGCATGGATGCAACCTAAATGCCCATCAACAGATGAATGGATAAAGAAGATATGGTACACACACGCACGCGCGCACACACACACACACACACACACACACACATACGGGGAGTATTACAAAGCCATAAAAAAGAATGAAATAATGCTTTTTGCAGCAACATGGATGGACCTAGAGATTATCATACTGTGTAAGTTAGACAGAGAAAGACAAATACATATGATATCACTTATATGTGGAATCTAAAAAAATGATCCAAATGAACTTATTTACAAAACAGAAATAGACTTGGAGACATAGAAAACAAACCTATGGTTACAAAAGGGGAAAGGTGGGCGGAGGGATGAATTAGGAGTTTAGGATTAATTGATGCATACTACTAGATATAAAATAGTTAAACAAAAAGGACCTACTGTATAGCACGGGGAACTATATTCAATATCTTGAACCTATAATGGAAAATAATCTGAAAAAAGACATTCTATGTATACATATATATATACATATATATGTATAACTGAATCACTTTGTTCTACACCTGAAACTAATACAACATTGTAAATCAACTATACTTCAATTTTTTAAAAAACGTATAGACACACACACACACACACACAAAAGAAATAAACCAAATGGCAGTGTCATTTGTAATTTTTTAGTTCATTTTTTCTTTTTCTTTTAGTCATTTGATATTTCTGAATTCTGGCCTTTATCTTAGTGTTGCTTAGTTTTTATCAGTGTCTTTACTTTTTTCATAATAACATACCTTGAATATTAAAATGTATAAATATTCCTCACCTTTACTTAGAACAATGATTACTACCATTGTCTGAAACACATGGCCCACTGGTCTTTTAATTTTTCCACTTTTAATAGAGATATGAGTTTTAAAACTTTCTCTAAAATTTACAATTAAGTAATTCAAACTCTGTCACAAATGGCAGCTGACATCTTACATTTGGGAGACAATAACAGAAGTAAAAACCATGGCAGAGGGGAACGCACACTCAGTCTAAAGAAAGGTAAGTTTCAGAAAATTGTTTTTAAATCAGACTGCTGGCCTGGCATTTTCACATATTATTTTTTCTTCCGAGAGAAGCTGAAAATACGAGTATTTTTATGTGAATTACCATGAATATTACAGGTTGATAATTAATGTTAAAATTAATAAGCTATGGGTCAAAATACCATAGGCCAAACATATGTGTTATTTTCTCTAGTTTTGTGGGGTTTTTTTTTAAACAAAAATTGCTTTTGTCTAAATTGAACATTAGGCTTTCATGCTTTGGAATATAAATATTTGGAAATATACATATTTGGAAAAAATGTTTTTTGAATATGTTACTACAAAAGGAAGTCAACATGAGAAGGTATTCTATTTAATACAATTATTTAGCACTTCTCTATATTTGTTATTTTCTATTGTGCAACATCTGATTTGAACTGGCCCTTCAGTGCTTTTTTTTTTTTTTTTAATCTACTTTTTTGTAAAGACCTTTGAAATTGACTCTCTCTTTGTTGCCTCTTACAGGACCTCTATCATAGACCTGCAATGAAGCTTTCTGCCTCACTGAACCACTTTCACAGACTCTGTGTTAAAAGGGAGTGAGGCTTTATTCCCTTCTTTTCCCTAAACCTTTTCCATGTGCGGACAATGAGCTCCTCTGAAGAAAGCCTACAGATCTCAACATCTCATGAAAGAGAATTGATTGTGCTTTTCTCTTTTTTCCATAAGCCTCATAAAGCATAAAGTTGTTGTTACCAATATCATTATTTTGGGACAGCTGTGTACAAATCTGAAATTCACATTGGTCAGAGTGTGACTTCAAATATAGAAACCACCTAGATTGCTTGTGCTTTAAAGAAAGGTGAGATCTTAAATTTGAAATGCTCAATAATATACTTCATTGCTTCTTCTCTTAGTTTTAAATTGTCTTTGGATAGCAAAAAATAAATAGTAACTTCAGCAAAATATCAGTAAATGCTGTAGTTTGAAATAATATTTGTCACATTTAAAGCTGATGATACGAAGGATATGGTACAAACATATATAATTATATCATGTATAACTGCAGTTTATAATTTTCAGGTAAGGGTACAACCTAAATCAACTAAGAGAATAAAAGCTAGCAATGGTTTTAGTACTTATATTGAAGTAGTGGACTTTTAAAGATACCACAAAAGGTTATCTTGCTTAACTTTTTGTTAAATATTTAAATCACTAGACCAGATACTAGTGTACTCTCATTAAAGATATATAAACCAATTTGGATTTATCTCTCGATATATCTATTTATATCTTGTTATAGAGATAGAGACAAATCTTTAGCACTCTTGTGATAAGTGTGAGCTTAACTTATATATGGAAGAAAAAATTCTGAAGGCAGATGGAATTTTTTAAAAAAGTATTCACTTAGGAAATTCAGTGGCAACTTAGAAGCAGCTATATACACATTAAATGAGAAAGGGGAAAATGGGTAATTTGCAGAAAAATTTTGAGCACCCAAATCTCACTTTACACACAGTACAAAGTTCACTATACCATAATAGTCTATTATGTCTTCATTTTTTAAATTGTCAATAGAAAATTCAATCCTAAAACAACTGAAAAGAGATTTCAACTTTATGTTAGGGAAGCTTGTATAAGACTAACACTCCCAGCAAGGATCAATTATAAAACCTAGAAAAACGCACAAGGAAGACAATATTCATGGGGTGAAAAGTCTTGAGAGAAGAAAGTCATACTGAGCTGAGCCCTTATAGTCACTTTGGCTTTATCCCTTGAATGATTTTCCAAACCATAACAGGAAAAGTAGAGGCTTAGGGAAAGTGACATCCCAGGTCTTACTGAGTTAACAACAGTGAAGTTATACTATGATACAGCCAAATAGACTGAGACACAAGAGGAAAGTGAGAACTATATAGATAAGAGACTAAAGTTCTGTTTCAGATTTGCTCATATCAGTTTGCTAAAGCTGCTCTAATAAAATACCACACTGGGTGGCTTGAACAACAGAAATTTATTTTCTCACAGTTCTGGAAGGTGGAAGTCCAAGATCAAGGTGCCAGCAAGGTTGGATTCTTCTGAGGCCTCTCTTTTGCTTTCAGAGGGCTGCCTTTTTGCTGTCACTTCATATGGTCATCCCCTCTGGGAACACACATCTCTGGTCCCTCTCTCTCTCTCTCCTTGACTGTATGGCAGTCATACTGGATTAGGATCCCACCTCAAGGGCCTCACTTTAATTAATCACCTCTTTAAAGACCTTATCTCCAAATAAAGTTACATTCTGAGATATTGGGCACTGGGACTTGGATATATGAATTTGGAAAACACAGTCCAGCCCGTAATAAGGTATTTGCTGATTAAGTTGCATATGCAAAGAAGTTGCTGCTTAAGTTGCATATGCAAAGAATGATACACACAAAGCAGAAAGCAGTAGCTATGTGACTGAAGCACTCCACAAAGATTTCAGCAGTCTTACAATACCGAGGAGACAGAGGTTGGAATTCAGGTCCCACCAAGATGAAGGGTTTTTTTGTTAAGAGGAAAAGAAAAAGAAGCAAGCGAGAAAGGGGCGGGGGGTCAGGGGGTCAGAGTAATTAAGTTGAAATCACAGAATAGTTAAAACCAAGAAGAATTATTCTTCAGGAAGAAGGGCAATTGAAAATAACCAGCACTAACACAGTTTAAAAAACACTGTTGGGGCTTCTCTGGTGGCGCAGTGGTTGAGAGTCCGCCTGCCGATGCAGGGGACACGGGTTCGTGCCCCGGTCCTGGAAGATCCCACATGCCGCGGGGCGGCTGGGCCCGTGAGCCACGGTCGCTGAGCCTGCGCGTCCGGAGCCTGAGCTCGGCAACGGAAGAGGCCACAACAGTGAGAGGCCCGTGTACAGCAAAAAAAAAAAAAAAAAAAAAAAAAAGCCAAAAAAACCCCCACTGTTACCTAGATCAAGGTGACCTAAAGGTTCTCTAACTGCTTTCCAGAAAAAAATTTAAATATTTTTGAGAGGAAGATAACATAAGGTAAAGCCTTGTCAATTTCCATTAAAAAGTTTCTGGCATTCAAAAAGAGATCACGGGCGGGCTTCCCTGGTGGCGCAGTGGTTGAGAGTCCGCCTGCCGATGCAGGAGACACGGGTCCGTGCCCCAGTCCGGGAGGATCCCACATGCTGCAGAGCGGCTGGGCCTGTGAGCCATGGCCGCTGGGCCTGTGCGTCCGGAGCCTGTGCTCCACAAAGGGAGAGGCCACAACAGTGAGAAGCCCGCATACCGCAAAAAAAAAAAAAAAAAAAAAAAAAAAAAAAAGAGATCACAGGCATTCCAAAAGAGGAGACCCTAAGGGAGCCAAACCAAACCAAAATCAACAAAACAACGTAAAAAGACCCCCAATTCAATGTTCTGTTTCTACTAAAAGAAACTGAGGAATGCTAGCTTCAACTCCAACATAAAAACAGCTTAGAAGTCATGACTCTAACATTTACACCAAGCAAAGCTTAAACTGAAAAGTGATAATTTTCTTTGACCTATTAGAAAACTGAGATTGCAGGGCAAACTGCTGTCCTCAAACCTGAAAAGTCACAGCTTAGATCTGCTTACCTGGAGCAGTAGCCACTGGAGCTATAAACATTGGTAGATACCTATATGGTAATTACATGGTAAATTTGACTAATTGCTGAAAGCTGAGTCTGGATTAGCTTGAGAATGAGAAATTCCTGGGGCTGCAGTCTTAGGGGACACTCACACTTCAATGGGTTTTTCCTCAAGGAAACACCAGGTTCTCAAGGTCAGGATCCAAGAAAGATCCCTAATGATTGGCAGAAGCAGAAGAGTAGTCACTGTAGAATGGGAACTGAGCATTTTCTAAAACAAAGGCCTACTCTGGAGGAGAAGGACTTCATTAGAGCCTAACTCCACCTGGAGGAAGGGCATTTCTCACATTCAAACAACTGGTAGTCTTACTGTTTCTCTCTTTCAATCTAATGGGATAAAATACTGTCATTGGAGAAATACTTGTAAAAGTTACAGACCAGAAACACAGGCCCAATACAAGAATAAGATTTATTTATAAGACTGTAGAATGCCTTTCCTCCCCCACATTTTACCACAGCACCAACAGGACTAAAGTATAATTATAGTGTAACAGAAAAGGGACATTAGGTAGAAACTAGGGAAATCTGAATAAAGCATACACTTTAGTTAGTAATGTATTAATACTGGTTCATTAAGTTTAATAAAGGCACCATATTCATGTAGGATGTTAATAAAAGAAACTGGGTGCAGGGTATTGAGAACTCTCTGTACTATCTCTGTAAATTTAAAAGTGTTTTAAAACAAAATTTCTATTTAAATTTTTTTTAAATATAAAGGTATTTAAAAAGAGCCATGGATGATCTAGATACTGGAGATATTAGGCAGGGAATTTATGTAATCATGATTAGTTGAGAATAAAGACTATGTCATAGGCAACTATAATTTATGAGTTAAATAGAAATTCTAGAACTGAAAAAATACCAGAAATATAATTAGGATGTATCAACAATACAGTAGACATTACAAAAAAGGATTAATAAGCTAGAAGACTGCTTAGGGAAAAATATCCCAATTGAAACTCAGAGAGAAAAAAAGCAGGAAATTCAGAAAGAGTGTAAAAGATATATGGAATATAGTATAAAAATCTAATATATGGAAATTGGAACCTATAAACAGAGAAGAGATGCAATAGATAAAATTCACCAAGTCAAATATACAAAAAGGTCTATGAAATCCAGGAAAAAATAATTTCTAATTATTTCCAATTGATACATAGACATAGTATAGAAAGCCTTCTGAAAACAAAGGAAAAAAAGAAATTCTAAATGAGTCAGAAAGGTGAGATGCATTACTTCCAAAGAAGCAACAATAAGAATGAGAGAAGAGTTTATGATAAACTTGGGAAGAAATAAAAAATCCTAACTTTTCAAAAGGGGAAAAAACTGTCCACTTAGAATTCTATAATCAATGAAATATGCTTCAAGAATTAAAGCAAAATGAGACATTTTCAAATTAACAAAAACTATCAGTAGCAGACCTGTGCTATAAAATATGTATTTCTATGTTATGTATTTACTTATACATGTGAAAGTGTGTGAGAGTGCAACTTACATCCTGAAGAATGAAGGAAAAGCATCAATAACGAAATAACAGGAAAAAAAGCACTGGTTTTCTTCAAGTCAGTTAAAATATCTATGAGTTTAAAGCAAAACTTTAAATATTATTTTATGTTTTTAAAAACTGTAGTTAAAATACATATGACAAATATAACATAAAGATGGGAAGAGCTTATATGATTTAAAAGTTTTCAGTTTTAACTTAAAGTGATACAGTATTAACTCTCAGTTGGCTATGAAAATTCAAGGATGCATACTGTAACACCAATAGGTATAGCTAAAATGCCAATAAATACATTAAAGTGGAATTCTGATAAACACAAAATTATATAAAGGGGCATAGAAGAGAGAAAAGAGAAATCAAAAATAGAAGAAAAAATTAACAAATGGTAAAATTAAATTCAACAATATCAATAGTTAATATTACGTGCTAACGTTCTGAACACTCCAGTTAAAGGGCAGAGACTATCAAATGAATAAATAAGCAATGCTGCCTGTGAAAAACACACTTTAAATACAAATAAGTAATTGAATGGAAAAAGATAGATCTTTCAAGTTGCTAGAATGAGAAAGCTGAGAGAGGTAATTTAGCATCAATTAAAATAGATGTCAAAACAAAGAGACTGAGCTTTTGGTTTGGGGACTATAGCTCTACAGCTGTACCATTCCATTCTGTGCAAGCTCTAGATAGTCACAGGATGTGCTTCAGGTAACTCGGTGCCAGATACCACCCCATTCTTGTAAAACACTTAAAACCAAAACAAAACAGAGGGGTATACATAGACACTTTAACAAATTGTGTTTGGCCAACCTGGTAGACGTGTAAAAATGTTACTTACTTATTTACCTCACTATGTATATCAAGAAAAACTACAAATTAATCATAAATTTAAAAATTAAAAAACTTATGAAACCAAGGGCAAAATCTTATAACTTTGGAATAGAAAAACCATTTTTAAATCAAAAGCCATGTGCAAAAGGCATGTCTGCAATTATCATATTTATTAATAATAATCTGATTCATACAGAAGATTTCTGGAGTAGAGACAGATTAATTATTATATTTACATAACAATAGTTGCACTGATTCCCCTTTGGCTTAATTCTATCCCCTAAAGCAATGTGATGAGAACCTGATGTCATCTATATGTAATGGGGTCTGTGCTGTAGGTGAGAAAAACCATGAAAACGAATCTATATACTTATGTACACACTGTCCTTCTCCCCTCCTTGAAGGAGGGAGAAAACTTTTTATTCCTAGGAAGATTCTGATTTCATATTATACTTTTTGGAATGTAAATAAATCTCTCCAGGGGAAAGATAAGAATATTGTCTTCAAGTTTGCAACCCAGAGATATCTCCCTGTCCTAGGTCTCAGCACTCTTTGAAAAGTAAATTCACACTTCCAGAGTTAGATAAATTCCTCTTGGGTTCTCATGGCTGTACATTAACTTCTAAGACTTGCTCTTTTAGACTAGGTCCCAAGCTTCACTAAGATTTTTTTCAGAAAGCATGAACTATGGTGACACATAAAAATACATTCTCTACAACACCATATCATGAAAATTAATAACATTGAAGACCTAAAAATCAAAATTCTTCCATCAGAAGAATAGACAAGGAAAATAAAAGTAATAATTTTCAATATAAAAATTTATTAGTGTTTTAAAGTATACTAACCTTATGCTAATTTTTAAGGGGAATTTATCATATAATTTCTAATATAGGAGGAACTGAATGAGGCCAATGTTTTGATTCATCTGAAATTAGTAAACATAACTCAAGATTCAGGGGATATTTTATACCTTTGAATTAATTTATTCCCACATTACATGACATTTGTCTTTTTTTTTTTTTTTTTTGCGGTACACGGGCCTCTCACTGTTGTGGCCTCTCCTGTTGCGGAGCACAGGCTCCAGACGCACAGGCTCAGGGGCCATGGCTCACGGGCCTAGCCGCTCCACAGCATATGGGATCTTCCCGGACCGGGGCACGAACCCGTGTCCCCTGCATCGGCAGGCGGACTCTCAACCACTGCACCACCAGGGAAGCCCAACATTTGTCTTTTTATTTTTTTTTATTTATGAATGCTCACATGTACACATATCACTTTCAGCTAGAATGGAAATACTTTGATTCACCATATCTTAGTTAGAGGGGAGGTATTAAAAGATAATTTCATAAAACTACTTATTTTGACTTTTGATCTTATAATCTTGTTTAATTAACTATTGAAAAATATCTTATTAAAAAGTCCACAATGGTAGTGGACTTTTCAAAATTTAAGTCACAGAAAAAAATTAAATATTTTCAAAGTTAATTTCTGAATCAGGACTGACGACTTCATGCAAGATACCATCTCTATAGTGGATAGACCAAGTGGAACACTTGGAAGGATGGTTTCTCAACCTGAGAATTACATTAGTCTTCCTGCAGAGATTTTTAAAAATATCAATGCCCATTTATCTCACCCAGAGTTTATTGGTTAAGTTACCTGAGTGGATGGAGTCTGGGTAATGGTATATTTACATATTCCCTCAAGGGGTCAGAATCTTGCTAAAATCAGGTATTGCAATTAAGGATTAAGTCCAGCTGTATGAAACAGAAATTCCAAATGATAGTGACTTAAACAAGAATGAGGTTTATTTTTCCCCAAGTAACTAGAAGAATGGAAATAGGCAGTCCCAGTCTAAAGTAGTAGCTTAAAGATCTCTGGGCTGAGGCCACTGTGAATCTGTGTTTTTTCTTTCATGGTCAGTTTTAAGATGGCAGCTACAGTTTCAGTTAATGATGTCCACATTTTAGCCAGGAAGAAAAAAGAAATGTCAAAGACAAAGAGTACCAGCCAAACTAATCTGTTTTCTGAAACTTTCTGGAAAAGTCAGATATCAACTTTCATTTATGTATTATTGGCCACTATTCCTTTAGGTGATGCTATAGAATACAGTATTTCAGCAGGTACAATGACACCTTCAACAAAATTTAGGTCTGTTAAGGTGATAGGTTATCAGATAGCAGTCTTTGTTACTCCTGTAGTGATGTTCTATGAGGTCTATCACTCTACTATTCTGAAGTTATACTTAAAATATAAAGCAACAAATGAAGTAATAAAAGAAGAAATATAAAATTATATACCTATTCATCAAAAAAAATAATATCATAAGTATCTATAAGAAAGATAACCCATGTCATAAATTAAAATGTATAAAATTTATAAAAACTTCTTCATTTTTCATGACAGTGAAAATGTCTACATATTTGACAATGTAAACGAATAGCTAAGAACAATATTTTAATAGAAGACCATTACAAAAATTACTGTTATTGAAAGAACCAAAGGACCTGAAGTTGGAACCACAGTGTCTTTAGCCTCAAATCATTTTATTAATAGACTCATTAGTAATACCAGCATGAATTTTGGAAGTGAAACAAAACTGATTCCCAATGTATGGGACAGGTATTTGGTATAAAAGTTTAAACTAACTGTTTATAACTCAAGACAATAGTGGCCTGATACTTGAAAGAAAGTATAGCTTCTGTGTTCCATTAGTTTATGCTGACCATAATCCAGTTTATAGTAGTATGCCTTGCAAAACATAATTTCCTGTCTCAGCATACCTTAGAAATTAGAAAGTTTTGTAATTATCTCCTAACAGAGTGGAATTAATTCAGAGCAAACTACTCAAAGCTGCTAGTAACTGCATGATCAGGTAAATTTATTGTTTTAGCAAACAATGATAACATGCATTTAAATTTAATTTAACTTTGCTTTAATTAATGTATATCTAACAGAAAAAAATTTTCACTCTTTAGAAGTTTATTAGTTTTTATTTCCTTTGGTGGAATTTTAATATGATAGAAAAGCCAACTTTTATAACTACTGCTACACTCCATAAATAATGAATTCTTTACTTTTCATAATCCCAAATTCTTTATATAATATGATTGAATTTTCTATGCAGAAAATGTTTGATATTTTAAAAGAGTTAAATTTGAACAGATTTCAGATTTCATTAAATTGATCCACTAAGTTGCAAAGGATGGGAATTTTGTTATTCCTTGTAACTAATCCTTTCATTATTATTGTAAAGTCCTTTAATTTGAATCTATTTTTTCAGAGACACAGTTAATAAATAATTTTATAAAATACTAATTTAACAAATAAAAGAATAATTATTATACTCAAAGGAATATATTGAAGTGTTTTACAGTATTGTGCCATGCATGGTGTTGTACTACACTATTTCTTTTTGTGTGTGTGTGTAGTACGTGGGCCTCTCACTGTTGTGGCCTCTCCCATTGAGGAGCACAGGCTCCGGACACGCAGGCTCAGTGGCCATGGCTCACAGGCCCAGCCGCTCCGCGGCATGTGGGATCTTCCTGGACCGGGGTGTGAACCCGTGTCCCCTGCATTGGCAGGTGGACTCTCAACCACTGCGCTACCAGGGAAGCCCCTACACTATTTCTTGATAGAATGGAAAGCATATTCTTTATTGGAAGATGTCTTCAAGTTGTCAACCTTAGCTATTATTTTAAATATATGATTAAAAAGCAGTATTACTTTGAAAAAAAATGTACCATGAACAAGGGGACAATAACTCAAATGCAATAGGGAATGAATTATTAAATTTCAACATTATTTTCCTGGCCATAAGGACTAAAACGACTGAATTTTATGCGTGGTTTATTCTTCTTCACTAAAGCACACTAAGAGAAATTCAATTTTTTAAGTGATGATAATATAGTAGGTATCTAATGAAAATGTGCTTCAGGGTTGAAGGCTGAACACATTCATTTATCTCTCCTATGATGTCATAATACAATTATAGAAGCAAAACAAAACAAAACAACAAACAAAAAAACCCAACTAGTTGCAATAAATAGGAAATTTCCTAGATGATATAAATCAGGTAGGGGAGTAGTGCCTAATGAACCAGAGGGGAAAAAAAGTAATAAAATGAAATCAACAATTAGGAAATAATTCTGACCTGCTGAACCCTGGAGAAGGCAAAAACCCCCATATAAGGTAAGTGTCAGAAGTGTGGCTGAAGAAAAGAAACAATTCAGTCTGTATGTAAAGCAGTCTCATCCTTCTCTTTTCTCCATCGCCACTCCAGGCACTTATTTTTCATCAGATAAATCAATATCAATTGTGAAAGCTATCTTTGAGATAGCTGGTCTTTCTATACGGATATGGCTGATGATTTTGGAAAGATATTCTATCAGTTTGCTATCACCACAAAACTAATGCATAACAAACAACTGTGAAACCTCAGTGGCATATTACAATATGTGTTTATTTCTCACAAGTCTGGGTATCAGCTGGAAGTTTTAGCTGATCTCTGCCAGGCTTGGTCTTGTGTCAGTGGGTCAGCTGATTCACTCTAGTCTAGGACGTCTCTATGTGTCTCTCACCCTTCTTGTGTGACCAGCAGGCAAGTTTAGCATGTTCTTCTCACTGTGATGGTACAAGAACATGAGACAAAATCCAATCACACAAACCCTTTTCAACACTCCTTGCATCAGATCTGCTAACGTCCTTTGGCCAAACATAATGAGCTGAGGGACAGGGAATTACGTACACCCACAAAAGAAGAGCAAGACAAATTTAAAAGGCAAAGGTCAAGGATAGAGAAGTTAGAGGAGATTTGAGTCCAATGCTGAAATCTACCACATATCTAAGGGGAGGTTTCCATCTTGAAAAAAATCAACGTGTGACAAAGAGATTCATAAACACAAACGTATTATGTTCATGAAAAAGTACAAAATTCTCTAAACAAGTTATGATAGCTGGTAGTATTACTGTCGTGATGGCCATAATTCTGACAATTAGTAATGGAAGTACCTCTTTCTTATGGTGAGTAAAGGAAGTATGGTGATGCACAAAAGGTAGAAATAAAAGAAATGAGTAGGGCTTCCCTGGTGGCGCAGTGGTTGAGAGTCCGCCTGCCGATGCAGGGGACACGGGTTCGTGCCCCTATCCCGGAGGATCCCACATGCCGCGGAGCGGCTGGGCCCGCGAGCCATGGCCGCGGAGCCTGTGTGTCCGGAGCCTGTGCTCCGCAACGGGAGAGGCCACAGCAGTGAGAGGCCCGCGTACAGCAAAAAAAAAAAAAAAAAAAAGAAATGAGTAAAATAGCTCAAGTAACAGAAGCTGAGGTATGACAAGAAAAGAAAAAAAAACTGATTAGTAAAAATATATTTATACTATAGAGGGAAATAAGTGAGATTATTTTCTTATTTGAAAAATACATGAATTGCAAGCTATAATATCTATTCAGGACAATGCAAATCAATTATAGTTGAGATAAAAGTGACCTGAATTTGGTTAGCTTTATATGAAAACATCTGACTGAGACATACTTCCCAAATTTTCACATTTTTGACATGATAAACAGTGATTACCAGGAAAAGACTTTTAAGAAATAACTTTAGTCACCATTTAATTGAAGTCATTAAGTGAGTTCTTGGATGCTTTTAAATGTACTGAATAATTTCTAATTTATTTGATTATTGATTTGAGTTAAAATATGTTGTCAATCATTCAAGATCTCCCAGAATATAATGGAGTAAATATTCCTTTTACTAATTTTGAAATTTTTATGGAAATAAACCAAGACACTTATTTTAGGCTTAAACAAACATTGTTGATCTTTTTTAAAAATCCTGAAATGTAACTTTAAATACAAATTGTATTCCAAAATTTTCACAAATTTCCAAGAATTTTTCATTCCTAATAAGTGGACCATGTGTATGCCATAAGAAAAAGCTCCACATAAATCTTTCAGCTCACTTTATTTTAGCTAAATTAGCTGCACTGTTTTTAATTATTCAAAACTCCATTAAACAAATTAGGAATCTGAGAAGCATAAAACAATATATTTCCTAAATTTTCCTGTTTGATTAATGAAGCAAGAAAATTAATCACTATTAAGAAAATGCAGTTTTCAATTCATCAGATAGGGGTTGTGAAATATAGGAGTCAAGAAAGCTTCATAAATTAAAGTTCATGCAGCTTTTTCACAAATATATATGTGTGTGTGTTGATAGGTAGATATTATAAATATATAATAATGTAGCCACACCTATTAAATGATGGGAAATTGTTTATAAACAAATATTTATAAAAGTGTCCAAACTCTTTTGTGTGAGAAATTATTTTTTCTGATGATGGCTAAAATGAAACTTGGGAATTAAGAGAGAAAATGTGCCATGAAAACTAGCCTTGCAAAAGGATCAAAGTTACTGTTTAAGAGAAATGGAAATGTCCTAAAGGCTTACGAAACTAATTCCCTACTAAATCCAGAAATAAAGTAAAAATAAAGTCACAGAAATTTAAATCCAAAATGGAACTTGAAGAAAATTTAGTCTAGTTCTCTAACTAAAAAGTGAATTACATTCAAGTTTCATCGATAGGGTCACAAATCAGCACCAAGGCCAGAACCCAGTCTCTTATTTCTCAGCTTTATGCCCTTTCTGCAGCTCCACACCAACCTTGAGAGGAGAGGATCCTAGAGGTAATTAATGCACTATATTCTGTTGCTTACTCTTGGGATTTTAAATCTGTAAGGATGTGGGGAGACTGATGTCACAGCTGACTAGACAAATATAATAAAATATATGCAACTTTTTTCTTCTGTGAGCCGCTTCCAGGATAATTATTTTTACAGAGAATCTTTGATACTAACAAGTGTAGCTTGAGTGTCAGAATGTGGCAGGCACCCAGGGTTGTCACTCTCACAAAATAGCAGATCTGTCAACACATCTTGGTTTCCTCTATAATTAGAGAGATTTAGTCTATTAACCACTTGAATGCCCAATGGACAAATGATATATTCATAAGGCAGCACCTGTAGCAATAAATGAATTCTGAAAAATTACTGTTAAAAATAAAGCAAACTATATTCAAGGCACAGAGTTTCTTCCAAAGTACTTCTTAGAGAGTGCCTACATGTACCAGAACAAATTGCTGATCAAGTTAGGTGAACCAAACATTAGTCAATTCTGGGGAAAATAAGGCATCTGATTGAATTAGTTGCATGTTTTGTCTAACTTGATAGTTGTAAATGCAACCATTCCATTATTCAATCAACAATTTAAAATACATTTTTGTTGCATTTTTCTTATTTCAAAAGTAATGTACATTTATTTCAAAATATGCAAAAAAATCATGAAAATAAAAATCATCTGTGATTTTATACTCACTATTAACATTTTAAATTATATGCTTCCAAGCTTTCTTCTCACCCATACATGAGTTAATCTACATACTGTTTAAATAATCTAAAAGTTTTACTGTAATCTAAATTATCTTTCTGTCAATAATTTTCTAAAAACAACTTTGTTGTCTTTATGAAAGATGTCTTTATGTCATGTATGAATGAAAAAATGATTTAACTCCCACCTCTATGTATATATGTAAGTAAGTTCTTTTGAGATAAAAACTATCTACATTTTTAAAAGTGTGTGATATGTACAATTCTTCCAACAGTAAAAGATCAGTGTGTTGTCTAAAGGAAGAAAGGAATAGATGATGACATTGAACTCTATTGATTTTAGTAGGAATCTTTTAATAGCAAAACTTGAATAAATAACTTTATATTAAAAGGATACTGGTTGAGAGGTTTCAATTTTGAAACCAAAGCATCTATGCTCTTAATTTTTCCAGATTTTTCCCAGGAAAGAGAGTTTAGCACTCTTGTGAAAATTATAGTTAATAGTGCATGACTGGAAATAGCAGAGGTAGAAAGTTAATGAAAATGGACTCATTGGGAAAGATTTAGATTTTTGGTGTTCTGAAAAAGCTGTGTTTTGGTAGGAGGTGAAAATATTTATATAATATTTACCTAACAGGAACTTCAATAAAACAAGTTCATTTACCTTTTCTTTCAACCTGATGAAAGACAAGTATTATCACATTAGTACTACTGCTGTATAGATCCAGAAGCCATGGTTGTGTATATTAAAAAAATTTCTTGATGGCGTACATGTGCTAAGAGGAGAAACTAGGATTCAAATAACTGAATCTGCATTTCTGTAATTATCACTTCCATACTGAGAGGAACTAAGGCAATGTTATCTCCCTCTCTCCTCCTTGTTTTGGTGACAGAAATTAAAGTTATTAAGACTTTTTATATGGCCCTCCAAAATATGGTCTATCTGGAAGAATATTGCATGTATGCTTGAAAGAGATGTGTATTCTACTGTTGTTGTCAGATGGAGTATTCTACAAGTGACAATTAGGTCACATTCCACCTTCAACTGATAATACTTAATGCATTACATAATAACCTTACAATAACATAGTTCCATTTTTCCCTCTTGATCTTTGGCCATGGCTCTCATATATTTTACTTCTGTATATATTAGTAGCCTCAGGGAATTTCTCTTAATTTTGAAATTTGAGCAATGCATTTTAAAAAATGATTTATTTTCTCCAGAATTTCTAAAAATTTAGAAGTAGGAGATGATTTCATGGTATGTCTACTGTATTCTCAGGAATACAAATCAAACACCTTTAACCATATCCAAAAAAGAAGAAAATGTGTTACTTTCATCAATGCCAGTAGTCCTTGAGTAAAAACATACACAAAAAAGGGGAACTATTAGAAGTTTTTCTGATAGTCAAATACAGTTCCAATTTTCCATAAGAGGAATATAGAGGCCATACACTGGGTTGAAGAGCATCCTATTGGTCTCACAACAAGACTTCGAACAGTAATTAAACGTGTCAAATCCTGAAGAATGGAACTTTCCCTTTTTATTCAGCTTCTCTTTATAGAAAAAAATGAAACTCTTCAAAATAGTCCACTAATGTGACCCTCCTATCTTATTAAATACCATTCTCATCCTTCCAACTGTAAAGAAGAAAATTCTTGCAGTCATTTTTGAATCTTCTTTCTCCCACACACCATGTTTGGTTCGTCAGAAATTCATTTAAGTTCCATATTCAATATTCAAGTTTTCAATTCCTCCCATTCTTTTATTTCTTGAATCCATTTCTGTCTGGCCTTTGCTATTACTATTTCACCAAAAACAGCCTTTTTCAAAGATCTTTTCCCAAGAGCCATTCTTTGTGTGTGTGCTTGTGTGTGTGTGTCTATGTGAAGTTTTTCTCTTGGTGTGCAATTTATCACTTCATTTTCTTGATTGTCCTCTAATCTGACCTATTCTTTTTTCTTTTTAGGTGATTCTTTCTCAAATGTGTAACTTCTAAATATGAGAGTTACAAGAATTCACTCCTTAAGCCTATTTTATAGCTATATTATCCATCCTTCTGTTTTCATAATATCTATAGCACTTAATATTTTTTATTTCCAGACTCATCTATTCAGCTGCCTTTCTTATAATCTTCTTTGATATTTAATAGGTGTCTCATATTTTGAAAACCCAACTCATGTTTCTCCCTCCCATTTCATCTCTGAAAGCTGATCTTGCCACAGTCTTCTTAAAGCTCTCACTGACTTCTCTTTCTCTCATACCTTACATTGGTTCCATTAGCAAATCCTATAGGCTTGAATTCAAAATATATTCTGAATCTGACTACTTTATCCCACTTCTGTAGCTAACATTGTCATCAACATTACTAATATCTATCCTGTGGTTTCTTGTTGTAGCCTCCTTACTCGTAACTTTGCTTCACCTCAGTGCTCACCTAAAGACTATTCTCAATACAGCAGTCAGCAGAAATTCTTTTAAAACATAGAATAAGTCATGGTATCATTCTGTTCAAAACCCTCCTATGGATTAAAATTTTACTCAATAAAAGCAAACTCCTTGGGCTTCCCTGGTGGCGCAGTGGTTGAGAGTCCGCCTGCCGATGCAGGGGACACGGGTTCGTGCCCCGGTCTGGGAAGATCCCACATGCCGCAGAGCAGTTGGGCCCGTGAGCCATGGCCGGTGAGCCTGCGCGTCCGGAGCCTGTGCTCCGCAACGGGAGAGGCCACAACAGTGAGAGGCCCGCGTACAGCAAAAAAAAAAAAAAGCAAACTCCTTACAAAAGCCTAGAGTAATCCAACAGTGGCCTGTGATCTAGCCCCCAACTATATCTCTGCAGATAGCTCCCACTCCTCTGTCTCTTGGTCCACCTTTCCCAGTACAATTGTCTTCTTTATATATTTTTAACTCGTCAAGCATGTTTCAGCTGTTGGGTCTTGGCATTTGAAGTTTCCTCTGCTTGGAATACTCTTCTCAATATCTTCTTGTCTCACTGCTTCAATTCTTTACATTTTGACCAAATGTCACCTAACTAATTAGAACGTCTCCATAAAATAGCAGACTTTACCCTTTACCCTGTATTCCCTCCCCTTTTTATTGTTACTGATAGCATTTATCATCTGACACACTATGCATTTCTTGCTTATTTTCTACACACACACTGAAAAGTAAGCTTCAAGATAGCAGAACTTTCTTCCCATTTTGTTCAACAGTATAATTCTAGTATCTAGAATAGAGTACAGATAGGTGCTCAAAAAATGTTGGTAGAATTATTAAATAAATGATATTTTTATGTTTCATATCTTAAATTCAATAAATTAGACTAAGATTAATTAATAAAGAAATGGAATTTTATGGATACTAAAAGAGCATAGAAATAAAAAAGTAAATTTTATAAATTAAAAGAGAAGGAGGGGCTTCCCTGGTGGCGCAGTGGTTGAGAGTCCGCCTGCCGATGCAGGGGACACGGGTTCGTGCCCCGGTCCGGGAAGATCCCACATGCCGTGGAGCGACTGGGCCCGTGAGCCATGGCCGCTGAGCCTGCGCATCGGGAGCCCGTGCTCCGCAGCAGGAGGGGCCACAGCGGTGAGAGTCCCGCGTACCGCAAAAAAAAAAAAAAAAAGAAAAGAGAAGGAAAGCTCTAAGATAATTGTGGTAGGCAGAATAATGACCCCCAAAGATGTCTCTCCTAATCCGTGATATCTGAAAATATTACATTATATGGCTAAAGAGACTTCTCAAACATCATTACATGATTTCTTAAAATTGAGAACCTTTCCTAACTGAGGTCAGAAAGAGATGTGCCAGTGAATGAAGCATCAGAGAGTTTCTGGCTTTGAGGATGGAGCAAATAAAGGAATGTGTAAAGTCTCTAGAAATTGGAAAAGCAGTGAATAGACTCTCCTCTTGGGGCTCCTCAAAGGAGTACAGTTTATTTTAGCCCAGTAGACATCTGTCAGAATTTTGACCTCCAAAATTTGAAGATAATACACTTTTGTTGTTCAAGGTCACTGAGTTTGTGGCAATTTGTTAGGCCACAATAGGACTCTAGTACACAATATAGGATAAATTCAGAGTCAAGGTAATGAAGACAAGAGAAAAAGGAAAAGTAAACACAAATCACAGTGAGAATGAAAATATGGTAAATTCTCTGTTAAATAAAATGTTAACATGAACACCAAGGAAGTCCATAGAATTGGTACAGTACTTTCCAAACTTTATGAAAATGCATTTGAAAATTGATCAATAATTTATTATTTTCTAGGTGTAAATTTTAATAGTGTTATCATATAGGCAAAAATTAAAATAAACATATATTCATGGAAAATTTGTGAAATTATTAAAGTGCTTCTATAATCTGTCTCCTGCCCTATACCCACACACAAAAAGGCTTCAGCCATGAATACTTTATAATACTCTACTTCAAGGATGAAATAAATTAGATATTATTTAAACCATTCCAGATCATAGAAAAGAAAAAGCTTAAAATTTATTTCAACTAGTGATACTCACACTTAAAAATTAGCAAAAAAAAAAGAGCAAAAATAGAATATTGGCCACATTAATAAAACATAGAAGAAAAAATATGCAACTTAAGCTGCAAAGTTATTTTTCAAAAAGTTTAACATTTTCTTAAAAGGAAAAAAATGTTTTTAAGTGTGAATAATGTGAAACTCTCTTGAAAGACAAAAAAAGTCTAAAATAAATGTAAATGCTTAACTACAAGCTTTAAGTTTGCAAATGGTGATATATACTACATAACTTTTCCTTAAGGTTAGAAACAAGAGATGAGTGAAAAATATTGTATTACTTATTATTGATATGAAACTATTGGCAATACAATTAGAATAGGAAAAAGTATTCAATTTAAAAATCAGAAAGAATCTAAATCTTCATTATCTCCATATAGTACAATTTTTACAGTTAAAAAGCCATTAAAATCAGCTGAAAAATGATTGGAAAAAAATATGCTTTTTCAAAAAAATAATCTATTTAATCAATAGCTGCTTTATGTAGAAACAGTTTCAAGTTAGAAAATATATTAGAGAAATAAATTGCATTTAAAATACAAATAAATATGATAAATATACCTAAATATAAACTTTATATGAAATGGGTTGGAAATTTAGGAAGAAGGTGGTACAATTTTTCTTAGGCATATAAAGAAGATATCTTTAGTGTAGAACCTGTTCTGGGTGAGGAGAATATATTTTAAAATATCAATACTTTCTAAATTGATGCATAAACAGAATGGAATTTATCCCCCCCAAATGCTCAGAGCTTTAGTTTTTTAACTTAACAGTGTGATTGTAAAGTTTCTGGAGAATTAGGAATGGGAAAATAGAAGGAAAAAAATGGTTTACAATAAAGGAATTTAAAATTCTAGCCTTCCACATATGAATATGGTTAGGAAAATCCATTAACTAAAACATTTGGTATTGATTAATAAAATAAAGAAAAGATATAATAAACAGAACAGAGAGTGCATAAATAGACCCAAATATCTATGTGGATTTAAAACATGATAAATTAGGTATTTTAAACATTGAAGGAAAGGAGGAAATTCAGTTATTCAATACAAATTATTAGATCAATTGTCTTTAGCAATCTGGAAAAATAGAAGCTAATTTCAATCTCACATCTTATATGAAAATTAAACCCAGATGGATCTAAAATGAAAAGTAATTCATAAAATTACTGAAAAACAAACACACACACACAAAATAAACAAATCTTAGGCAGTCCAAACTCCAGTTGGAGGAGTTTGTTGTCTTGCTAAGCATAAAGCAAAAGTTTGCTAAATTTGAGTTTATAAAGCAAAATAAATGTTAAAAGAATAAAAACTTCTTCAAGGGAAAAATGGTACCAATAAAGTCCATCAATGTTGCTGCAAATGAAATATAACCTCTGCTTAGATCAACCAGATCATTTCTATGTGTAGCATCACTATAGCATCTTTTGTAATAGAAAGTAGTTACAAGACATCCTAAAGAACTTGAACATAAGGGCCATTTGAGAGCATACACCTCTTTAGATAAGAAATTCATTGCTTCCAGTTTTCTTTATCCATGAACCATAGCAAATGTACAGTAAGTATGAGCATAAATGTCAACATATTTTAGAAAAAGCAAGAATGTAAAGCAATAAGGAGGGCAATAAGTTCAGCTGGAAGGCAAAGGGAATATTTCTCCCTTTTCATATATGGGAAAAAATAATAGAGAACAGCTCTCCTAAAACACGAAAAAAAAATTGCTGTCAAAACCCATCTGTAAGACGGAAAAAAATAGTAAGATCAGAATTATGCACTGGGTTGTCACTGAGTAACCATGAGATTATGTCAAAGAGGCGATAACTGAAAAATGGTCAGGAGGTATTTTCTGTGTGTTTTGAAAGTTGTCAGTCTTCATGAGATGAACTTTGTGAGATGAGTTCGTGTACTATGGCCAACAGAAAGAAACAAAACTCAGTCTATATGTTGATATCTCTGCCATAAAGCAGGGTTTTTTTTTTTTCTGGACTTTAGGAGGAGCATTATACAGTATAAGGAAATAGCCCCAGAGAGAGGATTCTGAGAACAAAGAGGAAGAAGCCTCTACCATCATAGCAGCTGACCACTGAATATGAGAAGTTGGGCAAACAAACTCTTTGCCTTCTGCTATGAAGTGAGTTTTACTGGTTAACTGGATATTGGTTGTTCTCATTAATTTACATGAATATTCCTAAGGCAACTCTTTTCTCACAAGAACATCAGGTAAAAATGCATTTTAATCAAGGATCACAAATCCCAAAGCTTGAGAATGGTTTATTTGAGGTTGAAAATGTATCTACAGCTGTTTGTGACTAAGGATTCAAGTGTAAGTCTGAATTTAATTTAATAGGGGACTAGCCCTTGAAGGCTTTCTCACTACCCGTTGTTGACAACAGTCAGTCATGCCCATGAAGGTAAGCATTCATAAAATTGTAGTTGACCTTGTGATTTTGAGGATAACCCTCACTCCGGAAGAAGACAGGCATTGTTCTCCTATAGAGCAATTCTGACCTAAGGAAAGCATTCAGGATAAGCATAATTGTAACTCTTTAAAAGGTTTATAGTCCCTGTGGGTGAAAAATGACATAAAATTATGAACTTTTTAATTCAAATATTGATGAGGAGGCTAGTATAAGGTCACTGATAATACTGAACAAAAGATGAAATATCCGGGAAACAGATTCATACAATGTTCTGAGAATAAGAGAAAATAAAGAGAAACTTTCAGTGTAGTCTTAGAGAATTCTAATCCAAGATACTGGAGAACTTGATATGAAAAAGAACCTAAAAATAGACTGCAAAGATTGGTTAACTGATTAACTGACTGATTGATTGATATAGCAAATAAGGTAGTATGCAATGTTACTGCTTAGTGGGCATGGATTTTATAAAAAATAGGTAAGTGAGTTAGTTTCCATGGGAAAAGACAGTAATTTATCAAAATTACTATATACATATGTGGTGCAAATCAATGTTTCTTTAATGAAATGTATGCTTTTTCATCATTCTATATAGAAAGGCTATTAGGGTAATTTGAGAAGTGTTTTAGAAGAAGTTAGCATATCTCAAATGAATGGATATATCGAATAAATATGAACTTATTAGGTGTTAGGAACAAAAATAGACAATAGAGAAGGAAGGATCTCTACTAGTATGGTTGCTTGGAGAATAGATCCTGAGAAGTACATCAATTAAGTCAGAATCATCCAGCATTCCTATTAAGGAGAAAACTCTAAATAGACTCTATCTGTGGTAAAATCGATTACATACCTAGACTTAAAAAAAAGAGGTTTCATTCTATTAATAGAGAAGTAATTTTGTACATGCATATCAATCTATGATAGAATTGCCTATCTTCCAAAAAATAAACTGTAGGGACAAGATAAGATATGCTAAAACCTGGAAAAATTTTGGTGGGCCAAATTCTCCAGCTCTGTGATAGTGAGCAATTAGCCTTAGATCCCATTTAAATATGCTAAATACATAAGTACAAATCTGGTCTAGGGTAATAATAAAAATAATGAAGCATAAATGTTAATAAAATTCTCCCAAGCTGTCCTAAAGGAGAAGTCATTGGTTGTGCATTTTGGGCATTATTATACCAGTCTAGATTTAGACTTCGGAGAAGTTTTTGAATACAGGGTTGATTGAGCATTTTTTTTGTAATAGACTTTTCTTCCTGGAGAATCCACAGTTAATTCCATAAGAGATTAAAAAAAAAAAAACTTGCCCATTTGCCGTTCTGTATTTCTGTATAGTTGTATGAATTCTTTGTTCACTTGCCTAAATTTCAAAGCCTTTCATTTATAACCAAGAATTTACATTTAATAAGTTCCTTTTTCCTTTCTTGGAAATTTTTGCAAATACTGATTAGCTACCATAAGAAATTCAGTTAATGGTTTGGTCTGCCAAACAATACCTGTGAATCATAATTTCCCTTAGAGTTTAGCAAGTGAAACAGAACAAAAGCAGCCCACACCAACTCCAGAACAATTTCAGAGGCATTTTCTGTATTTAAGTGTTTATGAAAAAATACTTTCCTTATAGTCAGCTATTTTTCCCTTTTATTTTGTTTGTAGATATAATTAGGTGTCACAGATATTAGTCCAGTTAACTCTGCAGGTATTCTGCTCAGTAGTATACTCTTTATGGAGCATCTTGCAAGTGATCTGTGTACTTGTTGAGACCCAGTTTTACTACCAGGATCTTTCATGGGTTAATTTTCCCCTTTTGTGATGTTTTCTAATTACAAAGATCTCTATTAAATGTAGAAGTAGTTGATTTATTCCCATATAGAAATATAAAATGTTATATAATCTCAATTAAAGTCTCGAATATTTTTGAGTCTTCTCAGAGAGCAGTGAATCTTTTACTGAATTCTGGAAAACACAGTTGTCCCCATAATACATATATATGTATGTATGTATAATATGTACATATGGCAATACTATCTTCAACCAGGCAAGAGAGATCTCTTGAAGATACCTGCATAATTTCAGTGCTTGGCTTTAAACCATAGATAGAAACTGAAATGTAGATTATATAAACTGGAAGCAGCAATTAGAAAGAGGAGTGGCAGATATCCTCCATATGAAGAGTAGTCAGCCTATCCAGGGGTGATTATGCTTGAAGAATAAGGCAATGAAGCCCTCCAACTTGGCTTATACACTGGTTTCATTGTGATCAGGTAAAGGAACTTAACTTTAAATTATTGATTAATAAATAAATGTATAGAGGATCAGCATGATATAGTTAATAAGATTTAAATAAATGTTTTACCTTAATAGCATAGAATAAACATTATTTTCAATTGTCTGTAAATGACCAGTTTATGTTTGCCACTAGCCTAATCAACTATAGACATAAAACCATGCCTTTTAATAGAAACTTAACCAGGATCTTACACATGTGGGAGAGAAGCACTCCAAACACAAGAAAAGTAATATACTGGTTTACCAACCAGCTCTCCAAAACAAAACAAAACCAAGCAAGACAAACAACAAACTAAGATACTTATTTGTAGTGTTCATTGATTTCTATAGTTTAAATACACCCTTTATAATCAATTTCAAGCTACTAATAGAACATGACTAAAAATGACGTTGGGAAGGGAGATGCAAAATTGGGTTGTGTGAGGTGCCTTAGAAACACCATAGAAGATTTATGGTGAGCAGAGTACCCCAGAGTGTCTACTATGGGCAGAAGGCTCTTTGATGCAGGGTCACTGACTACTCTGACAACTGCAAGCTGCTTCTCACATATACGTGCTCAAAAAATAGTTGTGAAAAAAATGGGTATCTCAAATGAGTTACAGTAATTTCTGAGCTGTTTAAAATACATTAAGAGTACTTTACTCAGTTGTGAATTTTACACTTTAATAGGGATATAAACAAAATGGAAATGTATCAGAGGATATGATAAAAATATTGACACAAATTAATGATATATAATAACAGGAATAGCTGAAGAAAATAAGATTTTGCTTACAGAAGTAGAAATTTAGAGGTTACTGGGAATTTCCCTGGTGGCGCAGTGGTTAAGAATCCGCCTGCCAATGCAGGGGACACGGGTTCAATCCCTGGTTCGGGAGGATCCCACATGCCGCGGAGCAGCTAAGCCCGTGCGCCACAACTACTGAGCCTGCGCTCTAAAGCCCATGCTCTGCAACAGGAGAGGCCACCGCAACAAGAAGCCTGCACACTGCAGCGAAGACCCAACGCAGCCAATAAATTAAAAAAATTTAAAAAAGAAAGAAATTTAGAGGTTACATGATAACTATCTTCAAATATTTGAAGTGCCATTTTGAAAGAGATATTTGATTTTCCTATGCATGGCTTTAAAAAGTATAAACAAAATGGAAATATTATAGGAAGACTTTGTCTGGCTTACTATGAAGATGTTTTTCAATAATTTGAACTTTTCAAAGACGTAATGAAACTCTATAACAATTAAGGACTCAATTAGCATTAGTGCAAGGAAAGGAAGAAACTGTTGAAAATCTTATTCTGTAAATTCAAATGTCTAGTAGAAGGTTAGAATGCATAATCCCAAGGTCCTCTGCAATCTTTAGATTTTATGATTATATGTATATAAATTCTCATATCAGAGAGATGTAGATTCCCTCTGATACTAAAAGAATTGATGCATGTTATACATTCTCCCTGTAGATGAAACTTTTCCATTCATATGCAGATGGATGACAAATTGTCTCTACTCATAACTCAGAGGGAGGTTGCTTAATTTGGTTTCTGAGAAACCAGTGTTCTAAGTTATATGCACTGCATTTAGAGAAAATGAATACTTTGTTTACATAACATGATTATAAAGCATGTCTTCTTTTCATATTATTACATGAAAGTATTTTTGTTTTAAAACAAAACTACTCTCTGTCCATATGACAATAGAATATATATATACATGTGTATATATATACATATATGTATATATACAGTTGACCCTTGACACCAACCCTGCACAGTTAAAAATCAACCTATAACTTTTGATTTCCCCCCAAACTTAACTACTAATAGCTTACTGTTGACTTGAAGCCTTACTGATAACATAAGCAGTTGATCAACATGTTTTGTATGTTTATGTATTATATACTGTATTCTTACAGGAAAGTAAGTCAGGAAAAAGAAAATGTTATTTAAAAAATCATAAAAGGAAGAGAAAAAACATTTACAGTACCATACTCTATTTATTGGTATTTCTAGGCTACATGGTTCATCTGTAAGCTTTTTCAAATTGTCACAAATCTCCAAAAAATTTTACAATATATTTATTGAAAAAAATCCACTTATAAGTGGATCTGTGTAGTTCAAACCCACGTTGTTCAAAGGACAACTGTGTATATGAAATGCAAAATATTTTTCTAAACTTCTTCAAATATTTTTATAGAAAACAGGCATATCTGAGATCCAAACCTCTTTGGAGTGCATACATACCTCACTGTGAAAGAATGCTTCCAGATTGGCATATGTGTTTTTCCCTAATTTATATATTCTAGCACTCTTTTTTCCCCCTCTCATTTGAAAATGCTATGTTGGCTTATTTTTGCTTTCTAAATAAATTATAGGAATTGTACTAATGTTAATATTTTTGTGCATGTATTTCCAGGTTAAAATATGATGATTAAAATCCTTCTTTGATAAGAACTAATTTTTTGAGCAAGGCATTTACCTCAGGCTGTCAGTATTGTCACCTAGAAAATGGAGGGATGCTTCATGTTCTTTAAACTAAAAGAGTCTAACATCACCTCTATTTCTATAATCTATATTCTCCAAGAAAATTATTTCAATAGTGTATAAACATTCTTTGAGCTGTTACTACATATCAAGCTATAAACTAGGCACTGGTGACACAGAGGAATAAAACTTAAGGCATAGGACCTAGTTAATAGGCACCATCACCTAAAGTGTTGTTAAAATTTATACTGACTATGCCCAAGTTACAGTGTGGGTACAAGGGCAGAGTGATTTATTCCATCAAGAAGATGGCACAGAGGAAATGTTTTACAGAGGAGGTAATGCTTGAGCACTTTAAGAAAGAGAAGTAAAATTCACAAAGGCTCATGTATCTTACCACTTGTTACCTTTGTAAAAAACCCAATATACCTAATATATGTATAGAAGGCTGTAGTTATCATATCAATAATTCATATGGTTCTACTTTACATGTTTATTTACAATATCCTCAAGTGTCATTTATTTTCAAAATGATAAAAAAATTAAGATGCCTGGAGAGCATATGTTTTAATTGTTTGTATAAATACTCTATGGTAGTTCTTCCAAATTTAGAATTTTATTAAATTGTTGAACTAATTACTTCATTTTCATTAAGTATAATATAATTTTTGCAAACCCATCAGGTAGCAAATATACCTAAGAAAATGAGGTAGAGAAAAGTTCCCCAAGATTTCCAAATTCAAGGTCTTTCATTATGAACAGAAAAATCTGAATGTGACTGAGATATAGTAGGATTAAAAAATTAGTTTTTTGAAATTTGAGTTATTTGTAGTGAGGTAGATGGACCTAGAGTTTGTCACACAGAGTAAAGTAAGTCAGAAAGAGAAAAACAAATACCGTATGCTAACACATATATATGGAATTTAAAAAATAAAGGATCTGAAGAACCTAGGGGCAGGACAAGAATAAAGACACAGATGTAGAGAATGGACTTGAGGACACGGGGAGTGGGAAGGGTAAGCTGAGATGAAGTGAGAGAGTGGTATGGACATGTATACACCACCAAATGTAAAATAGATAGCTACTGGGAAGCAGCTGTATAGCAGAGGGAGATCAGCTTGGTGCTTTGTGACCACCTAGAAGGGTGGGATAGGGAGGGTGGGAGGGAGACACAAGAGGGAGGGGATATGGGGATATATGTATACGTATAGCTGATTCATTTTGTTATATAGCAGAAACTAACACACCATTGTAAAGCAATTATACTCCAATAAAAATGTTTAAAAAAAAGTTATAGATCAAAATGTAGCCAATACTACCAAAAAAAATTAGTTTTTATAACTTGCCCAGCTGAAGCCATAAACTACTTGTTTCTCCTTAGTTTACTTGACCTTTCAGCTTTACTAAACTTTGCAGGCCACTCCCTCCCAGAAATACACTCCCTTCCATGTTCAGTCCACATTTCCCCCCACACCAGACTCTCTTTCTCTCAGTTCCTCGGGGTTCACCTTGTCAGGAAGGTTCATCTCAAATTTCTGTTTTCAAATTTCTACTCTAACATATACCACTGCCTCCTTAGGCCATCTCCTCTATTCTGCTGGCTTCAGTTATCAGGTATGTGAGGAAAGGGACATCTCCAGCTCAGATTCTTTTTTCTATCTGTTCATCTGAATCTCTCCCATAGCCAAAAATCTCACTTGCCATACTCTTCCCGACAAAGTGCTTGTCTTCATTTATTTCTTCTATCAGAAAATCGCACCCCATGGAAGATGTGTCTAGGCATCTGGACAATGTTCTTGTCCTTTCTCCTCATTTGTTATACATTTAATCTACCTCCAGAATATTTTTTTCAATGTCAATGTTTGTTCATATGATATCAAAATACATAGGCATATACAAGTACATTTGTGTTTTGAACAATACAAAAGAAATGAAATTAAGAACTAACACAAAAGGCTACTTTACTTTGAGATGGTTTGTTGATCTAGTAGCAAAAAGATGAACAATGGGAGTTGTAATGGCTAAAATTTTGCCCATGATTACAATTTACATACACTGTCTCATTGAATCCTCACATGAAGGTGTGTTTTATATCTTTAAATGATTTTACTTTCCCAAGGTCCCACAGCTTCCCTCATTCTATTAGGTAATATCAAGATACTCACAATTATACATGTAACCCATTATGCCAAACGGCCCTTTTTCCATTGCTAGTTTGCTAGATTTCAGCGAGTCTTAGGCCTCTGCATTAAGGACTCCCACCCCTGGATTTTTTTGCACGGCCGGCCTTCTCAAATTGTTATTTCTGTTTGAAGGACACCTCAAGCTTCCCATTAACATTCCATGCAGGATCTATTACCCTGTTTTAATTGAAGCTTATTTTCCTAGAATTATGCTTGACCATGTATGTTTAGGTCACAGTGGAATTCCTAGCACCTACATTTTTTGAAGATATAGGTAGTCAAAATATTATCTCTGTGTGCTTTGTCTCTATGTGGTGACATTAAGAAGACTTTTATATTAAAATGGGCACAAGAAACAATCCCAGAGACCCAAACTTTTTGTACATTATCTTAATACTTGGGCAAATTCACAGTGTGTCTGACCACCGAACTACATGTTTACTGGTTTCTCCTGAGCTATGTCATGTGTTCTGTAGATCCAAAATCGAATTCTCTTCACTAAGTCAGGGAAACAAACATTTTAGGAAAAAAATAATAGGATTCATTATGACCAAAATAGTGATATTTTGACCATGACATTTAAATATGGTCTTGGGAACAATGTACTCATACAGCTATTTAGGAAAATGATCATGCATAGGGCCCAACCATCTAGGTCAGATCAGATGCCATTACTGTTTACACTATATCTATTCTGTGCAATGTTTGACTAGTTTTAACCCAGATTGTCTTATCAGTGACCTTCCCTCATGACCACAGTTAATCAAAAACTCCTTTTAATTATTCTGTTATACTGTGCTCTCTTCCATTATTTTCAGTATACTATTCCCCATTTCTCAACTTGAGCATCCGGACTTTCAAAATTACAGTTATATTAGGACTAAATATTCCATGATTTGATTAGTAATAACCTTTATCATTTCAATGCCTGGCATTTTCCCCCCAGTAATTCCTGTCTCTCCACTTTGCTCTGACCTCTGTGAATCCAGTAATAACCAGTACCCAGAACAAAACCAACATATTCCATACCTCTCCTTATTCCTGTGCTCAATTCCCAAACTGAGTCATCTCATCTCTCCATAAAAACCTTACTAAGGATTTTTTTCACAAGTGTCAATTGTCAATACTTTCACTCAGCTTTAATTACAATTATGTAAATATTTTAAATTCAAACAGGTGACCAACAGTGAAACACTCATTTTCAGAATCATTTGGTTACTAGGTAAACTGAAAACAAAGGATTTTTTATTAAAAAAATTAGTCTCATCTGTATTCCTGTATTTAAAATAGTAATATACCTGGGAAATAAACTTGTAAACAGGTTGTGACTCTCTAGGTCAGTGTGTGACATGATTAAATAGAAATGACCTGAATCTTATGGCTACATTAATCTAGATTTGATGTTGGTTCATGATCTGTTTATAAAATTAAAAATCAATATGATTTGTCTTGATAAAACAAAATTGTATGTTTCCTTTACATGTCTGTAAAATGAAGATTTTTTTCTGATCACTTAGTTTTTTATACAACAGACAAGTAAATCTAGTGGTGTTAGTGAGAAGTAGTTACACCTTAGTAACTTCACAGCAAACTGACCTTTTTAAATGGGCAGATAGTGAACCCCAATTCAAAATGAAGCTGCTAGTCAGTGTTTCATTATAGTGCCTCTATAGCTCCATTAGTATTCATCAACCCCCAGGATGCTGGTAAGATTGTCAGGTTTTGACCAAGTAATTTTCCAGGAAATATCCTCCCAGATATTTTGAAATTTCCTTTACATCTGTTCTCCCAGATGTTTGGGGATTTTCCTTTGCATCTTAGCATCTCCACATGTACCACTGAGAGAGGGTGTCATTGTTTCTACAATACAAGGAACAGCTCCTAAATCCTGACTTAAAAGAAAATTATCTTTTTCCATGTCTAGTACTCCCCATCTCAACAGCTGTTCCATGAGTCCAAGTTACAGGGCTCTCTAAATGTCACAGAATGCTACAGGAGTATGTCATGGTCAGATCAATTTTATTCTCTTAATGCAATAGCTTATTAAATGTTATTCCCACCTCCTCACTTTATTCCTCAATCCATTTTTGACATTGTGATATTTTATGAGATATATCTGGCCATGTCAACCACCAACTAAAATATTTTTGATTGTTTTCCATTGCCCTTGGAATAAAGACCAAATTCCTTCCTTGGACTTTAAAACCCTGCCTTATTTGATACTACTTCCCTCTCTTTAGCTTTATTTGATGTCACTCATATGAAAGCTCTCTACACTTCAGCTAACATGAATTTCTTTCAATTCTTCTATCTATACCATTTCCCTATCCCAAGGCCTTCAAGAAACACTGTTTTATCTGCAAAAAAAATGTATTTTCTTGACTTCTACCTCACTTCTGCTTAAGCTAACAAACTAGTATTTGTTTCAGGTTTCAGCTTTCCCTAACCACCCTTCTTCCCAGACTGTGATTCTTTTGTCTCTAATATCCATTTTTACTCTGGAGTGCTTAGTGCGCTTGTAATTTTTTGTTTAATGAATGCCTTTCCTCTAAGGTCTGCCTTAACTTAAAACACCCTATAAAATTTATACTGAGTTTTAATTAAAGTAGTCTAAATAGATAAACTAGTTTTATATGTATATGTACCTTTATATAGAATTTAATGTTTGTTTTTTTCTATTAAAAGTATGTGAGAATTATTATATTAGAGGATATACAAAAATATTTAGATCTTGCTCTACACTGTGATGGAGGTGCTGATGAAAGAGGTGGGGAAAGAAGAGAGGGAGCAAGGGAGGGAGGGAAGGAGGAAGAGAGAATGCTTTGCAATTTTTACTTTTTAGGAAACTAAGAGTGATAAAAATAAGAATTTTATATGCCAGAGAACTTCTATGTTCATGTTGAAGTATGAGGCTTACTTGTTAGAACAGTTTAAATCAGGCTCACAGCAATGATGGCTAAACACAGCTGCCTACAACCACCTCCTAGCAGAAATTCACATATAAGATGATACATTATTTTTTCTTGGAAAACTGTCTTCAACTCAACAAAATTTGGCCCGTTTAATGCGTAATATTTAATATATATTGATCCAAAATGCACAACTCCTCCAAAAATAATGGAGTGAAGAAATAAAGCAATAATAACAGATGACTCAAAACCAAGAAATACTTTTAAACTGAAATATTGAAAAATGAAGGTAAGGTAAAATGTCCAGAAGTTATTAATTCTCAAATTCTCTTTGAAAATAGAAAAAACTCTATAATTATCTCCTGGGAAAAATGCTTGTGGATTTGGTACCTGCATTAACTATTTGAGATCAAATATATGATGTATACAATATATCCTTCTTGGTACCTTTTTGGACTTAAGTAATTAACATACCTTCCAGAAATCCTAAATATGTTCTTACAGAATAGATTAATTTTATTCTAACATTTGCAAAAAGAATATTAAAAACACAGTCTCTAACTTCTAGAAATTTTTAATTTGAATACAGCCATAGGTATAACATCTTCACATTTTTCTCTTCTTTATTTTTCCTTTTAAACACTAATGGGTTATTTGAAAACCAAAAGAGAAGGAAATGGAAGATGGAGGATAAGGTATTTTGCAATGAATGAATATTATTTAAATCTACCAGGTTATGGTACATCTATTTTAGTGCAAGTATTTTGGGGGTACATAGTAGTATGTCTTGGTATTTGAGACAAAGCAATAGGGAAATAGGAATTAGAACATATGACAAAATCTCTCTAATATGTCACATCATAAACTTGAAAATGTAAGAATTTTACAGGGAAAAAACTGTCTTGGAACTCTAGTGCTAAATCATGTTGAATTAGAGTGTTAGTGACATACAAATAAACAACTTTGGTCTAATATCTCCATGCACGTAAGTCTTGTGCAACTAAATAGAAAGTCAATACAAATTTTAAAATAAAAAAATTGAAATTTTAAACAAAATTGAATGAATGGCTAATATAGAATGAGATAGATGATGTTGTTTTGGTAAAACAAGCTTGCACCTCAAAACATGAAAGGTACAGACAGCCACTACTGTGTGTGTGCCTATCTATGTACAGTCAGTTCCACTACAATGCTGGTTTTAAAAATGCAGATTTGTCTCAGGATGACTGATATAATAGGGAACAATGGAAATGTAACACAAATTTTGTGTTTGCTTATAAGATACCTCTATGAGATCCATTACATGAATGCAGAAAACCATAACTGGGTAAATTGAGCCCAGTAAGAATAAAAAGCATGCATTTCAAACATCTCCCAGCCACCTCAGTCTACCTTATTTGTTATGAGCCACACCCATCCACTTGTGATGTTACAATTTTCCATCTGATTTCAGATAAACCTCTTTCCACTACTTCAAAATAACTCCAAAGCTGAAATCCTTTGGTGCTCACTTCCACACACAAAACTTCAGGTCTTTTTCCAAGGTAAAACACCATCTTTACTGTAGTATTTGTGTACTTCTTAACCATTTTTTCCTCAGTAAAACTGTGCTTTTATTAGGTTCTCATAATTTTAGATGTCATTGACAAAGTTTTTTAGTGTTCTGTCCCTAATCCCAATTTTCCATAAGCCTTTTATATTTTATGCTGTGATTATCTATAGAGCAGTGATTTTTTAAAAATAAATTTGTTTATTTATTTTAGGCTGCATTGGGTCTTCGTTGCTGTGTGCAGGCTTTTCTCTAGTTGCAGCGAGCAGGGGCTATTCTTCCTTGCGGTGTGCAGGCTTCTCCTTGTGATGGCTTCTCTTGCTGCGGAGCACGGGCTCTAGGTGCACAGGCTTCAGCAGTTGTGGCCGTGGGCTCAGTAGTTCCGGCTCATGGGCTCTAGAGTGCAGGCTCAGTAGTTGTGGCACACGGGCTTAGCTGCTCTGCGGCATGTGGGATCTTCCCAGACCAGGGATCGAACCTGTGTCCCCTAAATTGGCAGGCAGATTCTTAACCACTATGCCACCGGGGAAGTCCCGAGCAGTGATTTTTTTAAGAACATATATGTTGCATTACAGAACTGACTGTATTGGATGACTCAATTCTCCTATCTTATTTCTATATTCCAAGCTCCCATGAAAGTTTTACAGATTAGGGCACTATGATTTATGGTCTTCACTAGGAATGAAGACATGATTTATATATTTAATCCACTTTGATTTTCTTCATTTGCCAGTAAAATTAAAGTATTATATCTGGCCCCAATGAAATTCACAAATACACTCATGGCCCAATGGCAGTACTTGAGTAAAAAATAGTTACAATCAGTGATTAAAATCATTTGATCACTATCTTAGTGATTAACTTTTTCAGATTGTCTTCCAAATTTAAATACAACAGGTAAAATTTTCTGGATTCTCAAGTTTCACAATCCATTGTCTTGCAGTTACTGAAGTGGTCTGAATTTCAGAAATACTTCATTATATTTTCAAAGGATAACTTAGTAACAAAAGAAACAACAGGCCATTCTTAAGACTGTAACTGCATTTTCAGATTAACCACATCTAGAAAGATAGAGATGACTACTACTATCTTAGTCAGCTTGAGCTGCTATTAACAAAATGCCACAGAGGGTGGTTTAAATAACAGAAATATATTTCTCACAGTTGTGGAAGCTTGGAAGTCTAAGAGCAAGGTGCTAATTCAATTTTCAATAAGGGCCCTCTTCCTGGCTTGCAGACAGGTACCTTCTGGTTGTATCCTCACTTGGTAGAAAGAGGACGCTCTCTCATGTCCCTTCTTTTTCTTATGAGGTTACTAATCCCATCATGAAGGCTCCATCCTCATTACCCCATCTAAACCTAATTACCTCCTAAATGCTTCACCTCCTAATACCATCCCATTGAGGGTTAGGGCTTCTACATTATGAATTTTGGGGGTACATTCAGTACCTAACACCTCCTTTCCCAGATCTAATCTTCATCAACCTCACAATTAAAAATATCACTGACTTCCTAAATTTTGGATTCATATGTTATCTGGTTTATATGCATCATTTATTTCAGCTGTGGTCACCATATTTTTTAAACTTTTTTATTTATATACCCTCTTATCCTCTGCTTCTGAATCTGATAAACAACATATGCTTCAGGATGTTGACATTTCTGTAATGTGTATGCTGTATATAATCTGACAGGTTTTGAAACTCACACGCTCTTCAGAAACATCAGGCAAAAATAGTTGTTTCAGCTTTAATTAATTTCTCTAATTTTGCTTATCTCAACTTGTCCAGAGGTACTCGGTGTTTATGAGAATAGTTTACCTTGTATCAGAAGAGCACCTAGTGAGGGAAGAGTGATGAGGTCAGAATAGGAGAAAAAAAAAATTGCAATGGTAATTACAACTAATTGGAAGAGAGTTCAGTGCAAAAGTATGTCTGTAAGAGTCAAGAAATAAGATTACTAAGTTAAAAGTAGAGATAGAAACAAGAGATAGAAAATAAAGGACTTCTGGTGGTGTTTAAAACCCATAACAATGGCTGCACTGGAGATGTACTTCATGGAGCTATGTCTTCAATGATATCATCAATATGCTGCAAGAAATTCCCCCAATTACAGTTGTCTAAAACACCTTAACATTTCCATATACAAAGAGTTGTTTATGAGATGATTTAACTGACTTTAAGTATAAAAAGCACCTATAAATCAATGTTACTCAGGGTAGAAGTAGTAATGGTAATAAATTATCTATTTTAAAACATAGCATTCAAGCCAGATAATTATGTGAAATACTTTTGTGAATAGAATCAAAGAAAAAAAAAAGCTCCACAAAATCTGTTGCTGAAGTAGAGGTTTTAGATTTAATTTTAGGTTCCTTTTCAGTACTCTTTACTGAAGAAAATGCACCTTATCTATATTAAGATAATGCAATGTTTGAATAATTACAAGAAAACCGAAAACTTGTATCTATAATTTCTGAAATAAATCATACAATTTCCAAATAAATTGCTTATCAAATACTGTGACAATCCAATAATATAAAAAACAATTTTGAAAGAAGTTGTTAATTAGTAATGATTAGTAACTAAACCATAGTATGCACCACAGTTCACATCTATAGAAAATTCTTAGAAAGATAATTAAACAGGACTAACATCTAGATCACTAAATTTCTGTCTGTGGAGGAAAGTTTCCTGTCACAAATGCCTCTGAAGTAGGCCAACAAGAATTTATTTTTCTTAGGCTTCAAAGTATAATCCATATGTCTTCATGAAGCCTCATAATGTAGGTCTGGATCAAACAACCTCACAAATACAAATATTAAAGCATGTCTCACCCATCAGAAAATACATGTATATCTGTACTTTGAAAGGACATTAGGGTATTCCTAATATGCCAAATTATGAATTTTCTGAAAAATGATCAACAAAAGTAACAAAAAACAGAAAACCTAATAAGGGCTATTTCAAAGCAAGAGAAAAAGTTAGAAGGTTAAATGGTCGGAAGTCCATTTTTGTTTTAGCAAAACATTTATATGTATAAATGCCTAAAATTGAAAGTCTTGCTTTATCTGTGTAACAATAATTGTAACAGAATCTGGCCCCATCTGTGTCCACATTCACTTCCCCAAATTCTTTCTTCTTACTTACCACTTTAAGTAGTAATGGTTTAAATTTCTGTTCTAAAAAGTAACATTTTTTTACGTTAATTTTTTTTAATGTTTTGAGTTCTAAGAGTAGTGTTTTCAACCATGTAAAGTCAATTTTATATTATGCCCTGCCTTTTTAGATTATTATCATTCAGTACTTAAGGAATTTAATATTTCTTGCTTAAAAACAGCAAAGACTGTGGCAGACAAGAACACAAGACTAGTATTAGGTAAAAGGTGAATTTAGGTTGAGTGAGAAGGGACTCCACAAACAATGAGAATGCTACGGAAAAAGGGAACATAATTCTTTATGTTGGTCAAAACTTTCAGGCTGTCCCAGCATTGAAGGCATGCCCTAAGCTTCAGTGATCATTAAATGTTAAACTAATTGAAAGTCAAGTAGAAGCAACAGCACAGCTTTAGTCAAAATGCCTAGCTTGGGGCTTCCCTGGTGGCGCAGTGGTTGACAGTCCGCCTGCCGATGCGGGGGACATGGGTTTGTGCCCTGGTCTGGGAGGATCCCACATGCCATGGAGCAGCTGGGCCCGTGAGCCATGGTCGCTGAGCCTGCGCGTCCGGAGCCTGTGCTCCACAGCGGAAGAGGCCACGGCAGTGAGAGGCCCGTGTACCGCAAAAAAAAAAAAAAGGCCCAGCTTGCATGGGATATGGCAGCAGCTTTCAGGGTCTCTTCAAACATGTTGTTACTGTGAAAAAATACCATTGGTAATTTGATAGGGATTTCACTGAATCTGTAGATTGCTTTTCACAGAACTAGAACAAAAAGTTTTAAGTTTGTCTGAAAACACAAAAGACCCTGAATGAATAGCCAAAGCAATCTTGAGAAAGAGAAACAGAGCTGGAGGAATTAGGCTCCCTGACATCAGACTATACTACAAAGCTACAGTAATCAAGACAGTATGGTACTGGCACAAAAAAAGAAATATAGATCAATGGAACAGGATAGAAAACCCAGAGATAAATCCACACACCTATGGTCACCTAATATATATGACAAAAGAGGCAAAAATATACAATGAAGAAAAGATAGTCTCTTCAGTAAGTGGTGCTGGGAAAGCTGGACAGCTACATATAAAAGAATACAGTTAGAATACTCTCTAACACAAAACTAAACTCAAAACGGATTAAAGACCTAAATGTAAGACTGGACACTATAAAACTCTTAGAGGAAAACATAGGAAAAACACCCTTTGACATAAACCACAGCAAGAACTTTTTTGACCCACTTCCTAGAGTAATGAAAATAAAAACAAAAATAAACAAATGGGACCTAATTAAACTTAAAAGCTTTTGCACAGCAAAGGAAGCCATAAGCAAGACAGCCCTCAGAGTGGGAGAAAATATTTGCAAATGAAGCAACTGACAAAGGATTAATCTCCAAAATATACAAGCAGCTAATGCAGCTCAATATCAAAAAAACCAAACAACCCAATAAAAAAATGGGCAGAAGACCTAAATAGACATTTCTCCCAAGAAGACATACAGATGGCCGAGAAGCACACGAAAAACTCTCAACATCACTAATTATTAGAGAAATGCAAATCAAAACTACAATGAGGTATCAACTCACACTGGTCAGAATGGCTACCTCAAAAAATCTACAAACAAGAAATGCTGGAGAGGGTGTGGAGAAAAGGGAACACTCTTACAGTGTTGGTGGGAATGTAAATTGATACAGCCACTATGGAGAACAGTATGGTGGTTCCCTAAAAAACTAAAAATAGAACTACCATATGACCCAGCAATCCCACTGTTGGGCATATACCCAGAGAAAACCATAATTCAAAAAGACACATGCACCTCAATGTTCATAGCAGCACTATTTACAATAGCCAGGACATGGAAGCAATCTAAATGTCCATCAACAGAGGAATAGGTTAATAAGATGTGGTAGATAAACACAATGGAATATTACTCAGCCGTAGAAAGGAACAAAATTGGGTCATTTGTAGAGATGTGGATGGACCCAGAGAGTGTCATACAGTGTGAAGTAAGTCAAAGAGAGAAAAACAAATAATGTATATTAATGCATGTATGTGGAATCTAGAAAAATGGTATAGGTGACCTTATTTGCAAAGCAGAAATAGAGACACAGATATAGAGAACAAACATATGGTTACCAAGGGTGAAAGGGGTGAGGAATTGGGAGATTGGGATTGACACATATACACTGTTGACACTATGTATAAAATAGACAGCTGATGGGAACATACTGTATAGCACCAGGAACTCTACTTAATACACTGTGGTGTCCTAAATGAGAGGGAAATCCAAAAGGGAGTGGATATATGTATATGCATGGCTGATTCATTTTGCTGTGCAGCAAAAGCCAACACAACATTGTAAAGCAACTATACTTTAATAAAAAATTAATAAAAAAATCCTAAGTATTAAGAAAAAAACACAAAACGGTACTAGAGGAACTGTTCAATAGAATGTGAATATTATTTCCAAAAATGTATATTTTAGAAATGTCATATCTGGGCAAAAGTGAATTTATTATCAGTCTCTATATAATAAAAGGGTTTTTTTTAATATTAAAAAAACATGTTGTTACTGCCATACAATCTGAATCTACTTCATGTTCATTTTCCTTGGAAGCAGAGCATGGATTAGAGTAAAATCAGTCTATACCTCTTGTTCAGAATTAATGCCAAGGTGAGCTGAACTTTAGGGAAAAGAAGAATTCTCTTTCTCTCAGACATATACACACAGAGAGCCAAGGGATTCTTAGTTTGAGGTAGTATACAGTAACGTGTTAGGTAATTAGTAATATTTACATGTGGATGGAAAGGAAATTTCTAAAACACATTGTAAAAGAGAAATGGGACAGGTCATGAGGAAAGATGAGATTCAGTTTTTGAGGGCAACAGGCAATTCAACAGTTAAATGGGATCTTAGCCATTATTTGATTTTGCTTTATGATTTTAGGGAAATGAACTCAAGGCTTAGGAAGGTTAAGTGACTTGTCTAATGTCACAGAGGCACCAAAAGTTGTTTTTATTTCTGACAACTCTCAATATGTGACTCAATGAAAGGGAGTCTTATGTTCAAAATTTATTTACAAAGCCTTACCTGACCTATGTAATAATTCATACTATGAAAGAGATTTTGCAAAATATGTTTCTGTCATTATGAAGACGTGTGACCATAATAAAAATAGGAATGCTTCCTCTTAAATTTTATAATTTTTGGAAAAAAAATTTTATTTCAAACCATATGGGGACATGTAGAATAGTTACTGAAGAAATGTTCAATTTTAAAGGGACAGGGACTTCCCTGGTGGTGCAATGGTTAAGAATCCACCTGCCAATGCAGGGGACATGGTTCGATCCCTGGTCTGAGAGGATCCCATGTGCTGTGGAGCAACTAAGCCCATGTGCCACAATTACTGAGCCTGCGTGCCACAACTACTGAAGCCTGCATGCCCTAGAGCCCGTGCTCCGCAACAAGAGAAGCCACCACAATGAGAAGGCCGCGTACGGCAACAAAGAGTAGACCCCACTCACCGCAGCTAGAAAGAGCCTGCGTGCAGCAACGAAGACCCAACGCAGCCAAAAAATAAAAATAAAAAGATAAAAAGGACAATTTCAAGATTATTTGAAGTAAATGTTAAATACATGCTCTGAGTAAGAAATTAATAGCAGTAATCTTTATGAGTTTATTTTCCAACACAATCTTTTCAAATTCAACATAGATTACATAAAAGCTGATGACTTAAAATACTGGAAAATACAAATATCTTTAAGAAGAGGCAAATTGCTAAAATGAAGCTAAACGAATACTGTAAAGTTTTTAAATTTTCTTAATTTTAAAAATAATTCGATTTCTGCATAATTTGATGGTGTTTATAGTGGAAACAATATACCAGAAACTAAAGAATGATAAAGTTTTTGGTTTTTTAAATATACTATATACCTAGGCAGCATTTCCTCACTTAGATGTCATGTTTTTATTGGTTGCCAAGTGCGTTGCCTTGTTCTTACGTTGATGGAATTCTAGTTTTGGTTGATTGTTATACTGATTTCTTAACTCTGAGGATTATTTTTTTTTTACCTTTGTGGTATTGGCAATTACATCCAAAATAATATCATGTGCAAGGGTAATTATCATCCTGTTACTATTAGTAATTTTTATATTTGCCACCACTTAACAGAACTCCACTATTTGAAGCTGTGCCAGTAATCATTTCCCTTGGGTACAGTCTACAGTCAATGTGATATAGGACTGATGCTGTCTAAATTATTATTGATACAATGTTGAGTCCTAAAGGCAAGGAAAATGTTATCCAAAAAATTACAGATAGCTGTAACTAATAAAAGGAAGAATAAAGATCCTCAGCCCATAGTGGCACAAAAGGTCGGATAAAAACCAAAGGGTCAGGAGACAATAGAATCATGATTTCCCAGGAAGGAATTGGGGAAAATGATGATAGGTGAAAAAAACAGCCAATGGATAAATCACATAAATTGGATTCCAGATAGACAGTCCTACTGCTTTTTTAATCCACATCAAGTAACTTATCTATCATTAAGTCTGGCTCTAAAATGCTCTTAAGTAATTGGTATTGGAAAACAGTACAGTCCATCACAAATTTAATAATTCAGTTTAAGTCCAAGATTAGCTTAGTGCAAGATATATACATGTTAATTTAGAGCTATATGTTTTCCTAACGCATATAGCAGGGGAAAAAAATCTCTGAATGTTAATTGAGGGTCACTATGAAAAACTGGCAGAAAAAAAAATGGAGACACTAAATCCCCAAAAGATTAGATGAAAAGAGATTGTTAAAAGAAAACGGAAATGATGTTGTCAATGCAGTCTCCTCAGATTCCTTTATCAAATTAATTTTATTACAGACAGCACAAAAAGCAAAAGTATATTCTAGTCTGTCTGAGTCAGGACTATGTATTTAGTTGGATCGTATGTTACCTGTCGAGATACAAACCTGTCCAATGTGACTCAAATCTTCAGGTAGAATTTCTATCAAGGAGCCGTCTAATAATACAGTCTCTATTTGAAATAGGCTTTCAGGATGGGCCTCAAACTCAGTTACAAATATACAGAGGCCTGCTTCTGCCATATGAATCAAGTCTTTGGTTGGTGTCCAGCAAATCTCTTCACTGGCACCTCCACCACCACTTTTCAGATACAGAATTTATTTGCCTTCATTTTGATCAATGAATTAGTTCAGATTCAGTAACACAGGAAACAGTTCACAAACAGAACAAGTTCTTTATATTTCAACCAGAGTTTCAATTACTTCTGTGAAAGCATTTGAATTTACTTTATGAAGGGGTCTAGAAAATATTTTATTTCCTATTTGTGAGAGTCTTAGAATCACTCATTTTAATTATACAAAGGCAAAGGCACCTTGACTTCTCAATCCTTTGTAATGATCATAGTTCTCTATTTTTTCCACAAATAATACGTCTCTAGTATTGCGCTCAGAGCTATTCCAAATGCTTAATTCTATAAATCAATTGCAGTTCTGTTATAGTATATTTTCTTTTGAACCAAATCCCTTGTGAAGATGTGGGAAATTCAAATCCTTTAAATAAGAAGGAAGCTTGATACCACCTGAATCCTTGTAGAACTAAACTGAGTGCTGTAATCAATGCTGGTCATTATAGAGCTAATGATGAAGGATCAATTGATGGCAGCATTTCTAAGAAAACACAGACCGTGACCAAAGAGCGTTTTATGTGAAGTTACTCTTTCACTCACTGAGGCAATATAGTCCCCTTGTGAAAAACCAGTATGAAACTCATGAGGAATAAAAGCCAAATGCTACACAGGTCTACATAGAAGAGCTTCTAGATTAGAAAACCTCCACTTATAAAATACTATCTCACTTAATCTGGTTTGTTGTCTGGGAAATGATAACCACCATATTGAAATGGGGAGAGAAAAAAACTAATCACTGAGAAGTATTTTACTTAATCCTTTAAACAGACCATAAACTGGGTATTTTTATTACTAGTGTTTAAATAAGAAATAAAAGGCTAGAAAGATGTAATACAATTTGTATGAAATTATACAATGAGTTGGGAAAGGGTTGAGATTTGAACCCAGATTTATCTAGTCTCAGACTAAATTTTATCCTATCTATGACAATGCATTAGCCTCATATAATTGAACAGAATACCTGGGTAACAAAACTGTTTCCTCAGTGCATAATTGCAAATCAATACCTCAAGAGACTCCAAACATTACTAAAAATATGTTTGAATTTATAATGCACAGGTCCAACTGAATAGATGAGAATTATATAAACAGTAAACACATTCATTGTCTAAACTCATAAAATAAGCATATGTGAAAACCCCATTAGTCCATCAATTCAATTTGTGGACTGCTATATGACCAACACTGTTCTTGAACTCTAAGAGAAACACAGGAATATATATGTTTTAGAGGGTAGCAATCTATACCCACAGGGCACCTAGATATAAAATGTCAAAAAGCAAAATTACATTAATGGTAACTTCAACACAGATTCACATTTACTTGAAGAATATTTTAAATGGTATCACTTAATATTTTGAAAATAATAATCATAATGCACAAAATAAAAATACTATTAATACAGATTAAAGAATGATAAGGCAAAGGTTCATTCTTACTCAGAATGTAGTTTAAAAAAAGAGTATGTTCACAATAATTTACAATTTAAAGAAATTGTTTTTGGCATATATATCTAGGAAGACAATTATATGTAAACTATTTTGGTCCTGATTCTAATACATATTCTTTCATTTTTCTGATTGTACTTAATTTTGATAGGAAATAAATAAGGCATGCTTTTAAAATGGAAAAAAAAATCTGAGAATTCTTCTTGAAAACCATTCTTTGGGATTTTTAATAAAATATAATTAGCACATCTTTGGCTTTCTATCTTGGACAAAGCTAAGCACATGGGTCAGTAAATGCCACAAATACCATTCATGAATGCATGAATAAAACAAACTACATGCATAATAAATTGTTCCTCCCAAAATGCAAAAGATGCTCTTTTTAATGAATATAATTTTTCAGTAGTAAATATTGAGAACATCTACTCTCTGCCTCCCATCCCAGATTGCCAATCATACATGAGCTTTTCCCTTTATCTCCAAAGTTTCCAGAATATAGACTTTAAATCCTTCTCAGGCTCAAATTCTTTAAAATAGTTTTCCAGAGGCAGATGAGAGAGTAGGAAAGGCTGTGAGAATTATGGAAGGATAGAGAAACGCTAAAAGATATAAGGTAGAGGCTAAACGTTATAATCTATAAGACCTAGGGATTTTGCCAAAGGAGTAGACAACTCAACCTAATATATGCACAAAAACATTCAAAAAGAAACTCAAAACACTCTTTCCCTGCACTATATAAAACTGATATATTTTCAGATTGATAGGATTTGGACTTAGCCTAAATAATTAGTGCTAAAATGATCAAGTATTCTTGTATAATTAATGCAAAACTTGATAATGATAAATGTCTAAGAAAGAGGAATGGACAAGCAAAGAGCAAATGAATTTTAGGGGCATCCTTACATTTTCACCATCATGATCTTAAGACATTATTTTTATTTCCTCTGGGAGAATTTGAATATTTCAAATAAGCTAGAAAACTTTTCTTGGAATTTTCAATAAATAACAGGGAGTCACTTCAAATCCTCTTGGAATAGGAAGAATACAGGCATGTAAACAGATGGGTAATTAGCTCAGCAGATCTCTATTTAAATTTTTTTTTTTTTTTTTTGCGGTACGTGGGCCTCTCACTGTTGGGGCCTCTCCCGTTGCAGAGCACAGGCTCCGGACGTGCAGGCTCAGTGGCCATGGCTCACGGGTCTAGCCGCTCCGTGGCATGTGGGATCCTCCCGGACCAGGGCACGAACCCATGTCCCCTGCATCCGTAGGCGGACTCTCAACCACTGGGCCACCAGGGAAGCCCTCTCTTTAAATTTAAAAAAATACATAGACTAGCTGATTGATGGTAGATATAAAAATCCATCATTTGTTCCAAGGCTTGTCTAATGGCTCTAGAAGGGACTTGTAATTTATTCAGTGGAAAGAAGTAGGTGTTAGGGAAATTAGCTAAATAAAATTAAAGACAAATGTAGTCACACATTATTTCTAGCTCCCATGGAGATTTTATGTGGATCTATTTAACCCACTGTGATGATCAGACCTTAAAACTGGAAAGAAGAATAAGAAAGAAAGAAAAAAAAAAACTGCAGTCTTTATCCTCTATGAAAAATGTCTCCATATTTTAATCCCAGAATCATGCAAAACACTATGAAAATATATCCTGGTTTTCCCAGGACATGTAGAAGATGACTAATTCTCCTGTTTTTTCTAGGAGTGGAGTGATCAGGTATCACACTGCTTTATTTCATAAATTTACTAAAATCAGCATTTGCTTTTAAGATCTTGAAAATTGGTCTAATATTTAAGAAGTCTCTGTAATTCCTGAAAGTCATTTTATTCTAAGCATTCTTTGTAGCGTATTTGTAATGATCTTTTCATTATATTATACAATGAAAATTCCTGTGATATAAAATATGTATTGCTCATTAATATTCAAAGTCAAAAATAAATCAACTCTGATTACATGTGAACTATATGATATTTCTCTCCACGTTTTATCCCTACAGTTAATCCCATAATTCATAAATATTATGTTTTAAAATTGCAAAGATTTCTTCTTTTTAAAATTTAATGTTACCCTAATTTTCCATCATGAATAACAGGTTGGGGGATACAACTTAAATATTAGTAGAAAATCAATATCTAAACCTGAATCAAAAAGCACTAAAAGTATTGTGCTCTTTTACTTAGCAGTGTACTTTCTGAAAATTCATCATAAGAAATTAATTATTTATATGGAAGGACCAGTTTTAATAATTAGATATTCAATATAGAATTATTTATGAGAACAAAAATTAGAGATTAACTAAATATATAATCAGTGGGAAATGGTTTAGTAAATTATGGAATAGTCACAGAGAGAAATTTAGACATGTGAAATCTCTTAAAAAACATAATAAGCATATGTTTAATATAACTAAATAACTGTGACAATATGTGCATGGGAGCAAATGCTAACATAAATATGAAAAGAGTAATTTTGTAAGGGTGATTAAATAGTGCTAATCTCCACACAAATAATTATTTACTATTATATGGTTGGAACAATGAAATCTGATAAAACTATATTACTATTATAAGGGGTGGAAATCATATTATATAAATAATTCATTATCTATATGCCAAATAACAAATCATACATGTATTGATTCACTTTGGAGATAAGTCCTTGTCAAGCCAGAATATAATTATTTTAATCTGTATCTTTCTTATTAGGAATAAATTAACATTTTCATGAAAGTTATATGTTCGGTAAACTTCCACTTTCCTTTTTTTATTTTGCAACTCCAGTTTCATAAATTCCAACTTTTACGTCACATAAATAATGCTAGAAAGGAACATGTGCTGCATGCCTTGTAAATGCTCAAATGTTTCTGCTTCTGCAGCTTTTCTATGTATGAAGAATAGCAGGTGATATAATTACAGAAGTGGCATTTTTGACTGCAGGCTTTCAGTATTGTGTAATCATATCATGCCATATGATATATTGAATGTAAGGTTAGAAAAAGCAGGCAGGCTATACTTAAAGGCAACAAGAGGCCATCAACCTGGAAGAAAAAACTGTGACTATGGCATGAATTATGACATGTCAGACTATGTGAGGTAGGCTCTTTCAACCACAACCATTAACAGCTTGTGAAAATACCATTAAAGGAATCATTTCAAAATGGTAATATTTATCAAGTGCAGACAGGTTTATATGGTGTTCATCAGATTTGGAACACTGTTGCTGGAATTTCATTGACTGTTGTGAAATAGCACAGAACCACAAAGGCTTTTGCAACATGTCTCCCCATGCTCATTATTTTATACTTCACCAAATCTGATATTTTGTCAAATGAGTGCTGCATGTAATTAAGAACACTGAGTTACATGCCTAATTTGGCTCTCACTTTGCCATGTGATCTTGGACATGACCTTTAACATGGTCTCAATTTTCTCATTTAGGAAACAAGGAAATTAAAGAAAGATATTTATAGCATCTTTTAATAGATAGTGTTTTAATTAGGGTATCTCTTGTTTTTCTTAGCTGTGGCAATCCCCTGGCCTTTTTTGTTGTTATTGTTGTTTGAGGTTTTATGCAGTTATGTGTGTTTTCATTTTGTTAAGCAGCTATCCCAAAACAGAAGTAGAGAATGGGAGAAATATCAGAAATGTATCTGTATGGGGTACATATGGAATCTTTAAGGTGAGGAAAGAAAAATGTAGAAGGGGTAAAAATTAAATGATAAGGAAATCAGGATTTATGAATATTTTAACACTATCATAACCAAAGTTCCTAGGGACTTTGTCACATCTCAAAGTAGAACAAAATCACAGGAAATGAAGACTAATATTTTGGAAAGTGAACAATAACTGCCCACCACACACAACATCCACCACCACTGTCGCCCCAAACCATCTAGATTGGAGGTAGTCATGCTTCACCTATATCAATGGAGATAAACTAATTCATTTTTCTAGGACGAGGAAAATTATTGCTAATTTGGACAACATTAAGAATACCTCCCACCTCTGCTCCAAGTGTTGTTTGATTAGAAAGGATTAGTTCCTTGAGGAAAACTGAAGCTGTTATATTTTCTCCAATCCCTTTAAAAACAGGAACTGTTCACCTAGAGTTAGGACTAACTAAGAATCTGTGAAGAATAGGAAGAATAAAGCCCCCATCACCACCCTTCCAAAGCCCCAGAACATAAGCACATGTTAAGTCACATGGCAACCTAATTCATTAGGAATTAATTAGTTTTCATATGGTTGCTAATCAGATGACCTTGAAATAGATTATCCTGGATTATCAAGGTAGCCCCTCAAGGTAATTACAAGGAATCTTTAAATATGAAAGATGAAGGCCAAAGAGTATTTGTCAGAGTGTGGGATGTAAGAGAGACTGGACTGGCCATTGCTATCCAGAAAGGAATGCAGCCCTGCTGACACCATCTGACCCCCCAGAATTGTGAAATAGTAAATGCATGCTGTTTTAAGCCCCTACATTTGTGCTAATTTATTAGATCAGGAATAGGAAACTAATACAAAAGCCTTAAATCCTCTGGGAAGAAGACTGCTTATGTCGTAGACGGCTACTCTAAGGTCACCAAAGAAATCAAAATCCCCATAACAACTCTTTATTCAGCCTCAGAATGGAGTGAAGCTACAGATCTGTACCCAACCTGAGTTGAATGGACTATTATGTTAAAAGCATGGACCAATTTACATTTTTACTGAAAGCTCAGAGTTGGCCTTAGATCCAAAGAGTCTGACGTTACCTCAAGGCTAAAAGGTGAGTTACAAAATATTCTCAGTGGAAAAAAAAATCAAAAAACATAAATAAAGGGGTCCTAACACTTCGTTGGGGGCAGTTTATTGATTCCTTTTTGCTATTAAATTTACTCTCAGGTGAAATACACTTCCCTGTGTTCGTAAATGGAACAATTTAGAAAAATTGATAAATTTTTAACCAAGGGAAGTTAGCTGTTTGCTCTGAGTATTTCTAATCACCCTGAATATATCCAATTAGTAGAAAGTTTGGGTCAAGAGGAAAATTCAAAACAGAGATTGAATATGAAATGATCCATAGGCCAAGACTAAGGTGAACAAAATGGGGGAGGGGTGGGTGGGAAGAGTGAGTAGTAAGAATAATTAGTAAAGTGACATCATTATAATTAAGACCCTAATGGCTGGGTTTTGGGGCTTCTTTCAAAATCCCTGCAGAATTTTTTCCCAACTCTTTAAAAAAATCTTTTTCATTCAGCATCCATATATTTTATTGCAGTGATGTAAGGAGCTAGTTACCAAAATCTTTCTGCTGAAAACACCTTTTCTGAACTGTTTGATCAGTACAAATATACCTGTGTATTTGTTCTCTCACTTGGCTTCGTAACTAAGGAAGGAGACAAATAATATCAGGTGTGAAAAAGACATGCTGGGGCAAATAAAAGGGAATGCTAGTCATACTGAAATCATAGCCATGGTCTCAACTACTATTTTATTTTATATTAAATGTCACTTGTTTCTGTTAAAATGTTGGAGCTTATTATAAAATGGTTAATTTACTCATAAAATTATACCAGAAATTTAAAGACACTTTTACAATAGAAAAAAAAGTGTAATATTATTACTATTCCCAAGCAGACTGGATATTTTAAAATAAGAAATATGACTACTCTCAATGTCCTTTCACAAATACAAATGCTGAAATATTTTTCTCTCCCTTCCAACTATCACCCAGAACCAACATCACATGGAGAATAAACTTCAATAAATGTAACCTTTGTAGAAGACATAACAAATGACTATTTATATCCAACATTCATAATTTCAAATTATAGATTATTATCTGGTAGAAAAACTATAGTGGACATTGGGATGAGTCAGTTTCAGGAAGTGAAATGATATGTCACTGATTACATTTAATTTAAAAGCAAATTCTTATTTCTGTTCATCTTTAACACTTGCTTGGTCTTAGAATATTCTGAACATATTAGTACTAGCTCTCAACTCTCTTAGATTAGATAGCAGTGGGTATAGTGAGATTTGAAGGCCCGCAAGAATATATTCCAAAGTAACTTTCTTAATCTATTTTGAGCAACATAATTTCTGCTGAAATGCAAATTATTTTATTAGATCAACTCTTATCACCTTAGCAGGTCTTTGAGTGACTAGGGCTAAAGACAATAAAAATCTTTAAGCAAGGCATACGTTTCCATCATGAGGCTGATTAAAAAAAAAAATGTACATGGTCTAAGAATTTAATTCGAGTAATCAACAGTTTCACAATGATAAAGCAGAAACTAACACACCATTGTAAAGCAATTATACTCCAATAAATATGTTTAAAAAAACAACAACAACAAAAAACAGTTTCACAATGAGTCTGTCTCACACTTCTGGGCCTAGACCAATTCCCTTAGCAGTAGAAGTAGTTGCTACCAGTATAGATGCGAAGAGAGTAAATTAAATACACAGAAAAGTTTACCTCTTTAAACAAACACTCTGGTGACTTTCTGCACTAAGATTACAAACAAACCTTGTCACTATGTTAATTAATTGATAACATTTGTCTTCACTGAGTTATTGCTATTGGCCTGGAAATTGGGAAAAAAACCAACAAAAAAAACGAACAAAAAACCAAAAAAACCCTACCTTAGCCCTAGGTCCAGCTCTGTATATAAGTAACTGTGCAATTTTAGAAGAGTTATCTAATCCTTATAAGCTTCAGTTTCCTTTTCTGCAAAACAAGAGCCTTGACTGGTTGATCATTAGTACCTTTGCATATTTAACATGCAAGTGGAATTTAAGAATATTGTCTTTGCTAAAAGGATAAAAATATTCTAAGGAGATATTAATAACAACTAATCACATATGGCAAAGACCTTAATGAGTTCATCTGTAATTCTTACTTGCTGTGAACCATAAGCCTTTTAAAATAGGAATGAAAAAAGAAGTCTCTGTAAGCTTTTAAAAAAATAATCATTTTTATAGTAACTAAAATTTTAATATTTAATGTGTTAAGGAAAAAAACCCACAAAGCTTCTAACTAGTGTTATGGATATGTATACACTGACACAGTCCAAAATTTCCAGACACTAAAATCACCAGTCTGGATTTTTATGTTCATCAAAGAGGGCAAAGAGTGAACTTTAGTTATTCTACCCTTGTTTTCACTGCTAGAGTCAGCCATATAGACCTATGCAAAAGACCACGTTAACTTAGACATGCAACACTCATTGATAAAGCACTGGAGGTGTGAATCAAAGCAAAGGTTGCACTGGAAAAAGTCAAACAGGCAAAGAAGACTTTATTCAAGGCTACTGAAATAAGAGGTAAAGGCCAGAACTGAGTCTGAGCTCAACTCCACTGAAACAAAAGGGTAGAGAGTTTTAAGAACTGGGGTGGGGAGATCATAGGCCATCTGTGCTTACTAGTGGTAACATTGGTATACATTCTATCTTCATGACAGTGGGTAGTTTTATGACTTGGAGCAAGATATAGGGCTGTTATCTCACGTGATTACAGCAAGTATTTCAAAGAGATGCTCTCAGGTCCTTGAGAAAGACATTCATGAATTATAAAACTGGAAAGAATTTTAAAAAAACAAAGATTGATATCTCAAAGCGATAGAGAAAGAATTTACAAGTTTTCAAAAGTAAACGCTCTTTTGGAGTTCAGGGGCCTAGAGTTAGAAAAAAGTCTGTCTGTAATTTAGTCAAACCGAGGATAATGTTAAGGCCATCTTGGTTGGGTGACATTGATTTAGCAGAAAAATTAGTATTTTAGAATCTATCAAGCTAGAGCAGCAGGTTCTTACTATATTTTCTTAGCTATATTTTCTGAAAATAGGATTTGACTCATGAGGCATCAATAATTTTTAAATGAGCATAGCTGCATTTGTACTTCATCTTGTACTTTTAATGTATCCACTTTCATTATGTGTACACTTTCACTTTTTTCTTCTCTCATAATAACAAAGGAGGGTTAAGTAAATTAGAAACATTAATCCCATTAGTTTACAAATGAGAGTGATGGGATAAAAGAAGCCAACACATTGGTTTAAGCCACACATTCCAAACAGAATGAGACTATTAGCTGACCTTTGAACAATACAGGGGTTATAGCTGCTGACCCTCCACAGTCAAACATTTGCAAATAACTTTACAGTCTGCCCTCTGTATCTGTGGATCCACATCCTAGAAGTCAACCAACCAATTGTGTAATACTGTAGTATGTATTTAGTAAAAAAAAAATTGTGTATGAGTGAACCTGGGCACTTAAAACCCATGTTTTTCAAGGGTCAACTGTATAAGCCATGACTCATCCCTCATGAGTATAAAGGGTTACCCAATGTGGCCTATTGCTTCAAAATCATGGGTTGCATGTTACTGTGAATGTGTGTGATGTATATAAGCAAAAGATGCAAATGATACCTATTTCTAACTGGTAAGAAAATAAATCTTTCCCAAGAAATATGACATCAGAAAACTTAAAGACAAAATGCCTTCAGTTAACTATTTATTTTGTGGAGGCAACATTTTTTGCCTTACTTTCCAAGATAGTGTGGTCACTGTAAGAGAAAAATACATTGTTTTTTAAGATATAAAAAACAATTTATTTTTAAATATCATTCTTTGCCCATAACATGATGGGAAATACTATTACCTGTTTGATTGAAAAGAAAAAGCTCCTGTTCACCTAGCTAATCAATGACAGCACAGAAGTTTCTTCACTTTGAAGATATATTTTGTTTTCCTCTTTTCTATCTGAATACCTTTGATCACCAGCAGAGTTTTATTGCATCTTATTTGCAAAGTATTCAAATTTTCTTTTTTAAAAATTAATTCACTTTGATCAGTTAAATATTTTGAACAATGAAACTGTTCTGCTACCAAACCCTTTCTTGTCCTGCTTATGTTCTCAGTATTTGGGATGGCTGAGAAAAGAAGTAATGACGAAGTTATATATGACTAGAGGTTGAACGGAAAGGCAGATAAGAGCACCTTCATATTCTTCCTCATAACAGGACTATAAACTGTAGATCGCCCTAAAGAGAAATGCTGGTTGTGCTAGAGAGGATCTGTCAGTATAATACACAGAAGTTCTATAAACTTCCTGGTCACTGGCAGTTTAACTTATTCCAGGTTTGAAAATCTCTAGCTCCAGTGACAGACAGCTCCATCTCTCTTTGAGGAGAAATCAAAGTTGTGAAATGTGAACAACTGACAACATAAATTCATTTTACTAGCACTTGAAATAATATATTTATGGATAATGTAAGTGTTATGAACTTTTGATATACCAATGGTGGGACTACTAAACAATAGAAATAGAAAAATGAAAACCAAATAGTTTTATTTTAGGAAAAAATTCCCTGGAAATGCAACATTTTTTGTAGGTTTTTTCTTCTACAATAAATCCTGGAGTGTTATATCCTTTCTAGAGGGTTTCTAAAATGAAAGCAATACTTTTGATGTTATGATTGTGTCATAATTATATAAGCTTTCTGAATCTTACTCAACTTCGTATGAAGGCATCTATGAACAAAAAATGTTAACTTGGCATTTAAGACTGTTCTTTCACGAGATAAACTGAGAAACCAACTTATAAAATAATGTGGAGGATATAGCGTCATATTTATAAAATGAGTAGTTTGGATGCACTCCTATATATTTTTCCAGATTATGAAAAATTTCACAGTTTTAGATAACAAATAGCAGGGTCAATTGACATTAACTTGTGATCCATGCAGCCTGAGCTGATTCCCTGCTGATAAACATTGTTCCAAGTAACAGCAATATTTGAGAAGGGTAGCCTACATACTGTGTTTGTATCAACTGAAACTACCTATGATAGTTCGTCAATACAGTTCAATAGGAAAGCTAACTGAGATGGAAGGATTCCAATAATTACATGGTTGAGTCAAACAAAATGAAGAAATCACTTTTGTTTCTAAAAAATAAAACAGAGATGGAGAGAGGGAGAAGGGAGGGGAATGCTTATCTATATGATCCAGCTTGCTTTCACATTCTTCTAAAATCACTGTTTGTTCAACATTTTCACCATTCTATCTTTGCTTGTCTGGGGTGAATTTTTTATGCTAATTTTTTGTTTGATACAATAAGAATTATATTAATACTGCATTTATTTTTGGACTTATAATCAACGTATGTTTATAACATATCTAATGTTGAAATGCTTCCCAAGTGCTAAAACAGTCTATATTAGGTTAAGCAATATTCTTCTCTACTGAATACAAGGAAATAAAAAAATGTAGCCATTTCACTAGCTATGTGAAGCTTAAATATTAAATGATACTTACAAGTTATAGCATCTAACCAACTAATTTTTATGGTGATTACAATTTTGTTCATTCCATTTTTTTTCTTTAAAATTAGATAATATAATGATTTTAACATAATTATTATATATTTTTACTATACAAATTTTATTTTTATTACTCTAAAAATATATTCATATTTACTCAAGAAACAAAGATCATTTCTCTTCTCCTTATTCCCACACAAGAACAGTCCTAAAGAAACCTCCTTAAAAGTCCCCTAGAAAAACTATGTTTATTCTGTCAGCAAATTATGAACTATTTGAAGAAGCACATATATGGAAAAGGAAAAGGAAGCAAATAAGGCAGATTTGTAGATTTTGTAAATAACAATTTTCATAAAATGTGTCATACATTTTATTTAACTGTGACACCCATATTCTGATATATGACTCAGATAAACTTTTAATAAAAGACATCAGAATTTGTTTGAGTAGAATCTAAAATTCTCAGAACGTTTTTGATAGCTTTGTATGTTATCAATAACACTTGAAAGTTAAAAAACTTATTTTTACAAAATTGCACAAGCATTCTGAGTCATTTGCTTTTTAAAAGTTAAATATATATTCTTATTTATTCATTTAAATTTAATTATTTAGTTAATTTCTATTATCTTCTAAAATTTCTGCTAATTTTTGTGGACTAATAAGAGTAGGTAGAGTTGGGGTGATGCAGGGTCATGACTGGCATAACCATATATTAAAAGGCAACAGGAGAGGAAGTCAATGATTTACTCAACAATTTTATTGGTTGGATTATAGAAAGGAGTTGGATGGAAGAAGTAAAAGATGTTGGGCAGTGGCTGAAGGAGGATGCTGCTAAAGAGGCTCTCTCACAGGCTATATAAGCCATGTCAGAGTGGAATTTATCTTAAAAGCAATGGAAAAACCACTGAAGTGTTAAGCAAGTGAGATATCTGCTTATATCTTATATATCAAAAATCATCATACTGGCTGCAGCATAGAGAATGGATTTATGGAAGCAAAAAGAAAAGTGTGGAGGCTTCTTTAATTCGGGGGAGATATTATAATTGTCTGATAACAGTGGCCTGAAAGTAAACATGAAAGAGGGGTATTTAGAAAATAAGATTAATGGTATCTAGTGAGACATTATATGTGAGGATTAAGAAAAGACAAAGTCAACAATTATTTTATCTTTCACTAAGATATGCAAGTTCAGAAATGGGTTCAGATTTGAAAGAGAAAGATGATAACATCAAAAGGGACCTACTGTATTCCTGGTGGGCCCCTTAAACTAAGCAATTAGGCATGGATTAAAATCACAAGCAATCTGGAATAGAAATAAAGGTTTTGAAACAAACACCGTATGGCTACTGAAAAAAGAAATGAATGGTCAGGGAAAATATATTAAAAAAATGTGACTGAAGTTGTAATGTCTCCTCTTTCATTTCTGAGTTTAGGTACTTGAGTCTTCTCTCTTTTCTCCTCAGTTGTCTAGTTAAGAACTTGCCAATTTTGTTGATCTTTCATAAAAACCAACACTTAGTTTTGTTGATTTTTTTCTTATTGTTTTTGCATTCTCTATTTCCATTATTTCTGCTCTAATCTCTATTATTTCCTTCCTTCTGCTAACTTTGGGCTTTTAGTTTTTTCTTTTTCTTTTCTTTAGTTCCCTGACAAGTGAAGTTAGGTTGTTGATTTGAGATTTTTTTTTCATTTTTAATATCTTACGATATGTTGTATTTGTCTATATATTTACCTTTACTGGCAAGCTTTATATTTGCACATGCTTTCATGTAAATGTCTAGCATCCTTTCATTTCAGGACTCCCTTTAGCATGTTTTATAAGGTAGGCCTGGTGGTGATGAGCTTTCTCAGCTTTTGTTTATCTGGGAAAGTCGTTAGTTCTCCTTAATTTTTGTTTCCATGTTTAATTGCTGTAATATGCAAATAACATTAAATCTATTATCTTTACCATTTTTAAGTGTACAGTTTAGTGGCATTAAGTACATTAATATTGTTGTGTAACCATCTCCAGAATTCTTTTCATCCTGCAAAATGGAAACTCTACAGCCAATATATAAAAACTTCCCACACCCTTTTTCCCCCAGCCCCTGGCAACCACCATTCTAATTTCTGTCCCTATGATTTTGACTACTCTGAGTACCTCATATAAAGGGAATTATAATTATTTGTTCTTTTGTAACTGGCTTATTTCACTTAGCATAACGTCCTCAAAGTTCATGTTGTAGCATATGTCAGAATTTCCTTCCTTTTTAAGGTTCAGTAATATTCCATAGTACCTATATACCATATTTTGCTTATCCATTCATCTGTCATGGACACTTAGGTTTCTTCCACGTTTTAGCTACTGAGAATAATGCTACTATGAACATGGGTGTACAAATATCTCTTCTAAACCATGCTTTGAATTCTTTTGAGTATAGAAGTAGAATTGCTGGATTTTATGGAAATTCTATTTTTAATTCTTTGAGGAATCACCATATTGTTTCCACAATAGCTGTACTTTTTTACATCCTCACCAAGAGTGCACAAGGATTCCAATTTCTACATATCCTCAACAATACTTGTTATTTTCTGATTAGCCAGTCTAATGAGTATGAAGTGGTATCTCATAGCAGTTTTGATTTGCATTTCACTAATGATTAGTGATGTTGAGCATCTTTTCACGTGCTTATTGGATATTTGTATATCTTCTTTGAAAAAAATTATATTGCAGTCTTGTGCCCATTTTTGAATCAGTTTATTTTTAGTTGTTGTTGTTGAGTTTTAGGAGTTCTCTATATATCTGGATATTAATCTCTAACCAGAAGTGATTTTCAAATATTATCTCTCATTCTGTGGATTGCCTTCTTACTCTCCTGATAGAGAAGTGTGTTTTGATGCATAAAATTTTTATAATCTATTGAGACTTAATTTGTGGCCTAACATATGGTCTATTCTGGGAAATGTTCCAAATATATTTGAGATGAATGTGTTCTGTTGTTGTTAGGTAGAGTGTTTTGTATATGTCTGTTATATCTTTTAGTTTATTTTACTGTGCAGGTCCTTTATTCCCTTACTTATCTTTTGTTTGATTGTTCTATCAGTCACTGAGAGTATGGTATTGAAGTCTACAACTATTATTGTTGAACTCCTTTCAATTCTGTCAATTTTTGCTTCATATATTTTGATGGTCTGTTGTTAGTTGTGTGAATGTTTATAATTTTTATATATCTTATTGCTGTATTGAACTTTTCATTAATATATAATGTCTTCCTTTATCTCTTGTAAGCTTTTTTTGATTCAAAGTCTGCTTTGTCTGACATTAATATAGCCACACCTGCTCTTTTTTCGGCTACCATTTGCATGGAATGTCCATTTCCATCCTTTAATTTTCAATCTATTTGTGTCTTTGGATCTAACATGACTCTCTTGTAGACAGCATATAGTTGTATCATGGTTTTTGTCCATTCTGCCAATCTCTGTCTTTTTATTGGAAATATTAATCCATTTAAATTTTTTATTAGTCAGTTTGGGTTGCTATAATAAAATACCATAGACAAGGTGACTAAACAATAATTTACTTCTCATAGTTCTGGAGGCTGGTAAATCCACACGCAAAGTGCTGATTGATTCATTTCCTGGTCCCTTTCCCTGCCTTGCAGAAGGCTGACTTCTTGCTGTGTTCTCACATGGTGGAGAGAGAGAAAGCAAGCTCTCTGGTCTCTACTTATAAGAGCACTAATTCTATCATGAGGCTCCAACCTTCACCATCTCATCTAAAACTAAGTACCTCCCAAAGGTTCTACCTCCAAATACTATTACATTGAGTGTTAAGGCTTTAACATATGAATTTGGAGGGGACATAAACATTCAGTCCATAACCCATTTAAAGTAATTACTGTTAAGGAGGGAGTTAATTCTATTATTTTTCTATTTCTTTTCTATATGTTTTATATGTTTTTGTCCCTTATTTCCTACATTACTGCTTTCTTTTGTATTTAGTTGATTGTTTTAGTAAAATATCTACATTATTTATTTATTTTTTGTGTGTGTATATGCTTTAGCTATGTTCTTTGTAGTTACCACAGGGATGATATATAACATCTTAAAGCTATAACACTCTAATTTGAATTTATATCAGCTTAACATTAATAACATATAAAAATGCTGCTCCTTTAACAACCCTGTCTCACCCCTTTTGGTTGTTGATGTAACAGAATTACATCTTTGTACACTGTGTATCTAAAATCATAATGCATTTTTATGTATTAGTTTTAAAAAATCTTATAGAAAACAAAAAGTGGAGTTAAATGCCATTGCTGTATCAGTACTAGACTTCATAATTGCCTATGTATTTACCTTTACTGAGATCTTTATTTCTTCATATGGCTTTGAATTTTTGTCTAATGTATTTTCACTTCAACCTGCATGACCATGACTCTCTTTACCATTTCTTGCAGGAAATGTCTAGTGGTGACAAACTCCCTTGGCTTTTATCTGGGAATGTCTTAATTTCCCCCTCACTTTTGAAGGCAGTTTTACCAGATAAAAGATTCTTGGTTGACAATTTTTTAAAAAAAATTTTAGCACTTTGAATATATGAGCCCACTACCTTCCAGCCTCCAGTGTTTCTTATGAGAAATCTGCTCATAATCTTGTTAAGGATCCTTTGTATGTGATAAATAGCCTCTCTCTTGCAGCTTTAAAAATTCCCTTTTTATCTTTGGCTTTCAACCTTTTGATAATGTGTCTCAGTGTGGGTATCTGAGCTCATTCTACTTGGACTTTGTTGAGCATCTTGGGTATTTATATTCACGTCCTTCATCAAATGTGTGAAATTTTCAGCCATTATTCCTTCAAATATCTTTGCTGCCTTTTTCCTTCTGCCTTCTCTTTCTGGTAATCTCACAATATGTAAATTGGTCTGCTCACCCTGTCTTCTATAAGCTGTGTGCAAGTTGCTCCAGAAATACATGCAAAGCTGTTTGCCATGGGGCTGAGGGGTGGGAGATAAACAGCTACTAACGAGATAAGAGCTGAACTGTCTAAAATTAACCACCAATTACTATTCATGTCTTACCCTAGAAGTTTCAAGCCTTCAATAGACTCCAGAATTCCAAAATTGTTACCATCAGACAGATTCTGCCAGTTCAATTTCTTTCTAGGTGGGGAGACGGAATTTTGGTGTTTCTCACTCAGCTATCTTTACAGAATCCCTTCTTCTTCATTTTTGAAGGACAATTTTGACAGATACAGTATTTTTGGTTTGCAATTTTTTTTTTCTTTCAGAACTTTGAATATATCATTCTAATCCCTTCAGGTTTCTAAGGTTTCTGCTGAGAAATCTTCGCATAATAATGGAGATCCTTTGGGTATGATGTCACTTTTCTCTTGCTGCTTTCAAGGTTTTCTCTCTGTCTTTGACTTCTGATAGTTTGATTATAATGTGTCTTGGTCTGGGTTTCTTTGGGTTCATCCTCATTGGGACTTTTGAATATTTTCAATTTGAATGTCAATTTCCATCCATGGATTTGCAAAGTTTTGGCCATTATCTCTCCAAGCAAGCTTTCTGCCCCTTTCTCTCTTCTTCTTCTGGAACTCCCATAATGTGTTTTTTTTGTTTGTTTGTTTTTGCGGTACTCAGGCATCTCACTGTTGTGGCCTCTCCCGTTGCGGAGCACAGGCTCCAGATGAGCAGGCTCAGTGGCCATGGCTCACGGGCCTAGCCACTCCATGGCATGTGGGATCCTCCCGGACCAGGGCACGAACCCATGTCCCCTGCATCGGCAGGCGAACTCCCAACCACTGCGCCATCAGGGAAGCCCTTGTTTAATTTTTAAATGTGCTATTCTTAGGAAATAAAGGCCTGGCTTGCATTTTCAAATAAATTAAGAAAAACAAGTTGTAGTTCCCTTGTTATTTACCATAAACATATTTTTTATTATCTAACTACCTCAGATTCTTTCTCCCTCTTGTTTATATTACTATTAACAAAATAGATTTGAAAAATTAACTTTCAACATGTGGTTACAGAGGTACTCTCTGTGGCTATTGTTATATTTTAGGCATATTAAGCAATGCAGTATTAATCAGATTCTACTACTTTGATAGTTATTTTTATGTGTCAACTTGACTTGGGATAAGTCAAGATGCCCAGTTTATTGGTATGCTTGTGAGGGTGTTTCTGGAAGAGATTAGCATTTAAATTAGTAGAGTAAGTAAAGATCCTTCTCATTAATGTCGGTGGGCATAATCCAATCCACTGGAGACCAAATAGAACAAAAAGGTGGAGAAAGGGTAAATTTGTTCTGTCTGAATTGGAACATCCGTCTTTTCCCTGCCCTTGAACATTTGTGTTACTGTTTTCCAAGTTTGGACTCAGAATGTGACTTTCGCCATCTCCCCACTTCCTCCTCTTCCTTCATTCTTAAGCCTTTAGGTGTGGATGGGATCATACACCATTAGCAACCCTGATTCTCAGACTTCCAAATCTGGACAGAATTACACCACCATCTTTCCTGATTCTTCAGCTTGCAGACATCAGACTGCGGGACTTCTAAGCTGCCATAAATACATGAGCCAACTCCTATAATAAATTCCTTCAATATATATATTACTATTGATTCTCTTTCTCTAGACAACTCTAATACAACTGGACTATTAAATCAAAGTTTTGGTTTTCTTTTTTCTTTTTTAAATTAAGCTTTATGACAGATGTCTTGATTGGAATAACTCCCATTTGTGGGGCTCTCTTATAGTGGATATTTTTGGTTGACTGTGTAGCATTTATTTCCCCTTCTCTTCTTACTAATATTAGATGCTGAATTTTGTTCAGATGTCTACTACTGTCCAACATAGCTCATGTAGCAGTGGAGGCTGCTAAAATCTAAATGATTTTAGCTCTAAAAGTCAGCCTGTATCTCAGAATCATGCCAAGTCCCTTTTTAATGATTGCTTAGGATCTGGCACATGATACAATTCAGACTGGTGAGAAAGAGTCTTGGTTGTTGTCTCTGGGAAATTTCTTCCTTTCTCTTCTGAGAAACCATCTGGAAGCATTCCACATTTTCTGCTTCTTGTACTATTATACGAGATTTGAGGCCTAGCCATCCTGCAGGCATCTATCTTGGTTCCAGCCCAGCTCTAAAGAGATTTACTTTGAGAGTTTTGAGAATAAGTTGAAAGTTCTATAGTGACTCCTACCCTTAAGCCTCTAGTTACTAAAGTAACTAAATGGTGTTATTATTTAAGCCCATCTATGTGTTTGTCGGTTTAATATTTGTAGCTGTAAGCATCTTTTATCTGTATTTTCCCTGCTAATTTTAATACAGTAGACTCTATTAAAATTTAAATTACTGATATTCTCATCAAAAATAAAACAAAATATTTATATTTGATGTTGCATGTAATACCCACCAACACATACGCGTTATTTTCTTTTTCAATATTTCTTATAGTAAGTTGTAGTTGTCAGTATGAGTGGCAGTTTTTCAGCTAGTACTTATGACGAAGAGAAAAAGGAAAGAAAAGTATTGTTTATAGGAATGGTATCAATTCAACAACCAGGAAGGGATGTAAGGAATGCAAGAAATAGAACATAATCCACATAATTTGCGATTCTGTTCCAAACATCATATGAACTAGTCATATCTCTCTCAGAGTAGAGAGTTTCCCCATGGTGAAATCTGGGACTAAAACAATTATGGAGAATTTACTTTAAAAAATATTACTTAAGATATCTGATTCGACAAACTGGAAATTTGTAGTGTTATCCTGATTGTCCAAATAAACACAACCTTCATTTGTTATCCTCACATGAAAATAGGTTTAATTAGGACACACACACAAACACATATACAATCTTTGGTAAAAATCATTGTAGTAGGCTGTATATAGTTCCCAAAGATGTCCAGGTTCTAAATCCTTAGAATCTGTGAGTATCACCTTACATGGCAAAAGTGACTTTGCATATGTGGTTTAGTTAAGGATTTTGAGAGGGACATATTATCCAAGATTATTCTGGTGGACCCTAAATGTAATCATAAGGGGCCTCATAAGAGGGAAGCAGAAGGAGATTTAACTGCAAAAGAGAAATTAGGAGATGTGATTATGAAAGTAAGTTATTGGAGGAAGAAACCATGAACCAATGAATGGTGCTGGCCACCAGAAGGTAGAAAAGGCAAAGAAAAAAGATTCTCCCCTAAGCCTCCAAAAGGAACCTGCCCTGCCAACACTGACTTTAGCCCAACAAAACTGATTTTGGACCTCCAGTCTTCAGAACTGTATGAAAATAAATTTGTTTTTAAATAAATTACCAAATAAATTCATTGCAATTTGTTACAGCAGCTACAGAAAACTAATATAACCACCTAAGCTTTTCTCCTTAAGATAGAAAATAAATGGATTTAGCTGAATACTTTAAAGAGGAAAGAAAAGTCATGTTAACTGTAAGGAAACCTAGTAAAGAGATACTGCAAAGGCAAGAAAATTAGAGGCATTAGAGAAAGTTTACCAAGTGGTCTATTACTTTGTTTTTAGGTTCCTTATTTTCTTGTAGGATACATCACCTTAGTCTTAGAGGTACATTGTGTTTTTCCAAACCTTCCTTTCATAGTCCCTTCTTCTCTCAGTCTTGAGACTCTATCCAGGTTTCACATGACTGGAACTAATGGCCATAATCTACTCACTAATTATTGAACATAATCTGTCTGCTAAAGGCTTGACCTTCATTTATTTTAATGGAACACATAAGTTTTGCTTGGCTATCTAAATCATTTTTATTTTTGCCATATAGAGAAAATTAAAATGTAACTGATACACCCTTAGGATATTGCAAATTTACATTTTGAAAATCTGGCTTATAGATTCCAAAACAATTCTGATGTGAAGCACCAAGTGATCCTGTAGAGACACTCCTGTTCTGGAATCATTGAAGAGAGATGGTTGGATGGTAGCTTCAGCTTACCTCTTCCCACCATCCAAACAAGACTCTGTTTTAACTTGTACATATTGCTCTTAATACTTGCAATTTCATTTTTGCAAAGAGTTTTTCAGCTCACCAAGTTTGAAATAATATGTTAGATTGATATCAGCACTCTCCTGCATAATATCCAGAAGAAATCACTATATTATTTGGTTTTTATTATGCAAGTGTTTAACTTAAAATAAAAACACTATTGTTAAGGACATTATTTCTTGCATAGTGGCTTTTAACTTCAAGAAAAATCAGCCTGGATCCACCTTCTACCAAACACAAGGAAAAATGGAAAAAAACAATTTCTTCTTTCTCTGGATAGATTCTCATATTCTATTCTAAAGCCAAATTTACATCCATCTGGGGCAGTTTGTTAGGATATCTCTCCCTTACGATTTTTGATTACTGAGCCATTGTACTCTCTCCATGCTTGGTGACTCACACCTTCAGGACTGCAAACAAAATTGTTCACAGCATGGTTTGATTTAGTGAAGTGTCATGCTTAGAACGGGGAGGATGACTTTAGGCAAAACTGGGTTTAATTTTAAGTATCTGACCTTGAGCAATTTTTAAAAGTATCTTTCTGCCTCAATTTCCTCATCTGTAAACAGGGAAATTAGTTCCTATGTTTTCAGGTTGTGTGTATAGTAATTGTCTAACACCAAGTTAAGTGTTGCATAAATTACAGCCGTTAATACTCAGCTACACAATAACAAATATTCAGCTATTTTGTTTGGTTTCGTCTTAGAAATAGCACACATGTTATTTTTTCCCAACAAGTTGCTCACTTTTTCAAAACATGCATTGTATTTTTTGAGGAAATAAATGGAAAATTGTGTTTGTTTTTAAAATCTTTTTTTTTAAATGGCCTGAAGCAAATGAACTTTTGGATATACTATGAAAATTATGGAATGAATCCAACTATTCAAATGTAACCAATTTTCTACTTTTGTAACAAAATCTAGAGCCAAATGGAAAGGACAGTCAGTAATAAGTACTAGAGACACAGTTTTTAAGATAATGTTAGAAATATGTTTTAAATTGCCTTAAACCTTAATGTGCTTTTTGAAGTTGGAGTGAGAAGGTTTATGCTAATTAAAAATGCAAGCACCATATTAATTGGTAGCTTCAGGTTGGAAAGAATGCAATAACTGATTCTATTTTCTTCAGAAACATTAAAAGTGAATTTTAAAATTACTTAAAGTAGCAGCATCAGTGAATCGTTTTATTACCAAAACTAATTTCCTCTAATTTTGACTATTTTACTAAAGTCTGGATCTGTAATCTCGCCTCCTTCCTTCCAAATAATGACTGCACCATAATGGGTTATTATTTTAATTAAACTCACTGGGGTAAATTGTGCTGTCGAGAACTTATTCTGAACATCTGTAGAAAACACAGATTATCTTATCCGAATATATGAGAGCAGAATTTGGCCCTTTGTGATTAGAGAGTTATAAATTAGTAGTTTTAAAGAAATGTCAGCTCAAAATTTTTTGTTTTAGCCAGTATGTCTGTAATACTTGGTTTTCTTAATTATTTCAGACCCAACTTTACAACTTGAAAATTGATTTAAACACTATAAAATCCCTAAAATAAAAAATATTGTGTTTGGTCCGAATTTGTCACTTTGCCTGGCCATAGTAGCCACATTAATCTGGAATGACAAAGACTTTCCTTTGTTTTTATTATATAGAGAAATAGTACAGAATATTTATTAAGTTCTAAGTATTAGATATGATATGTAAAAGACACAGATACTTGCCATTAATGAACATAGAGTCAAGTGAGAAATATCTAGTAAAAGACAAATTATACTCTCTATAGGCCATATATGTGGTATACTTTTAGAGCATTAAAAAAGGAATCATCCTATGTACAACAGAAAATACCTTACAGATTTTGATTAGTGCCAAAAAGTTCTACCAGAAAAATGGTTTTCTGAGAAGATGGAGTTATAAAAGCTTTATACTTTGAGATATTATTTGCTAAAATATTATTTAGTAAATTTAATTTAATAAAAATATTAAACAATATTGCAATCATCAGTCTCTAAGCAAGTTTATCAGATTGTTCTCGTGACAGATGAAAGGGAGTGTACTGGAAGGGACTCCACAGATGACTAAATAAGAGTCTGATAGCATCAAAGGTAAACATCATCAGCTGAAATTTAGACTGTACTTGCCAGAGATGAACACTCCTAAAAAATTTCTTTCATTTATTCAAAATAAAGAATTCTCTTAAAAGGAGAAAAGCAAAGATATTGAATTTTGTAACAAATCCACTCAGAAAATAATTATAGCCTCCAAAGACATGCTTGAAATATGCTAGTTCTAAAGAAAGTACACTGAATATTGGTTGAATTAAATTTTTTAAAGTATTATTTTCACAAGTACTGTAATTTATAAATTACTGATATATACAGATCATTCTGGTCCTTTTAAGAGACAAAAGAAATAAATCATCCCATTAATTCTGAAACAAAATTCACTGAGACAAAAGTATTCCCCTATAGCAACTATATTGAGACTGAAATGGTCATATCCCTCAGTGTATTGTTCATTTATATGTAAACTTTATGAAGACATATTATTCCCTCTTGACTTTTTAAAGAAATGCACGAGATGAGATTAATGCCCAGAGTAGTACAAAAATATCACCTACCAACCAGTGCAGGGATGCTCTTGGAGCAAGGCTGACAGAGACTGGCTGACTGATGACAGAGAACGTTTACCAAGTTGTGAGGCAGGAGCTCATAACTAATCCAGCTGCAGAGGGTACCTTAGAGAATCCCACACCCACAGGGAGGAGCAAATGCAATTATTCTAAAGCAAAATGTTTCCATTCTCTTAGTGAGTTTTCCAGTTACACTCAGTGATTTATTTACAAATGGAATTTAATCACTCTTATGTAAATTGCGATTATTTGTACATACCCTGAAGGGGAAAAATGTGTTTTATTTTATTGCTATCAAAACCAGCCTGTGGATGCTGTCCACTACATGTACAGATTACAAAGGTAATTTTGTTTGTGGACCAAAAAGAGAAAGCACTAAGAAAGAATTTCAACCTCTCCAGATGATCTCCAAATTAAAGGTTTATATTGTCCCAATTATCAATGGTGTGCTGTCCAGAGGGAGGGCAGGAACTTAAAGAAGACAGGCTGATGGATTGCCACTACAGAACGGCAACAAAGCCTTAATAAAAAGGAGGATATCTCCCCCAAGTATCAATAGACTTTATCTACAAAGGATCTACATATCATCCCAGGTCTCTGGATAAATTTGAGAGGATAAGTTTAAAGAGCAAAAGTTGTGTGAAAAATCCAATCAAGTGAGAATTTCCTGGTTATCTTTGTATTTTATGCAATTATGTGTACTACAGGATCTTCAAGTCTCTTTTCACTCAAAAAATATATTTTAAAATAGTTTTATTTATTAGTCAGGGGAGGGGTCAGAGCTTGAGCCAAGATCTCCTCATTTGTAGCCCCAGTGCCCTTTCCCTACACAGTCTTGAAACCCGAGATTCTCACAGAGACACAGACATATATGAGTTGTAATGCTGTAGGGTAGGACATCATTTTTATTGTTCAACATTCACTAGGGGAACAGGATTTTATTTCTACTAAAACGTTTGAAATGACCAGTTAAGAAATTACTTATCCACTCCCTGTTTATTCTGATGATGATTTAGTTAAGAAATATATTGTATTAGGTCCTATGTTCCAACTGCCTTGAAGTCACCAATCCAGTGAATTGGATGACTAATCAAACACTGAAATCTTAAGCTTATATAACTCAAAGAAGAACTAAAATCAAATGAACTCTAAAAATGATATCCTCCTCTTACTGGCTATTTTAAATTAAGAAGCTTGAAGCATTTTTCACAGCAATAGTCAAAACACCCTCTCACCTCACCCACTATCTTCTTATAACCTGTTAAAATAACACTGCAATTACGGCATCATTTGTTATGCATGATATAATAGACTGCAAATGTAAAGAGGTATTATCATTACTTTTGTCCTTTGTTGTTTCAGGCCAGAATATTGCATACTTCTTTACTTTGACATTTATTGCTTTTAGATTGGTATAGAATGGTTTGTGTTGCTCATTATCTTGAATGATGATAATATTAGAGGTTGGGAGTCTGTGTTCTCTGTTAAGTAAAGACTTTGTATAATTTAACAAAGGTTATTACTGGACAATTACTCAGAATACAGTTCAAGTCTAATAAAGTATAGTCATACCCAGTCTTAAAGAGAATATTTAGTATGGTTTCTAGGAAATTGGATCAGGTGGTATTCATACATATTTTTTGCTGTTACTTTTCACAAGTTCGCCCTGACTGTTTCATAGTGACACAATTTGCCTGTAATAGTAGATGAAATAAAATGTAAAATTATAAGGTTCAGAATTATGAAGTTTTATCTTATTCAGTATAATACATATATATATATATATATATATATATATATATATATAGAGAGAGAGAGAGAGAGAGAGAGAGAGAGAGAGAGAGAGAAATTTTAGTCTCTTACAGTACTAGAAACCAATGTCTTAACTCTCTCTACTGACATTGTTCTGTGTGAGGAATCTCAAAGTCCTTCATAGCTGTAACCGAACATTTCACAAAATTCAAATGAAAAAGAAAGGACTTGGGTCAGAAAGAAAGATACTTTTTCTACAGGGAGCTCAACTGGTCATATCTATCAAAAAAGGTATGTTTCTATATAGCATTGACAAATAATGTATGAAGAGAAATAAGAAGAGCTAAATCTCTGACTCTGAAAGTAATCAATAACTTCAGTATTAGGTATTCAAGAGAAAACACTAATTTGAAATGTGATACATATTAAAATATGTTGGCCAGTGGTCTGGCATGGGGTTAGCCACCTGTTTTTTAATAGTCTAATTTGGTCAAGTGGGGCACAATATTTCCATGGATTTGACCCAAATGTTACTATTTTTTTAGTAGGTTGGACGGTAGTTTAAACATGGATTCCATTTTAGTCTACGTAGGAATATGAAGAACTTGGAGAAACATCAAGCCAAAACTTCTGGAAGCAAGGCTGGCATGCATGGTGGCTCTTAACACACTAGGACTCTTGGGCAAAAGTTGTCAAGAGAAATAAAATTTGCAATCTTTGACAAGCCAAAAATCTTACATTTGTAAGATTATATTCTTTTAGTAGAACATTACCCATTTGGGATGCTATATTTGTTAATTTATAGATATTTCATTTAAATTGCTATTTCTAGTTCATTAGTGTTTTCTTAAAATCTGTACTAAAATATATTATACATGTTGCTGTTGTTAAAATAGAAATGTTTTTATATCCTATTAAGACAACTTGATACATACAATACTTCAGTGCAGTAGCTTATTCTGATGTATATTATGTCCTCTCTGCTAATTGTAAGTTGCATAAGAGAAAAAATATGTCTGTTTATTCATCAGTGTATTCCCAATGCGTGGTGGCATGGTTAATGCTCAAAAGTAATTGCATGTATATGACAAGAGTCACACAAACCAGTAGATAGCCAACAATAAAGTTGTTACAACCAGCTGTTAATCCACAAAATGGCATAATAATCACATTTATATTTGTCTCTTATGTCCAATATATTCCACGAGATCTTAAAAAATAACTTATGGGATCTAGATTCAAATAACATTAATGAATATCAATGTCTAACACATTTCTCCAGTATACCAGAATAACAATCTTGAAAGAAAAAAATAAAATAGCTTGCTTTAACCAATCTTGACTCCTGGTGATTACTGTTTTTGTTTCAAATGCCCATAAACCAGAGCATAATAAATATTTGAGAAATGTGTCTCACCTATTTTAAATTTGTAATTTTTTATTTTACAGAATATAATTAGGTCTATTTTTGAAAACTATACCTGTGCATTTCAAATTATTCTGTAGGATGTTTCATGTACTACAAAAAAATAGTTTGAAGGTAATTATAAGTTAACATCATTCTTGCAAAATCAGGAGATTTTAACTAATTTTAGATCAATTGGCTGCTATCATAAAATCCACTCTACACAATTAATAATTTAGTTATGTTAAGTATTATGTTGTTCTCTATGCAAATTAGTCTTAGGTCCCTTTCAGAATAAAAGCTTTCTTGTATTTATATGCTTCCAACACGATTGGTGTGCGCTGAGTGTACAGGCAGCTCTGAGTAACGCCTCTTGGGCCTCAGGTCCTATCAGTCTCCCCTCTCCTCCCTCTGCTCCATCCACAATGCCTTTCCTGCGGTCTCTTGTACATGACAAGCATAGTCATCTCTTGGGGCCACTGCCCTTACTCTGCCCTCTGCCTAGCACAATTTTCTTCCAAATATCCACCTGCTTTGCTGGTGTCTACTGAAACACCATGTTATCAGAGAGGCCTCCCTAGTAACCTTCTCTAAAATGCTTAATATTTATCCAGCCTTGTTTTTCTCTTGAATAGTTTTCACCATGTAGCATATGGTACGTTTATTATCTGTTTACTATGTGTTTTTCCTGACTAGAGTAAGAACTCCATGAGGACAGGAGCCTTTGCTGTTTTGTAACTAGTCACTCAATGAATATTTGTTGAATAAATAAGTGGATGAAAAATGAATAAATAAATTAATTCACTGAATGTTTCCAAGATTTCATCAATTTATCCTGGATCTATGTTTAACTGCAAAGTTTAACCACTTTGGCCTCACTGTTGTTGGACACAAGGATACAAGATTTGTAGTCTAGTTACAAAGTAGCAAAAGTGAAATATTCAGTTTTACTGCTTTTATTCCTTTGGCCATTATTATTTTATATTATCGATGCAAATACCTTGTCTCTAAGATACTGTAGTGCAAAACATGATACACAACTTGTGATTCCTCAGCAGAATTCTTTGTCTATTTCTAATCATATTTGCTGATCATTTCCTGGGTCACATCATAAATGCTATAAGCAGCTTATTTTTCAAAATAACTCAGATTAAACCTCTTTCAAGAAACCACTGAATCCTGATACTAGTAATAACTAACTCAACCTTTTACACAAGCCAGTTTAGTATTATCTGTAAAACAATTAGCAAGAAAATCATAATTAAATTCATTTTGCTAATATAGCATGACTTCAGAAAATTGGAGAACATGGTAGAATTGTGAGTGATCAAACTAAAATGGATTTATTTGAGAGGCTTAAAAGTTACCAAATTTTCCCAGTCATAAGTGGGTTTTATATTGTACATGTAGAACCTTCAACAACACTGACCAATGAACAGACATAACAAAACAAAAACAGAATAATAATTGGAGAGAACAAATATGTGGTTGCCAGAGGGGAGATAGGTGTGGGTGGCGAGAGAAATAGGTGAGGGAGATTAAAAGCTACAAATTTCCAGTTGCAAAATAAATGAGTCATGGGTATGAAATGTACAGTTTGGAGAAAGTAGTCAATAATTATGTAATATCTTTTTATGGTGACATATGATAACTACATTTATCATGGTAATCATTTTGAAATGTATAGAAATATCAAATCACTATGCTGTGTAACTGGAACTAACATAGAGTTATAGGTCAAATATACTTCAAAAACAAACAAACATAGAAAAAAAAAAAGATGAGATTTGTGGTCACCAGAGGCAGGGGTTGGGGGGAAGCAGGATTGGATAAAGGCAGTCAAAAGGTACAAACTTCCAGTTATAACATAAACCAGTATTAGGGATGTAATGTACAACAGGATAAATCTAATTAACTTTGCAGTATGTTATATATGAAGGTTGTCAAGAGAATAAATCCTAAGAGTTCTCATAACAAGGAAAAAATTTTTTTTCTCTTTCTTTTAGCTTGAATCTATATGACATGATGGATGTTCACTAAACTTACTGTGGTAATCATTTCATGATATGTGTAAGTCAAATCATTATGCTGTATACCTTAAGCTTAAGTCAAATCATTATGCTGTATACCTTAAGCTTGTATAGTATATGTCAATTATCTCTCAATAAAACTGAAAGAAAAAATATTGACCATTTCTTTGCCATTATATAGATGCAAAGTCTAGTTTATCCTTATCTTACAACTCTTTGATTTTAAAATGATTTTAGTAATATCAAACAGAAATAGTTCAAGTCAAGTAAAAACACTTCCTCTTCATTTCCATTTTTGTTTTATTATTAAATGATTCATAAGACATCAAAAAATATGATCTCTATGGTGAAGAAATAAAAATGCTATTGAAGATATCATTATAGTTTTGTGCATTAAAAACATTTTGCACACATAAAAAGTTGATGGCTTAAGTGTAAATGAATCAGAACAGCTGAAATTATATTTTTCTTCCAGTGTTTAGTAATAAAGGAACACAATAATAGATAAAATACTCATGATTTGAGTAGGTATTCCATTATAATTGGAAACATAATACACGTTAGTCTGCTTCTCAGCAGAAGATAAATTGTCAAATAAGTCCTTTTCTATGTGTATTTCTCTTTTTAGTGTCTAAAGTAATCTGTAAACTTTTTTATAAAATATAATTCAGTTTGAAACTAGGGAATCACCTTCATAAGAAACCACTTTTCATCAAGTTGGCCTTAGGAAATGCCTTATTACTTTATTAAAAGTCTTTATTAACCATATATGTCTCTTAAACATAATGATGCCTCAAACAAGAAAACTGTATTTGATAGTTAGCTAGCAGACTCCTATTTCAGGCAATATTTAAACATGAGGAAGTTTACCTCCACTCATTACAGAGGAAGGTTTAATTCACAGCTAATAATAATTGCATTATGTGCATTTAATCTTCATTTAAAAAATTGTCAGCAATGATTGTATGGAGAGTGTTAATTCAAATTTTAGGTTTATATATCCTCCCCAGTCCATTTATCTTATAAAAATAAATTTCCATTTTGCTTCTTGTTATGGTTGAAAATAATACTGGAAATTTTACTGTGTGTAGTCAGGGAAAATGTGCACCAAGAAGTCCGAATTCACAGAGCACCATTCTCCCCTTCCCCAAACCACCCATCTCAGGAGCATATACTGTATTTACTACTGACTACTGCATAGCTATCTAATCAACTGCTCTAATGCATGTGAGCTCAGCATCAAATTGATATTTACTATAAACTATAAGGATATTAAAAACAGTATGCTTCATAGACAGTAATTAAAAATTGGAATTTCAGGGCTTCCCTGGTGGCGCAGTGGTTGAGAGTCCGCCTGCATCGGGACACGGGTTCGTGCTCCGGTCCGGGAAGATCCCATATGCCGCAGAGCGGCTGGGCCCGTGAGCCATGGCCGCTGAGCCTGCGCGTCCGGAGCCTGTGCTCCGCAATAGGAGAGGCCACAACAGTGAGAGGCCCGCGTACCAAAAAAAAAAAAAATAAAATAAAATAAAAATTGGAATTTCAGAGTCCTGGAAGTTACAAGGTACATGTCTTGCCAAAATTCAAATATTACTTCCATTTGCATGTATAGCTTTCCTTCCTCTTAACCCTATAAGTTTGGTAAGTATAGTCTTGGAAAGAAAAAATTTAAGTAGAGCTTCAAGAACTATACATAATTCCTATTTTTCTCTTTCACCTTTTCACTTGTTAATTAACTACCAGTTCTTTAACTTGGAATAGTTATGGATGCAATCTAGACTATTTCTTTTATTAACGAATAAAATCTTGAACTCTAGCTGAAACATGTGTCAAATAAATCCAATGTCCAAGGAATACCTTGTCTCCCTTCCTGCTCTTTTGTTTCCCTGGAATATTCAACATTCTTAAAGAAAGGAGAAGTTTTTAGTACTGGTTTCCTTAAACCTCAAGTTTCTTTTCCACTCCAGACCTTTGAAATACCATAAGAAGCTATAGAAAACTAGAAAGTAAAAAAAAAAAAAAAGTAATGCTAGGTAAATAGGAAACAGAACCATTTAGAGAAAGAATGAATAATTCTGACTCAAAAATTATGAAATTAATATTTCCTATTTTTCCTGTGGATCATATAATTATAGATTATTAAAACTAGGGGTTTCAGAAATTTCCTACTTCGACCTTTTCACTTTTGTAAGTGAAGAAATTGAGGAAATTATTTATTTGTTTATTTCCTCATAGCTGTCATTCAAAACTCATTTACTAAATGCATGGTACATGTGTGCTATTGTCTGAAAGTTTGTGCTCCCTCAAAATTAATGTATTGAAATCCTAATGTCCAGTGTGACAGTATTAGTAGCTGAAGTCTTTGGGAGGTGACTAAGTCATGAGGGGGGAGCCCTCATGAATGAGATTAGTGACCTTATAATAGAGATCTCACAGAGCTCCCTGCCACTTCACCACAGGAGAATACGAGAAGTCTAAAACCCAGAAGAGTGCACTCACCCAACCATGCTGGCACCTGATCTTGGACTGCCAGCCTCCCAAACCGTGAGAAATAAATTTCTGTTGGTTAATAAGCCATTCAGTTTATCTTATTTTGTTGTAGTAGCCCAAACAAACTAAGACAATATGGGACACTGTCCTAGGGACTCAAAATTATATACACACACACACGCACACATACATAGCATCCTCTCGTATCCAAATGCAATTAGCATCATTTAGAAGGAGGCTGTGATGATCAGCTTTTGAGTAAAAATGAATTGGGGCAGTGAAAATGTGTGCACACTGACTTTGCACACTTTTGAAAATAAGCTGCTTTAACCATAAACTGTACAACATTTCTGATTAGCTCTGACAACAAATTTGTTTTCTCCAGTGTTGTTGCCATTGACCTTCTTTGTTAGGTTTTCTTTGCCCTTGGGATCCAATATTCTCTGACTCTAGGTGCCTTGCTCAGATTCCAGTCTTCCCTACCTCAAAGGCAGTATTCCTGCCAGGCTCACCTTGATTTTCTTAAGAGCTGATTAGACTAGATTGGAGGCCAGGAGACCAGTTGGGAGTCTACTGCAATAAGCACGGTACTAAATGGATGAAGGGTTGAACTGAGTCAGTAACAAAGGTCAAAGAGAAGGTGTCAAATGCTGTAGGTGTTAAGAAGAGAGTATGTGTAAGCCTAGGACCACCCCCCCCCACAGCACACACACACACACACACACACACACACATATACACACACACACACATGGGCACTTACAAAGCACTGCTAAATCTTCAGGGGATTAAATTACCTCAACTGCATGGCCACAGAGGCCAGGAATCAAAAGAACATACCATCAGTTTGCTGGCCTACTGTATGCCCTGTGAACTGGTATCCTTAGGAATCAGCAATCTGTAGTTACTCCTCAGGGCAATAAAACTTTTAGCAAGGGCTCTTGCCCTGAAAAACAGTGAATAAGTCCTTTATGAATAGCTGAAAGCCCCCAGATAACACTCTCTTTTCTCCCTCTGTCACAATTGATGAACCACTCAGAAAATCTGCAATAAATATTTTTTAAAAGAATAATACATTTAGATAATTAAGGGGCTTAGATGGATTTTGAATTAGCAGCTGTAATTATAACCGGCTTGCAGTATAACCAAGTGCTTACAATGTAGTACAAAGGAGACAGGGTCCCAAGGGTCTAAATGGACAGCTATTCAAAAATGTGTGAAATAGTGGTGATTCTAGCCTTGTCTGCTCCCTGCAGATGGTATTAAATGCCTATGCAGTACTTAAGGAGAGCATAATGAGATATAACCCTTTAAACAGATATCAGTGTGTGAGTGGGTGCTAGGCAAGTACACATTTACAAGTAGAATGAATCTGTCTGCCACTTATTTGATACCATTTGCAGGGATATCAAAAGTGATGGCATTATCCCACAGATGACTTGTTCGGGCCTTGTATCATTTATGTAAAAGAGATGGCACATCTCCCTTAATGGCGTATCTGGTAGGTATGGATAGCTTTCAGCCAACCAAAGTTTTACAATAAATTTCAGATGGTCTGCATGTAAAGGACTTGTGTCTCTTGGCAGCCATAATAGAGGCATCTGCTGCTTTAAGTTTGCCTTTTCTTTTCTTTTCTGTTTTTTTTTTTCATAATCACCATGGTAAGTCTCAATTAACCTATCATAAGAATATTATTATTATTGTTATGGATATGATTATGATTACTAGAAGTTGTCTCTCTGGTCTGTAAATTGGTGATCTTGTTGATTTGATAGTCTGTATTTGTGTAGTAAATCTCATCTTAGCCATCACTCACAGAGCCAAACAAGGTTCAGGGTAGCTACAGAAGCATTTCTAAATAATTAGGGTGGGACTTAAGAAGAATTTACAATATGCTTGTGCTTACAAAGGAAACTTTGGGATTTTATCTTATTATTATTATTATTATATATAAAGTCTCATCTCTTAAGCACTAAGAAAAGTAACTCTCTCCACAATATCTAACTTCCAGCTGGGTCAGAGAATTGTCACAAGATTTTAGCTTTGGACCAGCACTGTCCAATGTTTAAAATAACAGACATGTTAATTAAATGCAGAATGCAGGAAATGGGAGGAGAGTAAATATACTGTGTAACATAACTAGAATCTAGAGCTTTAGACTGCGTCTGAAATGGTGCATCTTTTCTATAAAGATAAAATTTTAATTAAGTAAAAACTATATCTGAAAAGTAAAACGTCCAAGATTTACATGATAATTCAGTCATAATTAAGAAGGAAGATGAATAGAAAAGTCCTAATAGTGGTATAATGTATTCACCACAATAGCTAATGTGATTGAGGCTCCATGTAGGAAAAAGAAGGAAGATAGTAATGAATCTGCCACATGCAATAATAATTGCTAACATTTATGAAGTACTTTCTAAGTGACAAATACTATACTACATTCTTTATATCTGTTGTCTTATTTAAAACTCACAATTAAGGATGTAGATACTCCAATTACTCCTTTTATCATTAAGGAAACTGAAATAATGAGAGTAATTCATAAAGTCATTACTAATCAGATCATATTTGGAATATTGTATCTGTTTGGGAATAAAAATTAAAACAGAATATAGTGGAAGATGAGTATGTTCAGAGAAGGAGAGATGAGGAGAGTGAAAACTTAAAAAAGAATTCATATTACTTGTTTATGAATTTATGGTCTACCTCCTTAACTAGATGGTGAATTCATGAGCACAGGGTCAGATCTGTCTGGTTTAAGATTGTATTTCAAATGCCTAGTACAATAACTAGCACAGACTATGTACTCAATGTACTTTCTGATAGACTTAATAAAGCTAAATGTCCCTGCATAGACAATACTTTGGGATCCAGGATAGCGGTCTTGAAATAATTTAAGAGCTTTTCTGTGGGAGATTAGATTTGTTCTGTGTGCTAGTGGTAGGAAGGAAACAGAGGAGAAATTTGAGTTAAAAAATATTCTTAATAGTCACTGCTGCCCAAAAATAGAGTATATAGAATAAGAAGATGTTATTTCACTGTCAGTGGATGTTCCAGCATAATCTGGATATAACTTCTCAAGGGTAGTGAAAAAGTATTTTACTCTCCAAATGTTAATAGGTGTCTGAGGCATTTACGGTCATTTATAGACTGAAATACCCTGGTTTCAGTTTGCATTCCAGAAAGGAAGGAAATATCTAAAAGCTTGTTGAAACTTCTAGGAATAGTTTGATGATATTTTGAGTTTAATTTAGAAAGTATTTATTTGTACCTATTAGATTAATCAAAAATAATATAGCAAAATCATTCAGTAAAAAATAAATTAGATCCTCCAGTACAGTGGCATAAATGATTGATTGGCTTATTTTTAAGAGAATAATTTAAGAGGACAGTTCAGGGACTGTCAGATAAATACTACTACAAATTACTAGAAAATTGTTAATTGTATAGAAATAATGCCTAAAGCTATAAATGTGAATCTGTAAGTCAAATTAGTACTCTTTTCCCTCTAGATACACATTACACAAACACAGACATGTAAATATTATCAGATTCAACAAATACATTTTAGTATATTATATAGCTTAGATATTATGTCAAACATTTCTATATTCATAAAATCACAAGGAGCTAAAGATTAAAATGAAGATATGCATTATTGCATACTGGAAACATTCCTTGATAGGCAGCACTCCATATCTGGCAAAGGGAAGTATGAGACATTCCTTTTTTTAACTTGCTGATTAGTGGAAGGTGTTTGGTGCAAAGATTTTAAAAATAAAAAGAGTAAACATTGTTCTGAGAATTCCAAAATGTAACCAGTACTGTAAAGGATATGGGAAAATTTTAGTAAGTTTTGGAGAATCAATCCTCAAGAATATTAAAATTGGACAACTGACTGATTGGGGGTAATCAAAGTGGATTCACTGATTTGTAGAAAGATCCAAATAAAACAGAATAATAGTATACAATTTTAAATGTGCTATATTGTGTTTAATGCAGAGGTATTAAATGTCTATATGTCAGAGACTACATTCTACCTAAAATTTGCACTTTTCATACTTCCAACACAGTGTCATATTTCAATTTATCAATGCCAGTGTATTTTGCTTTCTGTAATGCTTATGGGAAGTACTACTTTGGTTTTTGGGAAATGTTACAAAATAAGATATTTACGGGTTTGCCACATGCTGATAGTCTTTTTTCTCTTTTTCCAAAATGTTGAGTTATTCCCTGAAAGTTTATAGAATGGGAGTGTTTAGTTCAATGTCAACACATGCTTTATGTGAGTTTAACAGAAGTAAATATTGTCAATTTTGAGATAGAAAAAACAAGCAAGAGAGTGACTGAGTGATTTTCCCATGATCACTAATAAAAAATTTTTGATAAGTAATATTATATCATTTTTTACAAATGTTGACAAAACTATTCCTGAGAAGTTTTGCTTATGTATTCTAGTCAAAACTGTCATATCTTAGCTGATGAAAATAGGCATACAAATCCTTCAGAATGCATGCTAATTTTTGCCCTTATATGAGGCTTGTAGCTGGTTTTCATAAGGTTTGTAAAAAGAATGGTTTGGGAATAGTTCTGCTACCAATAGTGGAGCTAAAATGAGATTTATCTTTTCCTATTCAACAATCCAGGCATTTAATCCCAACATAGTTGATGTTAAAGTAGACAAAGAGATGATCAGGAGAGGGGATATCCATAATATTATGATAATATGATATAAATATAATATCCACTGACTCTATGAAATGTCAGTATCACTAGGTATAGTATGAGACTTTCAAAAGCAAATGATAAATGTGTACTTTGTCAAGTTGTTATGGATATGGTCAAGGTCTCTCTGGTCATTTATTTAAAAGTCAGTTTTCTTTTCAGAATGAGAGGTTGAAGAATCATCTCCTTTGGAGAATTTGAAGGAAAGACTATTTTTTAAGGATACCAGCAAAGTTTGCTCTGTACCTAAGAGAATCAGTTACACACATTTCCAAACTCTCATCTAGCCCTGTATATAATGTGACAATATATGTAATTATATGCATGTAATGTGACAAGATCAGAAAATTTTGTCATGGATAAAAAAAGCACAGATTAATAGGCAATAGAATCTTATAAATTCTAAGGGACAATTTTCAAAGTCATAAAAGTAAAATGGAGAAATAATAATATAATTCTGTCAATAAATTACACCCCTAGACAAGTTGACACAGATAACATCCAGATAAGTCAAGGCAAAAGATTATTCTTTTTAAGTAAAATAAAATATGTTGTTCTTTGAATTAATAGAATTATTATCTCCCAGTCCAATGTGTTGTTGCTAAAACTGGAATATACTTATTTTCATGGCATTTGAGGTTAGGATGAAAGAAACAGAAGACAAAAGAATAATTAGGTATTTAAAAATTAAGAGTTTATCTAAATAGACATTTCCCCAAAGAAGATATACAGATGGCCAAAAAGCACATGAAAAAATGCTCAACATCACTAATTATTAGAGAAACACAAATCAAAATTACAATGAGATAACACCTCACACCGGTCAGAATAGCCATCATAAAAAAACCTACAAAAAATAAATGCTGGAGAGGGTGTGGAGAAAAGGAAACCCTCCTACAGTGTTGGTGGGAATGTAAATTGATACAGTCCCACTATGGAGAACAGTATGGAGGTTCCTTAAAAAACTAAAAGTAGAGCTACCATATGACCCAGCAATCCCACTACTGGGCATATATCCGGAGAAAACCATAACTCGAAAGGATGCATGCTCCCTGATATTCATTGCAGCACTATTTGCAATAGCCAGGACATGGAAGCAACCCAAATGTCCATTGACAGAGGAATGGATAAATGTGGTACATATATACAATGGAATATTACTCAGCCATAAAAAAGAATGAAATAGTGCCATTTGCAGAGACGTGGATGGACCTAGAGACTATCATACAGAGTGAAGTAAGTCAGAAAGAGAAAAACAAATACTGTATAATATTGCTTATATGTGGAATCTAGAAAAATAGTACAGATGATCTTATTTGCAAAGCAGAAATGGAGTCACAGACATAGAGAACAAACGTATGGTTACCAAGGGGGCAAGGGGGAGTGTATTGGGAGACTGGGATTGACATATATACACTATGTATAAAATAGATAACTAATGAGAACCGACTGTTTAGCACAGGGAACTCTACTCAGTGATCTGTGGTGAACTAAATGGGAAGGAAATCTTAAAAAGAGTGGATATATGTATATATATATAACTGATTCACTTTGCTGTACAGCAGAAACTAACACAACATTGTAAAGCAACTATACTCCAATAAGAATTAAAAAAAAAAAAGAATTTATCCCTGACCAAAATTTTTGTTTTGGTGGTATAAAATCCAGCACCATTTTCATCACCACTCCATTCATCTATGTCAAAGCCCCCTCAACTATAACTTTTTCTTCTTTTCATTGAAAATGAATACTGACATTAGAGAATCACTACTAAGATTGGGACAGATGACTGAAATGAAAAATCCCTGTTTTGAGGGTGAAAAAAGAATGTTCTCAGAGGTCTGAAATAAATTATTTTCTGAGACTGTGTGTACACGGGCACGATAGTCGTTTCAGCAACAGACAGAAAAGCTTGTCAGGCTCATAAATCCGAGGAAACAAAAGGGAAAAACACCTCAGAAAAACCAGCCCCTATTAAATCAAACAATGAATAATCTCTCTTATTTGGAACAGAAATGTAATATGGATGGCAATAATATTACATGCAAAAAGTACATAAAAACCTGTTTCTAGCTTAGAGAACTGCATTCAACTACAGAGGTTTTTTTGTCCATATATTTTACTGTGTTTGAGACAGCTGTAAAAATTGAAGTGATTCGAGACTTGACCCTTTCAAAGCCTCCAAATAGCCAAGACTTAATTGTATCAGTACTAAAAGCATGTATATTCTATACGAATAAAAATACCTAGGTAGTAAATAGTGTGTCAATGCCCTCCAGCCAAAGACCACTAACAATCTACCTGCAGCTGAACAAGTTCCAGTGAGGCACATCACACACCATGGGGAACCCTGAGGTGTCAGTTAGAGGGTTTTTGAGAAGGCTTATTATAGGATTTGTGCTTTGGTTAGATGACGACTTGCGGAGGAGCTTCAGGGAAGCAGTAGTTCACTTTGGAGTGGATGATGTCAGGAAGCAGGGATAATTCTATGATTGCATATCTTAATTAATCTTAACTAGAAGGAGGGAATACTGGAATGAGGCTAAAGTTGTAATGTGTAAAGAACTGGCCACTCATGTTACTGGGAGTGGAGGGTACTGTGTGTGGGAGGAGATGGGAGGTGTTTAGATAAAATCACAAAGTAGTCTCTTTTCTGTGTGTCATTTCATTAATGTCTCAGAGTTGCCTTGTCTGATGCTGATGTTCTGTGAGATCATTTACGTCCAACAGGATTGAAAACACCATGATTTATAGCAGCTTTAAGTGCCCAGGCTAGTTCCCAGCTGTCAAGGGAGTTTTCTCATTCTCAGGTGTAATATTTAGTTAACCATAAGGTAATAATTAAAGTGGTCTGAAAAACACACGCACACACATTAAGTGAATTGTTTAATGGACTTTAAAAATAACTTTAAACACAGTAGTTTATAGAGCCCTTACATAGTATATGTTTCAGGCCGGGAATTTTCTAAATATTATTTCATTTAGTCTCCATAAAGTAGGTATTATTTCTGTCTCAATTTTAAATATCAGGAAACTGAAGCACAGAAAGATTAAGCAATTTGTCCAAAGATGCACATCTAGTAGGTAGTGAGGTTGAAATTAAAACCTAGGCAGCTGGCTTCAGAGTTTAAACTCTTTACTCCCAAGCTATGCTACTATTAAAAGCTAACTCTACTCTTCTAGACTTTAAATTAATTTTCACATTATACATGTAGCATTGTGAGGAAAAATTTGAGCCTACCATATCACCAACCTATCAAAAGTTTGTTTTCCTTTACATTTGACCATTCTCACCTCCTGCTCATTACTGATATTCTAAACCTTAACACACTTGGGAATTGGCTGATTAGAAATGAGATAGTGCAGGCTAGTCTGGGTTCAATTGTTGTACTAGAAACTATTCAATCCAGAGGGCTGATTAACAGGGATAGGCCAAGCAGATGACAAAATGGAAAATGAGCAAAGTGAGATCAACCTTGACCTAACCCCATTTTAGAACAAAAATCTGGATTACTAATTACTTCTACTTCTCAATTTTTCCTGTTTTTGTTTCAATTTAAGGTTTCAATACAGCTATTCTGCCTTTGTTGATCACAATTAGATGGCTATTTCTCTGCTTCCAAACATCTCTGTAGCTTTCAATGATATTTATTTATTTGGTTTTGAAATAAAAAATAAAACTGAGGCCTGGGTAATGAGTCTGTGTTACTACTACAACTGTTGCTTCTATAGAGCCAATCAATCTGCTTTGCCCTTTCTGTGCCAATATTCTTATTTCTGCTAAAATTACTTATTTATTAGCAATTATGATCTACACAGCTGTCCACAATGGTAATCCAATATAGATTCCTCATATAGTAACACCCATGTATCTGGAAATGCATACATTTTATAGGAACAGCTAAGGTCCTTCAGGTTGTGATACAACATTTACAAGCTGCCCGCACCAGCTCTTGACTTCACATTCCCCTCAGTTCTAATCACTGCAGCCTTTCACTGGCAGGTTCAATTCACCAAACTTCCCGTGACCATGGAATGAGGCACATTAATATACTCCTCAGCTTCGTTCTGAGAGTCATATGTAGCCTAAACCTTCTTAACTGATGTCTTTAGAATAAGCACTAAACATCCAAGTATACAATAAGTTGGATCTTCCTCCTGTTTTGTCATGTGGCCCCATCCCTATCACTAAGCTCCTAAAACTGTGTTCCCCTAAATATTTGATTTATTTTCTCAAGTGAATCCTTTATTGAAGGCTGTGCCTAATATCAATCATTATAGATCACTGCCATGACTGACATTTATTCAGACACTAGAAATAAAACAGGAACAAAGAAAGCAAAAACCCCAACCTTTGGTGAGTTTACATTTTAGTGAGTGATGGTATTAGCTAGAGTAGGCAACTATTAAAACAAATAAACCCCAAAATATATAATGGCTCAAACAAAATAGAAAATTATTTCTGATACAGATAAATAGTTAAAAGTGTTACTCTGGGTCAAGGTGGAGGTAGGGCTGCTTTGCCCCATACATACGTTCCGCATGTTGCTTTACGATACCCCTGGGATCAGATATCCGGTAAGCAAAAGAAAATAACTAAATGTGGAATTTTTGTATGTCTTTATATTCCAAAGTCAGAAATAGTATTCTTCACTTCCATTGGATAGAACAAATACTGCCCTTAGACATGAGCACGTAGGGCCTCAGTCTCAGGCCCTGCATCTCAGGGGCCCCATGATCTAGTGCCTTCTTTGTAATTATCTAAGGCCCCCAGATGCCTGGGACTGGCCTGGAACTGGCCAGGAGTCCTGTCTAAGTGGGATACCTGGATCCCAGACTAGGTCTTTTGTGGACTCTCATCTCCATTTCTCACCTTGTGTTACTCTGTCACCCTCTACCGCATGTGCAGTGTCATCTAGATGCTACAAAGAGCTCTAGGACTTAAGTTTATGAGCTCATCCTGAGATCCTGTGCCCAGGTGTTGGTTTCAGGAAGGCAGCCTGATGAGCAAATCACTCCCACTAGCTATTATGGTATTTCTGTGCATGGTTGCCTAAAATTAGGGTGCCTGAATTGGTTGGCATGCTGATGTTGGGTGACTCTCACTCAAATTGGACATATGCTGAGTTTAGAGATCTAGACCACCTACAACTAGCACCAACAGTTGGGCCTGAGCCACACGTATGAGCCCATGCACCAGCTCTTTCCCTTCCATCAGCTCTCACTGGTTCACGTTGTGACTATGGTGCTGACTCTTTCCGCAGCATCCACAGCGGTAAGTAGTGGCAGAAGGTGTCTTTTATTCTGTGAGCCCCCTCCTGATGGTACCTAGTACCACATGTCAGGCCATCCTTTAGAAGTGATTACACCTATGTCTGTGAAAGGGTTTTGAGATTTTGCTCCACAATGACAAAGGGTCCTCTGAGTGTTGTCTTCTTGCCTCCAACAGATGTGGTGGCACTGTGCTCAACCAAGTTGTTCTTGAGCCATACCAGAGGGCAGATGAACATTTCTCAGATAGATGTAGTTTCTCTTATTGCTCCACTTATCTATCCTCTCCACTGGTGATAATATGTGGAAGTCAGTGATGTAATCAACATTCAAAGAGATCACATTCCAAGAATGTAGTGATTATGGTTTAAAGAGTTTAAGAGAAGATATGGTTAGAAGATATACTATTATACTTTCCAAATGGTAACTTTAAAGTGACCAGAAAATGAATCATCTATCACATTATTCTGAATTCTCTGGATAATACTTGCACTTGTGGTCATCACCAATGAAGCACAATAAGAATTTCTGAGAAAGTCATTGAAAGCTGGTAGTCTCAGACAGCATGATGGATAATGCAGTGTCTTGAGTAATGATGAAATAGGCATTAAATAAATGGCATTAGAAAATGTAGATGCAAGAGGAATATATACAGTTTAAATAAAAACAGGTCTAAAAAGCCATGGCATCATTAGTAATAATACTGTTGCTACCTTTTTCTCACAATGGGAGATAAGAAATTAGCCAGGAATGTCACATTTGACAATAAAGAACCCAGAGGGGCCTCTTAATCTGAACAAGAGGAGATGGTGTGTGGGCACTGTAGAGACTCTTTGCATGCATTTATTGGACAGTAAACCAATTCAGGAGTAACTATTCTCTACTAATTACTCTAAATTTTCACTGATAAATTATCATACCTCACATGGGCCCATGAATTCAATAACACATTTTTAGTCAAATTGTTTAAATAGATGAGGGCCCCACAAAAATACTTTCCTGGGTCTCTGCATATTCCAAGGGTGGCCATGAGTAGAACTCATTCACATGGACACACCTAATTACAAGGGAGAATGGAAAATGTAGTTAAGCTCTAAGTCAAGCAAGAATAGAAAGTATTTGCATGTGAGTGTGTATGTGTGTGTGTACATAGCTAGCAATTCTGTCGCTGAGAGTTAGACAATGAATATGAGTATATTAGAGTGCAAAATGCGCTATGGAGAAAAACAAAGTTGAAATGAGAGATGGGACTGTCTAATCCATGTTTGACCCTTAACAGTGGGAGCAAAACCATGTTCCCCATATTGCTAGTTTTGATCTTGATTTTGTACATAAGGGATTACTTTCGTATCTCCATATAAACTTGTGTCTATAGTGAATTATCCTCTTCTTTGATGCCCTAAATTCAGTTCATTGTTTAGAGTCCAGATCAGGATTACTTTCTTATCTCCATATAAACTTGTGTCTATAGTGAATTATCCTCTTCTTTGTTTACCTAAATTCAATTCATTGTTTAGAGTCCAGATCAATTAGCATTTATTCAATCAGTCTCTCCTTTCTCACTGATTATTCCCTCCTCTAGTTTCTCTGAGCACTTTGTTTACGCTTCAACTATGCTGCCTATCTCATTCTGTACTACATTACACTGAATAGTAATAGTACGTATTGAAGATAGGATCCATCCCTTTTTTTAATCTTTGAATCCCATAACGCTTACCATTGACTTAAGTTTAAGAAGTCCTCTACAAATATTTGTTGAATTGACTTTTAGGCCTATTCACCTTGGAAAGGTAGCAAAGGCTCAGCTGTTAATAAGCAGCAGTGTCTTAGGAAAATTCATACAAATGAGTTTGGGATGTTCTGTTGTAAATACATACATTATTTAGGGTGAACTGATTTGAAATATTTCTTAATTGTCAACTACCATGGAGTTAGACAAGAAAAATGATCCTGTTTTTTACCCTTTGTTTTTCTAAGAACTTTGTATTTAGGATTAACTGAATATAAATAAAGAAAATCATAGAGAAAGAATACAGCAATTTCTTTTTAAAATAGACATTTTTCTGATGGTTAGTACATAATGATGTATTATCAGCCTGGCCCATTATTTTAAATCATTAAATATCCATGAACATTGTAATAAAATAAAATTTCCCTGTCTACCTATAAATAAAATTGCTGGGCTTCCCTGGTGGCGCAGTGGTTGAGAGTCCGCCTGCCGATGCAGGGGACACGGGTTCGTGCCCCGGTCTGGGAAGATCCCACATGCCGCGGAGCGGTTGGGCCCGTGAGCCATGGCCTCTGAGCCTGCGCATCCGGAGCCTGTGCTCCGCAACGGGAGAGGCCACAACAGTGAGAGGCCCGCGTACCGCAAAAAAAAAAATAAATAAAAATTGATGGGGAATTTATAAAGGTACTTGTACTCTAATTTAGGGAAACTGATTTTGAAATGCCAGAATGACAATTCTTAAAAAAGTATTTAGAGACACAAGGATGAGGATGAGAGCCAACACTGTGAACAAGGAAGAAATTTCAGGTAAATAACTGGAAAGCTCATTTTCAAACCCTTTTGCCAGGACTAAATACAGCAGTTGTGACAGAGGCTTAAGGACCATGAGACAACCAGAATTCTGATTCTTTCTCTTTTCCTCAGCTTCCCCTATGAACTACAACTGGTGAAAGGGAAGGGGCATTAGCACATAATCTGTCATTCCTGATGTCACAGGTACACAATAGCTGACCCAGAGGGTGGTTTTCCCCAAGACTGGACCTCCAGTTTCAAAGTTAATGGCAAACTGCTCTACATTGGAAATTTCTTGGCAAGTCACCAAACATCCCTTAGATGTAGCAAACTGCACTGCAACTGAAAAGTGTCTGAGGGTTTACTCACAGCAATACACACAATGCCTTTAATCCTGGAACAGAATTTCTCTGAAACATTTTCCAGAGTATCCAGTAATATTTCAGTCCCTTGGTGAACTTAGATCACATTTAACAGGAGCACCATCTTTCCTCTTGAATAACTTCTGCATTTACTATATTTTGCACAAGTTGTTATTAATTACATTATTAATTTATTTGCCTTGAAGGGGGAAGGAATTAAAATATTACCACTCTATTCCTTTGTGTGATGGAGACTATGAAATTATTTTTTCCTTCTATCATCTCATCCTTAAAATTTTGGCTGTAATGTGGCTACAATGTGGGCACTGATGCCAACCTTCTTTATTACTTGGGAATCCTATAATGCTCCATACTCATTAGAATGTTTGATATTCCTAATAGCAGTCAGTACTGAGTCTCATTGCCAGCCTCCAAGCTCAGCCCCTTCATTGTCCCTGCTTATCATCTTGTTTCTCAGCTTGGTGCTGTGTGTCTGGCATTTGTGTCTTTCCTTTTACAGCCATATAAATTTTGTATGCATATCCGGAGACGTGTTAGCAACAGACCTATTTTGAAAGAACAATAAAGTAAATAAATTCACTTTGAGTTTTTTATACCATACTCAATGTATGAGCTTAAGGTTGATGCAGAAGCAAAATCACAGACAGGCACCTCTTTTGAATTTCATGTTTATGAAAAATGAAGACTGTGGCTTAGTGGGGCTGGTAAAGTAGGTGGAGAGGGGGGACCTGAGAAAGGAGAGGGCTGTTTAAGAAGGTAGGACTGGAGGAGGACTTGGAGAAGATGCTGGTCCTCTGGAGTATGGGGCTGAATGAGAGAAGGGTGTGACTTAGGGCAGCAGCGTACTAGCGGAAGGGCAAGTTTACCTACAAAATCCCTACAGTTGCACATGAGCTAGCAAGGAAATGTAACCCTTGAAATTACATTTCCTGAGCGAAAAACAAACAAACAGAACAGAGACAAAAATCTTTCAGTTAGATACTCTCTCTTTTTTTAGTGGAAACAAGATCAATATATTACAAAGAGCAGAAATATTTACAGTAAGGGATATCAATAACTTGAGCTAATGGGGATTTTAAGTGCATATTTGCATGTATATAGATGAACAAAGTTTATAGTCACTTTCCAGAAAAAAATCATAGGCTGGACCAGATAGATTGTTTTGCCAGACGTGTGTTGTATTTACTTTCAAATATATCTTTTACCCGTGATTGTTACTATAAGCTGGGCTTAGAAGTGCAGCATTAGTTACTATCTAATAAAAATATTTCCCCCTCACTACCTGGTTACTTTGCAATGATATTTTGATGGGAAATTGTATCTACAAGTGAACTTCTGAAAGAGACAGTTAATTCAATGACATCTGGTTCAGGCTGTGGACCTTTTTATCTGGAACCTCCAAAAAATGGACAAGTTTGGAATACTGTTTGCTATATTTCAATATTAATGTTATATAGTTAAAGTATTTTGCCAAATCTGCAAGCCAGTTCTGTAGTTTTAACTCATAGCATAACTCATTTTCTATTTCCTATTTTATATAGTACTAAATGTGTAATTTTTATGTATTCTAAATAAAAGGCATTAATTTAACACTTACTAAATTTATACTATTTTGTCTGCCAATTAGAAAAATTATAATATACATATATATGTATATGAAACTGAATTCCCTATGTAACTAAATCTTCTGAATTTGTGTGGTTTTAAAGAGGATGAAAACAAAAAATATGTGAAATATTTTTAATAGACTCTATTTTATACAGCAGTTTGGGTTCACAGCATATTAAGTGGAAGTTACAGAGAAGTTACATATAACCCCCTGCCCGCACATATGCAAAGCCTCCTTCACTATCAAAATGCCACACTAGGGCTTCCCTGGTGGCGCAGTGGTTGAGAGTCCGCCTGCCGATGCAGGGGACACGGGTTTGTGCCCTGGTCCAGGAAGATCCCACATGCCGCGGAGCGGCTGGGCCTGTGAGCCATGGCCGCTGAGCCTGCGCGTCCGGAGCCTGTGCTCCGCAACGGGAGAGGCCACAACAGTGAGAGGCTCACGTACCACAAAAAAAAAAAAAAAAAAAAAGCCACACTAGAGTAGTACATTTGCTACAGTTGATAAACTTACATTGACACATTATCACCCAAAGTTTCAGGCAAATGTTTAACAACATATGTACACCAATATAGTATCAAACAAATTAGTTTATCTACTCTAAAAATCCTCTGTGCCCTGCCTATTTATCCCTCCCTCCAGGCTAAGTCCTAATTACCACTAATCCTTTTACTGTTTCCATAGTTTTGCCTTTTCCAGAACGTTATATACTTGGAATCATACAGTACGTAGCCTTTTCAGATTGGCTTGAATCACTTAGTAATGTATTTAAGAATCCTCTATATCTTCATGTTTGAAGCACATTTATTTTAGCTCAGAAAAATATTCCATTGTATGTGCTACAGTTTATTTATCTACTAACCTACTGAAGGAGAATATCTTGGTTGCTTCCCAGTTTTGGCAATTATGAATAAAGCTTTTATAAACATTGTGTGTATGGTTTGTGTGGACATAAGTTTTCAACTCCTTTGGGTAAATACCCAGGAGCACAATTGCTGCATTGTATGGTAAGAGTATGTTTAGTTTGTAAGAAACAGCCAAACTGTCTTCCAAAGTGGCTATACCATTTTGCATTCCCAACAGCAATGAATGAGATTGCTCCCCACTCTGGCTAGCATTTGGTGTTGTTAGTGTTTTGAATTTTGGTCATCCTAATAGATGTGTTGTGATATCTCAGTTGTGTCTCAATTTTTAATTCCCTGATGGCATATGATATTGATAATCTTTTCATATGCTTATTTGCCATCTGTATATCTCCTCTGGTGTTCAGATCTTAGATCATTTTTTTAACATCTTTATTGGAGTATAATTGCTTTACAATGGTGTGTTAGTTTCTGCTTTATAACAAAGTGAATCAATTATACATATACATGTGTTCCCATATCTCTTCCCTCTTGCGTCTCCCTCCCTCCCACTCTCCCTATCCCACCCTAGATCATTTTTAAATTGAGTTGTTTCTTCCTTATTGTTGAGTTGTAAAAGTTCTTCATATATTTTGCATAACAGCACTTTATCAGTTGTATTTTTGTGAATATTTTCTCCCAAACTTCGGCTTGTCTTCTCATTCTCATGACTGTATCTTTTTCAGGGAAGGTATTTTAAATTTTAATGAAGTCCAGCTTATCAATTCTTTCGTTCATGTATTGTGCTTTTCGTATTGTATCCAAAAAGGCATCACCATACCCAAGATCTTCTAGGGTTTCTCCTATGTTATCTTCCAGGAGTGTTATAGTTTAACATACTACATTAGGTCTGTGATCCATTTTGAGTTAATTTTTGTGAAAGGTGTAAGGTCTGTGCCCAAATTCACTTTTTTGCATGTTGATGCCCAGTTGTTCCAACATTATTTGCTAAAAAAACTAACACTGTTCTATCGTATTGACTTTGCTCTTTTGTCAAAAACCAGTTGACTCTATTTATGTGGGGCTATTTCTGTGCTTTCTATTATGTTCTATAGATCTATTTGTCTATTCTTTAACCAGTACCACACTGTCTTGATTACTGTAGCTTTATGTTAAGTCTTAAAGTGTAGTAGTATCAGTGGTCTGACTTTATTCTTCCCCTTCAAGATCATGGTGGCTAGTCTGTGTCTCTTGCTTCTCTATATAAAGTTTAGAATTAGTTTATCAGTATCCACAGAATAACCTAACAGAATTTTCATTGGGATTGCATTGAATCTATAGATCTTGTTGGGAAGAACTGACATCTTGAGTCTTTCCCTCTGTGAAAATTGACTATCTCTCAATTTATTCAGTTATTCTTTGATATCTTTCATCAGGGTTTTGTAGTTCTCCTCCTATAGATCTTGTACATGTTTTATTAAATTTATACCTAAGTATTTCATATTTTAGGTGCTCACACAGTATTATGTTTTAATATCAAATTCCACTTGTTCATTGCTGGTACATAGGAAAATGATTGTCATATATCAACCTTATATCCTGAAATCTTGCTATAATTGCTCATTATTTCTAGGAGTCCTTTTGTTAATTCTTTTGGATTTTCTATGTAGACAATCAGGTCATCTGAGAACAGAGTTTCATTTCTTCCTCCCGATCCGCATACATTTTATTCTTTGTCTTATTGCATTAGCCAGGACTTCCAATATGAATTTGAAAAGTAGTGGTGACAAGGGTCATCCTTGCCTTGTTTCTGATCTTAGTGGGGAAGTTTCAAGTTTCTTACTGTTCAGTATGTATTTTGCTCTAAGTATTTTGTAGATGTTCTTTATCAAGCTGAGGAAGTTCCCCTCTATTCCTAGTTTGCTAAGAGTTTTTACCATGAATGGGTATTAGATTTTTTTCAAATGGTTTTTCTGTATCTATTGATATGATCATGTAATTTTTCTTCTTTACCCTTTTGATATAATGGGTTACATTAATTGATTTTTGAACGCTGAACCAACCCTGCATACCTGGGATAAGTCTCACTTGAGCATTGTGTATAATTTCTGTATACATTTTTGAATTTGATTTGGTAATGTTTTGTTGGGAATTCTTGCATCAGTGTTCATGAGAGATACTGTTCTGTAGTTTTCTTGTAAGGTTTTTGTTTTTGGTATTAAGGTAATGCTGACTTTATAGCATGAGGTAGGGAGTATTCACTCTGCTAACACAGTAGAAAATTGATGTAATTTCTCCCTTAAATGTTTGGTAGGATTCACAATATACCTATCTGGGCCTGGTGCTTTCTGTTTGGGAAGGTTATTCATTATTGATTCAATTTCATTAATAGATATAGGTCCATTCAGATCATCTATTTCTTCTTGGGTGGGTTTTGGCAGACTGTGTCTTTCAAAGAATTGGTCTATTTCATCCAGCTTATCATATTGGTGGGCATAGAATTAATTAAAATATTCTTTTATTATCCTTTAATTCCTTCTATTGTACTGCTCAAAAAGGTCTAGTTTAAGGATATTTTGGGGGGTAATTGAAGTAATTATTAAATTCAATCAATATTGCTCCCTAATCTCATATTCCTTGCAAAATTGCCATGAATAAAAGCAGAACAAGCAAAAAATATGATACAAAACTGGAGCATTTAGTCCTTTTTTTTTAGTCCCATAAAGTGACAGCAATATGAACACAGTATTAGAATATTAAGAATGGACATTTTGTCATTCATCAAAAGTATTTGTATTTTCCTATTTGATGAAAGTTTGTGGCTCATAAACCTGGATTAGAGTCAGACAATTATGTTCTTGGCTTCTCCCTTTCTCAGTTTTCCCATAGAAAGAAAACAGCAAATTACCCTTTCCTATAGCTAAGCACTGTTTTTAAAAATGACATGAGTGATCATGAAAGGATTATTTATTCCTCACACACTTCATGTCACTCACTAAATAACATACTTGATAATTATAAACTTTTATAGAGGACCCTTTTTTATCTTCACAGTTTATACTGAATAGCTTAATATTAAAACCACCTTTGCAAGGAGTTTTAAAAAATTCTTATGTAACAAAACAATGAGGAGTTTTTATAACACCAAATAATTTCCTTCTGCTTGTTTTCATTTGTTCCCTGAGATATTTTCCTAGCCCTTTTTTTTGAGTATATTAAATTAAAAAAATTAGTTTATAGTTTTAGATTTTGCAGCTAATGGCAATGTCTTAGAAAACAGTGAACATAACTATCGGTCATGATTTCTTCTCTAGCTAAGGGGTGATTCCAGGACAAGAGCTAGAGAAATCAGGGACTCTCAGGGAGAAAACCAATAGTAATGACATTAGAGAAAATCCTTTAGGGAAGTAATGTTAAGACAATAAGCACTGATTGGAAACATTCCTAAAGCTGGGCTTCTAAGGATATTAAGTCTTTCATTACAATTTTTCCTATATTAGCACGATTTTAGAGCACATTACATTTCATAGGGCTAAAGGAGTGAGACTGTCACAATTATTCCCACAGCACATGCACACACACGTGTGCACACTCACACACCCCCACACATGCATACGTTGCACACATTCCATACAAATCCTCTTTGCTCCCCCTTAGGAAAGACCACTGACTGCCTTAACAAAACCAAACCTGGAACCTCTAAGTTTGGCTATGGCTATGCAAGGAGATATCTCTGGAACTTACATACAAGCACTGTCCAGTAAAATTTTCTGTGATGATGGAAACATTAATATACACACACACACACACACACACACACACACACACATGATGTTCAGTACTGTAGCCACTAGGCTATTGAGTATGTGGAATATGACTAAGAATGAGAAATAGAGTTTTAAGTTTTGTTTAATTATATTAATTTAAACTAAAATTTATAAAGTAGCATGTGGCTAGCAGCTATTGTATTGATAGAATAACATATAGACTCTAGACTCCCATGCTTTATGATTGCCCCAGGACTGAGTTCCTGCTTTACTGCTCTATCACATGGTACTTAACTCTGGCTGCACATTATATTAGCCCAGGGAATTTTAAAACTATCAACTTTTTAGCATCACTTGATGATTTTATTGGGACTCTAAGGTTCAGAATAATTGCTGCAGCCCAAGTGTGGATTCACAAATCTTTCCTTATCTCTATTAGTACAAGTACAACCATTAAACTACAAGCTATTCAAAGCTTTGCGATAACAGGATGAGAATAGGCTCAGAAGACAACATCCATTCCAATCAGTGATTCTCAAAATGTGTTCAGTGGGACCCTAGATCATAGGAGGATAGTAGAAATTTTGTTATCAATTAATCTGGGATATTTGGAATAAAAGAGGTCAAATAAATTTCTTTATTACAGGATTTTTCAGAAAGTTTAAATGCTAATGTATTAAGAATTTCTAAGAAGAATAAGGTGTACCGAGGTTGCTTTATCCTCACAATTTTCTTGGTCAAGATTTACTGACCAAGATTTTCTTCTCCTAGAGTAGTGTTTTACCAATTATACCTTGAAAAACAAATATACTGGTGATGTGGCTTATGAAGTAAAGAAATTCTCCTGTTGCCAACTTGGGAAGACCAAAATCTGACATTACTGAGAGAACTGGCAAGTTTACTCATTATATTTATGCTAGTTTCTTTTTAGCTGATTCCCGCAGTAGATATTGACTGATATTCAAATGCTTGGTTTCAAGTCAAATGGCCAAAATTTTAATATTGCTTCTACCATATTCAAAAACTACGAGGGATCTGAAATTTTACTCTGCTTGCAAGCTAACAAGTTAGCCTGTCGCAGTGTCATCGATGGTGGCTGAAGACATGAAACTCTTGAGTCAAAGACAGAGGACCTATGCAAAGCACAGCAGGTGTCATGAACTTCATGTTCACAATAGTTCCTCTTGACCCCAAACCCCAGAGGTGCCATGCAGAGAAGTATAAGTGGATGCTACATGCACAATAAGTTTGCATCACAGTGAGGAACTCAGAGCCTAGGAAGTCCCTATCTTATGAGTGGTTGGTGTCAAACCGGCCCAACATTTTCCCTGTAGGAAGATATTTATTTTCCTATTCTAAAAACAAATTCTTTTGCTCTGAAAGAAGAAGACACTATTTCTATCTTCCAAGGCTGTTTGCTATACCAACGTCCTTAAATAGATAGTCTGGAACAAAAAATATCAATGCCTCTCCACAAAAAGTGCAGAAATTCAGAAGACCCATGGAGTATTGCTTCCCAGCATTATTCACTAGCTGCATTACCTCTCTAAGTTTCAGTGGAAATAATAATCGAAATAAAAATCACATTTGCTTTGTAGAATTCTTCAGTGTATTAAATAAATTGTTCCAGTGTCAACAAGTAAAACTCATATCAACAAAAAATTAAATTTTTATATAAATCTATAAGGAGGCTTAGCTCTCAGTCTTCCATTTTTGCTCAATGTTAGTAATTTATTTATTATCAAATAATTATTTATATTATATTTATTATCAAAGATAAACTATTACTTTCTTGTTGCATAAAAACTCCATCAATTCAGAAACCCTCCTCTCTTCCTCTTTGCTTCCCATCCTTTTCCAGATATGATCTAAGACCCTGGGACCATACCTGTAGCTCTGACATCAGAAAGAGGTACCTGGGTTATCAGGACACATCCACTGTGGTTTTACTCATTTTGTGACATGACCACTTGTTCTTGAATATCAAAACCTATTGTGCATGGATTCATAATGAGGTCCTGGCATTCTGTGCTGATCTTTGAAATTTTAGAATTAAAAACATCAACAAGAAAAAACAAAACAAACCTTTCCTTCTCAAACACTTTAGTCACAGCATTTTCTGTTACGATTTCAAGAATATGCGTGAGAACTTAAACCCAGTTTCAACACCTAAATTTTGTTTTATTGCCTTGTCCATAGAGAGTATAGGAGCTCCCTAATGGGATGAAAGGGAATGGTCATAAAAAGGATATAAGAAATATATCCAAGTTAATAGCTTAAAATGCTTTCTGTTACATATGGAAAGAATCTTGAGATAAGGAAATTACCCTGGATTATCTGAGTGGATCCAATGTAATCACAAGAGTTCTTATAAGAGGGAGGCTAAAGGGGCAATGCTATAAAAGGGTGGGAGGGAGACACAAGAGGGAGGAGATATGGGAACATATGTATATGTATAACTGATTCACTTTGTTATAAAGCAGAAACTAACGCACCATTGTAAAGCAATTATACTCCAATAAAGTTGTTACAAAAAATAAATAAAATATACACTGATTGAAAAAAAAAAGGCAAGATGATCGCAGAGGGAGAGACAGAGACAGAGACAGAGAAAGACAGTCCACTGCTGGCTTTGAAAATGCAAGATGGTGCCATGAACCAAGGAATACAGTTGTCTTACAGAAGCTTAAAAAAAGGCAAGGAAATGGACTTTTCCCTAGAACTTCCAGAAGGAAAATAGCTCTGCTGATACTTTGATCTTAGAACTTCTGGCCTCTAGAACTGTAAGATAGTACATTTGTGTTGTTTTAAGCTGAAAAATGTGTGGTAATTTGTTACAGTAGCAGTTGGAAACTAATAGAGCATGTTTGTTTTGTAAGATCCTGGCCAGAGACATAATAATACCATGGTAGCTGTGCTTTATTTATTTTTTAATTTTTTTACATCTTTATTGGAGTAAAATTGCTTTACAATCAGTTTCTGCTTTATAACAAAGTGAATCAGTTATACATATACATATGTTCCCATATCTCTTCCCTCTTGCATCTCCCTCCCTCCCACCCTCCCTATGGTAGCTGTGCTTTAAAAAAGGGTTCTCCAATTTTGTCTCCTGTTTTCATCTTACATTCCATATTCTGTAGAGAGATGGGAAAGCATCCAGCTATTTTAATCTTAAACCTCTGTTGTGGCAGACAGGTGTATGTACCACTCAGATCCTGTTCAAGACAGGACCCGTGGTAAGTGTTGTTGCCCTGACACAATGTGGCAGCCCCATTTTTCAACCATTCACTGATGGTGTGCTGGTTTGGCCTGATGGAGGACAGAACTACCCTGGTCAATGCCATTATTCAGACATTTGAAACATACAAGGTAAATAACAGATATAAGGACTGAGGAATTGGATGTTGTCACTAAATTGCATTGATTCCTTACAGGCAGATAATGAAAAGTTGAAGGTTAAGTACTAAGAACTGGAAACTTAGTGTGAGAACCAGAGTCTCTGGGAACACAAAGAAGCTTCGTCTCATGCAGCAGAAAGATAGAAAAAGGGGAAGACCAGCATAAGGTCTTTAGTCAAAGTGGCTGAATTTCAAAGATTGTTCAATGTTCAACCGAGGTAGGTCTCTTATGCCAAAGTCAGGACCCAAGTTGAGAAAACCTGGGACTTTGACACATGGTTTGATGACATCTGTGTAGATGTCTCTGAAGATTGTAACTCCTTATATTTTTCTAAACCACTTGAAACAAAGAATTGATCCATCTTCCCCCGCTCTGTTAAGAGTTGGCCCTTACTTCAGGATGAAAATACAGATATCATTTCTCACAAGGCCATAGTTGCTACCTGCAGGAGATGCCCCCACCTTTTCTCCTGCACGCTGGTAAGTAGAGTCAAGTGGCTGCATAACCCAGCTGTGCCATGCTGGGACTAATAGGAAAGCAAAGAGACGACATCCTAAAGCCACTGCTGGAACAAGAAAGCATTTATCACTAGGAACAGTGAGACAGGTATCTGAGGGTGCCTGATAGAAGGAACTGAAACAGTTTGTTGACTCAGGGCACTATCTCAGTAAACAGGATTTAACTTCCTGGCAAGACCCCCAGGGCATGCTGCAAATTTGCTGCTAGGACTGGATCTAGAAGCTTAGAAAACATAACGGTCCATATTGAGTGAGATTAAAGTGCTTACATTTTAGAGCAGTTAGGAAAGGGATTAAAGGCCAAGGAAAGTGGGCATACTAGAAGAGATATATTAAGTGAGGCCTAAAGATTATGTGAGGTCACTCAGGATTATGAGAACATCCAGAGAATTATGTTCCATGACCTCCAAGATGCGCCATTCACAAAGTCTATCAGAAATACACTCTTGAGAAAAATGCTTAGTGGCAGGCACAGTTAGGAACCTTAGCTGTGGCTCTCCTTTTTAGGTTAGGGCAGATGGTAGAGAGGCTGTCACATGCTTGGCTTGCTGAAAGCAATGATAACAATGACATGATCCCACAGTAGCAGGATCCAGGTGGCCATGTTGAGCCACCAGAAGTCAGGGGAATGTAATTAATTATAATTACAGACAAATTGGAGTGGCCCCTTGGCTAAGGGCATCTGACACATACAGAGCCATGGAGATGTTTCAAGGACCATGGCATCCCTAAGTGTCAAATAAATGGCAGTTAACAAAAGTACCACTAAATTGTGTGTGTGTGTGTGTGTGTGTGTGTGTGTGTAGATGATGAGCTGAAAGCTGAAAGCAGTCACTCCAATAAAAACTGTATTACTTTGCCCAGTTTCCAAATCTGAGCTGGTTTTCAAACCTAAGCCAGAACCTGCTGATGGGTCAGATGACCTGATCCCCAGAGGAAGGACTCTGAAATACCATATCCAACATATACTGTTGTGATTCCTCCAGATCTTCCACAAAGGGACCTATGGCTACATACTTGAGTGATTATACACTGGGTTAAGAGGAATACACAGACATTTCAAAGACCATTGAACACAGGGTTCAGTTGACATTGATACTTGCAGACTTCAAGCTTTATCATGGCCCTTGTGAGGGTGGGAGCATGCGAGTGTCAAATAATAAATGAAGTCTTGGCCTAGTTACAGCTTACAGTAGGTGACTTAGGTCTATAAATCCAAGCATTGGTCATTTGTATGGTCTCCAGATGCATTTTTTGGGATTGACACAGTTGGCCGTTTTAGAAATGCTCACATTGGATCCTTGGGCAATGGGGTAAAAGCTATTAAACTGCATGACCCTATGGTTAGGATTGAATAGTATTGCCTCTGGTGTGAAGGGGGGCAGAAAAGGTAGAGATGAATGACACTCCATAAGATTTCAGCAATGCAAGGGAATTCATTTTTGTCATATTTCTTTTCTTTAAATTGAAGTATACTTGACTTACAATATTATACTAGTTTTAGTGTACAACATAGTGATTCAATATTTTTATAGATTATACTCTATTTATTTTAAAATATTGGCTATATTCCCTGTGCTCTACAATATATCCTTGTAGCTTGTTTGTTTCATACATAGTTTGTGCCTCTTAATCCCCTATGCATATCTTGCCCCTTCCCCTTTCTTTCTTTCCACTGACCACTAGTTTGATCTCTAGGTCTTTAAATCTGTTTTGTTATATTCATTCACCTTATTTTTTAGATTCCACATGTAAGTGATAACATACAGTATTTGTCTTTCTCGTTCTGATTTATTTCATTAGGAATAATACCCTCTAGATCCATTCAGGTTGTTGCAAATGGCAGAATTTCATTTTTTAAGGCTGAGTAATATTCCATTGTGTGAGATATATATATATATATCACACCTTCTTTATCCATTCATCTGTTTATGGACACTTAGGTTACTTCCATATCTTGTCTACTGTAAATAATGCTGTTATGACCATTGGGATGCATGCATCTTTTCAAATTAGTGCCTTTGTTTTCTTCAGACATTTACCAAGGAGTGGAATTGCTGGATCATATGGTAGTTCTATTTTTAATTTTTTGAGGAACTCTAGACTGTTTTCCACAGTAGCTGCACCAATTTACATTCCCACCAATAGTGTACAAGGGTTCCCTTTTCTCCACATCCTCACCAACATTTGTTATTTGTAGACTTTTTCATGATAGCCATTCTGACAGGTGTGAGGTGGTGCCTCATCATGGTTTTAATTCACAAGTCTGGACTCTGCCAAAATTGAATTGACCTTGGAGAGTCAGTATCGACCACAGCAAGATCAATTAAATAGCATGTTCAATCACACCTGTCAGATCTGTAACTGCCTATTACTAGGGCAGACTAATGCAGCCTCAGATACCTGCCATGCAGTCAGTGATTTAGGGCTTTCTAGTCTATTAGGAAAGAAAATCAAGAACAGTTCACATTCACTTAGAATGTACCACAGCATTTATTAGCTTTGCCCCATGGTTAATCATTCTATCCTCTTAATATATGCCCAAGAGATATTTTCACAAAATATCTTGTTGATTCATTATAATGATGATTAGACAGGATGAACAAGAGGTGACTATGTGATCATTTTAAATGACATGAGCTCTTAAGGGTGGGAGGCGAACTATATGAAGAATTAGGAATCTGGTACTTCAGCAAAAAAATTTAGAAGTCCAATGGCCAAGGGCATGCCAATACCTCCCCTTCAAAACAAAAACCAAATTGTTGCATCTTACATCCCTTTTTACCAAAAATGAAGCTCACTGTCAGAAGGCTTCTTAAATTCTACAAATACCATATTCCACACCTAGAAATGCTATTCTGGTCCAGTTATAGTGTGATATGGGAGTCTGCCAGTCTGAATGAGACCTGGAACAAGAAAGGTCTGGCACCAGGTCATGCTGCAATGCAAGCAGTCCTGCCACTCAGATCATGTGATCCAGCACACCATACTGTGTTGGAGATTTCAGTGGTGGAAAAAATTCAATGTGGACTTTATGGAAAGCACCACTGGAAAAGTCACAAATGGGCCCCTGGGTGTCTGGAGTAAAACCATGTCATCTCTAGCAGAGAATTACATATGTTTTAAAGTACAGCTACTGGCATGCTGCTGGGCCCTGGTAGAGCTGGAATGTTTAGCCATAAATAAACAGGGAACCTACTTTACATTGAAGGATATGTGGAAGGAGCCCCATGAATATGGAATCCACAGGTTACATTCACCATCAACAAGATAGCAGCCTGATAGAACATTAGAATTACCTGGTGTAGGTGTAGCTGAAGTACCATCTCAGAGTCTATAACTGAATGAATTGGGTAAACCATTGTAATTATGAATGAACAGCAATTTTGACCTGCAAAAATGATGCTTGCCAGGGGTTCAGAATCTTAAGGAATGAGGTTTGGGTCATTCTATGAGGTAAGCCATAAAGATCAGCAGAGGTGATACCCTGTGGCAAGAAAAATTTATTGTAGATAATGATGAGTACTAGTTCCAGCCTCGAGGCCAACTGCTGGGAGGTCTCTGACCTCCTTTTTCCAACTTTCTCCTCAGGAAGAAGCCTCACCAGTTCTTGAAGGAGCTGCTCACTGAACCTGTGTGGAGAGGTGAAGCTACATGGCCCAAAGAGTGGACTGTGGCAGACAGAGATAAGCCACTGAGATCCCCCTTCAAGAGAGGTCTTGGGACTTCCCTGGTGGTGCAGTGGTTAAGAATCTGCCTGCCAATGCAGGGGACACGGGTTTGATCCCTGGTCCAGGAAGTTCCCACAAGCTGCAGAGCAGCTAAGCCCATGCATCACAACTACTGAGCCTGCGCTCTAGAGCCCACGAGCCACAACTACTGAAGCCTGCGCACCCTAGAGCCTGCACGCCACAACTACTGAGCTTGCATGCTGCAACTACTGAAGCCTGCGTGCCTAGAGCCCATGCTCTGCAACAAGAGAAGCCACTGCACTGAGAAGCCCATGCACGGCAATGAAGAGTAGCCCCCGCTTGTTGCAACTAGAGAAAGCCCGTGGGCAGCAAAGAAGATACAACATAGCCAAAAATAAGTAAAATTTTAAAAATAATAATAAAAAGCAAATACAAGTAATTATTTTTTAAAAAAAGGGAGAGAGAGGTCTTGCTGCCCACTTGTGATGAGTGTGACTAGCTGATAGCCTTTAGTTGTTAACTCATTCAAGATCTATCTCAGATTTCAAGGCAAAGTGCTTTTGTTTCAGGGTGGCTTTCAACCAATGATTGTGTAAGGTGGTGGGCAATAGCCTAGTCATTCCCTCCCCACACAGGACTCCTCAGATGGCAATCCTTATTCTGTTGCTCCATGTTGGGCTAAAAAAGACTATGTAGGGTCAGCAACAAGGTCTGATAACTACCCCATCCAATCCTCTCCTTTCCTCCCACAGTTATTACTCACCAATAAATCTTTCACACACCTAACTTCATCTTGGCACCTGCTTCCCAGAGAACCCAGCTTGCCCCAACTAGCCAGTCTCCAAACGTTCTCTGATGTCATTATGGAAAGGTCTTTTAGAAATTTATACTAATATCATATCATTTTGCAACTAGATTAATAGGAAGCCACGATACGGGAATGATGATTTTTTATATGCTGATAAAGCAAGACATTTTAGTCAGCCTCGTGATTTATTACTATATTGTCAACAGAGGGAAAAAATATCAAAAGGAAGATTTATGACTGAATAGTCAAGCTATGAGTTTTCAACTTGACACATAAAAGAGCCATAATCTCATAACCTTGTATCAACAGCTGTCTTCTAGAACAAAGAGAAAAAAAAAATGTGTTCATGATTAACACCTTAAAATTGAGAAAGGTATAAATTTAAAGCACAACAAAGACAGAGGAAGAAATATGTTCTGAACTTCATCTTGATTCCATGAATCATTTTAAACAGAAATATATAATTTCCAAATAATTGAAGTACAAATTAACATAAAAATAATTTTTAAGATTATAAAAGAGCCCTTAATGTTGAGTATTAGACAATACAAAATTGATTTGAAATGTGCTAAGATGTAGTACTTATTCTTCATGGAAAAAAACATAATCTCTTTTGTCCTCCCATAGTTATGATGAGTATAATTTATTACACTCAGAAAGAGCACATGTTCACAGAAATTATGCTCTTTATAATTTTGTTGCACATTTTATTACCATGTCTTCAGTGGTATTTACCATTTCATGGGCAATTGGCAGTTAAAAAGATTCAAACATTAACATTTTAATTCTTCTGAAGACTTATCTCAGAAATGAGCTATATATAATGTGGGTTCTTTATTACATCTTCCCTTGCGCAACTGTCAATGCCAACATGTAACTATCCTTTATGGTTTTACCTCTTCTTGAGAATGGGTGTTTGGCATTTGATTATTTCAAAAAAGAGGTTTTATTTTAAAAATTAGAGTTGTAGACATTGACTTTATCAAAGGAGTGAATTAGATCAGGTTTTTAAAAAAATTTTTAATTTATATTGGGGTAGAGTTGATTTTACAATGTTGTGTTAGTTTCAGGTGTACAATAATGTGATTCAGTTATACATATATCTATTCTTTTTTCAGATTACTTTCCCATACAGGTTATTACAGAGTATTGAATAGAGTTCCCTGTGCTAAATCAGGTTTTGAACACAAGTTTAATCAAATTATTTCTAGGATAGTCAAAATTTTTGTCCGTTATTACATTTAAAAGTGAACAGAATCCAGTGTGAGAACAAAAGTGTAAGGGTCAATATAAAAAGTAACTTTCCTTTACCCAAGTGTGTGCTGTAATACATAGTTTTTAATCTTCTAGGACTTGACAATTTCTACGTTAGAAATGTAAATTTTAAATGACAGGCTTGCTATGGATGAGCTATTTTTGTTCATCAGCTCCCTATTAGTTCATTATATCTTGCATTTGTGACAAAAGATTAAAGGTGCTGGGTCCATTTAATCAGAAGCAGACAAAAAAGCAAAGCAATAATTTACTTAAGAAGTAAACTCTAGCAGAGAATGGTTATTTAAGGGAGCTATTGATCAAATCACTCTTTACTTCAGAGAAGACAGAATTATTAATATACAGGATAGTTTGGTGGACTCAGAAAGTAATTAAATCCTAGAATTGGCTGCCAGGGAAAGAGGTAGGATCTCTTTCCATAGAAATTTTTAAGGCTAGAGTAGATATTTTTCTCTGGGTGCATTTTAGCTCTATAGTTCTTTGATTCTGGGATATTTTGTGGTATTTATTTCTTGATATCATTTTAGCAGTTTCCATCTGCTGCATTTGACAAAAATGCCTCATATATGCAACTTTTTAAAATTAATTAATAGATTTTTTTCAAAGCAGTTTTAGGTTTACAGAAAAATTAAGCAGAAATTACAGAGAGTTCTTATACAGCCCCTCTCCTCTCCACCTGCTGCACAGTTTTCCCTACGATTAACATCTTGCATTAGTGTGGTACGTTTGTTACAACTTATGAACAAATGTTGATACACTATTACTAATTGAAGTCCATAGTTTACATTAGGGTTCAGTTCTATGGGTCTTGAATAATGCATAATGTCATGTGTTCACCATTACAGTTTCTTACAGAAGAGTTTTATGAACATAAAATCCCCTGCACTCCACGTATTTGTCCCTCCCTGGCTACCGTTGATGTTTTTACTGCCTCTATATGTTTTCCTTTTCCGCAACGTCATATAGTTGAAATCATACTACGCTACCATTTTCAGACTGGTGCTATCTTTTCAGTGCTGGATCCTCCATCCCTGCTTTGTGTATTGGTGCATCTCTCAAATAGAAAGTCAAGAATATTAAAGAGTTTGTGCTTTATTACATAAATGATGCTTACATTTAAGAACCTCCTTTCACCGGTTTTATCCACATGATTAAGGAAAATAATGATAATAAAAAGCATCAAGTTCTATCTAGATGATCAAATATGAGTTTACTTTGAATTACAACCTACATCAAGACATGCATTTTATATGCCAGTGTACATTTTTACTTGGTATATCTAAGCTGCTAAGGATTACTTTTGACCTTTTTTAGTACCTAATATCTGTTTGAAAGCATTTTTTCTATTGAATTTATATACAACCTGAAGCAAAATATTGCTAATATGTCAGCTACATTGTGTATGATCTTTCTCAAGTTTTCTGTCTATAGTGGAATACAGTATCCACTTATTTTTAAGGTTGCTTTTTTTAAAAAATTGTTTTAAGTACCCTGATTTTTTAGTATGATGGTGATATAAGGTGATGACTATAATGGTTACATAAACAAATCAATACTTTTATGTTGTTCTCTGGTCATGAGACCAGAAGAGGAAATCTTGCATGATGACCAGAAACTCAAGTTACTTGTTTCACTCTAGAACCATTAAAGTTACGATATCTTTATCATTTTAAAAATATAGTACAGTCTACAAAATACAGAATTGCTGTGAGTGTTAATTTACATCCCAGTTGGTTAAATAGAATAGCTGCAGAAAGGAAAAATCATATTTTCTTCCCTCAAGCCCATTCCTGAAAGGGTTTTCCAGAAATTATGGAGATTTGAGACAAAATTAAAGTCTTTTGAACAAAGCATCCTATACATTCCATTGCTGCAGTGAATAAAGCCAAACACTGCTTGGCACACAAATGGTAACAAGGAAGGGAAGGGGAGGGGAGGGGAGGGGAGGGGGAGCAAATTGGAATAGCATATAACGGATCCATGAAGAAAGACAACTAAGTATCTGAAAGTTACACCATTTCTTAGAAAATATAAACATCAAATGTAAATTCCCAAAGAGGTGCTTGCAGCTGGTCCAATTACTCTCCCATCTTTTTATAGAACTAGAAGGTATTTTTGGCTATGATTGGTAGAATATTGTGTGCTTCATAGATAGAAGAACAGGAGCTAGCTAGTATTTCTAATAGATAGAAGAAAAATATTAGCCTATAATTTCTTTTTCTTTTTGCTAGCTGTTTTAGTACTTTATAAGTGTCTAGATATATATTATCTCATTTTTAATATTTTCATGAACTCTATAAAGAAGGCCCTAGAATTATACCCATTTTAGAGGTGAGGAAACTGCTCTCATTTACCTTCTGCAGGGACAGCCAGAGAGAGAAGTGGTATTCAGACTAAAGCAATCTCAGGCCAGAGGCTTCACACTTAAGCAATATAGTGTTGCCTGTCTGTTCTTTTACTGAATTATCTTCTTCATTAAATAGGTAAATATATTTCAGAAATATATACATATTTAAAACCAATATGAATCTTTAAAAGAGTGTTATAGAAGTTATTATTTAATTTCAAAGCAGATGAGGTAAACTAATATGGTCAAAGGATTAATACTTCCTCTTAGAATTCAGGTCTCATTGGCTATGCCATATATTTTTCACAGGACCTCTTTAGAAGATCAATAAAGCATCTATTCTACTTATCATGAATTCATTCCTTATTTAAAAGGGCATTAGTTAGTCATATAATGCTTAAAACTCAGATGGTCATACATTTTGTTAACTGCCTGCCTCTCTCCAAGGTAGTGATTTATAAAAATCTTTTAAATTACTATTCGTACAAGGATAAAAAAAATTAATGAGAAATGAGCCTCAGAAGGTTCTTGACATCTCAAACTGGAATTCTTATAAGAATATCTTTTGTTTCTCTTTTTTCTGCAGAATTTACCATTCTCCCTCTTCCCTTTTCTGGAGCCTACAAATGTTAGGAAGCTTTGTAATCTATATAAACTTTATAATAACAGAATCATAGATATATATAGTACCAAATGCTCAGGAGGCTACACAAATCCAAGGCCTGATTCCTGCCTTCAATGAGCTAATCATTCATTTAGTGAGACAGTATATATGTAAACAAAAATGAAAGTGACAACGAAAGGCACATATAAGAAATAAACCTTTATTCATAACTTGGGTCTGCAAATTTTTTCTGCAAAGGTCCACATATTAAATATTTTAGGGTTTGTGGGCCTTATATTGTCTCTTTCTTATATTCAACATTTTCTTTATTATATCTCTTTAAAAATATAAAAAACATTCTTAGGGATATTAAAAAAAAAAACAGGTGGCAGACCAGATTTGGCCTGTGGGCCATAGTTTTGCCAATGTCTGACCTGTAACAATATGTCTATAACAGTGCATTTCTACTATTAACAATGGAGTTAGAGACAATGAACTAACTAATAATTAAATAACTAATAATTAATTCTTTTTCACCTGTATGTAGACAACTCATGAGACCTACATATTATGGAAAATCTTTAATAAACAGATCTCTAATAATGGCCATAGAAAAGTAGACTAAAAACAGAAAAAGCCTCACAAATGTAAATAAAACTATGCTATAAATTACAGTAAAGTAACATATTGAATGTTCATATTGATGACTCTATTGAGAAGTGAAATTATGTTCAGTAGCTTTTTTGAAAATACAGGAAAGTGTCCAATAACATTTAGAAAGATTTCAATTAAAATACTTAAATTGTGACATTCGAAGTTATAATAAACCCAAAGATAATCTTTGAATCCTCGTCTTTCTACATTCATATAGTCAAATGGCCTGTCAAGTTTCTTCCAAACATACATTTTCAAATCCATTTTCTCTTCTCCACAAACATATTTTAGATTTTCTCTCATTGGAACAGTTACAAGTTTTCCCTAAATGGTTTATCTGACTAGCGTCTCTCTGAGACTCTAATTTATCTTCTACGTACCTATCAGAACTAAATATCTAAAACAAAGATCTGATCTGGTTGTTTCTCACTTTGAGTACTTTCAATGGCTTTGAATTCTCTACAGGATCAAGTCCAATCTTTCTATTATACATTCATATCTGTCCCAACCCATCTCCCTCAGCTTGGTCCCCACCAATCTTTTCATATAGTCTATGCAGTAGGCACCTTCAGTTCTTCCCACAAACAACCCCTGATTTCCCTGTCTGCTAAATTTCATTCCTTTCTTCCCTGTCTGTAATCCATCAAGTGAGTCATTTTTCAACACACAGCTAATTATCATCTTATATTTTTGAAAATTCCTTTGACGACCCAAGATTGAAACTGTGACTAGCTCCTTTCTCTCCTATAATAGCTTGTTTATACAATTAGTGCAGCACTTGTCAAACTATGTTTTATTTGTGTACACAACTCCTTTGCCAGACTATAAGTTCTTATCTGAGGTTATCTGCTTTTACCTTCAGATTTCTAGCAGAGTCCTGGCACAGAGTAGGCACTTAATCAATGTTATTAAATTGAATTAATTGGCATATCTGGATGCTTATAACCAGGACAAACTGTGTGTCTGTGTAGAACAGAAATCTGATTAAATGTTGGACTGATGAACCAAAGCAAATTTTATTACTCAAAATAATCATTTTCTGCTGATCAGGTAAAACTGAAATTATCAATATATATTGATAGTTTAATTTTAGGTTAGAAACTTTATCTCATTAAGATACAAATCCCTTTAAGAGTGGAATGAAATGTTAAGCTGTTATTAGGAATTTAGTCCAGAGAGTCAGTCATATACATTGCAGGGGAAAGAAAAGAGAAAAGATTGGGAGCGTTCTGGGCTTCTTTATAAATTGTAATGGTTAATTTTATGTGCCACCTTGGCTAAGCCATGGTGCCCAGACATTTGGTCAAAAACCAGTCTATATGTTTCTGTGAAAGTATTTTTTAGATGGGATTAATATTTAAATCAGTGGACTTTCAGTAAAGGAGATTACTCTGTAATGTGGTATACCTCAATCAGTTGAAGGTCTTAAGAGAAAAAAAATCTGAGGTTCCCTGAGAAAGAGGGGATTCTGCCTCCAGACTGCCTTGGACTGGAGCTGCAATATCAGCTTCTCTTTGTGTCTCCAGTCTGCTGTCTGACCTGCAGGGTTTGGACTTGACAGCCTTCACAATGGTGTGAAGCAGAAAGTAGGTTACTGAATACTCAAAAGATTTTTTTTTTTAATATTCACTATTCAAGCCGATACTTAACAGTTGCTTTATTTTGAAGTCCCACATTTGCTTTCAAAAGTCTTATGTTGTGCATGACCAGCTTCTCTGTGGTAGCTGAGAAATCCTTCCTTTGCCATTTTCCTTCTTGATCACATCATAACTGGGAATTGGGGAAATAAGCTTTCTTTGTGGCTGAGCATTTTTCTCAGACTAATTTCTGCTTATACTTGTTTGTAAGCAAAAGGTTCACTTTAATTCTTCAGTTAGAGATTACTTTTAGTTTAGACTTTGTCTCTTTTGATAGAAAACCTCTTGAAAAATTTAGTAGACTGAGTCCAATCAATAACGAATGATAAGAGCCAAATGCACGGTTCCTCTTAGAACACTGTTTTCAAATTTGCAGTATTTATTTAGTTTTGGTCTCATGACCATCTCTCTCTTTTGACCTAGTTGTGATTCTATGTGGTTTGATTGTGGTAGCTCTGTGATTGAGACATGCCTTAATCTGTTTTCCATGAGACATTTTAAGTAATTAAAAGATTTACTAAGCCATACTTTTAATTGGATCTTAAACCTGAGATACTTTAATCCATCCAGAGATTATAATAACAGATGTGATGGTCATCCCCTTCATTTGAATCGTGTGATTCAAAGCCTTCTTTAGTTTTTACATGTGCTGTGAGGGGCTGAGAAATAGCTGCCTCTTCCAACCCCAGGAATCCCCAGAGTTCTAGTTTTTTTCTCTTCCTTTTTATTCTTGTTTGTTAACTTGTCCAATTCTTTTCTGAACTCACTTATTCATATAATACCTTCCAACCACATAAACAGTAATCAATACACGCTACCCATGTTCACTTTGCTATCTTCTTCCTCTAGACCTGCAGGGTCATCAAGTACATGACTATCCTTCATGTTAACTCAGATGTCCATTTAACAAATTATTTTCCCAATGAATAGCACAGACTGTCAGTTTTTGGACTCAGTTTCCTCAACAATTCTGCCCAAGTCAATGCTACATATTTTAGGCTTTGTTATTACAACATTCCAAACCTGGTGTCAATTTCTGCGGTATTGAGAATAGTCTAGGTCTTGCTATGGTAACAAATAATTCCAAAATCATGGTGATTTAAAACAATGGAAAAAAAAACCCAAACAAAAATGATGATATATTTCTTACCCAGACAAGATCTACTGCATCACTGGAAGACTCTCCAGGGCAACTGTTATGCATGTGATGGCTGAGCACTGTAACTCCTTTGCAAGACGTACTTCCACCTTTGCTCTGGCCAAGGGAAGAGAAAAGATAAGAAATTACACACAAGTTCTTATATGCTTCTACATGGAAGTGTTATATACTACTTCCTTTGGATTCTATTGATCAAAGCAAGTGACCCGACCCTACCTACTTCAAGAGGTTGAAGAAATGCAGTCTTACCATGTGTTTGGAAGAAGAATGCCTGAAATATTGGTGTTCAGCATGAATGAGAAACAAAACTGTGACACAGGAGTAAGGAAGCTATTCCTGTTGCCTCTGTAACTGTCCTTTGACTGCTGCAACAGTCACAGAAACCTTCTTGAGTCTAGCTGTCACTGATAACTCATGTGTTTCTTGGCACATACAATTTTAAAGAATAAACAAAAAGAAATCCAATATCAGCAGCAGAAGATGGCATCTTCTTCAATTCTGCCCTCAAAATTTTATATAAACAACTTTATTTGGGGGAATCTTACCTGAAAGGGAAGCTGAGAAGAGTGGGTTTTAGCTTTCTAGAACCTGAAGTATAGGACAGCATATTAGAAAAACCTTGGACTGGAAGATGACTACCAACCCACCATACGATTACCCCATGTTTCATGATCTCTCTCCTCTGGCATCTACGATTCCATAGCTCTGTTTAATCTTATCTCTGCGTGATAAGTCTAATTCCTTTTCTGTAATAACTTTTCAGATATTTGGCTCCCTCAAGCCTCCCTTTGCTCATAGTGAAACATACTCAATTACTTTCACTGTCTCTCATACATTTCTTCACCATTTTGTTATCCAGATCTGAATCTATATAGCCTGCCAGTAACATCCAGCTTAAAAGGTAAGCCAAAACTTAAATGCAATCTTTTGGGAAAAAAATCCATAAAGAGAAGGTATACAATGTTTTCTACTCATTACCTGAATTCTCTAAGTTATGTTATTAGTTCTGGAAATAGTCCTCAATTAAATACCCTTGTTCACACTATTTTATCTGCTACTCCCTGGAAAAATCAAAATCTTTCAGAAGCCTGGACTGGGAAGAAGGGTATAATGGAGTATAATTCCCACCTCTATCTTCCACCACCCCCGTTATCACATCATCACAGGCTGCCTTTTAGTTTCTCTGGATTTGGAGAAAAGTAGGGGGAAAAGGCAAATTTGAGGGTCAGGAGAGGTTATATTTGCCTGACCCCAAATTTTCCCTGGCCAGGCTATTGTTTATCCCTGTTTCTCCCTGGGCTTTCTGAGCATTCAGAGTTCAGCATCTGTTTTCATGACTCTGCAGAGAATTCTTTCTTTTTCATGGGGGCTCTCTTCCCTGTAGTCCACTAATTCAGACATTTACTCTGACTGAGAGTGTAGCACCTTCCTCAGCCCTGGTTTTCTAAAATCTGCATTGTAAATCTCTAACTGTTGAAATTCCTTTGCTCTTCTAATCAGACCTCTTGGTCAAAGCTACTTTAACAACTGAAAGTGGATTATTTTCCCAAATGACCCACATCTGGACTATGAGAAACACTCTCACTTCCCCAACAAATTCTGGCAGGGCAGGTGATTCATGGCATTGTTTTCTTTCCCTTTCCCTTTCCCTAGGCAGAACAGCTAGTTAGCTATCATTTCTCACCATTATGCTTTTCCAGTGTAGGTCTCACTTAGTATTTGACCAACAAAGAGTCCAAGAGTTACAGGAAAAGTTCTTCAAATGGTCATTTTTAAGATCCTATTGTTATGCATAATTGAAGAGAAATAAGAACAAGCAGGGCCAGGCCAGGCAACTATGGACTCAGTAGTGGACAAGGCAGAGTTCTTATCCTCAAAGAGTTTGGAGTAGGCATATCATACTTCAGTGCCTTGAATTTTTCTTATAGTCTCCTGTAGACTCTCTGACTGCAGGATTCAGCATACCTTTTCTCTGCTTTTTAAAAAAAAATTTTTTCTCTCAAATATTCATTTACATGTCTAACTATGATCAGAATGTCCTTTATAACTGTGCAAAGACTTCTTCCATGGAAAAGCCATATTCTTTCAAAAACTTCATCACTTTCAACTTATCAATCAGGTATTTTTTGCTGGTTAGAATGAAATAAACATTACTCCTTCCTGATATTGTTTCTTCCACAAACCAACAGTGAAATTCCAGTGAGGTTAATCAAGAATATAACAAATGATATGCTTAGAACATACTGAAACTCCTAGATGAACATAGGATGGTTGGAGCTCACATCCTCCATCATTAGTATATGATCTGTGTAAATATTTATCACTGGAAGACATCTTTTATGTTTTCAATATTGCCAGACTGTCTATATCAGGGCTACTCAAAGTGACAACACATAGTGAAATAAGGAGCTTGTGCCAGAATATAATTCAATTTGCTGTTTCCTTCATTGATTAAAACTTGTTATTAAAAAAAAGTCAGCTGACCTAAACAGTGTGCTTAATGGTTTATGTGATTTTCATTCTGGCATAAACTTCCATGTCATTATGCACAGGTAACAAATAGTTCATGGATTGGTTGCTGTGCCAGATCACACTGTGAAAGACACTGGTCTAAGGATTCAATATCACTTCAATTTAACTTTCCTTTAACCTCACAAGGTAAAATTTAATGAATTCCTAAAGGCAAACATGCATAAAACCATGAATATGTGCCCAGTAACCTTATAACACATTTTATGGGGATTTCAGAAAATTTTAGAGCTACTCACTTCTTGAGGACCACCCCCCCAAAAAACAAATTGAGACAGTTAATGAAGATCGTCAATGTCTGAAGCCATGGTTATGCTAACATAATAGAAAAAAAACTTTTATGAAGATCAAAAAATCTCTTTCTTTGGCCTTGGATTTAAAACAGCATTAAAATAAATTTTGTTTAAAAGGAAGGAAGAAAAAATATAATTCAATTTAGTTTTAGGTAGGAAGATATGTTTATATTTTGTTTCCAACAGCAATTTCATAAAAAGCCCAGATGCACAGTTAATGAGCTAAAACACGTCTAAAAATTTGTCAGTCTTCAAGATTTGTAGACCAAGTACCTCATAACTAAAAGAAAACAGAAATTATCTCAAATTATTCTGATTTTAAATTTAAATAGAAGCTAGGGAAATATCAACCAGTCACTTGATTACTGGAAATATTCATTTATTTAACCTTAAAAATGCCATGCTGCTTTGAGAAAACAGTGGTAGCAAATCCCACGTGATAATTATTATATTTCTTTTGTAATGTTAATGTTACTGTCTTCCCTGATTCTAGCCACAGCCCCAGCTCCCTCTAACTCTGATTTATGCGGAGGTTGACCTGGGACTAATCCTGTCGGTCTTAACTCTGAGCCAGCCGTTAAGATTACGAAGCTATGATCTGTTGCATTCCCTAGAGGAAAAGTTTAACTGAGGACTGTTTTCTCTGACAAGTGATAAAGCCCTACTCTTTTCAGGTTACACCAAAGTCCAAGGTTTGGCTAAAATAAATTGAGAATGAAAACACAATATGAATTAAGGAGACAACTTAAGTAGAAAACTCTGTGTATAAGAAAGCAAGAGAAGACAAAGGAAAGGAGAAAGAACATAGGTTGCCTAGAAGCAATCAATTCCAATTTTTATAAAGCTTAGAGTCTAGGAGGGCAATTAGCATCAGGGCCAGATCAATTTTCCTAGACACAGTATCTTATTAGATTGCTACACGACAGTATCTTATTAGATTGCTACAGGACAGCATACTAATTAAAACTGATTGGTCTAATTAGAATCCCATTAATAACAAGAAAGACAATGACAGATGTGTCACTATATCCACAACACCTTGACTCATCAAATACTCTGACATTCAAGCAGTTGTGAATGTAGTTGCTTTTTGTCATTTTTTTATCCTAAGCAAGGAAGAGAAGGGGTGGTGGAGGGGTGGTGGTGAGGGAGAGGAAGCTCTATAGGGCTCTGGTAATGAGGACCTTAAAAAAACAATTAGTAAAGACCAAACACTAAAGACGGGCTCAATAAATAAGCATTTCAAAAACTCAGGCTAAAATAAGAACATTAATTCTTTGAAATTCTAAATGTAATTTTGAAATAAACTATCTAATTTTATTTCTTACCTAAATAGCATGGTAAAAAGACAAAGATGAAATTACAGTAGTTTGGCTTTTTTCATGTTATAATAATATAATCATAGTTTTATCTAGATTATTATTTCAGATTCTAATCTTGAAAATTATTCTATTTCTGTTTTCTCTTAACACTTAGAAACCTCTCTTCCCTCTACCAAAAAAAACAATGAATACACATTTATTAGAATACAGCCAAAGTCCTATCAACAGAATATATTTATTATTTACTGAATAAATTCTTATTGCATATCTTCCATGTGCCAAACACAAAATTTATTTTTTTAATTAAAAAAATTTTTTTTTAAATTTTTGGCTGCATTGGGTCTTCGTTGCTGCACACGGGGCTTTCTCTAGTTGCTGCAAACAGGAGCTACTCTTTGTTGTGATGTGCAGGGTTCTCACTGCGGTGGCTTCTCTTGTTGTGGAGCATGGGCTCTAGGTGCATAGGCTTCAGTAGTTGTGACACGTGGGATCAGTAGTTGTGGCTTGCGGGCTTTAGAGAATAGGCTCAGTAGTTGTGGTGCATAGGCTTAGTTGCTCTGCGGCATGTGGGATCTTCCTGGACCAGGGCTCGAACCCATGCCCCCTGCATTGACAGGTGGATTCTTAACCACCGCATCACCAGGGAAGTCCACAAAATTTATTTTTATAGGAGGATCAACAGTGAAAGAAAAGCAGTAACCAATAAAAAAAAAACCAAAAAAACAAAAAAACTACACATGTAAACTCTTTTTCTTGACTAGACTCTATTTCAGCAGCCCCCAGGGAGCAGCATCTGGGTGTCCTCTAGCTCTTGTACCCCTCTCCACTCCCATCTTTCAGTCTGTCATATGGACTATCATGGTTTGCAGATAGTTAGATCTGGGCTACTCCCCAGGATCCAGGCATTTCCATACCGTATTGAGTGCTAGCTTCCTACATTTCTCTAGGACTCACTACACTACTTCCTGTCCAGTTGTACCCATGTCTCTTGGGTACCTAGAACTCTTAGGCACCAACATTTTAGGGACATCCTGATTTCCACAATTTCTACATGATGCATTTGTCCTACATGATATACCCTATCTCTACCCTCCATTTTTCTTTATTCAAAAGAATTCCTTTGTATTGAGCACTCTAACTGGTTTATGTATGCCACACTATTCTACAAATTTCAAAAGCTCAGCCTAGAGATTTTCTGTATTTTTTTGGTCCATTTTTAAATTGTCTTCAGGAAAGGGAGCATGGAAATATTTTAAGTTTCCTCCTAAATCATCATACACCATCCATTCCCAGTAAGTTTCCCTCCTACAAGTTTGGTCACTTTTCTTTTTCAGATGACAAGATTATATGGGCTTTAGAACCCATTTCCTGGAGTTTTTATATAATATATACGATAACTACATGTCTCAGACGTTTCAGAAAGTCCCAGTTTCATCTAGTGTGTATGTGTGTGTGTCTTTGTGTATCTATGTGTGTGTACTTAAAAGACAAACTCCAAATATCAATGGCTTAACACAAATAAACAAAGATTTATTTGTTTCTCATGTTATATTCCAGTCTGAGTGGGGTAGTGAGGAATAGGAAAGGAAAGGGAACATTGCAAAACAGTTATTCAGAGTCCCTAGTTTATTCCATCCTGTGGTACCACCATCCTCAACTCCAACCCTGGGTCTACAGAATGGAGGGATAGATGGTGGATAGTATCTGACCGATTTTTTTGTGTCAGGCCTGGAAGCAGCATACCTCACTTCTATTTACATTCCATTGAAGAAACTCAGGTGTATGGCTCCAATCTAACTGAAAGGGAAGTGCCCTTTATTTACATATCTAGAAAGGAGAGGGGAAACACTAGTAAGCACTAGTTTTCTCTGCTACATTCTATCATTCTATCACCAAATATACTTTTGCTCTTTTCCTTCCACACATAGAATACTGTTTTTCCCTTCCCCAAAGAAGATAACTCCAAATTCCATTTCATCTTTGCATTCAGCTGAAAGACCAGAAATTTTACATGTGTTATCCAGTCATCTCTATTGGGATCAGATGTGGCTCCTCTTGGGCCAACAACTTAAGGTCTAAACACTAGTTATCTGCTCACCCTGCAACCCCACACTAAAAGTTCAGTGACGGGTTAGGAATACGATACCCTTAGACATAGCTGAAACATTGATTGAGGAGCATACCTTGTCTGGTACTTCTAAGACTTCTAAGTAATTCCATGTACCAGAAAAACACTAGAAGTTCTTTTTAGACACAAGACTCAAATTTTCTTTATATTTACTTCCTTGCCCCCATACTTCTCCTCATCTTGCCAGAAGTAACATTGAGATTATCAGGTGTGAACAAGAGAAATCTACCTTTTATCTGATCTTTGACCCAAGTACGGGTCTTAATGGACATTTAGGGGTGAAAAAGTTCTCCATCCTATTGCCCACTATATGATATTTAGAAGCAGTTTTCCTTTATTTTTGCTTTCAAACCATTCAATTTCTAATTATCTTCTGTACTCATCACTTTTTGAAATACTGTGCTAAATACAGCCAATATCAATACTCACTAACTCTTTTTTCCTCAGCCAATTCCCTTAGAGATGCTAGCTCAATAGGTGCATAGATTATCTTCAATGTTATGTTAACCGAACTTTCAGAAGCCGAGACCTGATTGAAATAAAGAGGCATTTATTTGGGGTTTGTTAGGATTGCAGCCTGGGAGACACAGATTCAAGAAGCACTTGAATTGTGTTCCTCCAGACTACAAAATTAGGGAGCGTCGTAAAGGCAAAAAACTGCGAGGCCACAGTTACATAAGCTGGCAAGAAGTAAGGGTGCTTGTCCAAATGGTTGCATAGTTACAAGGGGGAACAACCTTAAGACACAGATTGCAGCTAGCAGATATTGTTTTAAAAATGGCTGGTGTCCTTGGGTTAGGTATAGTTCACAGAAAGTTCAAGTTCTCAGTGGTGCAGGGATGTGTCTGAGGCCCAGATACTCAATTTAGGTTTTATTTTATAAAAATCTTATGTGTAAAATTTCCACAACTCTTTTCTGTATTCCTGAACCATGATTACTCCATTACAATTTCAATCTGTCATCAGTTAATACAGGTAACATTTTTATCAAGGATTCTGATATTTCATTAACATATATATCACTGTATTTCCACTCCAATATCTGTTTTTTGCCCACTTTTAGACAATTCTGCCAATATCATATATTTTGAGGTTTGTTTTTTTTTTAAGTAGTACCCAACTTCAAGATTTCAGTTTTAGTACTATCTATATGCTGTTATATCAAGCAGCCCCAAAATCTCAGGAACCTATGTCATTGATGGTTTACTTAATGATCAGATCTTTCCTTTACTTTTTTCTTTTCACACACAGAAAACCCTATCCAGAGGAGATTACCCCAAATTCCATCTCACCTTTGCATCCAGCTGAAAGACTAGATTAGAGGTATTGTGTTGCTCAGTCATATCTATTGGGTCAGGTGTGGCTCTTTTTGGTACAGAAGCTTCCAAAAAGAATCATTTAGGTGGGGGAAACTGCTATGTTCCATAGAGTCACTTAGGAATCCCGGCATTTTCATCTTAGGCACCATGGTTTTTAATGTTGTCTCCACAACTGCTATGCAATGGGAAAAGAGAATGGAATTTTACACATAGGGCTTTTAAGGGCCTTGAAGCAGTGTGTATAATTTTGTATACCTTTCACTGGTCAGAACTCAGTTCTTTATCCCTAACCTAAATGTAAAGTATCTGAGAAACACTGAGGAGCACTAAACATAGGAAGATGAGAAAAAACACAGCGTTTGATGAGCATTTTTTGTCCTAGTAGTCCCATAAATGTTAGCCTTTTCCATTTCAACAAACACAGATGTAGATTTCAAAAATACTCCTTGGCTTTTGAGGAAACCCTGAACAACATTTGGAGAAAAACTGGAGTCAAATTGAGGAGTGAGTTTACCAGAGAGCCACTTCATGGATCCTATGTCTCCATTAAAATTTTACTCAAATTGAATGTTTTATTATTCTCATAGAGAAAGTAGCATGAAGGTGTCTGTTAATTATTATCAGAGTGCTTCTAACACACACAAAAATGAGTTTTCTTTATTGTATTAGATAGTTTCAAGATAAGCAACACTGAAAACACTCAGAGTGGAAAAGTCCATGCAAAAGTTTCCTGATGGAGATGTGTCAGCTATCATAGGAAGGAGTGTGGCTATATCAGAAACAGATAAAAGTAGACTGAAACCAGACTGCTAGCTTGAGTAAAACCCTGTGACTTAAAGAAGGGCTTGTGCAATATTGTAGAAATCCTGGCCAAAGACTAAACAAGAATAGACATGTGTGATGAGGCAGAAGGATCCAGGATTTGTTTATGATCCAAAAGTTAAGTCCTTCAGGCATCAATGAAATTAGAATTGAACTTAGGTCTCAAAGGATTATTCATAAAGTGTACTGAAGTAACAAGAGACCAGAGTTGATCTAACATCTGGAAGGGTTCAAATTTGTACTTTTTATTTCCATATTGTTTCCTTAGTAAATCTCACACCTATCAGCAGATACCAACTCATATGTTCATAGGCATCTTACTATGCTCTGCAGCCATATTATCTCTTTTAGGATAATAGGGTGTACCTATATGCTGCTTGATGTCTCTGGAATCCATTTTCTCAAATTGGTCATTTAGAGTTTCACCCTTTCCTGGAGTTAAGGCTGAGGAGGGTTATATTCTCAATGCTAGGGTTATCAATGTGGCTTCTAATAAAGATGTAGATGCTAATATTTCATTTCTAAATTTCTAAATATCAGTATATCATTGTAATATTATACATTTGCCATGATAAGAAGCCATTCCAAACTCTTCACAAAATTTTTCAGTGAATTAGTTAAAGTCCTTATCTACAAAATGCTGGTCCACCTCCCCAGCAACTGTGTAAGAAACAGCACCTATATCCATTAGTTTATATCTCTTTCTTCAGCCCAGGAGACCTTTAGGTTTAGTGAAGATAAATGGGCCTTCTAAGGACAGATATGTTATATTCAAACTAATTACACATCTCTGCATTTTGTTCACCTTGCTTTCTCAGGGTCAGACAGTTAAATTCAGATTCTGAATCTAGCAATCCAGTAAGTAGATGGGAAATAAAAACTGAGAGTTAAGCACAGCAGTTTCATGTGACATTCAGACAATATTATTAGTAGGAATTTCAAGGACCTCGTGGAATAATAACTGCCAAGGGTTATTTGTGAAAATAAGATTGAATCTTCCTATAGAATTCTTCCAAGACTCATGTAAGCATGATATGTATTTAATATTTATATAGATAAAAAGATTTCAATTACCCTTGCACTTTATTTCTTCTCTATTCTTGTTATTTCTTCTCTATTCTTGAATGCTTATAGTCACAGAAAATGTGTAGAAACTTTATATTTTATTTTTTTCCCTATTAAATATGAGTCCACTTGATGATAAATCCTGGTGTACCATTAGGAAATCTGGCACACTAAATCACATAACTGACAATTATTTTAGCACATTCTATTTATTTATATAAGATGGAATACAGGACAACATAAAGCAGTGGATTTTTAAAAATTTATCTGTACCTTTCTCATTCCACTTAACATCTCCAGCATTGTGTTATATATAGCAAGGGCAATGTTTTGTATCCTAAAATAAGCTTTCAAGTGTTTAAATGCACCTGCAACTTATTTTACTTTGTATCTTTTAAAATGCCCAGTTTAGTACCTGGAATATAGTACATGTTCAATTAAATGAATTATAATTAAAGGAAAAGTATGGAAGGAAGGGGGGAAAGGAATGGGGATATTAGAAGAATTGAAGAGAAGAAGGAAATGAAAAAAAGTTTCTAAAAATAGAAAAAATGTTTATTTATTTAAATATATATTTATTTTTAAATTATTATTTTCTTTCTTTCCACCAAATAATTAGTCATTTCTGAACCCTATTAATATGATGTTATTCTAAACATCTGGATCTAATTTTAAAGAAAGGAAATTATGTGGTACCATAGCATTTTGTAGATGCTAAATTTGTCCAAAAAGAAATTTTTAAAAAGCAATTGAACAGTGACTTCATAAACTTTCCAAATGCAACTTTTGTGTCAAGGGATTCTTACCAACAGCAATTGTAATTGTAAATTATTTTCACTGCCAGGTTTTTCAACAGAATAAAGGTACATGCTACAATGTATGCAATGTTTGAAGGAAATCAGTGACTTGAAACCACTAGCTAAAAACATAACTTTGTTTAACAGACATCTCAAACTTACATTTTAAGCTGAACTGTGGATCTTCTCCCAGTATTCTTTCTTTACTCAGAATATCACAAATCACAATGGATGGCAACTTCATCCTCCCCAAAATTCGGAGCCATTTTTTGAATGCTCATTTTTCTTATAACCTATATTCAATGTGTCAGGAAATCTAATTAGTTCTACTCTAAGAATGTACCCAGAATAAGACCATTTGTTGCCAGTTTTCACGGCAGCCATCACCAAGCCATCATCATTTCTTTCCTGCATTATTGCAAAAGTTTTGGGGCTTTTCTTTTTTTGGTTGTCTAACTTTTTTTGAATTGAGGTATAACTGACTTATAACATCATATTTGTTTCAGTTGTAGAACATAATGATTCAATATTTGTATATATTGCAAAGTTATCACCACAATAAGTCTAGTTAACATTCATCACCATACATAGTTACAAAAATATTTTTTTCTTGTGATGATAACTTTTAAGATCTACTCACTAAGCAACTTTCAAATATATGATACAGTTAACTATAGTCACCATGCTGTATATTACATCCCCATGACTTATTTTATAACTGAAAGTTTGTACTTTTTGTCTTCCTTCACCCATTTCCCCTACCTCTACCCCCTACCTCTGGCAACCACCAATCTGTTCTCTGTATCTATGAGCTTGGTGTTTTTGGTTTTCGTTTAGATTCCACATATAAGTGAGATCATACAATATTGCAAAAGATTTTAACTGGTCTCTGTTTTCACTTTTTTCTTTCCATAATCTATTCTTAAGCTAGCATTGACCAAAACACAATGCAGAAGGCTGTGAATAAGAAAATAATTTATTTGGGATCTTAAGAATTGCAATTCAGAAGACACAGATTTGCGTAAAACTAAAAGAGTATTCTAGGAAAGAGAAAGAAGGGTTAAAGTCAAAAAGCCATGAGGTTGTTAAAATTCTCTGCCCTGTGAAAATTGTGATAGACTCTGATGGAAGTCAGGAAATATCTGTCCTTAAGGAATCACAAGTTATTTTAGGGTAGGGGTCCCATAAGTAGATAGGCTGTCACAAGTTATTTTAGGATAAGGGACTTGATTAAGTATCTTGAGTTTCTGGCAGATGTTCTGGATGCCTTTGTTAGGATAATAAGTGATAAAAATGTCAGATTCCATCCAGCCTGAGACATGCATAAGGCACACTTCCTCAGTGGCCTCCTGGCTCCAATTTAGACAACTCTCTTAGCAATACAGATTCCATTTTAATTTTCTTTCCACACAAGATAGAGTGATCTTTTAAAAACATAAACCAGATCATGTCACTTTTTCTTTAAAACTATCCAGTGGTATCCCATCTCACTCAGAGTAAAATTCATAGTCCTCCCAAAGGACTTCAAAGCCCTACTGAACCTGCAACCCACCACCCTTGGCCCTACCCTACCTCTTAGATATCCTCTGATATTATCAGCCCACAACCAAGCTTATTTTGTCCTAACCACACTACCTCCAAATTACCTCTGAAAAATTCTAGACTTTCTCCCACTTTAGGCATTCTATTTAAGGACTGTTAAAACATTCAAAAGTTATTCAACACCATCAACTATTTGGGAAATAGCAGGGAACCATTAAATATTTGAAGGATATATGAACAAATAAATAAATGAATAAATTTGATGTTAGATACATTTTGCATTTTTTTAAAATAATTCTAACCTGATATCTTTACTCAATATTTTAAATAATGACATAAGTTTATTATAGATTTTGTCTATGTTGGGAGATTTTGCTTTAGAGATTTTAATTACTAATACTGGCACTGATTGTGTTTCAATAAATTACTCAAAATAGGGATGGAATTTATTTTTAATTAAAATAAATATTGGATTCATTCATACACCGCTTCCATCAGTGCCTTACGCACAGAATTTTCCCACATCTCGATCAAAACTCCAGTAGCCTTTAGGGTAAACACTAACCAACTTTGACATCATTCAAGTACTACTGTTTAACAATTGTTCAAGTATTAACACGTTATTTTTATTTATTTTTCCAATATTTTATAATTTTATTCTCAAATGAACTTTCATTGCTTTTAAAAGGAAAAACTTGTTCTAGTTAGCCATTGTAATTCTTTTTCTATATACTTAAATTATTCAATTTTTTTTTGCCTAAAATACCTTCTTCTTTACATTCCTTGCCCTCTTATTTCAGTGTAATCTAGACTTGAAACCCCCAAATCCTCCTCCCCACCAAAGCCATCACAACTCTTCCTCCAGTCTTTTGAAATCTACCTCTAATAACGTTGTAGCCAATTTTCTACTGTCAGGTACTTAGTATACTCTGTCATATAGGTAATTTGTATTTTATAAATAGAGTTTTCTTTCCAAATAGATAAAGCATCTTAAGATCAAGTACGAAGTTGGACTTACTGTTTCCAAATATCCAACAGATATAATCTTCATAATCTGAGATTAGAATTCCCAGTAATTCTTAGGAATTCCTGAAATCTTGATTTTTTCTGCATTTTGTAGTACAATTGGCCCTTGAAAAACATGGGTTTGAACCACATGTGTCCACTAATATGCAAATTTTTTCAGTAGTAAATACCACACCACTACAAGATCCACTGTTGGTTAAATCCAAGGTTGCAGAACTGTGGATATGGAGGGCTGATTATAAAGTTATTTATGGATTTCCACCTACACCAAGGATAGGTGCCCCTAACCCTGAGTTGTTCAAGGGTCAACTGTATTTAGAAATGGAAGAGTACTTAGTATGTTAGCACTATTTATAGTAGTATTTTTTTTTATTATTTTAGTAATATTTTAGCTATATTTACTAAGAACTGTGATCTAAGCAAAAATTCAAATACTGGAAAACATCAGTGTACAATACTGGGAAGTCTTTGAATAACTTAGCATTCTGATCTTCTAGCAAAGTAACAGGAAAATAAAGAATCATGTGTAAGATACATCAGAAATTCATCTACACGTGGAACAACTCCTACAGAACACCTACTGAACGCTGACAGAAGACCTCAGACCCCCCAAAAGGCAAGAAAATCCCCACATACCCTGGTAGGGCAAAAGAAAAAAAGAATAAACAGAGACAATAGGATAGGGACGGGACCTGCACCAGTGGGAGGGAGCCGTGAAGGAGGAAAGGTTTCCACACACTACAAGCCCCTTCGCGGGCGGAGACTGCAGGTGGCGGAGGGGGAAGCTTCGGAGTAGCGGAGGAAAGCACAGCAACAGGGGTATGGAGGGCAAAGCGGAGAGATTCCGGCACAGAGGATCGGTGCCCTCAGGCACACACCAGCCCGAGAGGCTTGTCTGCTTGGCCGCCGGGGTGGGCGGGGCTGGGAGCTGAGGCTCGGGTATCGGCTTTCAGTCGGAGCGCAGGGAGAGGACTGGAGCTGGCGGCAGGAAGAGAGCCTGAAGGGGTTAGTGCACCACGGCTAGCCCGGAGGGAGTCCGGGGAAAGGGTCTGGAGCTGCCGAAGAGGCAAGAGACTTTTTTCCCTTTTGTTTCCTGGTGCGCGAGGAGAGGGCATTAAGAGGGCTGCTTGGGGAAGCGCCGGAGACAGGCGCGGACCCCGGAGACAGGCGCGAACCTCGGAGACGGGCGTGGGACGCTGGGGCTGCTGCTGCCGCCGCCGCCGCGGGGCCTGTGTGCAAGCGCGGGTCACTGTCCGCCCCGCCTTCCGGGGGGCCTGTGCACCCCGCCACTGCCGGGGTCCCGGGACCCGGGGACGGCTTTCCCGGGAAAGCGCACGGAGCGCCTCGGGCTGCTGCAATGTCACGCCGGCCTCTGCCGCCGCAGGCCCGCCCCACACTGCGCGCCCCTCCCTCCCCTCTGCCTGAGTGAGCCAGAGCCCCCGAATCAGCGGCTCCTTTAAACCCGTCATGTCTGAGCGAAGAACTGACGCCCTCCAGCGACCTACGCGCAGAGGCGGGGCCAGGTCCAAGGCTGAGACCCGGGAGCTGTGAGAGTAGAGACAGGGAAATCTCTCTGTGCAGCCTCGGAGGCAGCGGATTAAAGCTCCACGGCCCATTTGATGTGCCCTGCGTCTGTGGAGTGCATGAATGGACAGCGAATCATCCCAAATTGAGGAAGTGGACTTTGAGGACAAGATTTAAGACTTTCCCTCCTTTTCCTCTTTTTACACCGAATTATCCCAAATTAAGGAGGTGGACTTAGACAGCAAGATTTCAGACTTCTCGCCCTTTTCCTCTTTTTACAACGAATTATCCCAAATTGAGGAGGTGGACTTGGAGAGCAAGATTTTTGATTTTTCCCCCTGCTCTCTTTTTGTGAATGTGTATGTGTAATCTACTGTGTAAGATTCTCTCTGTATAGCTTTGCTTCCACCATATGTCCCAGGGTTCTATCTTATTCAATAATTACTTTTTAATTTTAATAACACTACTATATTTCATACTTTATTCTATTTTACTTTACCTGCTCTTTCTTTCTTTCCTACCTTCCCTTCCTCCCTCCCTCCCTCTGCTCCTCCTTTCCTTCTTTCTTTTTCTTTCCTCCCTCCCTCCCTCCCACCCTTCTTCTTTCCACTTTCTCTTTCCTTCCTCCCTCCCTCCCTCCTGTCTTTCTTTCTTTCCTTCCTCCCTCCCTCTCTCCCTTCTTCCATTCACTCTTCCTTTTGCTTTCATTCCTCCCTCCCTCCCTCCTTTCTTTCTTTCCATCATTCCCCCCTCCCTCCCTCCTTTCTTTCTTTCTTCCTTCCTTCCTTCCTTCCTTTCTTCCCTTCTTCCTTTCTTTCCCTCTCTCTTTCTTTCTTCTACTAATTCTTTCTTTCTAATTTTTCTCCCTGTTATTCTGAGCCGGGTGGATGAAAGGCTCTTGGTGTTGCAGCCAGGAGTCAGTGCTGTGCCTCTGAAGTGGGAGAGCCAACTTCAGGACATGGGTCCACAAGAGACCTCCCAGCTCCACATAATATCAAGCAGTGAAAATCTCCCAGAGATTTCCATCTCAACACCAGCACCCAGCTTCAGTCAACGACCAGCAAGCTACAGTCCTGGTCACCCTATGCCAAGCAACTAGCAAGGCAGGAACACAACCCCACCCATTAGCAGAGAGGCTACCTAAAAACATAATAAGGCCACAGGCACCCCAAAACACACCACCAGACGTGGACCTGCCCACCAGAAAGACAAGATCGAGACTCAACCACCAGAACACAGGCACTAGTCCCCCCCACCAGGAAGCCTACACAACCTACTGAAACAACCTTAGCCACGGGGGACAGACACCAAAAACAACGGGAACTACGAATCTGCAGCCTGCAAAAAGGAGACCCCAAACACAGTAACATAAGCAAAATGAGAAGGCAGAAAAACACACAGCAGGTGAAGGAGCAAGATAAAAACCTACCAGACCTAACAAATGAAGAGGTAATAGGCAGTCTACCTGAAAAAGAATTCAGAATAATGATAGTAAAAATGATCCAAGATTCTATTTCCAAGATCCAAAATCTTGGAAATAGAATAGACAAAATGCAAGAAACAGTTAACAAGGACCTAGAAGAACTAAAGATGAATCAAGCATCGATTAAAAACACAATAAATGAAATGAAAAATACTCTAGATGGGATCAATAGCAGAATAACTGAGGCAGAAGAACGGATAAGTGAGGTGGAAGATAAAATAGTGGAAATAACTGATGCAGAGCAAAATAAAGAAAAAAGAATGAAAAGAACAGAGGACAGTCTCAGAGACCCCTGGGACAACATTAAACACACCAACATTCGAATTATAGGGGTTCCAGAAGAAGAAGAGAAAAAGAAAGGGACTGAGAAAATATTTGAAGAGATTATAGTTGAAAACTTCCCTAATATGGGAAAGGAAATAGTTAATCAAGTCCAGGAGGCACAGAGAGTCCCATACAGAATAAATCCAAGGAGAAATACGCCAAGACACATATTAATCAAACTGTCAAAAATTAAACACAAAGAAATCATATTAAAAGCAGCAAGGGAAAAACAACAAATAACACACAAGGGAATCCCCATCAGGATAACAGCTGATCTCTCAGCAGAAACTCTACAAGCCAGAAGGGAGTGGCAGGACATAATTAAAGTGATGAAGGAGAGAAACCTGCAACCAAGATTACTCTACCCAGCAAGGATCTCATTCAGATTTGATGGAGAAATTAAAACCTTTACAGACAAGCAAAAGCTGAGAGAGTTCAGCACCACCAAACCAGCTTTACAACAAATGCTAAAGGAACTTCTCTAGGCAAGAAACACAGCAGAAGGAATATACCTACAATAACGAACCCAAAGCAATTAAGGAAATGGGAATAGGAACATACATATCAATAATTACCTTAAATGTAAATGGACTAAATGCTCCCACCAAAAGACACAGAGTGGCTGAATGGATACAAAAACAAGACCCATATATATGCTGTCTACAAGAGACCCACTTCAGACCTAGAGACACATACAGCTTGAAAGTAAGGGGATGGAAAAAGATATTCCATGAAAATGGAAATCAAAAGAAAGCTGGAGTAGCAATTCTTATATCAGACAAAATAGACTTTAAAATAAAGACTATTAGAAGAGACAAAGAAGGACACTACATAACGATAAAGGGATCGATCCAAGAAGAAGATACAACAATTGTAAATATTTATGCACCCAACATAGGAGCACCTCAATACATAAGGCAAATACTAACAGCCATAAAAGGGGAAATCGACAGTAACACAATCATAGTAGGAGACTTTAACACCCCACTTTCACCAATGGACAGATCATCCAAAATGAAAATAAATAAGGAAACACAAGCTTTAAATGATACATTAAACAAGATGGGCTTAGTTGATATTTATAGGACATTCCATCCAAAAACAACAGAATACACATTTTTCTCAAGTGCTCATGGAACATTCTCCAGGATAGATCATATCTTGGGTCACAAAGCAAGCCTTGGTAAATTTAAGAAAAATGAAATTGTATCAAGTATCTTTTCCGACCACAATGCTATGAGACTAGACATCAATTACAGGAAAAGATCTGTAAAAAATACAAACACATGGAGGCTAAACAATACACTACTCAATAACGAAGTGATCACTGAAGAAATCAAAGAGGAAATTAAAAAATACCTAGAAACAAATGACAATGGAGACACGACGACCCAAAACCTATGGGACGCAGCAAAAGCAGTTCTAAGGGGGAAGTTTATAGCAATATAATCCCACCTTAAGAAACAGGAAACATCTCGAGTAAACAACCTGACCATGCACCTAAAGCAATTAGAGAAAGAAGAACAAAAAATCTCCAAAGTTAGCAGAAGGAAAGAAATCATAAAGATCAGATCAGAAATAAATGAAAAAGAAATGAAGGAAACGATAGCAAAGATCAACCAAACTAAAAGCTGGTTCTTTGAGAAGATAAACAAAATTGACAAACCATTAGCCAGACTCATCAAGAAAAGAAGGGAGAAGACTCAAATCAGTAGAATTAGAAATGAAAAAGGAGAAGTAACAACTGACAGTGCAGAAATACAAAAGATCATGAGAGATTACTACAAGCAACACTATGCCAATAAAATGGACAACCTGGAAGAAATGGACAAATTCTTAGAAATGCACAACCTGCCAAGACTGAATCAGGAAGAAATAGAAAATATGAATAGACCAATCACAAGCACTGAAATTGAAACTGTGATAAAAATCTTCCAACAAACAAAAGCCCAGGACCAGATGGCTTCACAGGCGAATTCTATCAAGCATTTAGAGAAGAGCTAACACCTATCCTTCTCAAACTCTTCCAAAATATAGCAGAGGGAGGAACACTCCCAAACTCATTCTACAAGGCCACCATCACCTTGACACCAAAACCAGGCAAGGATGTCACAAAGAAAGAAAACCACAGGCCAATATCACTGATGAACATAGATGCAAAAATCCTCAACAAAATACTAGCAAACAGAATCCAACAGCACATTAAAAGGATCATACACCATGATCAAGTGGGGTTTATTCCAGGAATGCAAGGATTCTTCAATATACGCAAATCAATCAACGTGATACACCATATTAACAAATTGAAGGAGAAAAACCATATGATCATCTCAATAGATGCAGAGAAAGCTTTCGACAAAATTCAACACCCATTTATGATAAAAACCCTGCAGAAAGTAGGCATAGAGGGAACTTTCCTCAACATAATAAAGGCCATATATGACAAACCCACAGCCAGCATCATCCTCAATGGTGAAAAACTGAAACCATTTCCACTAAGATCAGGAACAAGACAAGGTTGCCCACTATCCCCAATATTATTCAACATAATGTTGGAAGTTTTAGCCATAGCAATCAGAGAAGAAAAAGAAATAAAAGGAATCCAAATCAGAATAGAAGAAGTAAAATTGTCACTGTTTGAAGATGACATGATACTATACATAGAGCATCCTAAGGATGCCAACAGAGAACTAGAGCTAATCAGTGAATTTGGTAAAGTTGTGGGATACAAAATTAATGCCCAGACATCTCTTGCTTTCCCATACACTAATGATGAAAAATCTGAAAGTGAAATTATAAAAACACTCCCATCTACCATTGCAACAAAAAGAATAAAATACCTAGGAATAAACCTACCTAAGGAGACAAAAGACCTGTATGCAGAAAATTATAAGACACTGATGAAAGAAATTAAAGATGATACAAATAGATGGAGAGATGTACCATGTTCTTGGATTGGAAGAATCAACATTGTGAAAATGGCTCTACTACCAAAGCAATCTACAGATTCAATGCAATCCCTATCAAACTACCACTGGCATTTTTCACAGAACTAGAACAAAAAATTTCACAATTTGTATGGAAACACAAAAGACCCCGAATAGCCAAAGCAATCTTGAGAACGAAAAATGGAGCTGGAGGAATCAGGCTCCTTGACTTCAGACTATACTACAAAGCTACAGTTATCAAGACAGTATGGTACTGGCACAAAAACAGAAAGACAGATCAATGGAACAGGATAGAAAGCTCAGAGATAAACCCACGCACATATGGTCACCTTATCTTTGATAAAGGAGGCAGGAATGTACAGTGGAGAAAGGACAGTCTCTTCAATAAGTGGTGCTGGGAAAACTGGACAGGGACATGTAAAAGTATGAGATTAGATCACTCCCTAACACCATACACAAAAATAAGCTCAAAATGGATTAAAGACCTAAATGTAAGGCCAGACACTATCAAACTCTTAGAGGAAAACATAGGCAGAACACTCTATGACATAAATCACAGCAAGATCCTTTTTGACCCACCTCCTAGAGTAATGGAAATAAAGACAAAAATAAACATATGGGACCTAATGAAACTTAAAAGCTTTTGCACAGCAAAGGAAACCATGAACAAGACCAAAAGACAACCCTCAGAATGGGAGAAAATATTTGAAAATGAAGCAACTGACAAAGGATTAATCTCCAAAATTTATAAGCAGGTCATGCAGCTCAATAACAAAAAAACAATTAACCCAATCCAAAAATGGGCAGAAGACCTAAATAGACATTTCTCCACAGAAGATATACAGACTGCCAACAAACACATGAAAGGATGCTCAACATCTTTACTCATTAGAGAAATGCAAATCAAAACTACAATGAGATATCATCTCACACCAGTCAGAATGGCCATCATCAAAAAATCTAGAAATAAATGCTGGAGAGGGTGTGGAAAAAAGGGAACACTCTTGCACTGCTGGTAGGAATGTGAATTGGTACAGCTACTATGGAGAATGGTATGGAGGTTCCTTAAAAAACTACAAATAAAACTACCATATGACCCAGCAATCCCACTACTGGGCATATACCCTGAGAAAACCATAATTCAAAAAGAGTCATGTACCAAAATGTTCATAGCAGCCCTATTTACAATAGCCCGGAGATGGAAACAACCTACGTGTCCATCATCGGATGAATGGATAAAGAAGATGTGGCACATATATACAATGGAATATTACTGAGCCATAAAAAGAAACGAAATTGAGCTATTTGTAATGAGGTGGATGGGCCTAGAGTCTGTCATACAGAGTGAAGTAAGTCAGAAAGAGAAAGACAAATACTGTATGCTGACACATATATATGGAATTTAAGAAAAAAAAATGTCATGAAGAAGATAGGGGTAAGACAGGAATAAAGACACAGACCTATTAGAGAATGGACTTGAGGATATGGGGAGGGGGAAGGGTAAGCTGTGACAAAGCAAAAGAGCGGCATGGACATATATACACTACCAAACGTAAGGTAGATAGCTAGTGGGAAGCAGCCGCATAGCACAGGGAGATCAGCTCGGTGCTTTGTGACCGCCTGGAGGGATGGGATAGGGAGGGTGGGAGGGAGACGCAAAAGGGAGGGGATATGGGAACATATGTATATGTATAACTGATTAAAGTTGTTATAAAGCAGAAAAAAAATAAAATAGAAAACTTAAAAAAAAATAAAGAAAAAAAAAACCAATCCTCCTGCCGGACAGGAATAAAGATGCAGACGTAGAGAATGGACTTGAGGACACAGGGAGGGGGAAGGGTAAGCTAGGATGAAGTGAGGGAGTGGCATGGACATATATGCACTACCAAATGTAAAATAGATAGCTTGTGGGAAGCAGCTGCATAGCACAGGGAGATCAGCTCGGTGCTTTTCAACCACCTAGAGGGGTGGGATGAGGAGGGTGGGAGGGAGACGCAAGAGGGAGGGGATATGCGGATACACGTAGGCATATAGCTGATTCACTTTGTTATACAGCAGAAACTAACACAACACTGTACAGCAATTATACTCTAATAAAAATGTTAAAACAAATAAAAAATAAATTAAATTAAAAAAAAAAAACAATTCTCCTGCCAATGCAGGGGACACGGGTTCGATCCGTGGTCTGGGAAGATCCAACATGACGTGGAGCAACTAAGCCCGTGCGCCACAACTACTGAGCCTGCACTCTAGAGCCCACGAACCACAACTACTGAGCCTGCGTGCCACAACTACTGAAGCCCATGCACCCTAGAGCCTGCACACCACAAGTGCTGAACCCACGCGCCACAACTACTGAATCCCGCGCGCTCTAGGGCCCGCGTGCCGCAACCACTGAGCCTGTGTGCTGCAACTACTGAAGTCCACATGCCTAGAGCCCGTGTTCTGCAACAAGAGAAGCCACTGCAACAAGAAGCCCGCGCACCGCAACAAAGAGTAGCCCCCACTCGCCGCAACTAGAGAAAGCCAGTGCACAGCAATGAAGACCCAAAAGCAGCCAAAAAAAATTTAAAAAAAAAAGCAAAAGAAAGAAACTGTCCCAGATCTCCCAGGCAGTAAATGGCAACTGAGGCTGGTGCTCAAGTTCACCTGTCAAGTCCAAGGGCTTGACTCACCAGAAAGGTACATCTTGTTGTGTGCACCTAAACTAGGTAAAACCACACTGCTGTGCTTTGGAGTTCTATGACTGTATGTCATATTTACTTTCTTCTTTTCTCTGCCATTTTTTGCTACTATCAACAAACTGGCTTCTAAAACCACCTCCTCAGGAATGGGAAGCTGGGACGAAGTGAGAGAGTAGCATTGACATATATACTTTACCAAATGTAAAATGGATGGCTAGTGGGAAGTTGCTGCATAGCACAGGGAGATCAGCTCAGTGCTTTGTGACTACCTAGAGGGATGGGATAGGGAGGGTGGGAGGGAGGCTCAAGAGGGAGAGGATATGGGGATATATGTATACGTATAGCTAATTCATTTTGTTGTACAGCAGAAACTAACACAACATTGTAAAGCAATTATACTCCAATAAAGATATTAAAAAATTTTTAAAAATAAATAAAATAAAATAAAATAAAATACAGGCAATTTAGCATTTACATAGGCTGGTGATAATATTAGGCATTTATATAGTTAAGTATAGAAACTTTGAATTAAGAGCAATTGCACTAGAGGGATGCTTTCGTGTTATTATACCGTTGAAGATTTCTCAGGCAGCATGTCTTTCACTTTTCTGTGAGAATCGAATAAAACTGTTTGTTTCATTATTTTACTTCAAAATGATACCACTCACAGATGACTTATTTGCAGTTTATTACTAGATAACTATTCAGTAATAGAGTTGAGTGGATTGCCCATAAATGGAGCATGGTAATAATGTTCAGGACAATCAGAATCAATATTAAAAAAAAAAAAATCTGAAAGTTACCCTGATCTACAGAGTAATACCACAGCTTTAAGACTGAAAGCAATAAACCCATCATCTTGTGATAACCTATAATGGATATAATCTGCAAAAATACTGAATCACTATGCTGTACATCTGAAACTAACACAATATTGTAAATCAACTTGAATAAAAAAAGAGTAAAAGCAATATTCAAATTTATTAATATGAGTTATTTAGAGTTTAGTGAAATTTATATTTAACTTTTACTGAAGTATAACATATATCCAAAAATGTACAAAGTTATGTTTTCAACTCAAGAGCTTTGCACAAAGTGAACACCCCTGTGAAAATAGCACCCACACGAAGAAATATGTGACTGGTAACTAAAAACCCCCGTGTATTACCTTCCAGTCACTATCTTTCACCCAGAGGAAACCAATATCATTACTTCTATGAGATTAATTTTGCCTATTTTGGTACTTAACAAAAAATAAAATCCTGTAGCATATACCTTTGTATCTTGCTTGTTTGGCTCAAAATCATTTTTGTGTTATTCAAATATGTTGCTGCTATATCAATATTTCATTTATTCTCATTGCTGTTTTAGTGTTCATTTTACTAACTACAACGTAATTTATCTATTGTACTGTTGATGAACATCTGGGTTCTTTCCAGCTCTGATTCTTAGAAATAGTATTTCCTTGAACATTCTAATGCATGTATCTTGTGAATAAATATACACATTTCTGTTAGGTATGTATCCTTAAGAGTGAAAATGTTGGTAATACATTATGATGGTGACAGCGGATTCTTTCAGGCAATAATGAACCATACTGAGGGCCTTTATCTCTGACTGAATCCCCTATTCCATTTTCAAAACTTTCAGAGGCTTTTGAGTATACACAGCTTGAGTATGACCCAAGGCCAAATAGGAATTTTTCCAAATCCTGGCAGAAGTCTGGATTTGAACCAGAACCAGAATCACCTCCAGGTGGCAGGACATAAAGGCAACATTTAATAAAACTTCTCCCTAAGTTATTTGACATTTTGTCAGAAATCGGAGTCCAGGAAGCAACACAGAGAATATAAAAGGCTAAATCAAAGAAATTTTGCGTTTTTCAACTTTAGGAAAAGAAAATCAAATAAGTTACTAAATCACTTGAGTCCCCAGGCCAAGCTCAGGATAGAAACTTGAAAAGGTTAGTGCATTTTCTTCACAGTTTTTAAAGGCACATTGATTGATGATTAATCTTTCACAATCAAAGTACTGACTTCATGAATAGACAACTGTCAGTGGGAAGGGCTTTCTATATCTCCTTAAAAGAATCAAAAGAGAGACTAAGGAATTCATGTTCTGAAATGATTACAGTGTTCTCTTTTGACAAACGGAACACATAGAAGTAGTTTGAAATACTGAAAGAAATTACTTGGACATTTTTAGATTTTAAATGGTAAACAAGGAGTAGTAGCTTTTGTTCAGTTTCCTCAGTATTTGCAGGATCCACACCAGTAAAACACAAAAGAAAAATAAAGAGTTGTTTAAAAAAATCATATGCAGAAAAATTAGAAACTTTGTACAGGATATTTTTCCTTTAGTTCAGCCAATCAGTATCTAATCTTCCTCTCTATGTTTGGGGGACTTTATAAGTCTACATGAGAGGCAAAACTTATGATAGAAACTGAAAATTCCGAAGTCACTTTCCTAGTCTCCTTCGCAGCTTGAGTGTGAGCATAAGACCTAGATCCTTCCAATAAGATCCACATGACCATCCCATATTGTGAATTAGGAAGAATGACTAGTGCTTCCTAAACAGCACCCACACTGGTGAAAACAGCAACAAATTTCCAAAAGAAGTATTGGCAGCTCTGCTGTCACAGAGTTCATTCTACTATCCACACTATCCAGTGTGGACAGTAGAAGTGTATCAAGTTAGAGTGCATGTTATAGTACAGAATTGTGCCCTCACTAAGCTAGACCTGCAGTTTAATTTTGGATACAATCAGGCTACTTAGTCTCTTAGAATCTTCTTTAGGCTACATCATATCCTTTTGAAAAGTTCACTAATAAGTACAGCCAAAGACATTTCTGTGGCTTGCAACCGGAAACACTGGTCATGGGACGAGGGTGGTTAAATGCTGATTACTTCCTTTCAAAATGTACAAATTATTTGGGAAATAAATCTTAATTTCATAATTCAAAACAATTTTCTTTTTTCCAAAGAGTAATGTGTTGTGCTATTTCTACCTGCTCTATCCTTTCATCAAACACTTAATAAAAATGATGATAAACATAATATGACTACTGACTAGAAGTTCTATTAAAAGACTTGGTAATAAAAGTAGTCACTGCTTTAAATAAAATGAAGCTTCATTATTACCTGGGGATTTAGTCTTTCATGTCCTTATTTTCTTCATTAACTTAAAAAAGAACATGTGGATATTTCTAATATGAAACTCAAATAATTAAAATAATAATGTTTGCATTAAATAACATAATAGGCATGTTTCCATTTTCATGTAGCCATGTTGTATGTATTTGTAAGAGTCTACTTGGGTAGGTACACTGCTTAAAAAGAAATACATAGATAATACAATCATATGTGAAGAAAATCATTTAAAGGTGGACAAACAGGTAAATATCAGCATGGGAGAAAGTGTTTTACCACAAAACAAAATGATATTTTGGCACCTGAGGCCATGCAATAGTTTAAATAAAACGCAGTGTCCTGTATTCTCTCCTTCTAGCTCCATGTCTTACCAAACTTTGTGCCAGCCAAAATATAAAATTTTATCTATCTCGAATATCTTCTAAAACAAATATTATTTTTACCTTAGGATAATATTTTTCTTTGATTAAAAAATGGGTAAATGGAGGTCCTAAGCTTATCTCAATGCATTTCTTTTTAAAAAGTTCAAGAGAGGTCACAGGATAGCAGCATCAGAAAAAAAAAACACCTATTTATAGTATCCTTACTTCTCAACAACAGAGCCACAAAACCCTGTCAGCTATATATGACTGCTTTGGTACCAAAGGAGAACTGTGTATTAATAAGTTTATGTTTATGAAGTTTACAATGGTTATTAGAAGGGCATTCTGTAAAAATCGTTCTCTGGTGAACTTAAAAGAATGCCAGGAACAAAAATTTTCTTCCTAAAGCAAGGTAATTCTCCTGAGTAAATAAAAATGCCTACAGCAGTGAAGACAAATTATGATGACATTTTATAACACATAGAAGAAGCTTCCTTTAAAATGTAAGATTTGCACAAACCCTTTAGAAAAGCCATTGAAAAGTTGAACTTTCTGTAATCTAGTGATTTTCAGCTACAAAGCAGTGAAAAATTGGTCTGTTGCAATCAGTCATAGGGATGTGTTACAGGTAACTTGTTACAAACAATATTTAAGGTACCACAGTTTGGGAATGATTCACAGTTTACGAATTACAGTCTGGTCAAGGTTATCCCCATAAATAACATCACTCTCACTTAACATCTCAGACACCATCCAGAGAAAGACTATGTCTTTCATGGGTATTTTATTCTTCATGTGTGGCATTGGGAAGGAATGTTAAAAGAACTATAGAATTTTAGCACTGTTTAAAGATAAAAGATGTTAGGGAAGTAAGGAATCTAGTTTAAATGTTTTACTTTTTAGAAGTTAAAAGGGAGCAGAAATGTGCCAAAATGTGCCACTTTGTCCTGTGGATTATTTTGAGCTAAAGGCAATCAAAACCAAGCAGACTCAGGAGAAGCTTTCTACCTCCCTCCTAACTGTCTAAAAGAATTTAGAAAGGGGGTATGTATCAGGAAGAGAAATATTACCAGAAATAACTTTCTATATGTAAAAGACTTATCTGCATAGCAAGACAAATATGTTTACCAGACATTTGCTCTTCTCATCTCCCTGTGAATTGTCTCCTTCCCTTTTGAAGTCCAAGACCCCAGCCTTTTCCTTAGTTCAGGATGGTTTATAAGCCTCAATTGCCTGACTGCCTTGGAATCTCATATCTTTGTGGGACTCCTGTACATGTGAAATTAAATACTTTTCTTCTGTTAATCTGTCTTATGTCAATTTAGTTACTAGGGCAGCCAAAGAACCTAGAAGAAGGGAAAATTTTTCCTCTCCAACAAAATATTGAAAATAAAATTTAAAATAAATTTTGATAAAGTATAAAAATGTGTTTCATGTAACAAAAAGGAAGAGAAAATGGTCTAAAGTTTCTTAGGCAAAATTGTAAATCAAAAAGTGGCTAACATAAAAAGCAAAACAAACAAACAAAAATGACTAACTCATAATCGAGTTTACTTAACTTAGTTTTGTCAAGATTAGCCACAAAAATCATAAACAAAATGGTAATATGATGGAATCTGATGAGTTACTGGATTAATTATAAGAATAAAAGAAGAGAAAAGCATCACAGAGCCCAAAATTAATTAAAAGTATTATAAAACTTGATTGTATATTTTTTCTGTATTAGGAAATTAACTTTCTGGCTATGATCATCAACAAATATCTCTAGAACTTATTCAACTCTTTAACCTAAGTATTTTAAGTGCTATTTTTGGCCCCACATCAAAAAATAACTACTGGATTATATAATTCACACCAAACAAATAACAAAACAAAACAAAAATCAGAGAGAATCTAGGTAGCAAACCAAAATCCATGGACAACATCTACCATCAAAGTTGGCCATTAAGTATATCTATACATTTTAAAATACAAGCACGTACTAACAAACACCACCACCCTAAGTCCTATATACTTTCATTCTCTGTGTAGGAGGAGGAAGCAGAAGAAAGCAATGGGACATCCAACAAGAAACTCCCCAAAAGACACAGGTATTCACTGGAAAGCATTACACACCAAATCAATAACAGCCACTAAGAATGAGAATGACTTTACCTAACTAAAATCTAGTAATAGTTAAGTACAAAAAGCCAATGGTTAGGTCTGAAGGAGCTGGAGCCATATAGCCCCTTTAAACTCTAGAATCTAATCCACCTGGAAATCCTTCTCGCACAGATCCCAAAGCCAACAGGAAACTGCTGGGAATAGAATAAAATTGAAAAGAAGGGGACAGCATACAAAAGGAAAAGAAGGTTTAGATAAAGCTGAGAAATAGGGATAGAGCAGAAAACTCAGAGAAAAAACTATCATATCTTTGAACACTCTATGAAATCAAGAGGAGGGAGCTCTGTGAAGTTAGAAAAGCTCTCCTGAACTACACCCAGGGAAGTAACAACTGAAGGACATGGGTTTCCTTTTTAGGAGACTGAAACAGTCTTAAATTTACTGTGGTGGTGATTTCAAATATCTGTGAATATACCAAAAACCATTTGCTTATACACTTTAAATGGGTAAAATGTGTGGTACATGAATTATATCTCAATAGAGCTCTTTTTAAAAAAAAATAAGACAAGCATATAAAAAGTGATTAATAGGTGAAGATTCAACATATATATAATACCAATCTCTGAGGAAGAAAGGAAGGAAAACAAACAAATACAAAAATCTTTAATTAAGGAAAACTTTCCTGAAATAAAACAACTAGAAAAAGATTTAAAACTACATATTGAAAGAGCACAACACTTTTCTGAAAATATTGACAAAAATATTTATTGATTGTCAAAGTAAATATGTGGAGGAAACATTCATAGATGTCGAAGATATAAGAAATTTTTTTGATGGACCATGAGGGCCAAAGAGCATATTGGAAAGGACTCAACTTAGAAGTTGAGGAGCAGTGAGAGATGGGGAGAGATAGGAGATTAGGAGATTCAGCAGTCTCAAAGTGTGGTCTATGGACTGGCAACCTCAGCATCACCTACTGAATCAGAATTTCTGAGAGATGAACTCAAAAATTTATGTTTTAACAAGTCTACAGGTGATTCTTATGCATGGTCATAAGAAACACTGGATTTGAAAAACACTGGATTAGATTTAGAGAAATAATGACCTGGAAATCTGGGGTTTCATGTAGTGGTTGACATTTACAGAGACACCTGGCACTACGGGATTAGTTTTGGTGGTCTGGAGTCAGGTAGACATGGTGACACTGTAAGATTTGCATAGGGAGAATAGGCAGTTTCTCTCAGAATATGCTGGGTTGGGGATCCCTTGTGATTCATGTAGATGGAAGACAGGAAGCTTGCTCTGTGTAAAGGGAGGATGTACCTACAACACAAAAAAAATTTGGCCAAATGGAAAATACCTACAATTTTATATGTATGTAGGATGGTTAAAGAGTAAAAGTCAGCTACTTTTAAGCCTGTAAATTATCCTAATTGTGCTATTTTCAGAGTTAAAGTTGTGTTATCTATAGCTTAAAAATGATTAGAACACATTGAATAAGCCACTTCTTATTAAAAGGACTGTATTTTTAACATGATTGTCTTTATTGATAATTTATTCAGGAAAATGAAATCAATATTGGTTAAATAGTCATTCTCAAACTAATTGCCTTAAATTTGGTGCATACGATAGCTGAATTTGACAAAATTTTTCAAATTTGCAATAATAATTTTGTTCAGTTTTAAAATTGATTCAAATTAATTATTATATCAGTCCCCCAAATCCTGAGAATATCTCCTTCAAGACAATTCTTCTACAATGGCTGGGCAATTAAACTCAGATTTCAGAACTCAGATGTGAAGAACCATAGAGTAGGTCTTATCATCTGAAAACCAGCTTTTCTATAAAAAAGCATTTGTTATTCAGATAATGGCAAATAAAAATACCTGAATATAATTTTAATCTCTTTAATGTATCACACTTACCTCCCAGTAAACTAGTTAGTTATGTGCTTACTTCTTTTAAATGATGTTTGTTTAAACACAAGCTCTCAGAAGTTCAGTTATCTTCTTCATAAATGAATCCCTGTATATGAAGGAACTGAATTCAAAATTGTTAAATATTATCCATAATGCTATCATATAATAAAAATGAAAATGAATGCAAGATTATCTGCTGAATGTGTTTAATGTCAAGCTCTCTATAAATACTGGAAGAGAAGTCACTCTTGGATTCAGATAATAGTGAATTTCTATGCTATTCTAGTGGAGAAGGGGGGGAAGGATGATTAAACTGAGTTGTATCGTTGTGCATACATTTTTATTGGTTTTGATTTTGTTGTTTTTGAGAACCTGTAAGAGATATATGAATATAGCAATTGTGACCCATTTCCTACCACATTTAGTTTGTTATAGCTTTTTAAGCCAAGTTTCTAGTTCTAATTTCTGTTGCTGTTGTTCCCTGCTAGGAGTCTGAAGAGTATTCTTTATACATTGGTGGGGAGGAATTTTAGGGTTTCCATTTGTCTCCATTCACTTTTTCCTATTCTTTTTCTTCACTGTCATGATTTTCTCAGGGATAAAAACTAATATCCCTGTGAGGATGGGAGTATGTTCCTTCCCTTCTCCATTCTCAAATTTAGGTGATATATTAAAAAGTGTAGTAAAATTTAGACATGATTTTGTAAAAGAAAAGAACAAACCTGAATCCATATTGGATCTATTCCTTTAGCTCTAAGCTTTGTGCTCTGTTTCCTATGCTTAGCCATGCTGACTCTGCACATCTGTAAAATAATGTTGCCTATAGTCTGAAATACACATGATTGCCCATTCTCAAGGTTCCGCCTTCCAGGCTTGAACTTTAAAGGTATATCACTCTTCTATTCCCATAGAGATAAAAAGTTGAGGAAGAGAAAATAACAATTGTCTAGTTGGAGGTTTATAGAAACATTGTGACCAGACCTAAGTGGACAGATGCAAGAACAAAGGATTATCACATCCCCTCCGGGGTCTGACTGGCACCAAGACGTCGGCAACAAAGCCTGAATTCTAACTTGAGTAAGATGGTGCTTTGGGACACTACTGCACCATCTTCTTGGTCTTCTGGCTTTCCAAATAAAGTTGTTATTCCTTGCCCCAACACCTCATCTCTTGATTTATTGGCCTGGCATGGGGCGAGAAGTACAAGCTTGGACTTGGTAAAAAATTTTATCTTGGTAAATGCTCAGGAAAGTGAGGAGAAAAGGATTAGGGCTAAGATGAGAAAAACAAAAAACAAAAAACCAAGATAAGAAACTTCTGCCCTGGTAATTTTGCAATTGCACCAATAACTAAGGGATCATGACACTGATAAACAGTATTCAAGAAGCAGTGCAGAGGCAGAATAAACTGTAATACACGGGGTAAAGGACTCAGATACCTCCATGGACCGAAAGTAATGTAACTGGCTGAATCAGACTAAGTAGGATGGTCTAGAAAGCATGTCCCTTGCAATGGGAGCAACTACAGCAAGTTGTTTGTATGTGGGAACCGCGGAATGCAAAGATCACTGCCTTCATGCTGCTAATGTTTTACGGTTAGCCTTTGACTGGGAAATATTTTTAAATCACTTTTTGGATAAACTATGAAGGCAAAAAAAATGCATCTGTGGACAGAATTCAGCTCATGGATCATCAGTTTAACTCTGTCCCAGTTTCATTATTTTCTCTATTATTTCCAAATAGTTCAAACTAAATAGAGCTCTGATATAAGAACTATTGCAAATAAAAGTCATACCTACTTTTGAGGTTTATAGTTTGATAGGCTCTCACATCTGTCTAAATATAGCTACTTACTGAGTTAAATCAATTGACAAAGATGCTGTATTGGCAGGGTTCTATATTGCTAGGAAAATGGCCAGTATTAAACTGACCATATGTGTACAGAATTTTATATATATATATATATATATAATTATGCATATAATATATATATGTAGATATGTTTTTCCAGGTTACTATTTCAAAATTCAAAGTAATGCATATTGAGCATATCAAACATATTAAAGCATAATCCTAAGAAATAGGCAATTAATACTATACTTGTATTTTTTAATTTTTTATAATTTTATTTTATTTATTTATTTGTTTATTTATTTGGCTGCCTTGGTTCTTCGTTGCTACACGTGGGCTTTCTCTAGTTGCAGCAGGCAGGGGCTACTCTTCATTTCGGTACATGGGCTTCTCTTGTTGCGGAGCATGGGCTTCAGCAGTTGTGGCTCATGGGCTCTAGAGGCAGGCTCAGTAGTCGTGGCGCCCGGGCTTAGTTGCTCTGCGGCATGTGGGATCTTCCCATACCAGAGCTCGAACCCATGTCCCCTGCATTGGCAGGCAGATTCTTAACCACAGCACCACCAGGGAAGTCCTGTACTTCTTTTATGATACTACTTTAGAGGGATTTTATTAAGCTGAAAACAACTGCCAGATGCAGTTTTGTGTTTACACTTTCAGAAACTACAAATGGAAAGTCATCTAATTTCCTATCATATTTGCAAAGCATAAACAAGACATATTACTGAAACAAATGTTCACTAATGCTCCTAAAAGCAATATTAAGAATGATTTTTACATTGGTAGGCCATAATTTTAAAGTAAATTCAAGAAATTTTGTGATATTAAGCATGGTTAAATGCAACCATCATTGCAATTTTGACTAATTTGTATAGTATATATCAAAAGCTAAAAAATGAGGGCTTTCTTGGTGGCCAGTGGTTAAGAATCCACCTGCCAATGCAGGGGACACGGGTTCGAGCCCTGGTACAGGAAGATCCCACGCGCATTGGAGCAGCTAACCCCGTGTGCCACAACTACTGAGCCTGCGCTCTAGAGCCCGCGAGCCACAACTACTGAAGTCCACGAGCCTAGAGCCCGTGCTCAACAAGAGAAGCCACCGCAACAAGAAGCCCGCGCACTGCAACGAAGAGTAGCTCCTGCTCGCGGCAGCTAGAGAAAATCCGCACGCAGCAGCGAAGACCCAACACAGCCAAAAATAAATTAATTAATTAAAAAAATTTTTTTAAATGAAATTAAGATTATTAGTGAAAGTCTACTGTTTGGGAAATTAACTGTTAAAGAGGATATTTTGTGTTGTTTTTCTCTAATAAAATATTACTAGGATTTAAAATCAAGAAAAGAAACTCCATGAAAATAAAGTTTGTGCATCTTGGCAGGTGTAAAGTATCTTGAATAGTTTCACATATACATGCCATTCTTGCAAACAAACCAAAAATCTCTGTACTCTCAAAATTTTCTAAACCCTTCAGGTTAAAGCACAAATGTGAGCATATTAATAGGACATTATATTGGGCCTGCTCTTAAAATTCTGTAACTTATTCACAGGATGTGAGAACTGCCTAGAACTTTGGATATCAGAGACTCACAGTCATTCCTTTTCACAAATAAGGGCAAAGGAAATTTCAAAAGTTTGAGTAAATTGCTCAAGGTCACACAGAAACTGAGTCAGTAGCATCAGCATAAAACTCCAAGTAACTTCTACAGTACTACACTGAAGTTTTTACTTGAAAGTTCTGACAGATGACCAGGCAACTATATTTTTGTGGCTTTCCAGTGGATAAAAAGTACTTCATAATTGAAGTAATTCTGCAGTATTCTGCAGGCAGCTCTAAAGTTAACAGAAACCACTTGCATATCTCTTATTGCTAAAAGAAATTAAAAAGAAAGAAATGATATTGATTCAAATTTTGAAGTATTGCTTATTTTTAAGAGTTACAGGTCCTTCAAATAATTGGCAAAAAATGTTAATATTCTAAGACAGAATATAATCTTGCTTTATTTAAATATTGCTTATTATAAACATGACGGTCAACTTAGGGAACATTTACCAAAAATTTGAGGCAAATTTATAGTAAGATCAATTCCTATTTATCATATGTAAATGTATATAATGTTCATTTAAACTTAAGTTTTAAATTTCAAATGTAAATTAAGATAAATATTATTAAATTTTTTTGTGCTTTAGAATATGAGGCTCTATGGCTATGACTGAGTTGATATTAAGTTCTCCATCAGGAACAAAATTTCCATTTAAATAAAAAGAACGCAACACACCCTACAAGGATCCTAGTTGTTTTCTAATTGTACCCTCCACTCCCACCCAAGTGGGTTCAAAGAAACAGTTGGCAATAAGTGAGAAGTTGCCTGGGCTTTATAAAATGAATTCTCATTCAAAGCATATTTTAAAGGAATTTTAACTCTACTATAAATAGTTGAAGAGATCCTGTGCTATTGCAAAAGGACAAGGAAATAACTGGTAACAATGACATTCGAAAAGAGCATGAATTTGCCTTCAGATTCAACTTAGCTAACATTTTGTGGGTCTCTGTCGTAACAAGCCATTAAGCAGATCTTTCTAGTGCTGTTTAAGACAAAAGCCATGGTGACACAATTCATTCGGGACTGGGTGAATTCTGTAGGTTTTTTCTAACAATTAGATTCTATGACCTTACTGTATACTAGCAAAAGGTTCGAGTATTTAATGCACACTGTTTACTTGAGGATAAATAAACCCTATATTGGGTCACAATTTGAAAATCAATACTCACTTGCAATTATACCTTAAGTAAATACATACAGTATTATGTGGCAAAGTACCTGTTGATACAGATTTCTAAAGAAACTATCAAATAGCAATTTGTACACACATACACAAAATAGATTAGTATAAGAAAATGTAGAATTTATAAAAAATAATATTGTTTGCAAAACAATGTAATTGTACTTAATCTACTGAATTGTACACTTAGAAATGGTTAGGATAGTAAATTTTGTTGTTTTTTACCAAAATATAAAAGGATTAAAAAATGTATTCATAAATGCTGCTTATTGAGGAGTTTTATTTGGATAGATAATGCAACTTAAAATAAAAAAGAAACAGATTGAAGCAAAATGTCTTGAATAATATATGTTAATTTTTTAAAAATCTATTTTAAAGATAAATACTCCAAAAAACAAATTCTATGCTGAAATATTGACAAAGGCCACAGCAGTGATTAAAAAGAGTAATTATTAAAGACTTCCAATACCTTATCTTACTATCTAAATTAAGTGATTCCAGTCTGAGAGCTAATGAAAACGGAATTGCTCTAGAGGTTAATGCATTCTGGTGGTATGTATTAAAGTAGTCAGGGACCACATGTTGATCAGAAATTAGTAACAGGATGTCAGTGAATCATTTACATGGTCATCAACTGAGCCACAGGCAGCAGCAAACAGCATGCCCTAATGATGTCCCAATTCTTAGTTGTCTGAAAGTCACAGGTGCTATCCATTCCATTAAGTTGCAAAAAACTCCATGAATATACAATATGCATATACCATGTGCTGAAAAAATAAGAACACCAGTTTCCTATTATTTTCCATAAGTTCAAATGAGAGCTTAACATATAACTGCTTCCTGGGAAAAGTTGTGATACAATGCTTATTTACCTAGAAATAATCCCTTCACTTTTTTTCCAGGCTTATTACTAGTTTACTTGATTTTTAAAGTCATACTGAGCTGCCATTACCATCTCCTTGCATCAATCAATTGAATGAAATATGCTTGTTATATTTAAAATATCATTTTAGAAGGATTCCATGGTTGAGTTTCTGTGTATATTTAATCTGTACTGTATTATTGTTATGAGTTGAATTGTGTACCCCAAAAAGATATGCTGAATCCTAACCCCACCATCTCAGAAGGTGACATTATTTAGAAATGGGGTCATTAGAGATGTAATTAATAATCTCATTAGAGGGGTCATACTAGTATAAGGTGAGCCCTTAACGCAATATAACCAGTGTTCTTATAACAGAGAAGAAACCCAAACAGAGGGAGAATATCATTTGATGACAGAGGCAGAGATTGAAGTGGATTCAACTACAAACCAAGAAATGCCAAGGATGGATGGCCATCTCCAGAAGCTTGGCAGAAGCAGGAAAGATTCTGCCCTACAAGTTTTAGAGGGAGGCTGGCCCTGCTTTTTGGACATCTAGCTTCCAGAATAGTGAGACAATAAATAAATTTATCTTAATTTAAGCAACTCAGCAGTTTGTGGAACTTCATTACCTCAGCCTCAGTAAACTAATGTAGTCATATAGGCCAAATAAGCAGAGAAAGTAAGTTTTAAAGAGAGATGGAGTCTGAGAGGGAAAGAAACTTTGTCTCTATTTTTTATACATAGTAGAATTCTTTTTTTTTTACATCTTTATTGGAGTATAATTGCTTTACAATGGTGTGTTAGTTTCTGCTTTATAACAAAGTGAATCAGCTATACATATACATATATCCCCATATCTCCTCCCTCTTGCGTCTCACTCCCACCCTCCCTATCCTACCCCTCTAGGTGGTCACAAAGCACCGAGCTGATTTCCCTGTGCTATGCGGCTGCTTCCCACTAGCTATCTATTTTATGTTTGGTAGTGTATATATGCCACTCTCTCACTTCTTCCCAGTTTACCCTTCCCCCTCTCCATGTCCTCAAGTCTATTCTCTACGTCTGCATTTTTATTCCTGTCCTGCCCCTAGGTTCTTCAGAACGATTTTTTTGTTTGATTGTGACACTTTTCCCAACTTTGTTCTTGATTTTGACAGTTTTAAGAATACTGCTCAGGCATTAGGTAGAATGTCCCTCAAATGGTGTTTGTCAGATGTTTTTCTCATGATTAGACTGAGATTATATGCCATTCTCATCACGTCATATTAAGGATTCATGCAGTTCATATGATTTATCACTACTGATGCTGACCTTGATCACCTGGCTAAGGTGGTATTTAGTGTTTGTCAGCCTTCTCCACCATGAAGTTATTCTTTTCCCCTTTCCACACAGTTGTCTTTAAAAGAAGTCACTATATGCATCCTACAGGTAAGAGCTGGAGAGTTACGTTCTACCTTCTTAAAGAGGAGGTGGTATCTACATAAATTATTTGGAATTTGGGGGTTCAAGAGATTTGTCTATTCTTCCCATTTTTTAATTTATTTAATCATTTCTATCAGAAAGAACTTGTGGATATTTACTTTATATTTATTTATTTTATACTTTCTGTTTTAATCCAATACTATTTTATTTACATTGTTGCTCAAAGTGTTCCATTTATGGCCACTGGGCATTCTTTCAGTTGGCTCCTGTGTCCCTTTTACATACTACCATTATTGTGTGTCTATTTTTATTTTTTTTACTTTCAGCACTTGCTTACTTTCTGGCACTGCAAGATGCTGAAGGTACATCTTATATATTTCCTGCTCCTATCCCAGAATCAACCATTTTTCCAATGATTTCCCTGGAGTTTACAATATATGTTTTTAGATCATCTAAGTTCACCTTCAAATAACACTCTACCACTTAATGTGTAGTGAAAGTATCTTATAACAGATCACGCTCAGTTCCTCCCTCCTGTCCCTTATGCTATTGCTGTCACTCATTACAATTATCCAAAAATTATAGTCACTTGATAATGTTATTATTGATTTAAAGATACAGTTATCTTTTAGTTCAACTAACAAGAAAAATAAAAGATATTATTTTACCTTTATTCCTTTTCCTATAATCTTCCTATCTTTATGTAGATCTAAGTTTTTCACTTATTTTTTTTCTGCTTAAAGAAATTCATTTAACATTTCTTGCATGACAAGTCAACAAATTTATCCAGTTTTTGTTTTTCTGAGAAAGTCTATTTCTCCTTTACTTCTTTTTTAATATAAATTTATTTATTTATTTATTTTGGGCTATGTTGGGTCTTTGTTGCTGCGCATGGGCTCTCTCTAGCTGCGGTGAGCGGGGGCCGCTCTTCATTACGGTGCACGGGCTTTTCATTGCAGTGGCTTCTCTTGTTGCGGAGCACGGCTCTAGGCGCACAGGCCTCAGCAGCTGCAGCACACAGCTAAGTAGCGGTGGCACACGGGCTCTAGAGCACAGGCTTAGCAGTTGTGGCACATGGGCTTAGTTGCTCTGCGGCAAGTGGGACCTTCCCAGACCAGGGATCGAACCTGTGTCCCTTGCATTGGCAGGTGGATTCTTAACCACTGCGCCTCCAGGGAAGTCCCTCCTTTACTTTTAAACAATAATTTTATTGGATGTACAATTCTAATTTGGTGGCTTCTTCTTTAAATATTTCATTTTATTCTCTAGTGGCTTGCATGATTTTTGACAATGGGCATGTCATAATTCTTATCATTCTTTTTTTGATTTTTTTTCTCTTGCTCCTTTTAGTTTATGGCTCTAGTGGCTTCTCTTGTGGGTAAGCAGATTTCAGTTGCTGTATCTTGTAGCCTTTCCAGATTTTTGCAGTGATGATTATCCCTGACATCAGTTCTTTCATGAAACCGAGAAAAGTGACTGATTTCTAGTATGTCCAGCATTTTCTTTTTGTAAGGATAGAAGTGATGACCTCTAAGCTCTTTACATATCAAAACTTAGACAAAAATCTTGTGATTTTTAAAATACCTTTTTGAATGGAGGAAAAAGATTATTTGAGAATGATTAAACAAAGTTTTGTAGACTTATAGACACATTTAAGATGAAAGTGTAGGGAAAAAAACTATTTCAACAACTCCTCAATATAGTTTTGAAATCACAGAAATATAAAATCTGGAAGATTCAAAATGGAGCAAATAATATTACTGTGAAATTTTCACAATAAAATATTTTACAATAGACAATTTGTTACCACATAAACTAATCTCAACTTGTTCATTAATTTTTTAACTATTCAACAAATATTTATTAAATTCTTTTTTTAATGTTTATTTATTTATTTATCTTACTAGGCATCAATTTTATACACATCAGTGTACACATGTCAATCCCAATCACCCAATTCATCACACCCCCACCCCAACCCCCCACTGCTTTCCCCCCTTGGTGTCCATACGTTTTTTTCTCTACTTCTTTGTCTCAATTTCTGCTCTGCAAACTGGTTCATCTGTACCATTTTCTAGGTTCCACATATATGCGTTAATATACGATATTTGTTTTTCTCTTTCTGACTTACTTCACTCTGTATGACAGTCTCTAGATGCATCCACATCTCTACAAATGACCCAATTTCATTTCTTTTTATGGCTGAGTAATATTCCATTGTATATATGCACCACATCCTCTTTATCCATTCGTCTGTCGATGGGCATTTAGGTTGCTTCCATGACCTGGCTATTGTAAATAGTGCTGCAATGAACTTTGGGGTGCATGTGTCTTTTTGAATTATGGTTTTCTCTGGGTATATGCCCAGTAGTGGGATTGCTGGGTCATATGGTAATTCTGTTTTTAGTTTTTAGTTGTTTTTTTTTTTGTGTGTGTGTGTGGTATGTGGGCCTCTCACTGTTGTGGCCTCTCCCATTGCGGAGCACAGGCTCCGGACGCGCAGGCTCAGCAGCCATGGCTCACGGGCCCAGCTGCTCCATGGCATGTGGGATCCTCCCGGACAGGGGCACGAACCCGTGTCCCCTGCATCGGCAGGCGGACACTCAACCATTGCGCCACCAGGGAAGCCCTGTTTTTAGTTTTTTAAGGAACCTTCATACTGTTCTCCATAGTGGCTGTATCAATTTACATTCCAACAGTGCAAGAGGGTTCCCTTTTCTCCACACCCCCTCCAGCATTTGTTGTTTGTAGATTCTAACTGGCGTGAGGTGAAAACTCATTGTAGTTTTGATTTGTACTTCTCTAATAATTAGTGATGTTGAGAGCTTTTCATGTGCTCCTTGGCCATCTGTATGTCTTCTTTGGAGAAATGTCTATTTACGTCTTCTGCCCATTTTTGGATTGGGTTGTTTTTTTAATATTGAGCTGCATGAGCTGTTTATATATTTTGGAGATTAATCGTTTGTCTGATGATTCATTTGCAAATATTTTCTCCCATTCTGAAGGTTGTCTTTCGTCTTGTTTATGGTTTCCTTTGTAGTGCAAAAGCTTTTAAGTTTCATTAGGTCCCATTTGTTTATTTTTGTTTTTATTTCCATTACTCTAGGAGGTGGATCAAAAAATATCTTGGTGTTATTTATGTCAAAGAGTGTTCTTCCTATGTTTTCCTCTAAGAGTTTTATAGTGCCCAGTCTTACGTTTAGGTCTCTAATCCATTTTGAGCTTATTTTTATGCATGGTGTTAGGGAGTGTTCTAATTTCATTCTTTTACATGTAGCTGTCCAGTTTTCCCAGCACAACTTATTGAAGAGACTGTCTTTTCTCCATTATATATCCTTGGCTCCTTTGTCATAGATCAGTTGGCCATAAGTGTGTGGGTTTAACTCTGGACTTTCTATCCTGTTCCATTGATCTATATTTCTGTTTTTGTGCCAGTACCATATTGTCTTGATTACTGTAGCTTTGTAGTATAGTCTGAAGTCAGGGAGTCTGAGTCCTCCAGCTCCGTTTGTTTCCCTCAAGACTGCTTTGGCTATTCGGGGTCTTTTGTGTCTCCATCCAAATTTTAAGATTTTTTGTTCTGGCTCTGTAAAAAATGCCATTGGTAATTTGACAGGGATTGCATTGAATCTGTAGATTGCTTTGGGTAGTATAGTCATTTTCACAATATTGATTCTTCCAATCCAAGAACATGGTATATCTCTCCATCTGTTGGTATCATCTTTAATTTCTTTCATCAGTGTCTTATAGTTTTCTGCATACAGGTCTTTTGTCTTCTTAGGTAGGTTTATTCCTAGGTATTTTATTCTTTTTGTTGCAATAGTAAATTATTTATTTACCATATTTTTAAACTATTCAACAAATATTTATTAAATTCTTACTCTGTTCTAGATGCTAGAGATGTGACAGGAAAAAAGGAAAAACAGTCTTTTGTTATCCAAATTGGTGGTCTTTTTAGATATTGATGACATTGTGAACTATGATCACAGACTCTTACCTAACAGCCAATAAGTTGGAAAACAAAGAAGTTTTTTGTTTTTTAACTTTTGTTTTTTTGGAGGTATTTTTTGTTGTTTGTTTTGATAAATAAGTCACCTGAAGCACTGAACAAAGGAAAGTCTTTTACCTTGTATAACAAAATTTGAAAAGTATAGTCAGGAGAAGAGAAGGTTTTGCTGTTGTACAGCATGATATACTCCAAGCAATGATACAAAATGATCAAAATCAAAACCATATTTATGTTATATATTTTAAAATAAAGAGAAACATTTTAAATCATTCAGTTCTAAAACATAAGCTGTCTATGGAGTAGGGGGAATTTATCTGGCTGGCAGCAGACTCCTCTACAGCAATAGAGGCCAAAATGCCCAGAGATAATGGAACAGTGATCTAAAAATTCTGTGCAAAATTTTAAAAATCACAGAAACTGAGACAATTACTTTAGAATAGAATCTTAGTGAAATAACTCTGAGAAAACAAACATAACAGAAGCAAAATTAAAAAAAGAAAATGAGTGCTGGGTGGTATGGAAGAGGTAGGAAAAGTAATACTGCTAATTGCCTAATAGTATGTAGTAGGGAGTTGATCTATACTGTCATTAACTGAAATTATTTTTAAAAATAAGTATTGTATTTATCCCCTTCACCAGGTTGATCATTTTTTACTTAATCTCGAAGAGACACTGCAGAAATTAATGCATATCAGAGTTTTAAAAAGTAATTGTTTAAACAGAAAACAGATTTCTTTTCTATAGATAAAAGAAATTTAATGTTTTTATATTTTAAATATCTTAAATATTATGATCCCATTCTTATAAAAGTCTCCCTCTCTTTCTTTCTCTCTCTCTCTCTCTCTCCGCATACACCACACAAACCATACCTATAGATTTAGAAGACTCAAATTATGTTCACTAAATGTAAACAATGTTATTATTGTTATTATTTTTTGCGGTACGCGGGCCTCTCACTGTTGTGGCCTCTCCCATTGCGGAGCACAGACTCCGGACGCGCAGGCTCAGCGGCCATGGCTCACGGGCCCAGTCGCTCCGCGGCATGTGGGATCTTCCCAGACCGAGAGGCACGAACCCGTGTCCCTTGCATTGGCAGGCGGACTCTCAACCACTGCGCCACCAGGGAAGCCCACAATGATTTTTGAATGGTGGCATAGTGTTTTAATACATTCCATTTTTGTGTGCTTTCCCTAATTACATGATAATTTTATGAAAAATGATGTACTATTTTAAAACAATAAATTTATTAACGTTATAAAAGAAAGGGGAAAAAAGTTAAACAAAAAGAAACCTTGTTCATTGCACACAGTTTAACCTCATCATATAGTCCAATTATTAGTTCTTCTAGAAATACTGTAATATTTCATACTTTCCTTTGATTATTCCATTTTCTTTGTATGGAATACTCTTTTCACTTTCATCCTGCACTCAGTCTAGAAAAGTCCTATTCATTATTCCACATCTAGCTTGACTGTCATCCTTCCTCTATCACCTTTCTAAACTGTTCCTTTGTCCCAAATAATTAGTCATATATGTTCTTTTGGTTCTTTTTTATATCTCACTCATAATATTTATTTTGTAATATAATAGTATTATTTTTGGAGCTACTAGAGAACAGGGATTATTTCATTCATCTTCATACCCCAAGCACTTGGACTGGAAAATTTTAAATAATCAGTAAAATGCTTTTGATGAATTATGACAGGAGAGAGACACAAGTAAACCAACACATGCAAAAGAGTGGAATATATGCAATGTTGACATTACATGTGGAAGAATGCGAGAGAACTCAACTCATCCTAGAAGGGAACAAGTTAGAGAAAACTTAGAAAATATTTTGGACATGAGATAAGTTCTGAAAAACAGGAGTTAGTACAATGATGATCTGTGAAAAATGAAAAGTAAAAATATATATATATATAGTGTATATATACATAATGTATAATATATGTATTCATACTATATATTTTTATATTTATATATTATTCTTATATTATGTGTATATATAGTATAAATACATATAGAAGAAAATATGACCCATCTAGAAAGTTGTGAAAATTTGCTTGGTATAGCTGAAGTTTGGGCCATATAGGGAAAAGTACAAAAAGAAATTGGAGAAAGAGGCAAAGCCTAGGTGGTGAAGAAGCTCTTTGTCATGGAAGACGGTTGTCATTTTTCCTGAAAGAAATGAAAAGCTATTGAAGATTTTAAAAGGGAGAGCTGTAGGTTAATGAATGCCTTTCAGAAAATCTTCAGAAAGAAACACAACATACTCATGCATTGAATGAATATGTACATGTTCAGTGAATGAATAGGTTGTTTATTGTGATTTATTACTTAATTCATTACGTGACAATTGCATGATCTAGGCAAAAAGTGGAAAATGATTCTGAGAAATGACTATGAATATGGTTTCAGGTTGGTCAAAAGGCTTTAAAAAGAAGCAATGCTTTAGTTATCCTGATAAAAGTATCAGAACCCTACCATACTTTTGAGGCTTCATGGACCTTTAGGATTTTACAATAAGAAAGAGAAGATGGATCTAGTTTGACTAGCAAAATCACAGAATATTTTGTTTATGCCCTGATGTGTGCTACTAAATGGAAACAAGGCTATGGAATCTCCTTCCTGGCTCAAGAACTACCTTTTGACTAAAACATACAACACACACACACACATACACACACACACACGGAAACTTTTCTCTCATTTTGGCATTTTGCTGTCTTATTCCAACTTCCATTCCCCTCCAAGTACTGTAACAAGGGACATCCTAAGTAAAGCAGATGAGAAATTAGCAAGCTATGTGGAAGGAATCAGCTTATGAATGTAACATTCTCCTTTAATTAGAAGTGACTGTTCTCTAAGGTCTCATCTTTTGTAAGCCCTTGGCATCTTATGTATTCCACACTAAAAACTGAAACGTTTCCAAATAGTTCAGACCTTTATTTGACATCTGGACATCTAAAATATCTCATAGTTGTTCACCAATCTCCAAAATCAATAAATCTGATCAATACCAAAATAGCATTAATTTTCTATATCTGCTTGGAAAAAAGTAATACTAAAACACTCTAAGCAAAAGAAGGCATCACTCTGCTCAAGAGAAAATGATAGGGATAATTAAATATTCTAATAGTTGCAAATGTTAGTGAGTAAACAAACAAAAACAGAAAAAAAAACTAAAGTTAAAAAAAGTAGTTTAGGCTACAAACTATGATTTTTACGTGGTTGTTCCCACATTACTCCCTGTAACTAACACTGTTGGTGTTCAAATCAGATTACCTTCTATCTCCTTTTGACTTTTTTAATATGCCCTCTTCTCTTCTGGTGTGCTTTTGCATTTTGTGGCCTACATCTTTGATTTTATTTAGTGTGCTCTACAGAAATTACTAGAACTCTTTGCCTTCATAGTACAGAGCTTGAAGCCAGGGAGTTTATGATCCAGTTAACCAATGACTGAAGGGTATGGAACTTTGACACTATAATTCCATCACCTGAAGTGTAATTTATACCAGAGTCATCCTCCAGGATAAGGAGAAACAACCCTCTGTGGAACTGTGCCTGAACCACAGTCTAACTGGTTTTCTTCCCCTTCCTTTTCCTGCTTCCTGTATTCTCCCTCACTAATTTCTCTTGGAAGCAGTTTCTTAACAAGTGTGGTCAAAAGTTTGGATATTTGAAAGATGGAACTACTGAAACCTTTACATAGGCTAACAGCATGCAAAGCTTTAAAAAGGCAATAGAAAGAAGAGAAAAATACCAAATATAGATGGTGACGTTTATCCTTCACCTATTTAGGAGCACTACATCTAGCGCAAGTTTTGATACACCACCCAAATCTCTCCCTCAGGATTCAGGAACTCATTTTCCCCAATTTCCATAGCTGAGTCACTCTCCATGACTGCTCTGTCCAAGAATAAAGCTCTTCCTTAGGGCAAGTCAGCTTCTAATAATTGGTCGATGTATAGGTACAAAGATCAAAACCCTTGCTTTAATTTGGAATGTCTCTGAAAATCTCAGCCTCAGACTTCCCTGAGAGGTTAACTGAGGTCACTCTTGTAACTTCACCACAGTTTAACTTCTTTCTGCCCAATCTTGCTTTATTCATTCTTTTACAGGAATTTATCCCAAGAGTACTTCACTATAAGTCACCTGCATAACCATGTCCTTTCCAAAAGAGAATAGCCATTCAAGTAGTAGGTCTTAGATTCCTAGTGGATCTTGGTAGAGAAGGGGTGCCTGATTATAAGACAAATAAAGACCATGCAGCTGGAACTTTTCTTTACAATCTGGGTTCTGTTATGTTTACACAAAGTGATAAACTTGTGCCAGCCCAACAAAAATTTATCATAAGGTCGAATGATACATCTGAGATCAGACAAAAACAAAGTCAGAAGGCACAAGTAAGATGCATGAGCAGATGACCCAGAGGCCATGACATTATTTTTCCCGCATTAATTTTCAACTCATGCTTATGGACACATGTCAGGAAGGGGAGTATTCCTAATGGCCAACTGATGGAAGAGAATAAAGGCTGACTTTGTTTACAGAATAGTCAACTCAGATATGGGTACAATAGAATGTTTTCAACACTATAGCACCTGAAAAGCAACAGTGAGGAAAAAACTTCCCAAATGCTATAGCTTTGGAAGATGCACCTGGTCATCCACTTTGTGGGAAAGTGGCATGAAGCAAGACTATACAAAGACTAATGAGCAGTTCCAAATTCCTTGGTTAGTTGGTCAGGGATCTGGAAAAAAAATAATTGGAGAATTGAGAACAAAAAATCCTAGGGAAGAGGCATATAAATAGATCCATTATGCTGAGCACAGAATGTGAAGATCTTATATCATATACTAACAGCCTCTAGAAAGCATCAGTCATTGAAGGTTTCTCAAACAACCAAGTAGACATAATAATGGGCAGTTGATATTAGCCAAATACTTTCCTGATCCACCTCAGTACTGTACAATGGCCCACGGTGGCAGGAATGGGGTGTAGGAATAGATATAACAGCATAAGCTCTCACTCACCAAGGCCTATTTAGTTACTGCTATTACCAAATGACTAAAATTCTCAGCGATACAGACCAAAAATGTCAGCATCCCTTAAGAAGAACAACTAGCCACTTGGTGACAGGTTGATTACATTGAACCAATATATCCTGCAAGGGACAGCAAATCATCTTGTTTGCTTATTCTTCCCACAGTGCCTCAGCCAGCACCACCTTCCCAAGGCTTTCAGTGTTTGATTCATCAGCATAGCATCCTCCATCACCTTTAATTGGGGACAGTGATCTGCTTTAGAGAAAATGAGGTTCAGCAGTGGGCACATAACCATGGGATCCATGAGTCGTTTCATATACCGTACTGCTTAGAAGCTGTCAGCTGATGAAATGAGAAAACAACTTTTGAGTTGCAACCTTGAAGAGAAGACCCTGGGAGGATAGGGAACCATCCCCCAAGATGCAGTGTATGCCCTAAATCAATGACAATTATATGGTGTTTTATGTCTAATAGGTAGAATACATGAGTTCAAGAACCACAGGGTGAAAGTAGAAGTAACCCTCTTATCCTTCATGCCCAGTGAATCCACTTAGAGTATTTGTATTTCTCTCCCCTGCGACTCCAGGCTCTTTCTGTCAAAATGCCTTAGATTCAAGAGTGGGCATGGTTCTACCAAAGGATACAGCAAAAATTCTAATAACAAAGTATGCTATATCTATACAATGGAATATTATTCAGTGATAAAAAGGAAAGAAGTACTAATACGTGCTAAGACATAGATAAACCTTGAAAACATTATGCTAAGGGAAAAAACAGTCACAAAAGATCACATACTGTATGATTCTTTCATAGGAATTTTTCTGAATAGTTTCTCTGATCTTTTCCTGCATGGCATGTATCATAATTATAAACAGATATTCGCTTAACAACTGTGTTACATACTGGACTCTTAGTTCCATGAGGATGGGCATCATATTTGCCTTATTCACTCCAGTAATCTCCAATTTCTTACACAGCACTTAATATATATAGAAAACATGAGCATGTATTGAATAAACTATATTTTTTAAAAACCCTGCACATTGGTATAATAGCTTGTACCTGATAGAAAACTCCTGTCACCTAGTCGTCATTTGTATTTTTACTAAGATAATTTTTTTTTTTAATCTTTAGTTACTTTATTAGGTACTAGCCCAAATATTTCTCAGGGTCCGGTCCTTCAGAGAGTCATCAGTATTTTTGTATTTTTACTAAGATAATTTTTAATTTTTTGACATAATTTTACTAACTTTCAGATTTATAAGTATATCTAGGTACTGGTTATAGGGAAAAATTAAGTTACAGCAATTGTGGCCTAAAACCATAAAGTTTAATTAAAACTGTTTTCATTCAAGTTGAAAATTTTGCACAATCCAGTTTTTAGAGTCCTCAAATCAATGCAATGTGTCAGTGTATTTGGTAGGGTTGTAAATGAAATATTCTGTGAAATGTCTGATAAGAATGTATTGCCAGATTAGAGTGAAGTCTTCAGGGACACAACAAAATTTTCCTATTCTACATAAGGAGAATAAGCATATCTATTCACATGCATTTATATAAATAAATATACACACACATACATGGTACTGTAAACATTGAAAGCTAGCATATTTCATCTAAGGAAACAGCTGTTTCCTAGCACATCTAATGAAAAGAATCTTATGGTGAGATGATAAAAGTGAAAATGACCATTCCATAAGTTCCTTGATCATTTCATTATTTAGTGAATAAAAATCTCAAAGAATGAAGACTAAGCATCTATATTTTTACAGAACTCCCATGTGATCTTGAATCTCAGACAATTTTAGATCTACTTATCTAAAACAAATTGTCCATTGTTATCAACAATGGCTATTTCTTTTAATTAATTTATTCAACAATTATTTATTTTGTACATGCATTGGTCAGTTCAAGTGCAAAAAGTAGCATTTTCCAAGCTCTCTGGGGGTATGAAGCAGGCTGCTTCTGAGAATAGAACCAGAATTTCAAAATATTTAAAGAAAATATGTTAGCCAGAAGGTGAATTTATCAATCATTGAGATAGTAAGTGTATATGAGAGAGGGAATCAAAGAAGTAAACTTTCCCTAGGCCCTCTAAATACTAATGAGGAAAAAGTGCACGTTAGCCAGTAATCTGACTTGTTCAGCACCCATTGTTGGGGTGAACCCATGTCAAATAGATGCAGCAGGCTATCTATCTTGGATGTCTTTAAAGATACCTTCATTTCCTTGATATGTTTACTGTCCAGTCTCTAGATTTGGATTATGATTTGACTCATCATGGAAATCCAATTTTTATAGAAAGGACATGAGATTCTCATGCTGAACTTCAGGTTCTCCTTCATAGGGTGTTAAAATAATCATTGTAAAATCAGAAACTGCCATTGAGAAGGTTTCTTTATTCACTCAGTAATATCGAAAGAGCCTTCTGTAATGTAGGAAATTATAATAGATGACAAGAAAAAATAAGCAAAATGGCCATTGTCCCCACAGTCACTGAGCTTACTCTCTAGTGAGGGACATAGGCAGTTAAGCAAGCCCTTGCAATAAAGTGTCATAAATACTATGACAAGAGAATTCAAGATCTTATGGTGAATGTATATCAGGGACGTGTAATATATTTATATTTTTAAAATGGGATCAGGGAATACTTCTTGGAAGAAATTCCATTAAACTGAGCTGAGACAATAGCTAGACAGATGAAGGGGAAAGAGTATAGGGAGACGCTGAGTAGGGGAACAACACAGGCAAAGACCCTGAGATGAGAAACAGCACAATGTTTTCAAGAAACTAAAAGAAGATCAGTATTTTGAAGCAGAGAGTGCCATGGTGTTAGGGACTTGTGAAAGATAAGTCTAGAGAGGCAAGCGGAAGCCAAATCATGCTGGTCTATGGAAAACTAAGTTAAGGAACCTAGACATTATCCTGGTTAGAGTGTGAAAATATTAAAGGTTTTAAGCAGGAGAGTTATATGATCAAAGTTCAATTTAGAAGTCTCCCTCTGAGAAAATTCTGTCCAAAGAAAGACTCAGGAACACGCTTGAAGGTATGGGGGGGATGGTTCAGGCAGTAATGTGAGTGATGGGGGGGATGGTGCAGGTGGTAATGCCAGCCATGGGGAGCGATGGGGAGCGGCAGATGAAGCTTCCCGCCGCTCACCTCTTGCTGTGCAGCCTGGTTCCTAACAGGCCATGGACCAGTCCCAGTCCACGGCCCGGGGGTTGAGAACCCCTGATTTAGATAAATGATTGCTGCTTACAGAGATTTAAAGAATATTCAAGTGATATAATACTACATAGAGACCTTTAAGTAGAGTAGAACTGTGAACTATTAAAGTTTATTGAATGATTTTCACTGGTAAATGAATAAAAGAAACTTTAATAAGAAAGATCTCACCAAATAACTTTACCCAACACAGGCTCAAAGATTTTCATTTTAAAGTAGACACCGGAACCTCATTCAATCTAGTTCTCTCTCCACCCACATTGTCCTCACGATGACTTTCAAGGATGGGACAGCAATCACTGCTCCAGCCCCTTCTCAACTCTTCCTTCCAAAGGTTTTTTTATCCTCTAAGTATAAGATCCTAGTGAAATCAAAATCAAATTTTCACTGAAGAAAGCTTCAAGCATTTAATCCAAAAAGCAAAGTTTTTGATAGAAAACAAAGAGCTGTCTTTACTGAATATATGATGAAAGGACTGACACACTCCAGTTTCCCCCATACCAGAGCCAAAAATTTTCAGGAGAAAGTTAAAATGTTGTCATGATTGTATTTTAGAAGATAGAATGTTGGCTCACACTAAGTATTCACAGGCAACATAATTCTCCTCTATGAAAAAAAAATTGTACAATCTTATCTAAGAAGGAAAAAAATAGAGAGACTGTGCTGTCACATGTAAAAAATGCTCAGTTTGATTTAAACAACAGAACACCAAATTTTCAAATACTCAGAAACAGGGTAATTTTACTAAGAGAATTTTTGGCATCCAATATATGTGTCATTTTCTTTTTCTCTATCTCTTTTAACTGTAACATGTTTGACCTTGAAGATGTATTTGATCAGAAAACATAATTCCCCTTTGATAAGAATGTCTTTCTGAAATGCACTCCTCTCTGAGCAGGGTAATATGTCCACTTCACAGGGAGCAGCTCCAATTCTGCCTAGTAGAAAAGAAAAAAACTGTGTTTCTATTACTGACCAAGCCTGGGGAAAACTGTGTTTTTTGAAGACAAAGGCAATATCAAGGCAATGAAATTTTCGCAGCCATTATGAGCTTCAAGCTGTGTCTTGTATTCAACTGCTGAAAAGACAATACACTAAAACATTAGAGAGATCTTTTTGGTGACAGCTGCCACGTCACCTATCAGCCATTACAGGAATAACACTGGAGCATTCATTCAGTTTCCTGGATGAAGGTTTAAATCATTAGTTCTGATTTACCCTAAAGAAGGTAAAGTTTTGGCAACATTGCAGAACAACACTGAAAAAAATACATAGAAAAGCTTCTTTGTTTTCCCTAATGAATCAAACCTAAATAGTGATGAGTATTTTTGGTGTTCCAAGTTCTTTCTGTGACACTGCTCATGCCTTTGGACAATGATGGCTTTATTTGGAGAGAGAGATTGCAAGCTGTTAGTATTTGTTTCTGCCTCTGATATGCATGCTAAGGAGACAGTAAGAACTCAGGGAACTTAATATTTTTGAAAAGCAAGAAAGGGGATGAAATTAGTAAGTGGTTCAAGATTGAGCTCTACCACAATTAGAACCTAAAGAATCAACTTTTCAGTCATTAATTATATATTAATATTGTGTTTTACATGTAATTTTTGTAGAGTTAAATACTTTATGCTTTCACTTCATTTTGATTTGTTGTTCATTTAAGGATTACTTTATTCAAATGCTTGATTGGAAATAATAATAGTAGTATATGGAGGCGTTTTAATTGTTAAAAAGAAAATTCGTTCTGTAAATCACTGAGAAGTTTAAACTCTCCTATTAGCCATCTATATCAATAGAGCTCCAGTGCAGCCACTGCTTTTTGAAATATGTTTTAAGAAGTGAAGATTAGAGAGCTTTTCAACAGAGCGCAGGTTTTCTCTCAGAAAGGGCTACAGAGGAAGGACTTACTTATACAGAGAAAAAAATTAAAAAATAAAAGCAATAGTATATGGAAGAGTCCTTTGGAACCAAGCTTGATCTCCACAGCTATGTTTCTACATGCACCCAAAATTAATCTTGGTCACTCAGTGGTTCAACAAATGTTACTTATTCATTTGTTCACTGCTTCAAAAATTCATCCATGTCCTGTACATATTTTCTACATGGACAATCATATCATTCTTTCATATCTTCTTCCCCAATCTGAATACCTATTATTTCCTTTCTTCATCTCATTGCACTGGTTAGGACTTCCAGTACGATGTTGAAAAGGAGCTGTGAAAAAGGACATTCCTGCCTTTTCCTGATCTTAGTGGGAATCCCTTTATATTTTTAATTTATTTTCCAACAATTATTCCTGCTCTGCACTCTTTTTATGGAGAAATGTGAGAAACAATTATTTGACAATAACAAGCTGGCTATGGATTGTGGCAGGTTACAAAGTAGCCACTGTAATACATAAAAAAAGCTTAAAGGGACTTCCCTTGGTGGTCAGGTGGTGAAGACTCCATGCTCCCAATGCAGGGGGCCTGAGTTCAATCCCTGGTCAGGGAACTAGATCTCGTATGCTGAAACTAAACCACATGCCGCAACTAAACTGCACACCACAACTAAGGATCCCTCACATTGCAACTAAAGATCCCACACGCTGCAACTAACACCTGGCACAACCAAATAAATAAATAAAAATTTTTTAATTTAAAAAGAAAGAGAAGAGCTTAAAAAATAAACTGGTAATTGGAAATTTCCATTCTGAATATTTTTAAGAGTATGAAAACATTGCCAGGCAGGACAAAAATTAGTCGCTAAAAATTATTTAGATGGGTTAAAAACTCTCCAAAATTTCAAATCCCTTTTCTTTACTTCAAATTATTTTGAATGATTTGTATTTATGAGTAAATTCATTTAAAATTAAATTCATCATAGAAAATTAAAAAAAATAAGAGAATCCAGGAAAAAGACAAAAAAGTTACCTACTAACCAAAAGACAACTTCTCTGCTATTACCTATTTTATTTTAAGATTTTTCTGTATATATTTGATGCTGATCTTTTTCAAATGCATATTGTTTTATAACCAAAAACTGTATTAAACTAATTCCCTATTATTAAGCACTTAAGTTCTCCAACAATTTTTACTAATTTGGAATATTTATATTGCTTTGAAATTTTGAAATTATGTACAGTGACAAGCAAAAATAACTGATTTGGGAAATGCATTCAGAAAAACAAAATTGCTTAAATCATACAAGCAACTTAAAAACAGCCCCATAATACACCACTGGATATATTACAACACTTGGAAAAGAAAGGTAAGAAGACCATTATTTTTAACCAAATTTTAGTCTCAATAAAGTTATGTTGGTCAACCAACTTGTTTTCACCAACTTATTGACCTTGTCCTTTTGGGCCAAATTACTTGAGGCTTAGTGCATTGAGCATGAACACAAAAACAACCAGATTCACATTTGAAAAAGTTTATAGAGCATTTGGAAAACTGACTAGAGGGTAATAAAATAAATGGGCCTGAAATACAAATATGAATTCTATTATACTTATTAAAGTGCAAATAAAGACCTGAATTACAGTTCTGAGAAGAGATATAAAAAGAAGGTAAAAATCCATGACACATTGGAAACATAAGATTTATAGGATAAGAAAGAAGAAGTAGGAAAAGACAATGTCTGAATTTCTTAAATGGGCAATATGCAAATTTCAGTGCTGTTAACTGTGGAAGTAATTTCAGGGGAAAGATGATGAGTTCAAGTGTGAACACTGAATTTGAATTGTTTATCATATATTCCCAAGAGCACTTTGATAGATGGTTTAATTTATGGATATTAATCCCTGAAAAGAGGTCTGGGCTAGATATACTTATTCTAGAATCAAGAGCACAAGAGAGGGAGATAAACTAATGAGTAGATAAAATGACCCAAGGACAGCATACAGTGTGTAAAAAGAGAAGGAGGAATGAAACCTTAAAGAACAACTCATTTAAAGAGTTCAATATAAAAACTCATAATCTCCAAGTATAAGGGAGAAGAAAAGTTTAATGGTGAGCATATGATAATTCTGTCATATGTAGAGTTGACCCTTGAACAATGCAGGGGTTAGGAGAGTCCATCCTCCATGCAGTTGAAAATCAAATTATAAGTTATGGTTGGCCCTCTGCATCTTCAGTTTATCTGCATCAGTTGATTCAACCAACCGTGGACCGGTACTATAGTATTTACTATTGAAAAAATTCTCTTATAACTGGACCTATGCAGTTCAAACCCATGTTGTTTTAGGCTGAACTGTACAAAGAGCTCAAGTAAGAAAAGTGTTACAAAGGTCTCATGATCCCATGTCTCACGGTGTCCATGGTCTCATGATCCCATGTAAAGAAACTGCTCTTAAAGTAACTTTTCTGGCTGTTCTTTCCCCAGAGAAAAGTGACTTGGAAAAAGAAGCCTGCAGCTATGCCTCACCTTCTATCCCCTGCCATGGCAAAAGTTCTTGCCTCTGTGAGGGAGGTTTACAGCTTGGGATAACGTTTGATTCATGAAGGTGTTAGAAAGCCTATTTGACTGCGCACAGAATCCATGTCCTTCAACTTAGGTACTATAAGTGAAATGCTGACATTTTAATCTCTATTTTCACTGACCCATGTCCTATTTCTCAACAGTTTCAGAACTCAGGCATGAAAGAGAAGCCTGTTATGTACTGACTGGTTCAAACATCAGTAATAAGAATTGAATAGTGTTCATCCATCTAATGTAGGCAGAATAGGTTACAAATAACCATGTAATCATAATTACATCAGTTTTATTGGACTGGTTGTGGGTGAAGTCAGACTGTTATGTGTTGGATAATAAATGTGTTAGAAGTGGTGATGAGAAGGACGGGTTATTTTTCCAAGAGTGTTGGCTTTGAAAGAAAAGAAATAGTGTTCTTGCTAAGGAGGACTTAGAGTTGGGAGAGTTCTGTGACTTGGCTATTGTTATTGCTTTTTAATATGAACAGAGCATGGTATTTTTAAAGATTTAGGGAAGAACCAGAGGAAGGTGCATGAGTGGGAGCATCTTTGTTGGAATGTGTTCCTTGTAGTGGTGAGAGGGCATAAATTTCAGAACACAGACAGGGCATCTAATGACTGAAATGAGAGCAAGGCGGGTAAGGACAGGTTTACATGAGGAAAGCACTAGGAATGCAAAGACAAATAAGACATGAATCTTGTTTCAAGAGGCTCCTTTTGGGGTTTGAGAGAAATAAACTTAATCAAGCTAACCATAATACAAGTTGTAGATTTGACAATTCAACTGTTCTCCAGTAAAGTGACTTTTCTCTAATCTCTGAGTGTTCATTGATTTTCTTTTAGAAAGTAAATAAAACTAGAGAACAAATTTCTGATGCAGTCTCTATATGAAGGTAGTTTAATACTCAAGAAGAGACCTATCATTCAAATAACTGTTTTTAAAATGTATGTCTTTTAAGTCTTCTTAAATATTTTGCCTTAATATTGTGCATAAATACTCAAGAAGGATTCTATTACTGTTAAAGAGTGTGTGTGTTTAGACTTGAGAATTTCTGGATTGGGGGTTTTTAGCATTTTTGTAGGATTTCTGTCCAGGGCATATAAAACAGGAGAAGAAATTTGTTTTGGAAATGTTCTGAATCTAAAGTATCTTCACAAAAACTACTATGTATATAATCAAGACATTTGTCTGCCAAAGCTGGAGTGTTTATTTCAGTTTGCACATGAATGTGCAAAAGGCAGCTATGATAAAGGGAAAGGAATATAACAAAATAAAATAAAACACTAAACTTGAATGTAGGACTGGTTTGAGTCCAGCTTCACATTTCCTAGTGTGATCTCTGATAGGATGCTTAATTTTTTCTCTCAGTTTCTTTACTTGTAAACTGGGGTGGGGAAGGGACAATGGAGAGCGGCTTTTATTCACCACTAACATTGCTTACTATGCTCTGCTGGGAGATTTATTTATTAGAGAGCGGTAAACATAGTGAAGAGTATGGAGTCTGGAGGCAGGCCTCCTAAGTTTGAAATTTGGCTCCAACACTGAACAGCATTGTGATCTGGTTCGTTTCTTAAGTTCTTTATGCCCGTGTTGACTCATCTGTAAAATGTCAATAAAAGCAGAGGTATATGACTCATTTGCAATATGTTGTGATTATTAAATGGAAAAATATATAGAGACACTTAGAACTGTGCCTACAGCATGGTAAGCAGAACATAAATATAAGCTATTTTATAATTCACCCCATATGGTGGTTGCAAAAATCAAATGAGGTAATAGAAAAAAATCACTTCTTATCTCTGACAGCTAATAAACTCATGATAAATGGTACATATAATTATGTCTTCCAATAAAATTTGGTTGACAATCTTGTCATTGGGTGGTATTATTCCTGTTTTCAAGATAAAGAAACTGAAACAATAAAATTCCAAGAAACTTTGAAATATTGAGAAGTAAAATCCAGAATCCAAGCCCTACTCTAAATATTAAAAAAAAACCTATGCTCCTTCCATTATTGATTCACTCTATATAAATCAGTCAAAATTTAATGTCTATTTCACAGAATTATTGTAAAGATTAAGTGCTTTGTAAATGTAGAAACTGGATTAATCTAAAGTGTTATCATATCCCATAAAGAAATCTATAGTCTCATGTTCTACCTACCATAATATTCCAAGAGAAAATACAGTCCAGGTGTTGACCACAATTTATGATATCACAGCATGGAGTGTATCAACATCTCTCTTAATTTGGAAGAGAATTCAGAGAAAGAACAGAATAAGATGACTCCCCTGAATCTACTTTATGGACAGCCTCATAGGCACCAGAATTGATATAGAACATGAATATTATGATTTCTGTGTGAGGCAGACTGATGATTATTGTTTTCTCCCCCAAACCAAAACAGATATGTTCCTTTAAACAAATGATAATGTATTAATGTATGTGAAAAAGAGATTACACACCAAGATGCATAAAGTATCTCAAACGTAAATCCATGAAAATGATACTGTAGGGAAAACTGACACTAAAATTCAGAGCAATACAAATGGAGTAAGTCATATAAAAGAATACATACCTTCATAAATTGAAACTCAACTAATTGTAAATGTTCCTAGTTCATTAGTAAGTTGAAGGGAATTCATTTCAGCTAGTTTATAATGTGAGCCTGGAAAAATCTGTGGATTTTTAATTACAATACACATTCATTTTCTATAAATATTATGATGAACATATCTATAAAATTAACAATAGCCAAGAAAAGCAATGCCTACTAAACATAGTATCAAGAATTATTGAGTATAAATTAACTACATAGAATTCATAAGTGGTGTAATTAGCTTGTAATTAATAATCCACTTGACATTTTAGGGAGTAGATGATACTACTTTATCGCTGAATCACACTAGAGACAAGTAGGAGCTATTCTTCAATATTTGCACCAGGTGACAAATAGCCTGACTGATTAGTAGTCACATTTAGTTTGCTTGAAAAGTAAGTATTATTCCCTACTAGTATTATTATAAGAACTTTAAATTTATCTAAAAAGAATTAATGTTTGATATTTAAAGAATGCTAAACCATTTTTAAAATGATTAAAAGTAATTATTTGAAAAAGAACATCTCAATTGATAATAAAGTTTAGAGTTTATCAATATTTCAGAAAGGAACCTCAAATTTTCCAAAATAATCAGATGTTTAGCATCAAGGTGGAGTTGCTTACAGCTGTGGTTTTCCCTTGAAATACATTGTAAAGCTTGCTCAGACAGCATATTTTGAGTATTTAAAGAATTATCTTTATTATCTATGTCTTGGAATCCATAAGCATTTATAACAGTGTGTCCTCTTGGAAACCACATGGAAGCTGGAAGGAATTATATGTAGTATCATCAGAGAAGCATAAAACCTCAGGCTTAGAAAAAACAAACAAAAGCAGAGATCCCTGATAAAATCTCTCTTTCTTTTTCCCCCAATCCAATGTTTCAAATACAATTTTCTAGCCTGAATTATTTAAAAATACCTAGAATAGTTTTGCAATTCTATCTATCTGTGTGTCTATCTATCACCTATCTATTTACCTATCCTTTCAACTATCTATCTATATTAATTGTAGCATGATTTATTTTTTTCCTGCTTAAATATAAAGGTCTCAATGCCTGAAGCAAGATTTACTTCTAGGTTCTTCCATTAGGTGAGTCAACAATCCTTTCAGATAATAAATATCAATGTGGATAAATATATTTTCTGTGGTTCACAACAAAAAGAATAATAATGTATAAAATTAGACTATATACTCAAGTTTAATGATAGGGCACTACTTTTCTAACAGTGAGGTTTGTGAAAAACATTACACTGTTATGGAAAAACAAATTTATCAGGGGTTTAAAATATGTAATGTGAAAAACCTGATTGATTTTTGGCTTTCTATTATCCGTAAAAATAGTTCTTTCCAGTTTGGCCTTTGCCAATTTTATTTTTCACATGTCTAAAGATCTTCCTCCCACATACCGCCCCTGCCAAAGCCTCCTCCGGCTATGCAGGCCCCAGTGGGCCTGAGCATCACTCCCGCTAGAGCCTCCTCAGGCCACAACAGCCCTGGTGGCCACGCCCTTTGATGCCTCTGTCCCTGCCTGCCTGCGTGGGCACGTGTGCTCCAGGGCAGCCTTGGGAGCAGACAGTGGAGGGAGAAACACATGCACAGGTTGAGCTGAAACCACAGCTGAGCCCCAGGGGCCATGCAACTAAGGAATAAGAGCTGAAATCTCTCCTCACAGCTATGTGAGCTGTGGAGTTACACCTCTGCTGAGGGCTTCCTAAATTCAGTGCCTGCTAAACATCCAAATGGACAAGTGCTCCTGCAGCTGAGATGGGTCTGGCTTTAGCAGCTATGGGCTTTGTGGACAAATACACAGAGGGTTGGGCCAGGCCAGAGTCTGAGCTACATCCATAGCTCCCACAGTGGGTCCAGGTACATGGCTACTGCAGTCCTGAGACCTGACCTCAGTAGATCTGTGTCAGTGGACTGGTGAAAACAACACCTGAGAGTTACCAGGGCCATTTGTTGGCATACCCACAGTTAAGGTGGGACCAAAAGCAGAGCCAACAACATTGTACCCTTGAGCCCACACACCATGAGAAAGGGGAGACAACAGAGCACACTTACAGAGAAACAGACCCAGAGAAGGAATACTCAGAGCCTTCTCTCCCAGTGGAAGTGCTCCAATCCCACCTACCTCACACCTCAGATCAGAAACACAGCAAAGAAACAGATCTTGGGGCCCCTTCTTCAACAACTAGGGAGCACACCACACCCCTGACAGGGCAGTGACAACCACAGAACAAAGGGAAGGCCTCACTCAATATCCACCTCACCCACCAGGGGGCAGACACCAGAAGCAAGAGGAGCTACGATCCTGCAGCCTGTGGAAAGGAGACCACAAACACAATAAGGTAAAATGAGATGACAGAGAAATCTGTTGCAGACAAAGGAGCAAGGTAAAAATCTACAAGACCAAGTAAATGAAGACGAGATAGGCAACTTACCTGAAAAAAAATTCAGACTAATGATAATAAAGATGATCCAAGATCTCAGAAAAGGAATGGAGACAAGGATTGAGAAGATGCAAGAAATGTTTAACAAAGACGTAGAAGAACTAAAGAACAAACAAACAGAGATGAACAATACAATAACTGAAAAGAAAAATATTCTAGAGGGAATCAGTAGCAGAATAACTGAGGCAGAAGAACAGATAAGTGAGCTGGAAGACAAAATGGTGGAAATCACTGCCATGGAACAGAATAAAGAAACAAGAATGAAAAGAAATGAGGACAGTCTCAGAGACTTCTGGGACAACACTGAACACAACAACATTTGAATTATAGGTGTCCCAAAGAAGAGAAAAACAAAGGGCCTGAGAAAATATTTGAAGAGATTATAGTGAAAAACTTCCCTAACATGGGAAAGGAAATAGTCACCCAAGTGCAGGAAGTGCAGAGAGTCCCATACAAGATAAATCAAAGGAGGAACATGCCAAGACACAAAGTAAATACAAAGAAAAAATATTAAAAGCAAAAAGGGAAAAGTAACAAATAACATAAAAAGGAATCCCCATAAAGTTATCAGCTGATTTTTCAGCAGAAACTCTGCAGGCCAGAAGGAAGTAGCATGATATATTTAAAGTAATGAAAGGGAAGAAACTACCACAAAGAATACTCTAACCAGCAAGGCTCTCATTCAGGTTCAATGGAGAAATCAAAAGCTTTACAGACAAGCAAAAGCCAAGAGAATCAGCACCACCAAACCAGCCCTACAACAAAGGCTAAAGGAACTTCTCTAGGCATGGGGGAAAAAAGAGAGACCACAACTAAAATCAAGAAAATCACAAATGGGAAAGCTCACTGGTAAAGGCAAACATGGGGTAAAAGCAGGAAACCAACCACACAAAAATATGATGTCAAAACCAACAAGAGTGAGAAGACTACAAATTCAGGAAATGGGAACTGCATTTGAAACAAAGAGACCAGCAACTTAAAATAACCTTGTATATATATATAGACCGATTTATCAAAACCTCATGGAAAATGAAAACCAAAAAACTCAATAGATACACATATAAAAAAGAAAGAGCAACCCAAACACAACACTAAAGATGGTCATTAGACCAAAAGAGAAGAGAACAAGAGGAAGGGAAGAAAAAAGACCTACAAAAAAAAAAAAAAGAACAATTAAGAAAATGGCAGGAGGAGCAACAAGATGGCAGGAGACTAAGACGTGGAGATCACCTTCCTTCCCACAATTACATCAGAAATACATCTACATGTGGAACAACTCCTACAAAACACCTGCTGAACCTTGGCAGAAGACCTCAGACCTCCCAAAAGGCAAGAAACTCCTCCATGTACCTGGATAGGGTAAAAGAAAAAAGAAAAAACAGACACAAAAGAATAGGGATGGGACCTGCACCAGTGGGAAGGAGCTTTGAAGGAGGAAAGGTTTCCACATACTAGAAGCCCCTTCACCAGCAGAGACTGCAGGGGACGGAGGGGGGAAGCTTCAGAGCCACAGAGGAGAGTGCAGCAATAGGGGTGCAGAGGGCAAAGCGGAGAGAGATTCCCGCACAGAGAATCAGTGCCAACCAGCACTCACAAGCCTGAGAGGCTTGTCTGCTCACCCGCCGGGACGGGTGGGGGCTGGGAGCTGAGGCTCGGGCTTCAGAGGTCAGATCCCAGGGAGAGGACTGGGGTTGGCTGCATGAACACACCCTGAAGGGGCTAGTGCACCACAGCTAGCCAAGAGGGAGTCCGGGAAAAAGTCTGGAGCTGCCGAAGAGGCAAGAGACTTTTTCTTGCCTCTTTGTTTCCTGGTGGGCGAGGAGAGGGGATTGAGAGCGCTGCTTAAAGGAGCTCCAGAGACGGGCACAAGCCACGGCTATCAGCGCAGACCCCAGAGACGGTCGTGAGATGATAAGGCTACTGCTACAGGCACCAAGAAGCCTGTGTGCAAGCACAGGTCACTATCCACACCTCCCCTCCTGGGAGCCTGTGTAGCCTGCCACTGCCAGGGTCCCGTGATCCAGGGACAAGTTCCCCGAGAGAACAGACAGCACGCCTCAGGCTGGTGCAACGTCATGCCTGCCTCTGCCGCTGCAGGCTCACCCCGCACTCGGTACCCCTCCCTCCCCCTGGCCTGAGTGAGCCAGAGCACCCGAATCAGCTGCTCCTTTAACCCCGTCCTGTCTGAGCGAAGAACAGACTCCCTCAGGCGCCCTACATGCAGACGCAGGTCCAAACCAAAAGCTGAACCCCAGGACCTGTGGGAACAAAGAAGAGAAAGGGAAATTTCTCCCAACAGCCTGAGGAGCAGTGGATAAAATCTCCACAATCAACTTGATGTACCCTGCATCTGTGGAATACCTGAACAGACAACGAATCATCCCAAATTGAGGAGGTGGACTTTGGGAGCAATGCGATGTATATTTTTTTCCCTTTTTCTCTTTTTGTGAGTGTGTATGTGTATGCGTCTGTGTGTGATTTTGTCTGTATAGCTTTGCTTTTACCATTGGTCCTAGGGTTCTGTCTGTCCGGGTTATTTTTTTGGTTTTGTTTTATTTTAGTATAATTTCTAGCACTTGTTATCATTGGTGGATTTCTTCCTTTCTTTTTTTATTACTTAAAAATTATTTTTAATAATTATTTTTTATTTTAATAACTTTATTTTATTTTCTTTTATCTTCTTTCTTTCTTTCTTTTGCTTCCTTTTATTTTGAGCTGTGTTGATGACAGGGTCTTGCTGCTCCAGCGAGGCATCAGGGCTGTGCTTCTGAGGTGGGAGAGCCAAAGTTCAGGACACTGGTCCACAAGAGACTTCACAGCTCCACGTAATAACAAACAGCTAAAATCTCCCAGAGATCTCAGACTCAACACCAAGACCCAGCTCCACTCAACGATCAGCAAGCTACAATGCTGGACACTCTATGACAAAAAACTAGCAAGACAGGAACACAACCCCACACATTAGCAGAGAGGCTGCCTAAAATAACAATAAGTTCACAGACACCCCAAAACACACCACCAGACGTGGACCTGCCCATAAGAAAGACAAAATTCAGCTTTATCCACTAGAACTCAGGCACTAGTACCCTCCACCAGGAATCCTACACAACCCACTGAACCAACCTTAGGCACTGCGGACAGACACCAAAAACAATGGGAACTACGAACCGGCACCCTGTGAAAAGGAGGCCCCAAACATAGTAAGTTAAGCAAAATGAGAAGACAGAGAAACACACAGCAGAGGAAGGAGCAAGGCAAAACCCCACCAGACATAACAAATGAAGAGGAAATAGGCAGTCTACCTGAAAAAGAATTCAGAATAATGATCGTAAAGATGATCCAAAATCTTGGCAATAGAATGGAGAAAATACAAGAAACGTTTAACAAGGACCTAGAAGAAATGAAGAGCAATCAAACAGTGATGAACAACACAATAAATGAAATTAAAAATTCTCTAGAAGGGATCAATAGCAGAGTAACTGAGGCAGAAGAAAGGATAAGTGACCTGGAAGATAAAATAGTGGAAATAACTACCACATAGCAGAATAAAGAAAAAAGAATGAAAAGAATTGAGGAGAGTTTCAGAGACGTCTGGGACAACATTAAATGCATGAACATTCAAATTATAGAGGTCCCAGAAGAAGAAGAAAAAAAGAAAAGGACTGAGAAAATATTTGAATAGATTATAGTTGAAAACTTCCCTAATATGGGAAAGGAAATAGTTAATCAAGTCCAGGAAGCACAGGGAGTCCCATACAGGATAAATCCAAGGAGAAATATGCCAATACACATATTAATCAAACTATCAAAACTTAAATACAATAATAAAATGCTAAAAGCAGCAAGGGAAAAACAACAAATAACACACAAGGGACTCCCCATAAGGTTAACAGCTGGTCTTTCAGCAGAAACTCTGCAAGCCAGAAGGGACACGACATACTTAAAGTGATGAAGGGGAAAAATCTACAAACAAGATTACTCTACCAAGCAAGGATCTCACTCAGATTTGAGGGAGAAATTTAAACCTTTACAGACAAGCAAAAGCTAAGACAATTCAGCACCACCAATCCAGCTTTACAACAAATGTTAAAGGAACTTCTCTAGGCAGGAAACACAAGGGAAGGAAAAGACCTACAATAACAAACCCAAAACAATTAAGAAAATGGCAATAGGAACATACATATTGTTAATTACCTTAAATGTAAATGGATTAAATGCTCCCACCAAAAGACATAGACTGGCTGAATGGATACAAAAACAAGACCTGTATATATGCTGTCTACAAGAGACCCACTTCAGACCTAGGGACACATACAGACTGAAAGTGAGGGGATGGAAAAAGATATTCCATGAAAATGGAAATCAAAAGAAAGCTGGAATACCAATTCTCATATCAGACAAAATAGACTTTAAAACAAAGATTATTATAAGAGACAAAGAAGGACACTACATAATAATCAAGGGATCAATCCAAGAAGAAGATATAACAATTGTAAATATTTATGCACCCAATATAGGAGCACCTCAATACATAAGGCAAATACTAACAGCCATAATGGGAAATCGATAGTAACACAATCATAGTAGGGGACTTTAACACCCCACTTTCACCAATGGACAGATCATCCAAAATGAAACTACATAAGGAATCACAAGCTATAAATGATACATTAAACAAGATGGACTTAATTGATATTTATAGGACATTCCATCCAAAAGCGACAGAATACACATTATTCTCAAGTGCTCAAGGAACATTCTCCAGGATAGATCATACCTTGGGTCACAAATGAAGTCTCGGTAAATTTAAGAAAATTGAAATTGTATCAAGTATCTTTTCCGACCACAATGCTATGAGACTAGATATCAATTACAGGAAAAAAAACTAAAAAATACAAAAACATGGAGGATAACAATACGTTCCTAAATATCCAAGATATCACTGAAGAAATCAAAGGGGAAATCAAAAAACACCTAGAAACATATGACAATGAAAACACAATGGCCCAAAACCATGGGATGCAGCAAAAGAAGTTCTCAGAGGGAAGTTTACAGCAATACAATCCTACCTTAAGAAAGAAGAAATATCTCAAACAAACAACCTAAACTTACACCTAAAGCAATTACAGAAAGAAGAAAAAAAAACCCGCAAAGTTAGCAGAAGGAAAGAAATCATAAAGATTGGATAGAAATAAATGAAAAAGAAATGAAGGAAATGATAGCAAAGACCAATAAAACTAAAAGCTGGTTCTTTGAGAAGATCAACAAAATTGATAAACCATTAGCCAGACTCATCAAGAAAAAAAGGGAGAAGACTCAAATCAACAGAATTAGAAATGAAAAAGAAGTAACAATGACTGACAATGCAGAAATACAAAGGATCATGAGAGATTACTGCAAGAAACTATATGCCAATAAAATGGACAAACTGGAAGAAATGGACAAATTCTTAGAAATGCACAACCTTCCGAGACTGAACCAGGAAGAAATAGAAAATATGAACAGACCAATCACAAGCACTGAAATTGAGACTGTGATTAAAAATCTTCCAACAAACAGAAGCGCAGGACCCAAACATCAAACATTTAGAGTAGAGCTAAAACCTATCCTTCTCAAACTCTTCCAAAATATAGCAGAGGGAGGAACACTCCCAAACTCATTCTATGTGGCCACCATCACCCTGATACCAAAAACAGACAAGGAGGTCACAAAGAAAGAAAACTATAGCCCAATATCACTGATGAATATAGATGCAAAAATACTCAACAAAATACTAGCAAACAGAATCCAACAGCACATGAAAAGGATCATACACCATGATCAAGTGGGGTTTATCATGCAAGGGTTCTTCAATATACACAAATCAATCAATATGATACACCATATTAACAAATTGAAGGAGAAAAACCATAGGATCATCTCACTAGATGCAGAGAAAGCTTGCAACAAAATTCAACACCCATTTATGATAAAAACCTCCAGAAAATAGGCATAGAGGGAACTTTCCTCAACATAATAAAGGCCATATATGACAAACCCACAGTCAACATCATCCTCAATGGTGAAAAAGTGAAACCATTTCCATGAAGATCAGGAAGAAGGCAAGGTTGCCCACTCTCACCACTCTTATTCAACATAGTTTTGGAAGTTTTAGCCACAGCAATCAGAGAAGAAAAGGAAATAAAAGGAATCCAAATCAGAAAAGAAGAAGTAAAGCTGTCACTGTTTGCAGATGACATGATACTATACATAGAGAATCCTAAAGATGCTACCAGAGAACTACTAGAGCTAAGCAATGAATTTGGTAAAGTAGCAGGATACAAAATTAATGCACAGAAATCTCCTGCATTCCTATATACTAATGATGAAAAATCTGAAAGTGTAATTAAGAAAACACTCCCATTTAGCATTACAACAAAAAGAATAAAATATCTAGGGATAAACCTACCTAAGGAGATAAAAGACCTGTATGCAGAAAATTATAAGACACTGTTGAAAGAAATTAAAGATGATGCAAATAGATAGAGAGATATACCATATTCTTGGATTGGAAGAATCAACATTATGAAAATGACTATACTACCCAAAGCAATCTACAGATTCAATGCAATCCCTATCAAGCTATCACTGGCATTTTTCACAGAACTAGACAAAAATTTCACAATTTGTATGGAAACTCACAAGACCCCAAATAGCCAAAGCAATCTTGAGAAGGAAAAATGGAGCTGGAGTAATCAGGCTCCCTGACTTCAGACTATACTACAAAGCTACAGTAATCAAGACAGTATGGTACTGGCACAAAAACAGAAATACAGATCAATGGAACAGGATAGAAAGCCCAGAGATAAAGCCACACACATATGGTCACCTTATCTTTGATAAAGGAGGCAAGAATATACAGTGGAGAAAAGACAACTTCTTCAATAAGTGGTGCTGGGAAAACTGGACAGCTACATGTAAAAGAATAAAATTAGAACACTCCCTAACACCATACACAAAAATAAACTGAAAATGGATTAAAGACCTAAATGTAAGAACAGACATTATAAAACTCTTAGAGGAAAACATAGGCAGTACACTCTATGACATAAATCACAGCAAGATCCTTTCTGACCCACATCCTAGCGAAATGGAAATAAAAACAAAAATAAACAAATGGGACCTAATGAAACTTAAAAGCTTTTGCACAACAAAGGAAACCATAAACAAGATGAAAAGGCAACCCTCCGAATGGGAGAAGATATTTGCAAATGAAGCAACTGACAAAGTTGCTTTGTCTGACAAAGGATTAATCTCCAAAATTTACAAGCAGCTCATGCAGCTCAATATCAAAAAAAAAAAAAAAAAACCAATCCAAAAATGGGCAGAAGACCTAAATAGACATTTCTCCAAAGAAGATATACAGATTGCCAACAAACACATGAAAGGATGCTCAACATCATTAATCATTAGAGAAATGCAAATCAAAACTACAATGAGATATCATCTCACACTGGTCAGAATGGCCATCATCAAAAAATCTACAAGCAGGGCTTCCCTGGTAGCGCAGTGGTTGAGAATCTGCCTGCCAATGCAGGGGACACGGGTTTGAGCCCTGGTCTTGCAAGATTCCCCATGCCGCGGAGCAACTAGTCCCATGAGCCACAATTACTGAGCCTGCACGTCTGGAGCCTGTGATCCGCAACGAGAGAGGCCGCGATAGTGAGAGGCCCGTGCACGGCGAAGAAGAGAGGCCCATGCTTGCCACAACTAGAGAAAGCCCTCACACAGAAACAAAGACCCAACACAGCTATAAAGAAATTAATTAATTAATTTTTAAAAATCTACAAGCAATAAATGCTGGAGAGGGTGTGGAGAAAAGGGAACCCTCTTGTACTCTTGGTGGGAAATTAAATTGATACAGCCACTATGGAGAACAGTATGGAGGTTCCTTAAATAACTAAAATTAGAACTACCATACGAACCAGCAATCCCACTACTGGGCATATACCCTGAGAAAACCATAATTCAAAAAGGGTCATGTACCAAAATGTTCATTGCAGCTCTATTTACAATAGCCAGGACATGGAAGCAACCTAAGTGTCCATCAACAGGTGAATGGGTAAAGAAGATGAGGCACATATATACAATGGAATATTACTCAGCCATAAAAAGAAATGAAATTGAGTTATTTGTAGTGAGGTGGATGGACCTAGAGTCTGTCATACAGAGTGAAGTAAGTCAGAAAGAGAAAAACAAATACTGTATGCTAACACATATATATGGAATCTAAAAAAAAAAAAAAATGGTCATGAAGAACCTAGAGGCAAGAAGGGAATAAAGACACAGACCTACTAGAGATTGGAGTTGAGGATACAGGGAGAGGGAAGGGTAAGCTGGGACAAAGTGAGAGAGTAGCATGGACATATATACACTACCAAACCTAAAATAGGTAGCTCGTGGGAAGCAGCCACATAGCACAGGGAGATCAGCTTGGTACTTTGTGACCACCTAGAGGGGTGGGATAGGGAGGGTGGGAGGGAGGGAGATGCAAGAGGGAAGAGATATTGGGACATATGTATATGTATAACTGATTCACTTTTTTATAAAGCAGAAACTAACACACCATTGTAAAGCAATTATACCCCAATAAAGATGTAAAAAAAGAAGAAAACAGCAATAGGAAAATACATATCAATAATTACCTTAAATGTAAATGGATTAAATTCTCCAATGAAAAGACACAGACTTGCTGAATGGATATAAAAACAAGATTCCTATACATGCTGTCTACATGAGACCCACTTCAGACCTAGGAACATATACAGATTGAAAGTGAGGGGATGGAAAAAGATATTCCAAGCAGATGGAAATCAAATGAAAGCTGGAGTAGCAATACTCATATCAGACAAAATAGACTGTAAAATAAAGGCTATTATAAGAGACAGGGAAGGTCACTGCATAATGATCAAAGAATCAAACAAGAAGAAGATATAACATTGTAAATATATATGCACCCAACATAGGAGCACCTCAATAAATAAGGCAAATGCTAACAGCTTTAAAAGGAGAAATTAACAGCAACACAATAATAGTGGGGGACTTTAACAACCCACTTACACCAATGGATAGATTGAAAATTATAGGAAGCACAAGCCAGACAGAAAATTAATAAGGAAGGACAGCCTTAAATGACACATTAGACCAAAAAGACTTAATTGATATTTATAGGGCCTTTCATCTGAAAGCAGCAGAATACACTTTTTCCTCAAGTGCACATGCAACGTTCTCCAGGATAGATCAGATCGTGGGTCAAAAATCAAGCCTCGATAAATTTAAGAAAACTGAAGTCATATCAAGTATCTTTTCTGACCACAATGCTATGAGATTAGAAATCAATTAAAGGAAAAAAAACTGTAAAAAACACAAACACATGGAGGCTAAACAATGTTATTAAACAACCAATGGGTCACTGAAGAAATCAAAAAATACCTAGCCACAAATGACGATGAAAACATATCAATCCATGACCTATGAGACACAGCAAAAGCAGTTCTAAGAGGTAAGTTTACAGCAATACAATCTTAACTCATGAAACAAGAAAAATTGAAAATAAACAACCTAACCTTACACCTAAAGCAACTAGAGAAAGAAGAACAAACAAAACCCAGACTTAGTAGAAGGAAAGAAATCATAAAAATGAGAGCAGAAATAAATGAAATAGAGATGAAGAAAACAGTAGCAAAGAACAATGAAACTAAAAGCTGGTTCTTTGAGAAGATAAAGAAAATTGATAAACCTTTAGCCAGACTAATGCAGAAAAAAAGGGAGAGGACCCAAATCAATAAAATTACAACTGAAAAAGGAGAAGTTACAACAGACACCACAGAAATACAAAGGATCATAAGAGACTACTATAAGCAACTATATGCCAATAAAATGGACAACCTAGAAGAAATGGACAAATTTCTAGAGAGGTACAACTTTCTAAGACTGAACCAGGAGGAAGTAGAAAATATGAATAGAACAATCGCAAGTACTGAAATTGAAAGTGTGATTAAAAAACTCCCAACAAACAAAAGTCCAGGACCAGATGGCTTCACAGGAGAATCCTATCAAACATTTAGAAAAGAGTTAAGACCTACACTTCCGAAATTCTTCCAAAAAAATTGCAGAGGAAGGAACATACCCAAGCTCATTCTACGAGGCCACCATCACCCTGACACCAAAAACCAGACAAAGATATCAAAAACAAAGAAAAAAAAGAAAATTAGAGGCCAATATCACTGATGAACATAGACACAAAAATCCTCAACAAAATATTAGCAAACTGAATCCAACAATGCATTAAAAGGCTCATACACCACGAGCAAGTGGGATTTATCCCAGGGATGTACGGATTCTTCAATATAGGCAAATAAATCAATATGATACACTACATTAACAAATTGAAGAATAAAAAATATATGATCATCTCAATAGATGCAGAAACAGCTTTTGATAAATGTCAACACCCATTTATGTAAAAACTCTCCAGAAAGTGGGCTTAGAGGGAACCTACCTCAACAGAATAAAGGCCATATACAACAAACTTTTAGCTAACATCATACTCAATAGTGAAAAGTTGAAAGCATTTCCTCTCAGATCAAGAACAAGACAAGGATGGCCACTCTCACCACTGTTATTCAACAGAGTTTTAGAAGTTCTAGCCATGGCTATCAGAGAAGAAAAAGAAACAAAAGGAATCCAAACTGGAAAAGAAGAAAAACTGTCACTGTTTGCAGATGACATGATACTATACATAGAGAAACCTAAAGATGCTACTAAAAGACTAATAGAGTGCACCAATGAATTTTGTAAAGTTACAGAATACAAAATTAATACACAGAAATCACTTGCATTCCTATACACTAACAGTGAAAGATCAGAAAGAGAAATTAAGGAAACAATCCCATTTACCATCACAACAACAAAAAAAATAAAATACCTAGGAATAAATCTACCTGAGGAGACAAAAGACCCGTACTCAGAAAACCATAAGATACTGAAGAAAGAAATCAAACATGACATAAACAGATGGAGATATACCATGTTCTTGGATTGGAAGAATTAGTATTGTCAAAATGACTATACTATCCAAAGTAATCTACAGATTCAATGCAATCCCTATAAAATTACTTGTTAATAGCAAGTAATTGTTTGTTATTAGCATTTTTCACAGAATTAGAACAAAATTTTTTACCACTTGTATGGAAACACAAAAGACCCCGAATAGCCAAGCAATCTTGAGAAAGGAAAATGGAGCTGGAGGAATCAGGCTCTCTGACTTCAGACTATACTACAAAGCTACAGTAATCAAGACAGTATGGTAGTGGCACAAAAAAAGAAATACAGATCAATGCAACAGGACAGAAAGCCCAGAGATAAACCCATGCACATATGGTCACCTAATCTATGACAAAGAAGGCAAGAATATACAATGGAGAAAATCTCTTCAATAAGTGGTGCTGGAAAAACTGGACAGCTACATGTAAAAGAATGAAATTAGAACACTCCCTAACACCATACATAAAAATAAACTCAAAATGGATTAAAGACCTAAATGTAAGGCCAAATGCCATAAACTCTTAGAGGAAAACAGTGTTCAAAGGAATACTCTTTGACATAAATCACAGCAAGATCTTTTTTTTATCCAATGACTAGAGTTATGAAAATAAAAACAAAAATAAACAAATGAGACCTAATTAAATTTAAAAGCTTTTGCACTGCAAAGGACACCATAAACAAAACAAAAAGACAACCCTCAGAGTGGGAGAAAATATTTGAAAATGAAGCAACTGACAAGGGATTAACCTCCAAAATATGCAAACAGGTCATGCAGGTCAATATCAAAAAAAACAAACAACCCAATCAAAAAATGGGTGGAAGATCTAAATAGACATTTCTCCAAAGAAGACATACAGATGGCCAAGAAACACATGAAAAAATGCTCAACATCACTAATTACTAGAGAAATGCAAATCAAAACTACAATAAGGTATCACCTCTCACTGGTCAGAATGGCCATCATCAAAAACCTACAAACAATAAATGCCGGAGAGGGTGTAGAGAAAAGGGGATTCTCCTACACTGTTCATGGGGGTGTAAATTGGTACAGCCACTATGGAGAACAGTATGAAGGTTCCTTAAAAAGCTAAAAATAGAGCTACCATATGATCCAGCAGTCTCACTCTTAGGCATATATCCGGAGAAAACCATATATCAAAAGGATGCATACACCCTGATATTCACTGCAGCACTATTTACAATAGCCAGGACATGGAAGCAATCTAAATGTCCCTCAACAGGGGAATGGATAAAGAAGATGTGGTACACATATACAATGAAATATTACTCAGCCATAAAAAGGAGCAAAATAATGCCACTTACAGTGACACGGATGGACCTAGAGACTGTCATACAGAGTGAAATCAGAAAGAGAAAGACAAATCTTGTATAATATCACTTACATGTGGAATCTAGAAAAATGGTACACATGAACTTATTTGCAAAGCAGAAATAGAGTCACAAATGTAGAAAACAAACTTATGGTTACCAAGGGGGGAAGAGAGGGGTGGGATGAATTGGGAGATTGGGATTGATATATATACACTACTATATATAAAATGGATAACTAATGAGAACCTACTGTATAGCACAGGGAACTCAATGCTCTATGGTGACCTAAATGGGAAGAGAATCTAAAAAAGAGTTGATGTATGTATATGTATAACTGATTCACTTTGTTGTACAGAAGAAACTAACACAACATTGTAAAGTAGTGATACTCCATTAAAAATTAATTAAAAAAAATAAAGATCTTCCTGTCTCACTTTGGATGTTTTGTGAAATATTATGCATACTGTGGCCTGAACTAAAATAGCTATGATTTTTAATTATTCTTTGTAGCTAAAGAATTATAGAATGCTGCATATTATTGAAAAGTAAATATAGTTTCTTACATTAAAATGACCAGTCAGAGTAATTAGGAAATATCTTTCATTCCACTATTCCACACAGAATAATAAACTGTAGTGGTAGAAATTGTGCTGAGTTGGCATTTTCATCTAGAAACTCCTACAAAGAAGTAGAAACAAATTGTTTTAGTTTAGTAGTTGGTATAGGAATTCGTCTTAGGAAGGGAGCTATATTAATTTGGAAAACTGATTTAAGCAACCCTTAGGGTAACAATTTAGATCCAAGAAAGGCAAGGGCCTTACAAAGACTTCAGAGAAGAAAGCCAAACTGCTCTAAGGTAAAGAGATTATAGGTCTTTACTATTACACAGAGGGAGGAGCAAATGAAAGATCACAGAAGTGAGAAGAAAATACAAGGTATTTCCATCCAGTGGGGGGGGGGTGGGGGAAGGAATAAGTGCTGCTATTGACTGAATGTTTCTGTCTCCTTTGTTTCATATGCTGAAATCTTATTTGGAGGTGGAGCCCTGGGGAAGTGATTAGGTTATGAGGATGGAGCCCTCATGAATGGGATTAATGCCCTTATAAAATAGATCCAAGGGAGTTCCCTTGCTCTTTCCACCTTGTGAAGAATCAGCAAGAAGATGGCTGTCTATGGACTGGGAAGCAGGTCCTCTCCAGACAGTAAATCTGCTGTCACCTTGATCTTGGACTTCTCAGCTGCCAGAACAATGAAAAATAAATTTCTGCTGTTTATGAGCCACTCTGTCTATGTTATTCTGTTATAGCAACCCAAACCCAAATAACCACTCACAGATGAATGGATAAACAAAACGTGGTATACGCATAAAATGGAATATTATTCCTACTTAAAAATGACCAAGATTCTACACATGCTACAACATTGGAGACATTATGCTAAGTGAAATAATCCAGATACAAAAGGACAAATATTGTACGATTCCACTTATATGAGGTACCTAGAACAGTCAAATTCATTAAGAAAGGAGAATGGTGGTCGCCAGGGGGAATGAAGGGAGAAGGAAATGGGGAGTTAGTGTTTAATGGATATAAAGTTTCAGTTTGGGAAAATGAAAAGGTACTGGAGATGGATGGCTGCAACTGTTGCACAGCATTGTGAATGTACTTAATGCCACTGAATCACAGTTAAAAATGGTTATAATGGTAAATTTTATGTAATGTATATTTTACAACCAAAAAAATTTAAGTCAACAGTGGAGGGGATATGAAAGAGATTTGTTAAAAATAAGGATGACTATAGTTCCATTTGAATTTGCCTGTAATACAAACACTGCTCTTTTCTACCACTGAAGTCTTTAGAAAAATCTCCTATGTTCATGCTGTAAAATCTTAAGAGGCTCATATTAGTCAATATGGTACAGCATACACAGAATCAGAAGCCTAAGAGGCAGACTATAAATGTATAATTCCCCAGGGAACTTGCATCAATCTTAGGGAACATTTTAGACTTTTATAAATCATGGTAGTAAGAGGTAGAAGATAATTTTTATCTCCAAGGAGTAGATGAGGCTGCCAGCTAACATGTACTTTAACTTCCCAAACAGAAGTAAAAGAGAATATTGTGGTCAGACTATAGGAAGATCTAACAGGTATCTAAGAACAAGTTTTCTGCCCAATGGCGAGGTGTTTTAGGGATTATTTCTTACTCTGTCCAAGAGGGAGCATCAAATTAAAACCAAATTAGTAAAAAGACCTATATGCTTCAAAATTACCTTTCACCCTGCCTCCCCAAATAGTCAGAGATACTCCAAAGACATTGTATATTCTGAGTTTTACTTCTCATTTTAACTAAAATAATAATCACAGATGTAGTTGTAATTAAAATAATGCACAAAATATTATTTATTTACTTCTGAGACTTTGAGGTTTTCTTTGGAATACTAGTTTGATTAAAATTAAACATGTGACACAAGGTAGTAATTAATATAGGGTGTGTCGACTGAAAAAAATGCACAACCTAAAATTTGAGAATTATGTTTTTATTCGGTGGACAAAACTGAGGCCTTAAGCCCGGGACTCAGCCTCTAAGATAGTTCTAAGGGATTGCTCCAAAGAGGCAAGGGAGGAACCAGATTTTGCCACAAAGCCAGGCAGTCACAACTTCAGAAGATTACTGTTAATTAAAGAAAACCGGATACCTCAAGTTAAGGAATTTAGTGTTTTTCTATGTATGGGAAGATGCAAGAGTCTGGGCTCACTGAAATCATTCCTTTGATATGCACTTCAGCTATCTGGGGCCAGTATCCTCTGCTTTTCATCTTGAGTCTCCTCAGGGTGCATTGTTAGGGGGTGGCTGCAGTGACTGAGGGCTTGGCAGCTGGCAGCCCATTTGTCTCCATCCTGAGTTCCCTCAGAGCTCACCATCAGGGGTGGCTATAGTGGCTGGATGGCTGCAACATCATTTGTTTACTGATATGGCAGGCAACACTTTTTCACTGACAGGTGTTAGCTTTTCAGTGTCAGCAATTCTGAGAGGCAGCACAGTGGAGGAGTTGAGAGCCCAGGTGTGAATTAAGATAAAACTAGAGTAATACTAGTTGTGTGGTTTGGGGCAAATTATTTAAATCTTTTTGCTTAAAGATTGCTATGAGTATAAATGGGGTTTAAAAATATTGAGTATCACATCTCATTTAGTTTCACAATGAATTGTTGTTATTATTGTTTACAATCTGTTCCATATAATTTTAAAGCATCTTGCACAATTGGATGATCAACAAGTATGTATTAACAATGTAGCGATTGTTAATATGTTCCTATTGCTGCTTTAACAAATTACCACAAACTTAATAGCTTATACCAACACAAACCTACTGTCTTATAGTTCTGTAGGTTAGAACTCCAAGCCAAATCTCACTGAGCTAAAATTATGTTGTTGGCTGAGCTGCATTCCTTGCTGGAGTTTCTAGGGGAGAATCATTTCCTTGCCTCTTCCACCTACTAGGTGCTGCCCACATTTCTTGGATCACGGCTCCTTCTTCCATCTTCAAAGCAAAAAAACAGCAGTGTTGCATCTGTCTGATCCTTGTTCCTTACTCACATCTCCCTCTGACCCTGAACTCAGCTAAGAAAATTCACAAGTTGTGGGGACTGAGGCATGGACATATTAGCGGGGTGGGGGTGGGGGGGCATTATTCTGCCTACTACATTCAGGTTGAAGACATAATGCTGAGATGATTTTTAAACTGTGTATGTTCTTTCCATGAAGATCCCAAAACACTGCATGGGACTTGTAAGCCACAATTCTGTATACTGACTATATCCCATGTGATTCACCTATTTTAGGGAAAATGATGGTAGAACATAGTCAACTGGCCAAGTAGGGAGTCAGTTATTTTAGGTATCTTTACTATGGCTTAATCAGAAAGGCACTGCAATTAGCCAGCTTCCCACTGAGTATAATCCTAGCTGACTCTCAATGCATTTCACACTGATTATAATATCTCTAATGTGTACTTCATCTAATGCTTTTATCCATAAACCTCAATAAACTGTATGAATACAAGAAAAGTCTCATTATCCATAGCCTCCAAAATATTAATTTCATCATGCCAATGCTCACATCAAAAACACTGAACATTCCTAAACTTTCAACAAGAAAGACACAGTTTTAGCCTTAGATGAGCTTCCCATCTGCTAATGGGAATGTGTCCTTGGAAGCTGAAAAGAAGTAATTTATTTCAGAACAACAAAAAGGGATTAAGTTTCTTGGTGTATTAGTTTGATGGGTTTATTAGTTTGTGTAACAAAATATCACAAATTGGGTGGCTTAGAACAAAACAAACTTATTAGCTCATAGTTTTGCAGACTCCAAATCTGATATCAAGGTGTCAACAGGGTTGATTCCTTCTGGGGTCTGTGAGAAAGAATCTGTTCCATGTTTCTCACCTAACTTCTGGTAGTTTTGCTATCTAGTCTTTGGTGTAGAAACATCACCCCAATCTCTTCCTTCATCTTCACACGTCGTTCTCTCTCTATTCATATCTGTCTCCAAATTTCCCCCTTTTATAAGGACAGCAGTCATATTGGATTAGTGTCCACTCTAATGGCCTCATTTTAAGCTGATTACCACCATAAAGATCCTGTTTCTAAAAAAGGTCACTTCCTGAGATATTGGGGATTAGGATTTCAACATGTGAATTTGTAAGGTCACACAATTTCAACTCATAATACTTGGTGTTGGATATTGACTTTTATATATAGATGCCTCCTGGCATTATTAATTTGTCTGGCACAATGTCCGAGATACAGAAGTAAAATTTCACTGTGTGAGTTGAAACTCTCATACAGGGAAATGGGCAGGCAAAACACAATTTAGCAAAAACAATTCTTCAGACCCAGAATTTTATTTTGTGGATGTTATCCATACTCAAGCACTTGAAAATTTCAAAATTCCTGCTATGACCTCTGTGCAGTAGATCACTTTACTTTTTCCATTAGAACAAGTTTACTTGTTCTACTTGCAGTAGATCACTTTACTTTAGTTCCATTTAGAACTGATCAAAAGCTGCTGCCGCCTGCCTGGTACACTGCAAATAAAATCTGAATACATAGTGCAGAGTGCAGCTTAACTCATGACAGCAGTCAGCTCCAAGTAAGTCATATTTTTCATGTCACAGGCAGTAAACAAAACACAAACCAAATAGCAGTGAAACTAGGAAGTACTACCTTTTAAGTTATTGACAGCAAAATTTCTCATCATTTCCCTGCCAAGGCTGAAGAACAAAGCAACTGATATACAAAGAAGTTAGAATATGTCTATGTCTATCCATGAGATGATAGGAATGGCTTTAGGTCAGATTCAAATCTAACACAGTATTTTGTCTCTCCTAAGGATCAGTTCAAAAAAGACCTAGTCATCTGTCATCTACTATATAAACCTCAAAACAGCTTTAAGTATCTTTATATTCAATTCATACCTTAGTCATCCAATTTTTTAGACATTCAGCAAATATTTATTGAGCATCTACCACATACCATGCATTCTTCTAAGTTCCATTAGATGTCTAATAAACAAAATCCCTATTGACAAAAAACTTAGTCCATTTAATTATTTTAAACTGAATTACTTCTTTCCAGTGTCTAGGAATACACTCCCACCAATAGATTGGAATTTCTTTTCTCATTCTTAATCTTTTGGGCAAAATTCTTATATTTTAGACTTTAATTCTTTGTTGTAAATACTTTAAAAAACATTTCTTCTTCATTTGTTGCTTACATTTTAGTTTTTAAATTCAGTATTTTTCTACAGGCTGATTTAAATAGTAATGTATTTATAGAAGGAGTGCATTCTATAGAACAATGCTTCTAAGTATAGTTAATAGACCCCTGCAACAACGTTAGGAAGAAAAGCATAATTTAAAGAACCAATGTTTTCTAAATTACCAATGTATGATAATAAAAAATCTTGCATGGGTAAAAGACTACCCTTAGTGTAAGAAAGACCAATGGATTTAAGTGTAACAGAGTACAAATTAATGATATAGCTTAAGATTACACTTTGTAAAGGGCCTTTAAGAAATTATCACTTGCCAAGTTTTGCGTCCAATTAAATATTGACAAGTATCTGAAAAGGCGACTCCATATTTGTGTGAGGCTAGATTTTCCTCATATACTTCAACCCAAACAAAATATTGTAACAAATTGAATATAAGCAATACAAGAAAATACCTCTGTCTTCTGTTAGCTAAATATGGAAGAGAAATTTGCAAAAATATAAAACAGTGCCTTGGGCTTCCCTGGTGGCGCAGTGGTTGAGGGTCCGCCTGCCGATGCAGGGGACGTGGGTTCATGCCCTGGTCTGGGAGGATCCCACGTGCCGTGGAGCGGCTGGGCCCGTAAGCCATGGCCGCTGAGCCTGCGCGTCCGGAGCCTGTGCTCCGCCACAGGAGAGGCCACAACAGCGAGAGGCCCACGTACCACAAAAAACAAACAAACAAACAAAAAAACCAGTGCCTTTTATGAAATAGCTTTTTTATTAAAAAAAAAGTTACTTGTTAACATTCAGTGGATTTCTTATCATTTATTTTAAATAAATAGATAAATATTTGACACTTCCCCATTTTAATTTCTAATACAGTAAATATTGATAGATACAACCTATATGAAACAAAACCTGTTTGGGGTCCACAATAAGTATAATGAGTCCAAAGACCAAAAAGTTTAAGAACCACTGTACTAATATACATTCATTAGTACAGTGTAATCAACAATGGCAATAAAAAAGTAACAAACATTGCCTGCTGGGGCTCCTTCCTGCCTGGCCCAGTGTGGGGATGATCCCCTCAGAGCAATGGGAACATGTGGCAGATACTGCATTCCTGGAATCCAATGCCATTAAATATTTGAGTCATATACTGTATTTTTGTTTCCATAGTCACCAAGCAAACTTATGATAATATTACTTTCTATGATTTGCTAACTTGTCTGAAGGAATGTATTTTATGGTTCTACAGAGAATTTTATTTACTTAGATGTTATTTTTCTCATTATAAATAAATAAGATGGGATTCTGATTGTAACCAGTGCAGCTATTTTGGCCACTCATAATAAGACTTTGGTCACTTCTGCACAAACACTCGGCTCTTAAGACCCTTCTCATCAATGGAACTTGGTAAGGGTCACTCAGTTTTTGCTTAAACAGACTTCCATAATCTCATGTCATGATATTAGTCTTATCTGCTGCAAAAGGCACTAGGCCACCTTTGCAAATTTTTCCATTCCATCCACAAGACTCTGAATTACAACGATTCTCAGAAAGAGCAGCCAGCCTACAAACCCAAAAGCTTGTTATACCCATCCCCAGAACCAAGAGAGCACTTGCCCTAAGACAATCTATTTCAAGTGAACATTCTATCTCTAACTGTAGAGAACAGAAACTGAATTCTTGGTTTGTGAGAAGAAAAAAAATAAACTCTGTCTCAACCTGTGACAAGTATGTGTTTTTATTTTTTTAATGCGTTGTAGTTTAATGATTTAATTGGAATTGACTGGATTCAGGTATGCTGACTCAACAAGATGAAGAAACCAGAATTTCAGAGCAAAATGGCACCAACTTGTGGCAATCTCTTAATTCACAAAAATAGCACCACCTTTGTAGAGATTTGTGAATTCACCAAGATATACTAGGTTCTTTTATTAGAAACTACTGGCACCTCCCAGTGAAAACACTGGTAATAATCTTCATTAATTTGGCTAAAAGAATTTATATTTCCTGATCTCTTTGGGATTTTTTTTTTAACTTCTGCTCTGTACTTTAATATTCTACTCTGTAATGCCATAATGCTCAACAGTTAGTCTACTTTGGGACTGCAGCTTTCTAGAAAAATTGTAGAAAAGTTTTAGTCTTGTCTATGTACTTGAAAAATGATTTTATTCTATTACAATTTTATCATTCTATTGTTACAACTTTCCATTTCCTCCTATAACCTATAAAAACAGGGGCAGCCCCCTCTGCTTTTAACAAGGAGTGGCAGACTGATACTGCAGTTCTGTCTCTAATCTAAGCGTCTGCCCTCAGCTATATTCTGCTTCTTTGTCACAGTTAGTATTCTGTACTCTTTTGCTATAAAAGGCTTATATTAAATTCCATTGAAAAGAATGAACTACTTCTTAATGGTGTTTTAATTGAAAGTAGATGACCAATTGAATGAAAGTATGGACATCAGGGTAACTCTTCCAATTTTATTTTCTGCTATTACTCAGGTTGCATTCAAAGGGTGTTCCACTTTTAACAATTATATGCTTAATATTTATCTTTATAGAATATTGTATTCATTGTCTCTAACTTCTGGGATTTGATGATTTATTGATTCTCTGCACCATTCACTCTCATTCAGCAACCAATGAATCCAAATGTTGTGATGGATTCTGAGGATGCAAAGATGAATAAGTATTATCCTTATTCACTACAAGTATTAAGTTCTAAAAGAAAAGAGTGACTAACTATAATAAACAAATTAATATTATATAATACAATATAGTTCTCTTATAAAAAGATCTGTGAAGGAATTGAGAAGAAATAATTAATTATGCCTGGAAGGTAATAAGGGAACTCTTCATTGAGAAGAGAATAATTAATCTGTATAATGAAAGAATGACAGGTAGAACTTCACTGAAAAAATGAGGAAAAGACGGTGTGATTGAGGGATACACAAACTCAGCAGTGCAGTATATGTCTACTTGGGAAGTTAAAAGAAATGCAGGCTGCCCACGGAGTTACATGTATCACAGAAATGAGAGGCATGAGGAAGTGAAATTAGGCTGTGACCAACTGTGAATGCCATGCTAAGCAACATGCTTTTTGTCATATAGGCAATATGAGTGCAACACTGAGTTTTGTTTTTGTTTGTTTGTTTGTTTGTTTTTTGGCCACACTGTGTGGCATACAGGATCTTAATTCCCAGACCAGGGATCGAATCCATGTCCCCTGCATTGGAAGCACAGATTCTTAAACACTGGACCACCAGGGAAGTCTTGAGACACTGAGTTTTGTATTTTAGAAATGTGAGACTGACATGAATATGGAGAATGGATTGTAGTGGAGAGAATATGAGGAACATGAGTCATTTTGACAAGGTAATGAACGTTCAATGTTATAGGAGGTAAATTAGAAAAATAGATATTCTAAGTCAAGTTTTATTTTCCAAAGAAAATTGGAAATATTAACCACCGAAGATTGACACAGATAATTCTTTTCTATTTTTTTTAATTTATTTATTTTATTTATTTATTTTTGGCTGTGTTGGGTTTTTGTTGCTGTGCGCGGACTTTAGTTGTGGCAAGTGGGGGGGTACTCTTGGTTGTGGTGCGCAGGCTTCTCATTGCAGTGGCTTCTCTTGTTGCGGAGCATGGGCTCTAGTCACACAGGTTTCAGTAGTTGTGGCTCACAGGCTCTAGAGCACAGGCTCAGTAGTTGCAGAACACGGGCTTAATTGCTCCGTGGCATGTGGGGTCTTCCCAGACCAGGGCTTCAACCTGTGTCCCCTGTATTGGCAGGCAGATTCTTAGCCACTGTGCCACCAGGGAAGCCCATAGTTCTTTTCATGTGATATGTTTTCTATTCTCTTTCTAGCTCTTAGTACATTGACATTGTGCTTAATTGATATCTACATTGATACACTTAAAGAATTTCTCCTTATTGAAGCTTCAAAATCACTTGAAAAGTGTATTCTTTTCTTGTTATGCATTTAATTGTTGTTTTTGCATAAGTTAATGCATTACTGGGTTTCCTCATCTACCCTTTTGGGCAATTTTTAACATTTGAAAGATGCTCTTTCATAAATGATGGCCATCTTTTAATTTTATTGAATCATCATAAATTTTTGTCTTTCTGAAATTTGCTTTTGTGCATATTGTCTTTCCAGTCCATGACAAAAAATATCTTCCAAAGCATTTCATGAGCTGTCTTTAAATAATCTTTAAATTTCCTGTGTGTTATGGGCTTAATTTTTTCTTATAATTTTATCTTAATATCCACATTTTATCTACTTCATACAGCCCAACACATCCCATCCATGATTCCAATTCGATTATGATGATGATGATGGTGATAATAATAATATAATAACAGAGAAAAAGTACTCGGGTATGAAGATTTTTAACCATAAACTTGCCCTCACTTGGCTCAGGGGTTAAACTTTATATTTCAAAAATTCACATATATTAAATTAAATTAAGTTTGTCCTAGCTTCATAGCAACCTTGCATAGCAATAGAACCTTGCAGAAGCAAATGCAAATTTCCCCGTAAAAAGTATCTTTATTTAATCCCTGCCTCTGGAGTCCCACAGATTAAGTGCAGTCATATATAAGTTAATTACCAAGAACTACTTAAATCTGAAAAAACTGAACATAAATTGCAGTCAGCAGAAAGTTTTAAGAATTAGAACCTCCAAGAATTTCATTTATTAGATTTGTCATACGTAGAATAAAAAAAGTCTGTGTTTGAAACCTTAAAGATATGTAAATGCACTTGAAAAAAGTATACAAGGAACACTGATTGGGCAAATTTCAAAATAAACCAAAAAGAATAAGAAATAGGACTACTGAAATAAAAATTCAGTAGATGAAATAAACATATTACACATGTTAGACATATATTTCTGAAGATAAATAGTGATTTGGAAAACATGTATTTAAAAAATAACCTGCAATGCAGCACAGAGAGACAAGAGGGGAATACACAAAAATGCATGTGATTCTAAGAGACCTGAAGATCAAAATAAGAATAGCAGCCATAAGCTTTAATTGGGGTTTCAGTATGAAAGAACAGAGAGAAAAAGGAAAAAGGAAAATCTTTAAAATAATACTGAGAATTCTCCAAAATTGTGAACGACAGAAATCATGGTATTCAAGAACCATATTGTATTCCAAGAAGTATAAAGAAAAACAAATGCATTTAGACCCCTGTAATGAAACATTTTAAAGCAAAGATAAAACCTTGAATGTATAAGAAAGACAGGCCATGAAAGTATGCTTCCCAAGGGTAACTAGGAAAATGATAAATGCTAAAATTTACTGAGTGCTTAAAATATGTAAGCTATTTAAAAAATAATATGGTTTATTTAGTTAAATCTAAGAGACAGGTGTTTTTTTGCAAATGAAGATACTGAATTATGAAAAGTTTACTTAATTTACCCAGAGTTCCCCAGGTACTAGGAAGGGGAGTCCAGATGTGAGCCAACAACATTTGGCTCCAATAGTTAGGCTCTTAATCACTATAATCTCTTCTTCCTTGTGGAAATCCAGGTGACAACTGAGAGAAAATAACTGCCATCCCAATTTAAGTAACTAGCAAAATAGTGTCCCAGGAACAAGGCAAATAAAGATATTTTCATGAGAAAAAAGGAACTGAAGGAATCTGAGTGTCAACAGATAGAAAAGAAAGAGCTAAAAGACTTACTTTAACTTGAATGTGAATCTAGTTAGAAATATGAGATTTAAAAAAGGGGGAACAAAAACATGGCGGTACATTTAAATATTGTTTACATAAAGTAATAGTGAAATAAATATTAATTTTATAGAGTTCAAGAGCAGAACCATAGGTTCATCAATTGTAATAAATGCTCCACTCTAGTGCAGGATATTGATCAAGAGGAGAGGCTATGCATGTGTGGGGGTGGGGAAGGGGTATGTGGGAAAATCTCTGTATCTTCCTTTCAATTTTGCTGTGAACCTAAAACTGCACTAAACAAATAAAGCCTTTTTTTAAAGTCAATCTAAAATACTGGGCAGTGATAGCTTGCAATCCTGAAAGAGAGGGTAAATCATCTGTGGAGGATTATCCATAAATTCTTTCCAGCTTCACCCATCAAGAAACAAAGTTTCTACTTTTTGAATCTGACTGACCTTGTGACTTACAGCTGAAGTGACAAGCAAGGAATAGGAGGTCCTGCCATTTCTAAGCAAGGAGTTGGAGGTCTTGCAACTTGCATTCTCACTCTCTTGCTGCCCTGAGATCTCCCTTTAAAGATGCTCTGGATTCCCAATCTGAGGATGAAAGGTTACATAGACAAAGTGGTGCATTATTAAGGATAAAAGTAGTAATTGAATCATAATTTTTCTTAAAAAAATTCAATTCTCTGAGAAGTTATAACAGTTCTAAATGCATATGCAAGTAATAAAACGGAATATGTTCTTAGAATTCAAAGAATAATTGTAAAATCAACCATAATGGTAAGAGTTTCAAGACACCTGTCTTAAAAATCAGGTAGACAATATATTACTTATTGAGTGTGGCCATCTGCCTATATGTGCCAGTTATTTATAGCTTACACCTATTCTGATTAGATATATATGCCATAATGTTTATAAATGCTTTGATATCACTCCTACTGACAAAGTATTAAATTTTTTGAACAATGCACTAAACAAGTTTTATTGAATGAAGATATGTAGAACTCTATACCCTAAAAGTGACTAATGCTATTCTTCCTCAGCATAAATAGAAGTTTTTAATAAAAATTTCCCATGTACTTGCCATAAAGCAAGTTTTAACAAATTTAAAACAATTAGTGTCATATAGATTATATTTGCTGTCCATGATGAAATTAATTAATTTAGAAATACAAACTAAAAACATAACTAAACAATAAAACAAATATTTGGACTTTAAAAACATACTCAAAAGCAACGTATGAGTCAAAGAATAAATACTAATGAAAATTTAAATATTATTAGATGCAAAAATTCAAAAAAATATTGAAAAAAATTTTACTTAAGTCCAAATAATAATAATGACCATATTGGGTTTTTTAAAAAGTGAAAGGTTATTTTAATATTGAAAAACACTTAATGTAATTTATCACATTATCAGATTAAAGAGGAAACGCATTTTATCATCTCAATATATGAACACCAATATTCAAGTAAAATAAATATAGTGATAAAACTATAAGCAAACCAAGGATACAGATAAAAGAGATTGAGGGAAAATCTGTAACATTGTACTTGATGGTAAAATTCTAAGTATTTCTTTTGAAAAAAGACACCACATATGGTAGTGCAGATTGTCTACCTCACAACGCCAAGGACAGGAGAAAACAAATAAAATAATGGAAGAGTGCCCCCAAAGGGACATATTCATATACAGAAAAATTATCTATGATTTAAAAGGTATTATGCAGATAAATGAGAAAACAGATACTGCTTGCCTAGTCTGTTATAATTTTTAAAACAATTTAAATGGATATACACTTCATACCACATACAAAATGAATCCTAGGTGGAATAAAGTATTATATATGAAAAATATAACTGTAACACATTTAGGTGAAAATATATCTGTAACCTCAGAATGAAGAAGGATTTTTTTAAACAAGACACAAAAAGCACGGAAAAGGCAGAACAATATTTATATTTTCAACTATATTATACTTGAGAAATTATACATCATCAAATAAGAGTGAAGAGTGAGAAAATGTACTTGCAACAACTATAACTGATAGAGTACTGGCATTCAGAATATATAAATGAAACTTAAATTCAGTAAAAAGTGATAAATCCCATATATAAAAATGGACAAAAGCTATGAATGAACATTTTACAGAAAGGAAGAACAAACTAAAAGAAAAAATAGCTCTATTTCTTTGGAAATTAGGATCATGTAAATTAAATCTACAAGGTGATACAATTTCATGCTCACCAGATTAATCAAATTGTTTTTACAATCTGTCAATATCAAGTATATGTGATGTGATAGCACAGTCATACTCTGATATTGTGAATATAAATTAGTACATTTTAGAAATAAATTTAAATTTATCTAGTATATTTGAAGATATACCATAAAACTCAGCAACCCCATTCTTAGGATATTTGAAATATATTTTATCATAGTATTCCTCATATTATGTCTCTCCTACAGAGAGACTTCTATATGGATAGAAGCATTGCCCATGATACAAAATAATGGAAATAATCAGTGTCCATTGATAAGAGAATGAATACAATCATAGAATGAAATACTATACAGCAGTGAAAATGAATTAAGTAGAGCTATGTGTATCAACATAAATTCAAAAACATAGTTTTTAAAAAAACAAGCTTCATAAAAACACAATATTAAAAATGTACATAATTGGAAACATAAAAATCAACAATTTATCTTTTAAGGATAAATATACATGTAATAAAACTATACTATAAAGCAAAAAGAGGTTAAACTCTCCAGGTCACACGAAAGAAATATGCCTTCAGGAAGGGACATGAAAAAAAACATCAACTTATTGACTAGAGTCTTCTCAAGCTAAAAACTGGGTATGGGTTCAAGTTATTATATTTTTCATCTTACTTATGTAATACACATTCTTTCACACAAGTAAAACATTTAATTAAAGTCCCTTTATTGTAAATAAAAAGGACTATAAAATCATAACAACCTAGATAATATCAATAAGTAATCAGTTAAATAAATTAAACATATCCATAAAATGTAACATTGCACAACCATTATGAAAAATTTATGAGAACTCTATTTATTTAGAATTAGCCAGAATACATTTTCTATGGTTACAGAAAAAAATATATAGTATGAACCTGATGGTGTAAGATTATATATCAATATTTTTATGTGTGGAATGCATTTAAATTCTGTAAAGTTGTCCAACAAGATATCAGTATAGTATTTTTGTTTGGGTAGTAAATGTTAGTTTCTTTTTAACACTTCTGTGTATTGTTTGAACTTACAAAAAAAACATACATCATATTTATAGCCAAGAAAAAATTCTCTTTCAATTTGGGAACCATTCTAACATATAGATTCACTTACACACACGCACACAAACAATACACATGCAGACACACACGTACACATCCCCCCTAAGTGTGTAGTTAAATGGGAGGATGAGGCCCCTTAGTCAAAATTTATCTACTTTACTTGCTAAGATGTCACAATTTCAGCTGGACAGAACTGTATATGATTCCATCTCTACCATCTACTAGTTGTAAGACCCTGAACAATACATTAAACTTATTTTCACTTTTACAGTTTGGCCTAATACTTATTATTCTATTTGCATATATGTAAATGAGAATAGTCATTCTTCAACTGTTACCTTGTAGATGGGTAAAAATCAAAACTATGCAGCTTAAACCTAAAATTCATGACATTGTATAACCATAGTCATATCTTGCTTCGTTTTATGTAAAAGAAAATGCAACGTTATAAAATTTTAATGGACCAGAAACTATGGCTACAATAAATTTTGCAGACTGACTCTTGATCTTAATCATAAATATTGTGTATATTGCCAAGATACTCATTTATATATTGAGACACATATAAGACATCTTCATAAAATATATGAAGAGCCTTATATAGGAAAAACATTATTTGCCCATCATCAAAGTTCCTAATAAAATCAAGTGACTCGGTGGAATATCCTACAATGACTATGCCTACATGGAGCATCAAAATAGTTAAGCAAGTTAATGTCCAATCTTCCTGGGTATCTGGCATCATATGAACTAAGTACCTGGCTGATTAAAGACAATTTTGAGTAAATACACTAAACTGGCCAGATGTGTTTTCATAATATATTATAGCCTGATGTATTTCTACATTATTAATTACCTCCCTCCCTCTCAGCTTTCTGGAAAGGAGGGGAAATTGGCCCAGATAACTTTATTCCATAAACGTTAGTGCTAAGTCTCTATAAATGCTAATTTCATGCTACAGATCAATCAGTCAACTAATGGAGAATGGAAAGTGAAATCAAGACACAACAGAGAAAACAGTATTTGGAAGGATAGAAAGAGAGGACGCAGGAAGGGGGAGGGAGGGGAAGGAAAAGGAGAAGAGAGGAGAGGAGAGGAAAGGAGAAGAGGAAGAAATAGAGAAAGGAAAAAAAGGCCCTGGCAGTCAGTTAGATTGGAAAACACATCTTAAGCTGTGAAACTGAACCTTTGTATGTGCTTTCTTTTGATGTAGATTTTAATGATTGCTTTCATACATCAAGGTCTTTTTTTTAGTCTACATTTAGATACTTTTTTTTCAATTCTGTAGAAAAGGATTGCATATGGGTTTAAAAAGAAAATCCATGCTGGACTGGAAACATCAACATTGCAAATGTATGTCAACATGAACAGGTTCCTAATTTTCTAAGCCCAAGATTTTCTCAACTCTAATTGCTTTTGGCATAAAATTCAGAAAGGCAGAAGCACATCTTAGTTTAGCTGTGTACTTGGCATGAACAGTTAACTGTTGATAGCATAGGGACTCTCGGTAGAATTTCAGAGTCAGTTTGCTTAGAAATATGCATATGTCTAAGTTAACACTTTTCCTGATACCAAAAGAGAATATATCTCGCATGTGGGTGTCCCGCTCTTAAAAGACAGAAAGTGCAGAATTTCAGAAGGACTCCAACTCTTCCTACCAAGATCCTATTCACACTGAGTTTTCCTGAGCTTCAAAACTGGTACATTTTTCAGGTTCATTAGGAATGAAAAAGAATTGAATGAAGTAGAGTGATGAATCAATTCTGTAAAGGAGAGATGTGGTCAGTTTTTTTATATAGGCTACTAATTAAATTCTTCTAAATAAGAAATCTCTTTTAGCCTTTCCTCTACTTCTTCCTCTTTTTTTTTCCTTCCTTGTAATTTAGTTTTAAAGTCATAAGGTGGACAGAGGAAAGTAGACATTCAAGCAGATAGGGGTGGGGAGAAGAAGGCACAGTGATCTAGCATTGTGTGTTACAGCTTGAGGGGTATAGCAAGGTTGCCTGGCTCAAGGTGTCAGAGACTGAGCAGAGAGAAGAGGGGGTCCATAGGAGGGGTAGCCCAGCACAGGGTGTGAGAGCCCAAGTGAGTTGAGAAAGACATGAGTGAGAGAATATAATCCATAAGATATTAGAGCCTGAATGGGGCAAAGAGGGCGTCCATGGCAACCTGGCATAGGATGTTGGTGTACAAGTGGAAAGAGAAGACCAATTCCTACAATGGACAGTCTGCTGTATGATGTCAACACCTGAGCAGGGTAGAGAGTGCATCCATGTAAGGGGTAAGGACTGCCTGGTCTCAGGAATCGCAGCCCAAGCAGGATGAGGAAAGTGCCCACAAAGAAGCACCACCTGGCATGGAGTGTCAATGTCTGAGCAAAAGCACATCCACATGCAGGGGTGGGGGTAGGCCAGTCCATTTCAAGGTGTTAGAACCCAAGAAGATGAATGAGGAGGATAGCCCTAAGAAAAGGAGTTATGGTACAGGTTTTCAGAGCCTGAGCATTCTTACAGAGGTACACACACAGCACAGCACAGAGTGTCAGAGCCTGAGCAGGGAAAGGACAGCTTCCATGCAGTGGGTACAAGCCAACATGAGGTTCTGGAGCCCAAGCAGGGTAAGGAGAGTGTCTGCATGGGAGAGGCACAGCATGTAGGGTCAGAGTCCTAGTGAGTGAGAGGGGCATAAATTTGGGAGGCGGTGGTGGTAGAGATGGGAGATTGGTTGCATGCAGAAGGAATAATTAAATTATTAATATTCTAAGTGTAATGGAAACCAGGTTTGTCACTGTTAGAAAAGGAAGTTAGAAGTAAGAAAACTAGAATGAACCCTGAATGTTTGGATTAGAATTGGAGATATCAATGTGAACTCAATACTTTTGATGGATAAATAGAAAAAATAAATACAAATATAAAAGGGTATGTTTCATACCCTTTTAACATACACATATACTATATATACACATATACTATATGTGTATATACATATATATACATATAACATACACACACATGTATGTTATATATAGTATGTTGTGTGTTATAACATATGTTGTGTATGTATACATGTTATATATAACATGCACGTGTATGTTATACGTTATATATAGTATGTTATATATAGTATGTTTAGACATGTTATATATAGTTATATATATGTTATGTATGTTATATATATAGTATATGTATATGTTATATATATATAGTATATGTTATATATGTATAGTATATGTTTAGACATAACATATGTATGTTATATATATATAGTACATGTTATATATATAGTATATGTTTAGACATAAACAGGTAGATAAATATGTATATGCATGCATTTATTCCCTAACTCTGTCCACTGGGAGGATGTGAGGGAAGCAAAGCCTCAGTAACAATGAGCACATCTGGTGCTGAGTGTTGGCTTCTAAACAGGATTCTCCATGAAAAGGAATAAGGGTTCCTTGGAGAAATGCTTGATTCTAGGCTGAGGCACAGAAAATACAATGTGAGCCAGGAATGTCTGCTTACGCCAAAAATCAAGGAAGTGCTCAAAAAAAGATGGGAAGGACATGTTAAAAGGAAACAACAGATCATGGCTCGAAAGAGCTCCTACTGGTTGTATCCGGACAATCTGAACATCAAAATAAATGCTGATAGTAACAGATCAAAACCCACTGAATAAAACAGAAAATGATAAATCCATAGTGATATTATTTAGTTTATTAATTAATTAATTAAATGTTTAATGAATCTATTTACATAGATTCAGAATAATTGCTCACAAAATAAACTTTAATTACAATGGGGGAAACAGTAAGTTTACATTGGAAAAGCCTGACACACACTATCTTAATGCAGTAATTAACCTGAGCATCATATATAATGGTACAAATCAAAATTGTGTTCCACCTTATAGGAGGCAGAGAAGAAGAGCACAGCGTCATTTCTATAATTATTCCAGCTGCGATGCATAACCTGAATCTAAACATAAGAAAATATCAAACCCAAACTAGGGGGCATTCTACAATAACTTTAAAAGTACCAACATAAGGAAAGACAGAAAAATATTTCTATATTGAGACATGAACACTAAATGTAATGTTTGACTTGGAACTGGGTTCCTTTGCTATAAAATGCATTACTGAGACTGTTAGTTTAACCTCTATAAGTCTGATGATCAGGCAGTGAGAATGTGTCATTATCAATACCCTAATTTTGACAGTTATAAAGTTATTATAAAGAAAATGTCCTGTTTTGTAGTAAACTATTTCTGAGGGTGATGGACATCAAGTTAAGGGACAAATCTAAACTTGACATTCATTAGTCTTTCTTTTTCAGACTGACAATTTCTATCCACATTCAGAAGATTTGGAATACATATTCATGTCTGTCTTGCATGATGAGATTCCTTTAAAAGTCCAAAATGGATTTACATTCAATAAGAACTCTGCTTCTTTCTCCTCTAGATCTCCTTGTTGCATCCATTCAAGATAAGTTCACTTAAGTCTCATTGTTCATTTCAAATGGAGCATGTAGATAAAGTCTTACTGGGTGACATGTGCTTGGGTTCTTCTCCATGTTGATTTTGCATTAAAAAATGCGACTCTTCTAAAACCTATTTTTGGAAGAAATCTTGGAGTCTACTCAATAGGAAAAAATAAATATCCCTGATCTTCTCTCACATGACTCTGTCATGAGGTAAAAGTACTGAGAAAAAAAAATGAGGGAAATAGCTGTATTCCCATAATAAGAAACACATGATACAATATTCTAATATTCATGAAATAATAAAGAGTGAAAATCCTATCCACTACATAGAATATTGGTCCACAAGATCCTAAGCATCCAGATATAAAACTGTACATTATAACATAAATTGTTCTTTAATCTAGTTATCTATGGACTTTAGAACAAAATATAACAAAACCTCCGAAGGAGAAATAAAAATGTCAGGAGATCTAGAAACAATATATTAACTCATTCAATATAACACTAAGACAACTTGGAGAACTTAAGAACTTAATTTTGAAAAGATATTATTCACCAGAACACAGCAGCAATCTTCAAATATCTGAAGCAGTCTCATATGGAAGGAGAAAGAATTAGGACTAGTAAATGGAAATTATAGACAGACAGATTTTCACCCAGTTTAAAAGAAAATCAAAAGTCAAAATATTCCAAAATGTGGGAGGCTGCTTAACAAGTGATTAGTTCACTAGAATATTCAGAGCACAGACAATTGCTTGATAAAAGGGGTCAAACAGACTGGATACTGTAAAACTCCTAGAGGAAAACATAGGCAAACATTCTTTGACATAAACTGCAGCAATATTTTTTTGGATCCATCTCCTAAATTAAGGAAATAAAAGCACAAATAAACAAATGGGACCTAATTAAACTCAAAAGCTTTTGCACAGCAAAGGAAACAGTAAACAAAACGTAAGATAGCCTACGGACTAGGAGAAAATACTTTCAAATGAACCAACTGACAAGGGATTAGTCTCCAAAATATACAAACAGCTCGTGCAGCTCAATATCAAAAAAACAAACAACACAATCAAAAAATGGGCAGAAGGGCTTCCCTGGTGGTGCAGTGGTTGAGAGTCTGCCTGCCGATGCAGGGGACGCAGGTTTGTGCCCCGGTCTGGAAGGATCCCACATGCCGTGGAGCGGCTGGGCCGGTGAGCCATGGCCACTGAGCCTGTGTGTCCGGAGCCTGTGCTCTGCAACGGGAGAGGCCACAACAGTGAGAGGCCCATGTTCCGCAAAAAAAAAAAAAAAAAAAAAAAAATGGGCAGAAGATCTAAATAGACATTTCTCCAAAGAAGACATACAGATGGCCAAAAAGCACATTAAAATATGCTCCACATGGCTAATTATTAGAGAAATGAAAACCAAAGCCACAGTGAGGTATCACCTCACACCAGGCAGAATGGCCATCATCAAAAAGTCTACAAATAATAAATGCTGGAGAGGGTGTGGAGAAAAAGGAAACTCTCCTACTCTATTGGTGGGAATGGAAATTGGTAGAGCCACTGTGGAGAACATTATGAAGGTTCCTTAAAAAACTAAAAATAGAGTTACCATATGATCCAGCAATTCCACTCCTGGGCATATATCCAGAAAAGATGAAAACTCTAATTAGAAAAGATACACACACCCCAATGTTCATAGAAGCACTATTTATAATAGCCAAGACATAGAAGCAACATATGTCCATTGACAGATGAATGAATAAAGATGATGTGGTATATATATATACAACGGAATATTACTCAGCCATAAAAAAGAATAAAATAATGCCATTTGCAGCAACATGGATGGACCTAGAGAACATCACACTAAGTGAAGTAAGTCAGACAGAGAAAGACAAATGCCATATGATATCACTTATATGTGGAATCTAAAAAATACTAAAAAAAAAAAATTTTTGTAAAAAAGTTTACAAAAGAGAAATAGACTTACAGACATAGAAAGCAAACTTATGGTTACCAAAGAAGAAGGGGTGGTGGTGGAATAAATTGTAAGTATTGGATTAACATAGACACACTACTATATATAAAATATGTGAAAAACAAGGACCTATGGTATAGTACAGGGAAGTATGTTAAATATCGTGTAATAACCTATAATGGAAAAGAATCTGAAAAAGAATATATATAGAGATATATCTTATTATCTCTATATATAGATATATATATCTGAATCACTTTGTCATACACCTGAAACTAACACAACATTGTAAATGAACTATATACCTCAGTAAAAATAGTTAAACTGCTTGAGAACATTGTAAAGAAAAATGGGGGGTTAAATAGCAGTTGGTCACAAGGAATCTGTAATACATAAATTCACTTCCAATCTTATAATTCTATAGTTTTATATATTCAAAACTATCAGAAATAAGCTAGTAACTCTGAAGTTCATATATCAATGTGAACTTAGAAATCACACATTTGATTGCTAAATGTTATTATACAAACATGGTCATTTTTTTCTAAAAATAATCTCTCTCACAAAAGACAAGCTATGGCCAAACTTCATTTTTCCCCTGAAATAGGTCTGTAAATGATAAACTCAAGAGAAATTATATACTGGAGGGCAGACACTGATTGAAAGGAAATATCTTGGCTTTGATGTATTATGTTCAATAGGGTGGCCACTATTGAGCAATATTTATTGTCCTGCAGCTGGTCGATTTTGTATTGCAGTAACATGGGCAAAACCATTTTTTCAATATTTTTTTATTGTAGAAGAGTGTGTTTGTTTCTTTAATCATGATTTAGAAAGTGACATCCAAGGACAGGCATGTTTGGGAAATCAGAGCATGACAAATTGCATTACATCCTCAAATCAAGCTGTGGAGTTAAAAGAACAGGTAAGCAGGTGTCTTTATGCAACTTGCATTTAAGAGCTAATTTCTTTGGTAAAGCATTATTTAGAATGTGTATAATTTATCATTAGTACACCAAATACTGCCCAAATTGTGTTAAGATAAAAGTCTTATAAAGCAATTATACTCTAATAAAGACGTTAAAAAAAAGTCTATGTACCTATGACAACAAACATACCATCAATAAATAATTTATTCCATTCTATTAACATTTTACTGACATAACACTATCTGTATATGTGGAAACATATGAATGACTAGATGAGTTTCGCTCTTGTCATCTGAATATCTACATAATGGGCTTAACATTTCTTTAGACAAAATTGAAACATCCTCTATCTATCTATCTATCTACCTACCTATCATCTATCTACCGTAAATTCAGCCATAAATAAGGAAAATGCCTTACCCAAGAATGTGTGGCTGGGTTGGAAATACAGTTTATGGATTTAATAATGTGAAATGTATACATATATATATAGTTGAAATTGAAGACTCATAAATCCACAGGTGGTGAAGTTGGAAGAAAAATGACAAAGGAGGTAAATTCAACCTGAATTTAGAATAATAATTTATGATGATGAAAGTTTCATGACAGAGGGTACTCATATAATGGAATCACCACCAAGAAGCTGACTACTCTCCACCACACATAAGCCATATCAGGGACTCTTTGTTTCTGATAAATTGAGAACTCAGCAGTGTTTATAACCAAATGGGAAATGCATGTTAATTTAACAAGGTATTACTTCAAGGCCTCATTGTTCATTAGGCCATTGAGCAAGTACCAGGTTTACAGAAGTAAGAGGATGGATGATCTTCTATAGAATAGATCAACCTGTCCACTTGATTTGAAACTGTTCATAGAGGTGATTTTTTTTTGGTAAATATTCACAAAGGTATGAAAATTTTCAATTATGAGCCTATTCCAAAATGTCTATCCCCATAACACTTTCAAAAATTTCTTCTCAAAATTATTAATTCCAAACCCTCTACTATCTGGCATAAGAGTTTGCATTCTGGTGTACTTCAGAGTTTATGAAATCCTGGTCCCATATATACCACTTAATGTTGAAATTCTGAAAGGAACACTTAAATTTTCCACTGGGTAGATACAACAATTAGTTTATCATGGGCATTTTGCCGTATATGGACACCTCGAGGTGTTCAATCACTTGTTGACTGGCAGTTAGGCATTTGATCTTCACCAGAATCTAGCAGAAGGATAGTTTTCTCAAAATGAATCTATTGAAGATGGCACAGTCTTTCCTGAAATCACATAGGACTCCTCAGAAAATCTCTTATTTACCACAGGTTCCAAGCAGCATTTCAATCGCCTGATAATTCTAATATCTAGCCAGTCACTGGATTCAAGTGAACAAACAGTAATATTAAATTCTAAACCATCTGGAAGGGTCTATTTTGCTCTGGGATCAAAGCAAACCTTGAAGTTTGCTGATTAAATTAATCTGAGAAAAACAACTAAAATGGAAATACTCTGACCCCAGCAGATGTCTCTTTCTTAGTGGTAGGTTAGCAAAAGATCTTTTATCCTGAAGAGGTTAACAAGGGTGTCCTAGAATACTGAAAATTTGTTTATATCACAGGTATCTTATGCTAGTCCTACCTTATTTGTGTCTCAACTACTGTTAGGCTTGTCTAATTAACACATAATGGTTAAAGTTAACATTTATTCTCTCTTGCTATGTGTCAGTTACTCTTTTAAATATCTAAGTACTTTAAATATATTAACTCACTGGATCTCCAAAATAACTCTATGTGATAGTCACTATTATTAACCACATATTATAGATAAGAGACATGAAATACAAAAACCCGTCCCAAGTCATATAACTAGTAAGTAGTAGAGCTCAGTTTAGACTATAAATTCATCCTTACTACTTTTTCTTTTAAAACTTTCTTCCCTTTTACTTTTCTTTCTCTTTTCTTCCCTCTATTTAGCCCACTACATGGGACTTATAAACATATTTCTTTGGAAACATGATAATTTAATTTTATCTTAGCACATACTTCATGGCACCCCATTTAACCTTTCTTATCATTACTTACAAAAGGCAAATGACTGTAAGAGTGTAGTTTGTAGCCTGAGTTATTATCCTTTAATCTCTATTTGCTTCATTTTGGCTTAAATATCATAGATTCACCATGAAAAGTAAGCAAATTAATAGCAAGGATATTGTCAATATAATAAAAACACATCAATGAATTTTTTTTTTGCCCAGTAAAATAAAATGATGTATTTACTTTCTTAATGCATTGGGAAGATTGTAATATAACCACCAATATCACTGGGAAAGCTTTTTTCCCTGAAAACTCCTAGCATGTAACCTCAAGGCACATCTTGGTTATGGATGCTTATTTATACCAAACAGGTTCTTGAATTTCTCTTACTCCCTTGCTCCCATCATTAGGTATCCCAAGCTCTATTTTCTGTATCACAAGATGCAAGAACAAGGTCATTCTTTTCAGTGAACAGCATGAACTACTCCCCATTTCTTCATCTTTCCCTGAATTAAACTGTTGACCTCCTAAATAGAGTGATTTTTTTTTTTTTACAAGTGTTGTCAAGAAAACTCCTGTGATGGATCAGAGATTAGTGCTAGTGACAAGTTGACGATAACATAGTCCTTGTCCAAGAATTCATGTTTAGTGCCTGAGTGAGTCATAATAAATTGAAAATCTCTTTCTGCCCTTCCCTCATCATCTGCCAAATGTTCCTGTAGGTATAATCACTCACTCACCCATTGCTTAGGCAGTGACATGTAATTAAAATGGTATCATACAAATAGGATGAGAAAGTGTGAATTCCCATCAGAGAACAGCAACTTGCAAAATATTGCAGAGTGCATCTTGTTTTGTTTGTTTTAAGTTTCAATCAAGCTTGATAAAGCAAATGTTTGCAAAAGAACTAAGTTATCCACGTTAAAAGGTTAATATGAGCAGACATTAATAAGTGAATATATAACTTATTTATATTCATTCAGCATTCAAACACAGAAAATGTATATTGAACATTTACTGAGCACTAAGTACTGTACACATCCTCTGGCCCTAAAAAAATGTCAATAATAATTGACTTTGGATTGGTGAGGTTTCAGGTGATTTGTTAAATATATATTTCCAAGTTTTTAAAATGATTGTTTTTACAAATATTGAAAATCACTGAATTTTAAAACTATACGCTTTGAAATATATAAATGCATATGGAGTCTTTTATTTCACATAGTTTATGATCTGCTAAAGACTTCAAAGGGAGCAAAAATGGGTTAATAATTATTAGCTAGTTTGTATATTAATGTCTCCCAAAAAATAAGGACACTATTGTGCACCTCCCTAAATAACAATGTTGCAAGAATAGGTTTCTCACTGGAATTCTAGTCAGTTTCAGCTGAGTGAAAATTGACCTTTGGTTCACCCATCTCCTGTAAACACTCAGGAATATCCTACCTGTTGAGCAAGTAGGTAGAGAGTCAATTTCCTGATTACCTGAAAAGGGTCAATAGGGCATATAAACCCTGTGAGGATGGCAAAGGGAAATTCTTGAAGAATCTGATGGTGTCTTCATCACTGTCAGGTGGTATCACTGGCAGAAGTAGCATCTTGCTGGGACCTAAAGGCAAAGGAATCTTTCCAAACTGCAAGAAGTGTCACTGTGTTTTTGGCTCTGTGCAGCTATCTCAGTGAGGCATTTTTTATTCTTACTGAGTTTAAGTGAACATATATCTTTTGACTGTGAATGTTAGTATCTTTCCATCAATTACATCACTATTCCACTGGGACAACAGTCCACATGAAATGGAATTTATATTTATATTTTCTTTACATTAGCCATTTTATTTTATTTTTAAAATATGTATACTCTTTTTTTTTCATTTTTATTTATTTATTTTTGGCTGTGTTGGGTCTTTATTGCTGCATGCCGGCTTTTCTCTAGTTGCAGGGAGCTGGGGCTACCATGCTGCGGTGCGGTGGCTCCTCTTGTTGCAGAGCACAGGCTCTAGGCGCGCGGGCTTCAGTAGTTGTAGCACGTGGGCTCAGTAGTTGTGGCACATGGGCTCTAGAGCACAGGCTCAGTAATTGTGGCATATGGGCTTAGTTGCTCCGCAGCATGTTGTATGTTCCCGGACCAGGGCTTGAACCCATGTCCCCTGCATTGGCAGGCGGATTCTTAACCACTGCGCCACCAGGGAAGCCCACATTAGCCATTTTAGAATCAAGAATTAAAATAAAAAACAAAACTCAAGGCTTGTGAAAGATCTATCCTTATATTTTTCTGTGTAGTGGGTGATTTTTGATTGCCTCCTCAGAAGCTTCCCTACATTCTCCTTTTAACAACCTTGATTTCCATTTCTGCAAGTTAAATTTATGCCAAATCCTGCAGTGACATGTGTAATTCAGGCTAAACCAATTGGACATTTCATTCCTCTGCCATCATGATTGGTTCAATAGTAAGTATGAGAACTGATCCAGTCCACTCAAAGTGAAATTCACGATGTTATTTGAGAATGCTGGGAAAAAAGACTCCCTCTCATTTCTAAAAATAAATAATGAGGAGTCAAGTAGACCAGGAACTTCTGGAAGCCCTTTAGGACCACAAAGAGAGTCCACCTAGGTATAAAGCAGAGTAATTGAAAATTGAAAAAAGAAAAGAACAAGAAAGAAACTGAGTTCCATGTTAAATAATTAAATAGTTGAATTTTCTTATCTTTGGAAACAAATCAGCTATACTTTACATAAATTAATAATCTGATATACAACTCTTTGGGAAACTTAAAATATCCAATTACTTTCATATGAAAATGAAAATTTAAATCTAAATCAGTACTAGGTGGGGATTCTCAAATCAAAGCTAAGTATTATTTATTTAGTATGCTTACCAAGTGCACACATAGACTACCTTGTTCACACTTAACTCGATTACTTGTTTAACTTGAATTTTTATTTCTTTTGGTATATGGAAAGACATTGGAGCTATCAGGATGCCCTTTTTAAACCACACCTCCTGGTATTCAGACCTTCTCACATAGATTATGAGCTGTCCCTGTGAATGAAGGTAAAAGTGATATAGTGTGACTTGCAAGGTCACAAGAACCCTTGAGTATTCTGCTTTGGTCTCTTTGAATACTTCCTCAGGGAAAAGCCAGGCACCTGTGAGAAGTCCTACTTCCCTGCCCCAAGCTGGCCATGTGGAGAGACTGCATGGAGAGAGAGATGCCTTGTTAGCCCTAGCCGTTAGAGTCTTCTCAGCTCAGGCACCAGACATAGGAGTAAGAAAGCCATTTGGGATATCCCAGCCCCAGTAGACTGATGTGTAGAAGAATCAAGGGAACCATTTGACAGCCAGAACCAAAAGATCTCCATCTGTCTTCAGCAACTTAAACCACAACACTTCATCTCCCAATCATTATGGATCAGAGACATGCTGCTCTAGCTGGGCTCTGCTCAATTTTCTGACTCCCAGAATTTTGAATATAATAAAGTTGTTGCTTTATGCCACTATGTTTTGGAGTGGTTTGTTAGGTAAAAATAGGAAACTAGAATAACCAATGAAAGAAAAGAAGAAACAAGCATGAATAATAATTTGGATCATGATATTATTTTAGTGCCAATGATTATTCTCCAACATAGTATTCACCAATATCTCCTTCTAGTCACCTGGAAAGGAAGGCAACTTCACAAAGGAATGACATATATGTTGGATCTATGGACCCATCTAAACAGGAATTAAGGCTTCTAGGACATCTGAAATATAACAGATGACCTGCCAGATGTAATCAGGGCTTGTCCTTGCTTACACAGCAGGACTAGTGATCCCTTTTTGCAAAAGGATTCAGTTATATGTGTTCAACAGTGCCTAAAGGATTTCTATATCCCTTTACTCTGGAAGACAAAGCAATTAAGAGAAGAAACAAAGAAAATTTGGTAAACCACATAGAGTATAAATTAATATGCATATAAACATCCCAAACATCTGGGTGTTTCTAAATCCTTCACTTTTTAATAGAGTGGTAATAGTTAATTCACATCACCTATACCATGGAAAATACAGCACCCCATACTTTTCTAGCAAAAAAAAAAAAACCCTCAAATAGGCCTTTTATTGACCTCATTTTCTCTGTAACAAATTATGTTGGAATTATTCAAAATGTCAGAGTAATCCCTATATTTGTAAATAGCCCCTTCCCTATGCATGTGTTCAGTGAATATGTCAGTAAATTATGTCATGATGATACCTGATTAAAATAAACATTTCAAAAAGAATGAATATATGTACATGTATAACTGAGTCACTTTGCTGTACACCTGAACCTAACACAACACTGTAAATCAACTATACTGCAATAAAATAAAAATTAAAAAATTTAAAAAATAAATAAAAGAAAAATTTAAAAAATAAAGATAAACATTTCATAGATCTTCTAAGTTTTCCAACATCTGGTAGTATATAAAGAAAATTTTCCATGATTCCAAGATATTTCAAACACTGTCTATATTTAAGTGTTCCTGCAACAAATATTAAGTACCTATTATTTACCAAGCACTGTTCCAGGAACTGAGGATACAAGGCAAAACAATAGCCTTGTCCTAATGTAGTTTAGAGCACAGTTTAGGATTCAGATGTTACTCATAATCCATAAAAAATGTTGCAAAGGAATAACAAAGAAGGAGCTTAGCAATAGGGGGTTCCAGGAAGGCTTCCTATAGAAGTGACCTTTCATCTGAGGTCTGATGGATGAGTAAGCATGCCCTAAACTGAGTAGGGGGGGCATTGACTAGTGTTCTAGGTTAGAAAAGAGTATGTGAAAGCCCAAAATGTGGGAGAGAACACAGAACAGTCAAGGAACTAAAGGAGACAGGCTGACATATAGAAGACTGAGTCGTTTAAGACAGGCATATAGAAATACGGGCCAGGTCTCACATGGCTGGTATAATCAGCAAGGATTTAATTTTTGTTCTATAAGAAGTGTGAAGCTATGGTTAGGATGACGGCCCTTAGGAGGAGAATACAGAATGAGAAGAGAGGGGGACCTTGACTACCCTGACATTCAGAGGCTAGATAAAAGAGCATGAGCCAGCAAAGAAACTGGCTTAGTGTGGCTGTGGAGTTTGGAGCAAGCCCAGAACAATGACATAAAATTAAAAAGAAGACAGAATTTCAAGAAAAAGAGTACGCCCAGCCCTGTCAAATGCTGCTGAGAGATCAAATAAATGCTGCTGAGAGATCAAATAAATACACATTGGCTGTAGCTACATCGAAGTCACATGTTAACCTCAGTGAGAGGCCTGTTAGGGAGGTTGGGAAGTGGTGATGTGAAATCCAGATTAGAGTGAGTTGAAGAATACATCTGTGATTAAGAACTGAAGACAGAATACACAGACAACCCTTGGGAAATTTATATGTTGAAAGGAGACAATGAATAAAGAAATGGTGAAGGGAAATAGGGGAATTAGGAGGTGGGTATGTCTGTGTGTTTATAGAATGTGTGTGTTTTAAGATGAGAAAAACTAGAGCATGCTTGAATACTGGATGGCAAGGACTCAGTAGGGAGAAATACGCAGATGACTGAAAAATGAGATGAGTAATTCCAGAGTAAGGATCCAGAAAAAGCAAACAGGAGCCAAAAACAGTGTGTAGGCAAATGTTTGGCATACTTACATAGACCAGTTTATATTTTCAGACAATGTATATTTCCATTCTTCTGCCCCTTTCTATCTTCCAAACTCCTTAGAATCAAATCAGAAAACTAATGTATTTAAATTACTATGAGAAAATTCATATCACCATTGTTACAGGTGATAGGACTAACAGATGTAGTCCATGAATAATACAAATAAACATATTCAATTATGAATATGGCTTTCATTAAACAATGAAACAATGTAATGATTCAATATATTTAATAAAGACATTGAATTGTAGTTCTAATGAAAGTGAAATTTTTGGAAAATTCTTAGAGCTTTCTACAGGCTTGTATTGCTGATTTAATCATAGCCTGATTAACAATTTTTTTATTAAAAATGTTTTAATCATAAATGTTTAAATCCAAGTTACCGTATATTCATAGGAAAAAAATGCCAATTTCCTTATTACTTAAACTAAATAAGAATACCAAATTGAGTTTTTTTCCCTTTATTTCATAGTTGTACAAAGAAGACAGACTAAAATTGCTTCTGATCCAGCAACAAAAAGAAAGGAATATACCTACATGTAGCATCATAGATGAATTTTAAAAACTGTATGTGTGCAAAAAAAAAAAAGCCAGATGCAAAAGAGCTCTATACGTTAATGTGAGTGTTGGTTATAGAGCATATATGATTTTTAATCAAGCTATAAACATAAAAATCATTACATTTTATTGTATGTAAATTATACCTCAATAAAATTGCATTTGAGTTATTTCCATTAAAATTCAATAACAAAGGGAATTTTCTAATTTTAATCAGTACTTTCTATTTGTACTCATTATTTTCCCAAAAAGACCAAAACCCTTCAGAATTGGGCTTATTTTCTCTGGCGTCCACTCTTCACCAGCCTGTATTATCTGAGGTCACATTTTTATTGTGGGCATCAAGCCACTTCAAAGAGTTCCCAAGTATATCAGAGAATCCAGCAAGGGACACTGTTCTATTACCTGCAAACAAATATGCCAGTTTTGTTTCCTCTCCCTCAATCTCCAACCACCATTCCTGACCAACCTGGTAGCTTTGGAACCACTGCCTCTCCTCAAGAAGAGTCTGATTCTACATTGAGCTGGCTTATTTGTAAGAGAGTAAAAGAGCACTGCCCTCACCTTTGCCATACTTTCCCAGTCATGGTGCAGGCTCAACCTTTCAGTTCCATGTCATGGCTGAGATTACTTCACTCTGCACCTCTGTTCTCAGAGCCAATTAACCTCCTGATCAGCCTTTCCTTGACAGATCTAGTCATCATGAACACAGGGAACACTCTGAGTATCCTAACACTACTAGTGCATCTTTTTAGCCATTTCTTCCTATTCAAAGATAACCTCATCCCAATTTGACTTTCTGTGGGAATATTTGTTGCCTTTGAGAAATACTATAATTTCCTAAAAGCGGAACTGTGTACTCACTCATAGATCCAAGTAGAACAATTACATCAGAACTGAATAGTCCAACTGCAGTACAATTTCTGTTGTCCAGACATAAGTATCTATATACTAACTGATGTTGAGCTGTATCTAGAATAGCAATTCTTTTTAAGCTACTTCTTCAGTAAGAGGTGATGATTCAACCTAAGCATCTTCCTACTTTCCCAACTGTCTCATCTCAAACACATACACCACAACACCAGAATGAGCAGAGTTTATAAGAATAGTGCATCCACACAAAGGAGAAAGAACAAACTCCTCCATTCCAAATAAAGTCTCTGACACATAGCTGTGGCTCAACCATTAACAATATTCCACATTACTGGATGATTGGATTTAGACTTGTAAATCTAAAACACAAGTTCCTATACTTTCACTATTTCTTCAATAATCATGGGTGGTATTATTTGCTTTATGAGTATTAGTAGGGCTCCCTATAACACACTTTCCCCTGCATATCCCCTCAAAAGATAACTTTTTTCCAAATGTAAAAGTCAAAGTTATATTTCTGGGAGAGACAAAGCTTCTTTAAATCTTTAAATCATACTTTTTACCAGTTTCTGGCCCTAATTTTTTTTTTTTTAATTCGTAGGGAAGAACTTTAGATAGATCATTCTGTTGTAAAAACAAAAACCCATGTTGGTATGGCTTTCATAACCAGTTCAAACCTTATATGAACTAATGTATTAGTGAGTATATCTAGGCCAATCCCTACCCTCCAAAATGATGCCAGTAGATGATTTATTTAGTAACTGAATACCATAATCATGAGATTTTGAAGAGGAAAAAAGGAAGACAAACAGAAACCTTAAACTGCAAAGGAGAATGAATAAAAGAAAGAAAATGGCCAAAAAAAGAAATTTGTGAAGGAAAAGGAGGAAGAATAAGGGGAGACAGAACAAAAAGGGGAAAAGAGGGGGAAGATGATCATGACTGAAATATATTTAAATTTGTATTACAGTTTCCTATATACTTCATACAGCATATTTACACCCTTGTGATTTTCAGTAAAAGGTTCTAAACCAATCTTGTGACTTTGCTTTCCTCAATTTTCATCAATAAACTAAACAACAAAACATGTATTTAAAAAACTAATGTACTTTTCTCAGATTTAGCCTTGACAAACTGGTTACATGCTCCCTAATGTTTTCACAACGTCTAGGACAAGGACAATATGTCCACAGCTACAATTTGTTCTTCACAGCCCTGATTTCATCAATGTTGCTATCTGCAGCAATGAAAAGATATATAGCTTGGTTCCTGAAAAAAATGAAAGAAGCTGAGAATAATAGTAGGGATATTAATAATAACATAATAATTAACACACATGCATCAGATACCAAGTCAAGCACTTTATATACCTTATCTTTAATGATCTTATCAACAGTACTGTCAGGTTGATACTGACAGTTGAGAAAATTGAGGCTCACAGAGGTTTAAGCAACATGACCAAAATTCTACACCAGACATCAGAATCTAGTCTGTTTGATGTCTAGTCAGCACATTCCCACTACACCATTTGAGATTTTCAGAAGATTCTCAACCATCCATTTCCTGTCCCATCAGGGCATACATACAGTGTTCCTGATGTTCTCCTTAATTTTCACTCTCCCTGTCCTACAAATTCTTCTTATCACTCATCCTGGAAATCTAAAAAGTCCTTGAGTTTGCTGATTATCAGTTCCTATGTAAAGTTACGGTGATTTTGGAAGCAGTCACAAGCATGGTTATGACTCATTTTGTGCAAAATAACCCTACAATGCACTGCAAGTGGCCATGTTTGGATGCTTTCCCTCCACTTATTGCAGATCACAATGTCCCATCTAAATTCCTAGTGACGTTATTGATAAGACTCTACTTGTTGCAAACATTCCCCCAATACTTTCCTACTGGACTACATTCTGCCTGAACACATGGTCTCTTTAAGATTCTCGGCAGGATCTCAAAGATAGCATCAGACAGTCTTCGTTGGGACAGAAAACTGTGGCCTTATGAAGCCAGTTTCTACAGGGTTACACGGACAAACACACACAGAAATAGATGGCAGGACTGGAGATGTCAAGGGTCATTTATGAGGGGGAAAAAAGTCCTCTCTGAATTATACACCTGCTTGGCCAGACAAATTTCTATTCAAAACTCAAAGAAATGAATTTGAAGCTCTTGGAAGAAAAGCCTTTGAATGCTGTTCAGCTAATTTCCCAAGATAATAGCAGGCACTGTATCATGTTTGTTTGGTCCTTAACACACAAAGCCGCAAAACTTGTTTTATTTTTATTTACAGAAAAGATGGTTAAATGAAAAGTTACTGCTTTATTTTGCTGAAAGGAAAAAAAGGATACAGCTTTTTAATTTTCTTTCACTAACTGAAAGCTATTTCAAAATATGAACTACTCCAAGTATAATAGGAAGGAAATTAATGGAGGCCTTAAGCTGCTCTCTCTTTTTGTTTTGACACAATCACAATTGAACATGGCATTCAGTATATCTTACAATGGTGAAACAGGAGAATACAGTAGTAATGAACGGTGCTTAACACAGTCTGTCTCATTTTTCAAGACAGAAATGTCCTGTAGCATGAGTTTAAATAAATGAAATTTTGTAAAAAGGAGATGGAAGGGAAAAATTGGGCATAAACTGTGACCCTTCTAAATTCCTGAAGCTGTAAAGCAGACAAAAGAAAAAGAAAAGAAAAAAATAAATCTATAGAAAAATAGTTGGTAAGCACACTGTTTAAAGAGAGAAAATATTTGAACAAGAGCTATATTAGCACTTGCCTGGATCTTGATTACTTGTAACAAGGTTTAGAAATAAAGGAAGGAGAAAATATTAAAACTAATAAGGGAGGAAAACTGAAGGAAGGAGAAAAAAATAAGTTGCAGGAAACATAAGGAGAAGTTTTGATGTGTTTTAAAGTTAAAATGTGCATATGGGGAGAAAAAGGGATAGCATATCATCATCACATATCATCACTTGCCTAAAAATTCATCACCTAACATAAAAAAGAAAAAAATTTGCACAGCTTTACTAACCTGCAGATTATTCTTAATTGTGCCCCAAAACCAGTTGTTCCTGCAAGCACTCGTGCTGTCTACTCTTGGGTGAGTCCATAAACAACTTTAAACAATGGAGTTACACTTTATACTTAATGGAGTAGGTTAGGGCTTTTAAATTTCTTCATGGACCATTTGAATACTTAACAAATTTAACTGATGTAGAGTCCTGAGAATTAAGAAATTTTAGATCTGGAAACAAACTCAGAGTTCATTTATTCATAGAATCACACAAAACTAGAATCAAAAAGAAAGGTCATCTCATGTGTACTCCCACATCGGGATGGATTTCTCTATATTAATGCCTTTGTTATATGGTCAAGACTATGTCTGAACACTCACTTATTTCCAACTCCTTCACTTTATAGGTAACAAAGATAAAACCCGAGAAAAATCAGTGTTTTGCCTTTTTTCCCCAAAGAGTGTTCATTTATATATAAAACAAATGCTTAGAGTCAAATGGATCTTGGAGATGTTGAACTTTAAGCAGCATTAGACAGCCTGATCCATTGCAGGGCATTGCAGGACTTTACTAATTTACATTGTAATTTCCCAAGACCATTGAAGTTTTGTTCTTGTTTTGATGAATCTGGGGGGAGTAGAGAGGGTGGCAGGAGGTGGGGGTAGAAGTTGCAAGACTAGTTTTCTTCAGAATATATTTTGGAAACACTGACCTAAGTGGCTTTTTCAAGCATGCACTATGTATAACCCAAATCTCAAAACTCCCAGGCATTAGTTTTAAGACATGTGTTTTTGTGCTTTCATTTGATGTGAAAAATCAGCTTTTGATCATTTTCTATGTAAAAGATTTTAGAATTTCCATGAGCTCAATCAACTTCCTCTGTGGCTCTGCAGATTTCTTTCCTCATGGATGGATAAGCTGCAAATGTCGGTTTGACGAAACATAGAGGGCTGGGGATTGTTTATATGGTTCTCAGTCTCAAATGATCTCCCTACAACTGCCTGAACTTGACTAATCAGAGGGTGATTTAATGCATTTGAAAATGGAATTTGTGCCCAGCAAGCTTTAGCTCACGTGTCATCCATGCCGCTGTATTACAACTGACAAGATTTCTCTGAGGAAATAAAAGTTGTGTAAGGAGAGACCTGAGCAAATTGTCAAAATAGGAGTTAATGGGTATCTAGGAAAAAAAACCATAAGGAGCTAGGCATGGGACAAGGAAGGGGGAATCAGAAACTGGAAAGAAACCAAAGAAAATACCACCATAAATTCTATTCTGCCTTGATCAATACTGTGACCTAATATGCTGATCCATTAATGAAAATTCTGCTCTTCGAGGTATCTCCAAAGTTTTCTGTATGTGTCTTCAGTTGAGGTGTCCAAAATTTGACACAGTTTTTATTTGAAATAAATATTTTTTATTTTTTATAAGCATTTGTAATTTTGCCATTCTAAAAAGTAAAAATTTCTTTGGAAATATATTTTGATACTGAAAGATAATTAAGGACAAAATCTATCAATGTTAGAAAACTATAATGAGCCACTTACTCAACTCCACATAACCAGAAAACAACTTCCTTATTTTTTCCTGATCTTATTCAGTAATAAATTATCTGCGGCTTCATTTTCTTTGACAATTGGCCATAACAGCAGTCACAGAAAAAAAGCAATTTCCTCAGAAACAAAGAGCTACTTCATTGTTTATAAATGAGAGTTGGTGACCAAAGAACAGTATAAATCAACGATCAGAAGTCTTAATATAAGAAACTGTGACAGTAAACATATAATGATAAAATACTTCATTTCAGCTGAAATAATCATGAAAAGTGGCATCTTTCACAATGTAGAAAATATCAATAAAAATTCCCTGAGAAGAAGTTTATTTGATCTGCAATACCCTGATTCCATTGGAATTCCAGGGAATTCCATTCCCTGGTTCCAACAATATCATCTACTACTGACCATTCCCTGTTTTGAATCATTATTGCCCTAGAAATAAAAACAATGGCATTGAATGACTTGCTTATTCAGCAACTCAAAACATCAAAAACTATTTGGCTAACTCATATGGTGCCTGACTCTTTCACATACTTCTTCCCTAATTTCTCCTTTATTCAGTATTCACTGATTAAATATGTATTCCCACAAAGGCCCAGCCCTAAGTCCACAACAGCCTAACTGTGCTTGAAAGCTGCCCTGAGTTTTAAGTGAAAGAAAAATGCTGCTCTAATTTCTCTTATAATGAGAACAGCTAACATGCAGCGACAGCCAGAGGAAATCTTACATTGACATGAAGTACTTTATTTCGGGATTTAATTTTGACCTCAAAAACATGCTTTTGCCTGGCTTTTCCAAGTATCTTAGAAAAGGACTCACTTCAAGTGTCAGTAAACTGATTTCACAAGATACATGGTGACATTTAGGTCCCTCGGTAAATGCAAGAACTTATCTTAATTTAGCACTGAAAGCCAGCCTTGTAAGCTGGACTGTACTTGTCATTTCTTGTCATTCTCACTATAGGATTTATGGCTCCTGTAGCATACAAAAGAAGAATCAAGGCAATTCTGAGCCAACGGTCTAACAACATCACACAGATGGCATCTCTTCTATCAGAATCAAGCAGAATGTACATCACAAGAGAAAGGGGAAATTAATAATTTTTGTATATCCTCCCTTTGATTTTTGTTCTTATTCCTATCCTTGTTTACATCACCAGTTGGGAATAAGGAATTTATTATTATAGATGTGGTGTGGATAACAAGGAGAAGTGGTTTTTGTTTGTTTGTTTTCTAACAAGTCAAACATTTCAGATGTTTCCTTCTGGCAGATTTTTCTTTCATTTCCTTGGTAAATGTTTACTCCCAGTTTGAAAATGGAGACAAGTATTAACATTACTCTTTTGTGACCATAGCTGTGTTTTTGACTAGTTTGTGTCAAAAAGAAAAAAAACCAAGACAAAATACTTGAGAAGCAAAATAAAACAAAATGAAACAAATTTATGTTTAGAAGTAGTTTAGAGAAAATACTACCAATGTGGAAGAGGAAAAAAGAGGAAGAAATTATAAGAACACAGAGATTATATCCAAAAACACCTCTAGAGATTTAAGTTCAGTTGATATCAGTAAGCTATTTTCCATATCTCTCTTGCTCTGTTCTTTTGCTTCTCTTTCTCCAGGTGCAATCCTTTGTTCATACTTGGTTCTCCATATTTCTTCCAATAAAATCTGAAAATCACAACTAAAAAACAGAAGCTGTCTTGTTCAGGCTTGCAAATAGGTCACATTTGGTAGCAAAATTCTCTCCTTTGCAAAGTATTTCATGAAGTCCTAATGCTATGAGATGTTAATATTTTTAGTGAGAGCAAGAAGCACCTGGAGCCATCCCAGCTGTGACAAAATGATATGGTAAGAAAGGAATCTGATAGAATTAGAGATCATTTTGAGTTTGATGTAATGGGAATATCAAATAGATATATGAATTTGGCTAGACATTAATATTTTAAAGACATCTGCAAAAGATGGATATTGAATAGAAGGAGTTTGAATTCGTTTGAGCTCCAGCAGAAGTGGATCTTGAGACAGTATTCTATGCAAGTAGTTTTATTAAGCAGGATCTCTTTCAGCCCTGGGGTCGGGCTGAAATGGGTGAAAGGGGTCAAAAGGTACAAACCTCCAGTTATAAAATAAACACATCATGGGGATGTAATGTACAGCATGGTGACTGTAATTAAGAATGCTGCATTGCATATTTGAAAGCTGCTCGGAGAGTAAATCTTCAAAGCTCTCATCACAGGAAAAAGAATTTCTTAACTATGTATGATGATGGATGTTAACTAGACTTATTGTAGGGGTTATTTCACAATACATATAAATATTGAATCATTATGTCGTACACCTGAAACTAATATAATGTTATACGTCAGTTATACCTCATTTTGGAAGTCACTTTTTTTATAATTCCACTAGCCTAGATTTTTTTAGGGTAATATCAGAACTTCCCTCTCTAAAGGTTTTAAAATGGCCAAAGTTCAGCATTTTATATTTATTCATATTTTTTTCAGCATTTGAGCAAGGTATATTTTTTAGTTTCTCAAAAGACATTACTACCATAACTATCATTCTGATCTGCACACAGTCATCACTAATAATAGCTTCGCCAACAAAAGCAGCTACATTATCTGTTACATTCCATGTCTCAGGATATTAACCCTTCTATGCCAAATTCCAATTTTTAGCTAAAATTTTTGTAATCCTTATATAACAATTTTAGTACTCAATTTTAATTAGGCAGAAACTAATGCCATATTAAATTCCAAAATACTCAATAAATGAAAAGCATTAGTAGACACTGAAAAGTTTCTAAAATGCTTTCAATAAACTTAAATAATTTTTAAATATCTGGGGCACTTTTCAAAATTTTGTTTGAATGATCTCCTCACAAGTTATCTGAATCCACTGTGTCCTACACTGAAAAATTTTCAAATGCTAAAACCACATTTCATTTGATACAGGATACTTAAAAAAAAAAAAAAAGACAATAGAAAATTCTGAAGTTACCTCCAAAACAATACCTTCAAACAAAATAATTTGTTACACTAAAGTGTTACACTAAAGTTACACTAAAGTGTAACTTTGAATTTGGGGTTGACAGACACTGATGTAGCAAACTCTACAAAATTCTGAAGGCAAAAGGGCTATTTGTAGCAACAGCAACAGCAGCAAGAGAGGGACTGGTGACAGAATGGGAAAATACAACTCAGCTGTGTTCCTACTGGCACACGTAGGAGACAAGAATCTGTAGCTTATTCTTGAGCAAAGATTAGTCACTGTCTTTCCCTTAGGAGAAATATTTAGCCTAAGAGGGTTCTGGCTTCATATTTTACTACACTTAGGACTTAACTCATCTCAAAAAAATCCATAAGGATCTCAGTTATTCATTTCACTTTGCCCCTGGAGACAGCAAACATTGGGCAAAAAATTCCCAGTTGTTGATAAAAAAATAATTTCTACTTTCAGTCAGCTAAAGAGCTGCCTACTTTAAATGAGATATTATTAAATGCATTCAGTTTTCCATGATTCTTTGCATGTGAATTGCCTGGGTAGACTTTTCACAGCTTTAGGGGAGGTGAGTTCAGTCCAGGACACTGTGCTCAATGCCAGAAAGGATAAAAAACTAAGCAAGAACCTATTTAATATTACAAACTAATTTGACTTGGGGCAATTTTTGTGTCATGTATGGAGGATGGAGGAGTTCATAAGAACTATTAAAAATTACTAATGGGATCTCAGAGTTTAACAAAACCTAAAGATCCAATTAATATGGTCTATCAAAACAGAAATTAATTTTGAAAGTACAGACTATAAACCAGCAATGTTCTTCAGATTGTGTGTTGAGACATCATCAGCTTACTACTGCAGAATCTGTTTAAAATGTCTTTCGCATTTCAAATTTTATTTCTTCAGTGGTTTACAATGTAATTATGAGAGAGCATATACATTTTTGCATTACTCCATATAGTGTTATACAAATTGGACTAGTCTCCTAATTAAAAAACAAATTCCCAGTTAATGGTAAGCTTTACCTCTGCCAGTATTTGAACAGAATGATTCTTCCAGATGACTTTGGTGATAGGAGAGCACTAAGAGCTCCCTGAAAATATAGGGAAACTAATTAGAATCTGATTCATATCCAGACTTCCCTAATGCTTGCTACCTCTCTTTTTATATTTCCCTCTGTAATAAAATTTATTAGATTAAATTAATTTATAATCACCGGTTCTCCTCTAACATTTTTATTGATTGCTTATTTTCAGTCAGCCTTGTCAACCTTCTTTTCTCATTTAATTGTGATTGTTATACTATGGTTCAACTAACATGACCTTAAAGGAGAGAAAGAATAAAGGAACCAGGAGAAAAGAAGGGAGAGACTAAGAAGTGGGGGATAAAAAGGGAAAAGAACTGATAGAAGAATAAGGCAGATTTTTTAAAGTGAAAGATAGAGATGTATAATATATAGACATGAAGAAAAGGGGAGAGAGGAAAGAAAGTAACCAGAGCCAGAAATATCAAGAGAGCAGAACCTTCATAAAGAAGCAGTCCTTTCGTGGATCATTAGGATTTTACTGCTGATAATATTTTACATTTTGAGACATGTTTACAACCATTAGTACGGAGATTAGATAATAAAGCCCTGCCTTACCATTCCCCTGTCCCTTGAAGTACTGAACACTCTACACGAAAAGTTCATCTTTGAAGATCATTTAACCTTCGCCTATTGATATAAAATCTCTAATTCTGCCCCTCACCCACATGTCATTCTAAGTTTCCAAAATCAGTGCAAAGTTTTTCAGTAAATGAGTCACAATGCCATTCCAAAGCCTCTTTTCTCATACTTAGCAAATCAATATGGCCTTCCAGAATCATTGATATAACAAATCTTAAGCTATGTGCAACAAAATATAATGTTCAAAGAAATAATATAAAGTTTGTTTTTATATATTTGACATCTCTCTATATCAAAAGGAGTTTTATTTTTGCCAGGATATTTTTTTTTCATAAGTGTGTGAGTTGGCCATGAAAATAGGCAACTCAGATCTCCTGCTGTGGGGAATGTAATTGAGGAGACAGCCTAAGCTGCTGTACTCTGAAGCCACTGCAATTGTACTGAGGCCACACTTGCCATAGCTGCTCCCAGCAAATTATTGAGTATGGTAGGGATACTAAAATAGGTTCATTCCTATGAGAGGTAGGATTCCTCTGTCAAGTGATTTTGGCTTAAGGACTCCCCCATGGGCCTAATCCAAACTTTCTCAGAAACGTACTGTAGCCTGAGACTCTTCTTACACAGCACTTCACTCTCTCCCTCATAGGGGTCAGACCTGTATTATAGTCTCATGGGTTCACCATCACCTCCACTGGCTCCATTCCCATTTCTCTTATAGACACTTTCCCCAAATAAATTCCAGATGTATAATCTTATCTTAGCCCCTGCCTCTCAGAGGACCCAAATTAACACTACTGGCACTGAGAGTGACCCAACAAAACAAGCAATAACATTTTGAGTTTAGAACTCACTGCACAGTGGAGAAAGGAGATAGATGAGGTACAGATAGTCCCTGGCACAAGACAACAGCTAAACTGGTGATGACCTGGGCAAATGTTCCAGTGGAAAGGAATGTCATTGTAGGTCCAATGTTTCATGCATACAATGTCAGTAGAGTTGGCTGTTTATTGTTAGTTGTAACGATAGCCTTCAGAGAGATAATGAGAAACTGAGGACCCATGACAAATAGTGAATGGTCAAGTTTAACACAGGTAATCAAGGAACTGAAGACTTGATAGAGTTGCAGAGCTTCAGAGATGTTTGAATCCCAGCCCAGACAGATCAATTTTGCTAAGATCAGAGCCCTGGTTATAAAAGTGTGGGATTCTGAGACATGACATAGGGACATCTGGATGAATTCCACTGAGGATATTGGTTTGATAGAGCCGGTCTAGCTAGCATCTTCCCAATTCTAGAAGATACTTCAGGTATACCTCCCCCAAATCGCAACATGTGCCCCACTCTGGAACTGTCCCAGATCATTCATTAAGGTTATTATAAATGCTCAGTGAGAAAAGGATCAGCATCAGTTATGTTCCATATGTTCCTTTCTGCAAGCCAGAGCTGATGGAAGGAGAGGCAGTCATAGGTCTGGCATTGTGAGTATGCATGATGAGTATGGGCCAGGGGCAGTGCTTAGCTACAAGAAGCCAGAAGCCCCTAAGTACCATAATGATGCAAAGTAAGAGAAGCATGGAAGAGGGCTTTACCGCCTCCATTTGTTTTCTCAAAAGTAAAGCTCACCTGAAAGAAAAATACTAGAATACTTGTTTAAAATGAAAATCTCTGGGCCTCATCCCATGGCACCAAATTAAAATTTGGGGGAGAAGTGTAAAGCATCACCAGTATTTACAGAGAGATATATTTTATCTGCTGTATCAATTCATATGCTTGATCATGTTGGGAGAAGATATCCTGCTTCCCACCTCTAAATTAAAGACAGTCACAATATCAAAGTAGTCCTCAAGCCTCAAAAGCTGACCTCCACTTTGAGGGTTCTGGAAGTACAGAGAATTTACCACTTTACCCTCAAAACTGAGCATGTTTAAACTTGCATTGTTTCTACAGATTGCCAGTGTTCAGAACTACCTGGTATTGAGAATTCTTGAAATCTACTCCCTGAAATGGGTTTTCTAGGGCTTTGGGGGAGAGCCATATAGTGTGAGGGGCATGATGGCACAGGGAGAAGTCTTACACTCCTTTGACTTTAAGTCTCCTCTCAACTTCAACAAGAATCTTCATGGAACAAAGGACTCAACTGTTCTGGAGTTCTGTTGAGCAGAGTGCCTGGATTTAAGATGTAAAAGCAAAATAGCGCTGTATGCACATTTTTATTGTGTTGTTGGCTCCCTAATTTCAAAAAAAATGCAGAATAATTAGTATAAATCATCATAATTATATACAAATCCATGTTATATACAAATATAACTAAGTATTGTTATACATGAAACTAACAGGTTTAAAAACAAATCAATGTAATTTTTTATTGAGCTAGAATACAGGAGGAGCCATGAATAAAATGTTTACATGTGTAGAGAAATATGCATTTACTCAGACAAAAAAGAAAGGTCTAAAAAATGTCAACAAACAAATGTCAACAAAGTAACATAGATCTTTGTCCTTTCTTGGAAGAGTTTGGACCAACAGTGTGCATAATTCGAGTTATATAATTCAATGAAGATATACTGTTTAAATTGTTTAGACACCTGTTACTCTGTAAGCCTAACTGTAGAAAGGCTAATATTTATCATTCTGGTTAAACCATAGTAGAGAGAATGCTGGCCAAACTTGGATGGAACAAGTCACCTTGAGTGTGTTTCTTTTCTGGCCTCTAATTAAACAATGCATTTAAAGAGATGATGAACTCATACATCAGAGTTGGATGTTTCAAAAATAAGCATGCTGTAGTTAAACAATAAAACTCTAGGTGGTAGCAGCTGGAGGAGACATTCAATATTTTATCACAGCAAATAGAATTAAGTCAATGACATCTGTGCAGTGGAAGAGACTTTCTCAGTTTAGATTTATCTTGGAAGCTACTCTCTTCTTGCCAAGATTGAGCAGCTATAAAGATCTTCCTACCATGTAGCTTGGTTTAGCTCAGCAGGAGGCTGAGCCCTTATCACAGAGCAGAGAACAAAGGCAGGAGCCCAGAAGCCAGCATTTGGTAGGCAACATGCTGTGGACAAGGGCAAGCCTGCTTGGACAGTTTCAGAGAATATAGGTAGTATAAACCTTTAGAAATTGTTCACCTTGATGCTGCAAATTCCCTGATATTGACATTCAGGACTGGAGCATAAATTAGAGAGATAAGAGAAAAAGAGACTCCAATGACCCAGAACCAGAACATTAGAATGATAATAACAAGAAAAACGGCAGTAGGAACAAACAAAACTAAACAAAACCAAAACTAAAAAAAAGCTCTCTGAATTGGGCTACATGGTGACTAATTTTTCTAATTATAAGAAAAGAATACAAGTTAATACACAAATCTCAGGCTGTATATTAAATTTACTTTGTTGCATGAGCTCCCATTAATGTTTTTTATACACTTCTCATTTCACAGTATAGAATCAGTTATTATTAAACTTTTTCTTTCTTATTATTTTTTCAAGGCTGCAACTCGAAGAATCCTACCAGGTGTTATTTTAAAAATGATACCCAAAAAGATAGATCCTCAAATAAAAAAAAAAAAAGAGAGATCCTAACTCATAGTGGCTTTTGATATTCTGGTTCTAAAGTGAAAAGAGAAGAAAGTTTCTGTATTAACAGAATCTTGATTGACGTACATCATAAGACATAGGTCACTTGAACTAAAACTGTGCTTATGAAAGAAAGTCTCCTTTTCTTTCAATTACTGATATTTGGTAGTATCACACATCACCTTTCACCTTCTATTGTAGGTATCTGCGCATACATTTTATCTCCCCTTATAGAGAGGGATACTGTCTTATTTATGTACAGCATATAATAGGAATATAATATATTCATATTTGTGGAATCAAATAACTGAATGAATGAGTAATGAGTGATATGGTTATTATTTTTTTCCTCAGGGCAACTGAAAGGAGTGGAAAATACACTTGACTTGGGCCAACAAATTCTGGATTCATATCCTATTTCTGTGGTTATTTAGCCATTTGACCTTGGGCAAATCATATAATCTATCTAGTCTCTCTCAAATTAAAATTGCATTTGAGTGATGGGTAGGATGTTAAAGAACTCTACTGTTATCCACCATTAAACTGTGTCCCTCCCAAATTTATATGTTGAAATCCTAACCCTTACTACCACAGAATGTGACATTATTTGGTGATAGAATTTTTACAGAGGTAATCAAGTTTAAATGAGGTCATGAGGATGAGCTTTAATTCCAAGATGATCAATGTCCTTATACAAATGGTAAATTTTGAACAGAGACACACACAGGCCTATAAGCCAAGGGGAGAGGCCTGGAACAGGTCCTTCCCTCACAGCCCTCCAAAATAAGTCTGCCAACACCTTGATTTTGGACCTCTAGCCTCCAGAACTATGAGAAAATAAGGTTCTGTTGTTTAAGCCACCTAGTTTGTGGTATTTTGTTTGGAAACCCTGACAGTAGTCTTGGTAAAGAGAGGTCTTTATAAATTTTATCCTAGCCATGTGGTTCTCAGCAAATTGTCCTACCTAGTTCTAGAGCAGAGATCAGTAATTTTTCTGTAAAAGGCCAGACTTTAGGCTCTCTAGGCTACATGCCGTTTCTGCTGTATACTCTATTTTAATCTTTTAAGAGTGTGAAAACCATTCTTAGCTTGCTGACTGTACAAAACTGGGATGCAGCCTGATCAGCCCACAGGCTTTAGTCTGTAGACACTTGGAGCAGAGTCTCATGTCACAGGCAAGGATCTTGTTCAATAAATTCTAAAATGCCATTCAAGTGCATGTTACAAGTATTACCAATCTGTTTAAATAATTTTTTTCAATTATTTTTAATAAAATATTATTTTTCAATCAACCCTCAACTCTTTACCCACAAAAAGCTCTGCTAAGGCCTTAAATTCTTTTTCCTATCTTTTATTAACTATGGAAATTTATTTTTTGAAGAAATACTTCAACTTTAGGTTCTAATTTCAAGTGATATTGCTGATAAATAAAAATTTTCTCCTATGTTTAGAGTAACATTTATTGTGACAATTTGATCCTCCCTCCCCAATTATGCAATGATTTAACAAGTCTAGTTTCAACATGGCACTAGGCATTGCCCTCAATTCAGAATTAGCTATATTGATTCCTCAATGATGTCAAAGTATACTTTGGGTAAAAAATTGTGATTAATATAACCTATAAAAAGACTTTACAGACCAAAGCCCCAGAGCCACTTCAAAAATATATAGTCCAATAAGCACAGGCTAGGCGGTTTGCTTGCTAATAACAAAATTTGCTTCTAAATGCTGGAATGTATGTGCTGGAATTATAATTGCAGCCCTAGTACTCACTACTATTTCTTAGGAAATCAGTTATTAGGTTTATGAAGTGATAAATAGCTCCTTGTTCTACTAAAGTGACTAACCTTTATTCTTTATAGATCCATCTCTAGGCATTAAAAAAAAATAAACTGTTCTGCTGAATGCAAAAAGTTTCACATTTAATTCTAACCAAGCTTCAGTTGTGAAGATGAAAGCAGAAATTTATTGCTGGCTGATGAGTAAACTGGCACACAAATTTTTAAACCAGCAGATATTTCCTCCTTTATCTCCAAACATCTTGTCTTATTTCCTTCCAATTACATTTCTTCTTCTTCCGTGAACAGCAAATATGTCATTTCTATCATTCTCCTGCTGGTGGCCTTATGGAAGATGACTAAATTACCCAATCTTTGGAAGGAACAAACTGTTTTATGTCTCAAGTGTCATGGATTTTGTAGATTCTTTTGCTCTTGGGTCTTTCTCAGGTTATTGCAGATTTTAAGCTACTTTCACTGAGTAATGTTCTCCTGAAGGAAATGAAGGAATGAAAACTCTGGGTACATGCAGTTTTCCCAGGCACAAAATCACAATGATGAGCTTTTCCTACATCTTGATGAAAGATGGAAATTGTGAGAAATAATTCAGTGTTTCTCAAACTAGTTAAGAGATCATCTACGTCAAATTCCCCTCTGTTATTTGCTAAACTACAGGTTTTGATTCTGACCCCAGATCTTCTGAATCAAGATCTCCAAAGGGAAGTCCCATGTGCTAGTATCCTATCACTGGGTAACAAATTACCACAACTTAGTGGCTTAAAACAAAACATACTCATCACCTCATATCATCTCATAGTTTCTGAGGCTCAGGAGTGGAGGCACAGTTTAGCTGAGTCCTCTGCTCAGGGTCTCACAGGCTGAAATCAAAGCATCAGTCAGGCTATCTACCTTTCTAATGCCCAAGGTCCTCTAACAAGCTCACACCATTATTCGCAAAATTCAGATTCTTGAAGCTCTGGTTGTAGGGCTGAGAGTCTCAGTTTATTAATAGCTGTTGACTGGAGGCCACCACAGTTCCTAGAGGCTGCCTACTGTTCCCTGCCATGTGGCCATCTCCATAGGCAGTTCACAATATGGCTGTTTGCTTCTTCAAGGCCAAAAGGAGGCTCTTTTTCATCAGTCTGCTAAGATAGAGTCTAAATTATAAATATAGAGCCAGAGTTCTAAAAAAGTGGCTCCTAAGATTCTATATCTTAAACCCCAATACTAGTGCATATGCTGAGATATCACTTCAGTGATTATTTTACATAGCACAATTGATCTTAAGATGGGAAGATTATTCGTGTGAACCTGATTTAAATCCCATAGGCCCTATTAAAAACAGAGAATTTTCTCTACCTGACACAAGAGGAAGTCAGAGAGGTTGGAAGAACAAGAAGGGACTCGATGGAGTCCATTGGTGGAATCAGGCCATGGGAAAGAATGAGGGCAGCCTCCAGGAGCAAATACCAAGCTCTGTCTGATAGCAGGGAAATGGGGACCTCAACTCAATAACCACAAAGAATTGAATTCTGCCAACAGCAAGAATGACCTTGGAAGTGGATTCTTTCCCTTTTTCTCCATTTAGAAGCAAGTCACATGTTCTATCTTCACTCAAGGAGAGGGGATTACTTCAATGGGAGTAATTCTCACTCTAGAGCCTCCGAAAAGAAAAAAAATCTTGCTGACAAATTGATTTTAGTGCAGAGAGACCCATTTTTTAGCTTCTAAACTCCAAAACTGTAAGAAAACAAATTTGTCCTGTTTTAAGCCACAAAGTTTGTGGTAATTTATTGCAGCAGCAAAACTAATTTAATACACTATTCTTGTCCATTAAGATCTTAATAAGTTTTTCTAGGTCAAATTACTCTTCTCTCTATTCTTGTAAACCTTAGTTTATAACAATTGAATAATACTTAGTACATGATGTTGCAATTATATAAATTCAACTTATGCATCTCTACAGTGAGTGTTAGCTTCTCAAGGGCAGGAATAGTATTTTATTTACAATTATGATTTTAATATGTTTCATCTTTAGTTTATTACCTTATTTTTTTAACTATTTGTGTTCTGTTTTTTAAATTTATTTATTTATTTATTTATGGCTGTGTTGGGTCTTCGTTTCTGTGTGAGGGCTTTCTCTAGTTGTGGCAAGCGGGGGCCACTCTTCATCGCAGTGCGCGGGCCTCTCATTATCGTGGCCTCTCTTGTTGCGGAGCACAGGCTCCAGACACGCAGGCTCAGTAATTGTGGCTCACGGGCCCAGTTGCTCCGTGGCATGTGGGATTTTCCCAGACCAGGGCTCGAACCCGTGTCCCCTGCATTGGCAGGCAGACTCTCAACCACAGCGCCACCAGGGAAGCCCAGGAATAATATTTTAAACAACTCTACATCTGACACAATAACTAGCACATGCCCTACTTGCCCCTGGTGCTCCATAAATGTTTATTGAAAAAATCATAGTTGACTTTTTTACAGCAGAAAACAATTTCCATAATAAAACCTTATGACAAGACAGTGATAAAATTTATCTCTAAAAGAGACAGATTCAAAGTTTCTTTGATATGACATTATTCAAATTTTTCCAGAGGTCTATGCAAAAAGAATAACCATAAACAAGTCCTTTAAAAAATGAAACCACTTCTATTAATTGTAAGTTTTGTTTGTGGCAGTCACTTGTGATATCTAAGAAAGAAATGCATTCGACTTAGAGGGAAGATGAGGAATTTACTCAAATAACTGAAGATCAGATAACTTAATCCAGTTTGAATTTTAATCCTGAATGGCTGCAGACATGTCATATCTTTTATAGGGTTCTCTGTTATTATAATCACTGAAAGTGACCAGGACATTCTTAAAGGTTTTTACAAATTAACTTTGATGGTCTTTTCTCCCCTTTATGTTGGTGCTCTTTCAGATAATTTCGTGTTCCTCTGTTGGTCTCTAGCTGTCTTTTATAACATCTCTCCAGGCTGCTATTCTCTCCTCTGCAGCATTTTATTCTGAGCATAGAAACTGCATCTCCCTTAATTTTACAAGCCCAATTAGCACTCAGTTTTCATATTTTCCAGAGAACACAATTTTCAAGATTCAAAAACTAGAAAAATAAAAGTTTTCCTACATCCTCAATTTCTTCATTGAAACTTCCTTAATCTATTTGTTTTGATGAAATATTACTTTCCTCTGAGATATACTTCCCTGATACTCTTTTGCTATGGCTAATTTTTTGTGTCAACTTGACTGGGTCCAAGGGAGCCAAGGTATTTGGTTAAACATTATTCTGGGTGTATCTGTGAGGGCGTTTCTGAATAAGATTAACTTGAATCAGTAGACTAAAGCAGATTGTCCTGCCCAATGTGGGTGGGCTCAATCTAATCCACTGAGTAGAACAACAAGGCTGATGAAGGAGAATTTGTTCTTTATCTGACTGTTGAGCTTGGACATCTGTCTCTTCTTGCACTTAGATAGGAACTTATGCTGTTGGCTCTTCTGGTTGTCAGACCTTTAGATGTAGGCTGAGACCACACCACTGACTCCCCTGGTTCTCCAGCTTTCTGACTGCAGATCTTGCAACCTCTCAGCCTCCATAAATGTTTTAGCCAATTCCAAAAAAAAGAAAGAGAGAGAGAGAGAGAGAGAAGGAAGGAAGGAAGGGAGGGAGGGAGGGGAGAAGGAAGGAAAGAGAAAGAAAGAAAGAAAGAAAGAAAGAAAGAAAGAAAGAAAGAAAGAAAGAAAGAAAGAAAGAAAGAAAGAAAGAAAAAGAAATAGAAAGAAAGAAAGAAAAGAAAGAAAGAAAGAAAAAGATAAAAAGAAAGAAAGAAAGAGAGAGAGGGAGGGAGGGAAGGAGGAAGAACCTATTGGTTCTGTTCCTCTGCAGAACCTTGACTAATACACTTTTCAATTTAAAGCTTTACTTTCTTTGACACCCCACACAGTTAAGAATAGAAAAGTTGCTAAGAGAGTAGATCCTAAAAATTCTCATCTCAATGAAAAAAAATTTTTTTTCTATTTTATTTTTTAGCTACATGGGATAATGAATATTAACTAAACTTAAAGTGGTAATCATTTTTCAGTGTATATAAGTCAATACACCTTAAACTTTACACAGTGTTATATGTCAATTAGATCTCAATAAAACTGAAAGAAAAAAGTGGAGTTGGTTTCCTTATGCTTTCTAGTACTACTTCCAGATCATTACTTCATCCTCATGTTAAAAATGTCTGCTCTTTGAAGTTATTGCCATTCTATTGTAATATCCTTTCTTTCTTTTTCTCTCTTAAATATTTTCATTTTCCAAACTCCCTTCCTCACACTAATTCACTGAAGACTTTAAGATCTTGTTCTGTCTTCCTCGGCACCCCGAATACTATTAACATTCAGGTTCGTTCTTTCAAACACTTCAGCATTCAATTTTCTGACTTTCTTATCGTCAGAGATTTTTTTTCCCCTCAGTTTTACTCCACCATTGTACCTTTCCCTTGCCAACTAAAAACTGGCACTTGCCATCTGCCTCTACAAGGATTAAATCACAAGCTGCTGTGACCACTGACCCTCAACACACACTGAAAAGAGTTCAGGGTGGAGACCAGGAATGAGGCATTCTGTGCTCTGGGGAAAACTGGCAGAACAGGCTTTAAGACAGATATTTTCAGGAGAAGATTTTATGAGCCCAATTCTTGCATCTCCTCATAACTAGAAAAGCACTAAAATCCTTCATGTTGACATTTGCTCCTCATGACTAGCAGCAGCCTTCTGCAAAAATGTGTGCTTGATTGCATGTACTCCCCCTGCACCAAAATCACATATATACTGACCCGCCTGCTACCTCTCTGGAGCAGTTTCTCAGAGGTATCTGAAATGCTGTCTCCTGGGCTCTGGTCCTCATTTTGTCCCCAAATAAAACTTAACTCACAACTCTCACCTTGTGGACTTTTTTTCAGTTGACACTCTCAACAGACATTTGTTTCATAAGAAATCATCCCATAACTCCATGACATTAAGAAATAAGCATCAATGATCACACTCCCAGGTCCTCAGATCACATGGAAAGCCTTTTCTTCAGACTATGGGTTTACAAGTTGGTCAGGGTGACTCTGTTTCCAGAGGCAGGGCTGAAATTTAATTTGGGCAGCTCTGCTTCTCAGGTCTCTGACTCTTTTGGAACCATAAAGTTACTCAGTTTATTGTAACAATGGCATATGAGAAGTATAAAAAAGGAAACTGAAATAAGTGACACTTCCCAAGACCTAAGCTAATCACCAGCATATAGACATTTCTGCTTATATGCCATTAGCCAATTCAAACACAACATAAATGGAGCACAAAAGTATATTCTATCCACAGTGTCAGAGGAGGTGAGAGCGAATATTTGTTGAACAATAACCCAAACCATTACATCTTTCACAGATAAATTTTTTTAACGTGTCATCATATGGAAATATTCCATTTAAAAAAATATAGGAAACATTCTCTTGTAATCAAGACCTACTGTCTTTCATACTTTCAAAATCAGGTGCTTCCCAGTACATCTTTACTATGTAGAAATTTCCAATATCTTAAAACCTCTAATATTTCCCAAGTCATCTTCTGTTTTATATCTTTATCTTTTAACTTAACTTCTTTTAGTATCAATTTTCTTGTTCTACAGTCTTTCCTTATCAGGAACTAGACAAGCCTCAACCCAGAAACAGTTTAATTGCCTGCTTTCTCCATAACTATATCAGGCTACTGACTGAGCAAGATAAAAATCATGCAGTGGCATGGGTTATGTCTCCTGTATATTCTAATGTTTCCTGTATCCTCAACACTTCCAGGAGTCCATATAATCTGCTAGGATAAGTTTTATCTACATTTTCCCAAAGTCTGTGTCAAAAGTTGACATCTTAAATTTTGAATCCATAATTTACCAAGAAAAATTTAACGTTCTCTACTTCTCCTGTGCTCCACTCCTTATTGTCTTTATTCCAGTCTGAGAGGGTGGGAAGTTTTTATGAATTATTCAACATATTGATTGGGCTGTTAGTAGGAATTACATTTTTAAATTGTTGTTTGTTTAGCACATTAACTGGTATGATTAGTCTTAACCTGCTTTTCTTTTCCATCGGAATCTTAAAATCTGAGATTTTGGATATATCTTTAAAGAAAAGGGACTAAGTGAGCCATTTGTTTGTAATTTTATTGAAGCCTTAGGCTGTTAGGCAAAAGAATTTAACTACAAGTCTATCCTACATCACTAAAGTTCTGCATTTGAATTTGCGAATAACACAATATAGTAATAAACAGTGATTTCTTTTACCTGAATTTATCAGCTATGAAAATTGTTCCAAAAGGTATCTAAGGGATAGTAGGCACAGATTAGAGAACAAGGCAAGTGATCCTATGTCTCAATTCCCTTTCTCTCTCTCTCTCTCTCTCATCTTCCTTCTTGGCAAACAACTGCCTTTTATGCAACAGATGAGCTTACCTTCTACTCCACAAAGTATAAGCTTTCAAAAATGACACTTTCTATTTCTCACCACAACATCCTACATTTGTACCCATTGTGGGCTCTATGCCATTTTCATTAGGGAAAGCCTCGCCCCCCGCACCACCCCAACCTCCACATGCATATGATTTAAGCCTGGTCTCTTCACATGGTTTCTTTCTATCATACTCTAAGCATGAGTAATTTTTTCTTTTATACAAACAACACCAACCACATAAACACTTCCTAAATTCCATTTAATGCTCAACTTCTATCCTTTCTCTCTCCTCCATTTAAAACTTTAAAATACATTTTTTACATTTGTGTTTCTACTTCATCTCCAACCACACAGTTCTAAAGACAGGTTTCCCTTTCTACCACAGTGCTGAAGTTACTTCTTCCATGATCACCAATGATTACTTTTATGCCAAGAAAACTTTGTAATACTTATCTTCATGAGTTTCCAGTAGCTTTTGACACTCTCTGTAGGCTCAATACTTGAAACTTTGTCTCCTTTTGTCTTTGTGACACTGTGGTTTCTGGTCCCTCCAAGCCCACTTTCTTTCTGATCATATTATAGTCACATTTATTGACAACATTTCTATTCACAGCCCTAAGGCTGTGTTTCTTATCATCACCTCATTTTTTTTATTTTTTTGCGGTACGTGGGCCTCTCACTGTTGTGGCCTCTCCTGTTGAGGAGCACAGGCTCCAGACGCGCAGGCTCAGTGGCCATGGCTCACGGGCCCAGCCGCTCCGTGGCATGTGGGATCTTCACAGACTGGAGCAGGAACCCGTGTCTCCTGCATCGGCAGGCGGACTCTCAACAACTGAGCCACCAGGGAAGCCCCAACACAGGGACTTTTAACTTCCAATTTAGTTGTATGTTTTCCTCACTAATCTGTAAGTAACTTGAGAGTAAAACTGTCTTTGCTGTGTGTGCTGTCAGTCTTTTACACAATGTATGGCACATATTAGGCATTCAATAAATACTTTGGGGGGAAGTGAAATTAAAGTAAAGGGTATAATAGAGAAGGGAAGATTCTGAAGCAGACACAAACCAAACATTCTGATGGTACAGTGAGAAGCCAGGCCTCTCCAGAGTTTGGAGCTGGTTGTATATGTTGGAAACAGAAAAAATTGCTATACCTGGCACACAGTAGGTGCTCAATAAACATCTGTCAAGTGGAAAACTAGGAAAGAGCAATTATAAGTAGTTAAGATCAAAAGAAAAATTAAGGCTGATTTCAAAGCAAATGGGAAAACATTGAAGGATTTCAAGCAGTGTGATGCTAGAAATAGGTACTTTTATGACAATATTCATCATTGACTTGGTGCAGACAAGTTCAAGACCTGTCACTTATGCTTTGTGTATATATTTCCATTTAAACTTTTGAACAGATGAGAAATGGAGACATATAAACTTTAAGCTTATATTTCTATAATCACAAAGTTAGCATGATACAACAAAGGGGTTGGAACTCAGGTTTCTGACTCCAAAGACTGTTATTTACCACAGCTGGGTCAGAGAAAGAAGTTCAAAGCTATTTCAGCACTCTAGATATGAAAAGCTGAAGATCCATGTTAGGGTGATGACAGTGAAAATGGAAAACTATAACAGGATGAAGTTAAAAGTTTTAAGTGACGTGTTATAGGCAATGAAGGTGGAGAATAAGTTTTTAAAATAACATGAAGCTATTTTCAGAAAGTAAAATTATTCTTAATAACTTTAAAATTGATCAGTTAATTTAAAAGTTTTAGGTGCTCGATACTTAATTTTATTCTCAAAGTATTAATACATAGTAACACTAAAATTCTTAATGAGGGTTTTTTGTAAAAATCTATTTAACTTTTTAACACAATACCTATAATTTCTCATACAATAATATAGAAGAATTTTATGTACCAGCAGCTCAATATTTTTCTAATGTTATTACCTAATTCAACTCTCTCATTCAGCCTTTTCAATACCATTGGTTGTGAAGTAATGCATTTCTAGGACACAGGCTTCAGAACAGAGGCTCCAGGGGCATAAAATATATTCTTATCATTCAGAAACAGAATAATAGAGGAGCAGAATATTTAAAGGGCTTTTAACTCCCTTAACCTACAAAATGATAAAGACCAAAGTAAGAAGTTTTCTAATATTTTTCTTTCCTTTAGTATTTTCCTAGAGGTGTCCTCTATAAAACAGACTCCTCTTTCATCAGCTCTAGAAAAAGGAGAAGAAAGCAGCCTATTGCATTAGTTCTGATCCTCCAAGAAGTAAATGTCAAAATGGAATTTAGATGCACCAGAGGTTTGGGGTATAAATGACTATGCCAGAGAAAATAGAGAGTCAGAAAAGTAAGGAGAACTATCAGATTATGATGCAGGTCTAACCTTTGTGAAGGAGAGAGAGGGAAGAAAGAGGGACTGCGAGGGAAGAGTCTCAGAATGTAGTATAGTTCTAACAAAATTTTGGCCAGGCTGATGAGGAGTTCTGGACCCAAAGTCAGCACTCAGAAAAATCCCATATTTTATAGTACTGGGCCTGCCTTAGTGTCCATTCTGTACTCAGTCATTAGCTGCAAGCATCCCACGGGAAATGTGGTCTCAGAGAAAACAGCACACAGCACAGCTTCTAATTTTGTCACTACATTAACGATCTCGTTTCACTACCTTCTGGTTATTATAGTCTCTGATGAAAAGCCTACAGAATTTAAAATTTTATTTCCTTCTATGCAATGTGTTATTCTCTGGTGCTTTCAAAATTTGTTTTTTAGGAGGCAGGATCAAAATGGTGGGGTAGGAAAATCCTGAGCTCACCTCCTCCCACAGACACACAAAAACTACAGCTACACATAAAATAATTCTCTCTGAAAACAGCCTGAAGATTAACCAAACAACTCTTGTACAAGGGTATAAAGAAAAAACACATTGAGCTTGGTAGGAAGGGCAGAGATGCAGTCTAGTCAGGACCCACACTCTCGGTGCATGACACACAGACGGAAGGAGATATAAACACAGAGGTCCTCTTTATGAAGAGAGGGGTTTGAGCCTCATATCAGTTCCCCAGACCTGGGGACTTACACTGGAAAGAAAAGACCCCGTAATGTCTGGCTTTGAAGACCAGTGGGACTTATGTCCAGAAGAGCCCAAGGGCTATTGGAAATCAGGATTTTGGTCTTGAAGAGCTCACACACAAACTCACACATTCATTCCCAGTGCAGAGGCAGTAGGTTGAAAAGCACCTGGGTCATACAAGAAGATATTCATTACTTTCAGGGTGTGTGTGGAGGGACAGTGATCTGGTGGAACATTCTTCAGGGACAGAAGCACTGGCAGATGCCAATTTTTTTTTTTTTTATTCTCCTTCCATATAGTTGGCACAGTGCTGGTGGATGCCATTTCTGTCACTCTACACCAACCTAGCTAATGCCATGATCCCCACCATAGCAGTTTCCTGAGGACCAACCCCATCGAATCTGCCTGCCCCCTCCAAAGCAGCTCCAAAGCCACTCCCCACCACTCCTGGAAGGCAGCCTTGGTGAAAACCAGCACCACCTAAAGCAGCTCCCACCTCAGAGGATCAGCACCACTCACAGGTGCACTCTCAAATATTACAACTGATCCCCACAACCATCCACACCAGGGCCAACACTGCCCATAAGGGCAGTAACCATGGCCAAGCCTCATAGCAGGCCCACTGGGGACTAGATGCACCCATTAAAGCACCAACAGTCCTCACACCCAGCTGTCCTGGGGGTCAGCCCCACCCACTAGAGCACCTGCAGCAACTGTGGCATTGGCACAACAGGAAGGCACATTCAGCCTATGCACAGGATACCCCAGGAGCAGTTGACTCTAGTGAACAGGGGGCATTTCTCTTATAAGCAGGAATTTTTCTACATAAGGCCACTTCTTTAAGACTGGAGATGTAGCTGATCTACCCAATATTATACATGGAAACAATACAGAGAGTTAGGCAAAGTGAGGAGATAAAGAAGTGTGTTCCAAATGAAAGATCAAGACAAAACCTCACACACACACACACATACACACACACACAAACTAAATAAAACAGAGATAAGTAATCTACCTGATAAAGAGTTCAAAATAATGGTTATAAAGTTGCTCACTGAACTTTGAAGAAAAATGGTGAACACAATGAGAATTTCAACAAGGAGATAGGAAATATAAAAAGAACCAATCAGAGTTAAGAATACAATAACTGAAATGAAAAATACCCTAAATGGAATCAACAGCAGATTATATGAGGCAGAAGAACAGATCAGCAATCTGGAAGACAGGGTAGTGGAAATCACCCAATTGGAACAGAAAAAAAAAAAAAAGGAATTTAAAAAATGAGGATAGGTTAAGAGATCATTGGAACACCATCAATTGTTTAAGAGTAATTATTATCCTGGCTTCTAACATGGTAGAATAATTTTGCCTTTATTTATATTTGATTTAAATGGAATCATAAAGTATATACTCTTATGCAACTGGCTCCTTTCATTCACCTTTATGCTTAAGATATCCATTATGTGGTTGAGTATAGTTGCAATTTGTTTATATTCATTGCTAGGTAACATTCCACAGTGAGAATATACCAACTTTTAAAATGCATTTTATGGTAGGTGAACATTTGGACAGTTTCCAGTTTGGGACTACTATGGATACTGCTGATGTATAGATTCTTATACATATCTGAGAAGCATACAACACTCCTGCCATTTCACTACACCTAGTAGTAGAACTGCTGGGTCATAGAGGATATATATGTTCCATTTTAATAAATATTACCAAATACCATTCCAAAATGGTTGAAATAATTTACAATTTGATCCAATTGTGTGTTATATTTGTAGAGCTAATACTTTTTAAAATATTCACTTTTCCACTCTTGCATTACTATCAATAGCACCGAAATTCTAAAATTACAAATATGGAAACTCAAAGTTATGTTTAATTCCTTTATATGTATGTCATCTATGAGTTATTCAGCAAACTTTTTTTAACTTTTATCAGACTACTCAAAGAGTTGGTGTGATTACTACAAAAGTTACACAAAAGTATTATGGGGAAAGACAAAATACTAACCTAGATTAGTGCTACTGTTGCTGAACTATAAACTATGAAGTGTCTCAGACACTAGAGAAAATGTGACTGATTATTTAAACACTTTTATGGTAATTTGACATTGCTACAATGCCCCAGCAAGTGTTAATTTTTCTGATAAAGAATTTTGGTTGAATTTTATAGAACTGTTGCCCACAATGGATTAAAAGAAGGAAAAGATGTAAAGCAACTACACTCCAATTAAAAACAAAAAGAAAGAAAGAAGGAAAAGAAAACTGGCCTGGACTTCTCTACAGACAGTTTAAGAAGCACTGGCCTAAACAGTAAAGTTGAAGCTAGATTGTAAAGGGGGTTGGATGGCATGCTAAATAATTAGAATTTTACTGTGTATGAAGGTCTTTTAAATCATAGTAGTCACATTCACATCATGGAGAATTTTGGCAGCTATACAAAGTGATATCAAACGAAAGAGATAGTGGTAGCAGAAAAACCTGTTAGAAAGTGATTCAGTGATTTGGGTAAGTAATAATGAAAACCTGGGGAAGTGCAGATAGAAAAAGGCAGATTTGAAAATCATTTTAGAGGTAGAATTTATCGAACTTGACAAATACATGGGAAAGGAGGGATGATTTGCCAGGTGGAAGTGTTAAATATAATTATAAGATTTCCATATTAAAAGATGGTTAGCAGAAGGTTCATAGGGAAGAAAAATGTTTGATTTAAAACATTTCGAGTTTGAGTTTACTGTGGAATTTGAAGGTAAAAAATGAAAATACATCTCTAGAATTGAGAAATGGCATCTGGGATAGAGCGGGTGAGGTGCAAGACCTTAATGTGTATGCAACAATTAAAATCCTGGGTGCTAATGAGATTGCTCCCATGGGAGTTGTATATTGTGAAGAAAAGAGGTCTGAGTGCAGAGCTCTCCTTACACTTCCACTAAAAAGATAAAACACTACTCTAGAGAGTGCCAACATTAACAAGTGAGCTGAAGAAGAATACTCAGCAAAACAGGCTAAGAATTAAGAAAAAAACAATCCAAGTTTAAGAAACAGGAAAAAAAAAAAAAAAGAGTTTGCCAAGAAGAGAATGGTTTATGAGAATGTGAATACAGTGAGGGTAATTACTGTTTTAAGAAGTACACAGTCATAAAAGGAAAGAGATGAGATAGTAGCTTGAGTAGGAAAAAAAAAATAAGAAAATCTCTTGTTTGTGGATAAAGATAGTTGAAGCAAATCCATAAACTGAGGAGAAGAAGCCAGTGGAGATGGACAGAGAGAAAGTATGAGTTCTGGCACCAATTTTTTTAACACATTTCCACGGGAGCCTTCTTGGTAGAGATTGCTTCTTATTCATATATCAATATGCTCTAATGCAGGTCCTCTTAATACGTACTTGTTATCTTAAAGTATCAAGTTTCTGCATGTTCCAGAAATCCCTGAGGCTATTCTAAACCTCATATTCCTAAAGTCTAGCTGTAGCATTTCACTTTTCTGCTCAAATATTCTTTAGCCTCATGTTAAGCTCTGCTCCCAAAACTTACCTTTCACTTGGATCCAACACAGCCTAGTGTTTTAGCCAGAGCAGTCACCGAAATGCCCCTGCATGTGTACTCCCATGCTATTTTACCATCTCAACATGCTCTTGCTCATTTTCCATATATATCTGTATATATTTATTTTATAGACTTCATTTTTAGACCAGTTTTAGGTGTACAGAAATATTGAGTGAAAAGTGCATAGGGTTCCAATATATACCCCAACACCCTATGTACAGTTACTCCTATAGTTAACATCTTAGTGTGGTACAATTTTTTTGGAATTGACGAGCCAATATTGATACATTATTATTAACTGAAATTCATAATTTTACATTATAGTTTGCTCTTTGTGTTGTATACTCTATGGGCTTTGTGACATGTATACACAGTTAGAGTATCTTGTGAATAATAGCACCACCATAAACATCTCCTGCGCTCCACCAATTCATTACTTCTTCCCTTCCTCTGAACTCCTGAAAAATCACTGAGTTTTATAATTTCTCCATAGATTTGCCTTTTTCAGGATGTCATATATTTGGAGTCATACAATATATAGCCTTTTCATATTGGCTTCATTCACTTATCAATATGCACTTAAGATTCCTCTATATCTTTTTATGGCTTGATAGCTCATTTGTTTTAGCATTGAATAATATTCCATTGTCTGGATGTACCACACTTTTATCCACTTACCTATTGAAGCACATCTTTGTTGTTTCCAAATTTTGGCAATTATGAATAAAGCTGCTTTAAACATTCGTGTGAAAGTTTTTGTGTGTACAGTGTTTCCAACTCATTTGGGTAAATACCAAGGATCACAATTGTTAGATAGCGTGGTAAGGTATATTTAGCTTTGTAAGAAACTGCCAAACTGTCTTCTAAGGTGGCTATATCATTTTGTATTCCAATCAGCAATGAATAAGTGTTCCTGTTCTCCACATTCTCAACAACATTTGGTGTGTCAGTGTTTTGGAATTTGGTCATTCTAATAGGTTTGTAGTGGTATCTCATTGTTCATTTCATTTGCATTTCCCTGATGATACGTGATGCTCAGCATCACTTAATACGCTTATTTGCCATCTGTATATCTTCTTTGGTGGGGTGTCTGTTCAGATCTTTTGCCTATTTTTAAATTGGGTTGTTTGTTTTCTTATTGTTGAGTTTTAAGTGTTCTTTGTATGTTTTGAACATCAGTCCTTTAATAGATATGTATTTTGCAAAGACATTTCTCCCAATTTGTGACTTGTCTTTTCATTCCTTTAATGGTGTATTTCTCAAAGCAATTTTAATTTTCATGAAGCCCAACTCTCAATTTTTTTTTTTCTTTCATGGATAGTACTTTTGGTATTGAATTTAGAAAGTCATTGCCAAACCCAAGGTCACCTAGATTTTCTCTTATGTTATTTTCTAGGAGTTTTATGGCTTTGCATTTTACACTTAGATCTATGTTCCATTTTTAATTGATTTTTGTGAAAGACGTAAAGCCTGTGTCTACGTTTATTCATTAATTTATTTTTGCATGTAGGTATCCTGTTTTTTCAAGTAACCTTTGTTGAAAAGACTATTCTTTCTTCATTGAATCACCTCTGTTCCTTTGTCAAAGATCAGTTGACTATATCTGTATGGGCTCTGTGTTCTGTTCCACTGATCTATATGTCTTTAATTAATAATACACTGTCCTGGTTTTATAGTAAGCTCAAGTCGAGTAACATCAGTCTTCTGAGTTTGTTCTTCTCCTTTAATGTTTTACTGGTTATTCTGGTCTTTTGCCTTTCCCTATAAACTTTAGAATCACTTTGGCAATGACCACAAAATAGTTTGCACAATTTTGACTGGAATCGCATTCAATCTATAGATCAAGTTGGGAAGAACCAACATCTTAAGGATATCAATACATAATTTATCATTGCATCACTTCAATTATCAAATCCACTTTGTAAACCACTGAGGAAGACCATAGTATACTAGAAAAGCCAAAATACTATAGTCAGAAAATTTGGAATTATGCTCTAGATTCACCACTTTAATTAGTATGATTTTGAGCACATAACTTATCCTCTTTGAACCTTTGTTTTCCTTATCTGTAAAATATCTGGGACAAAGGATATTAACCAATACTGTTTTTTTCTACTTTTTTTCACACTCTTTCATCCTCCACTCCACTCAAGTATTTTATTGGCTCTTTTTTTTCACTGCCTCTGAGAAAGGAAAAAGTAAAAAAAAAAAAAAAAAAAAGAAAGAAAGAAAGAAAGAAACTTCTCAGTTTTTGGTTTATGTTTTCCACATTATAAGCCACTACAGGAGCCTGGAAAAAAGAATTTGGGTACTGAATGTACTGTCAAGCCAACAACATTAAGGAAAAATCAATTTCCCTGGTTGAGAGTGTGCATTGGACTCAGTGGTACAAGTGAGGTAGAAAGTGAAAAGAAAGAAGAAAGAGAGAGATAGGGCAAATGGAGAGAGAGAGAGAGAGAGAGAGAGAGAGAGAGAGAGAGAGAGAGAGAGAGAAGGAAGGAAGGAAGGAAGGAAGAAGAAGGAAGGAAGGAAGGAAGGAAGGAAGGAGGGAAGAAAAGAAAGGGAGGAAGGGAGGAAGAAAGAAGCAGAGAAAGAGATTGAAGATAGCCAAAAGGGACAGGCAGGTATCCCTTCTCCCTGCTCCCAAGCAGCTAAAGCATAACACAAAAACCAGATTCACCCAGTTGAACTCTTGACTAGGACTTGAATCTTAAGAAAGTGACTAAAGTTGCTAGGCAGTTAGAATATATTCATGGAATCATTAGTGGAGTCAAAGTTTCAATGGCAGACACAACTTTAGCAACATCCTAAGTGACTGTTTCTCTTATGTAAACTTAGCCAGATTCTTAGTCATCTTTTTGACTCTGATCTGTTATCAAGCATTGTTATCCAGCCTTCCTACTTATTCTATGGGCTTCCAGGTATCTTAACCATAAATCTCTTTCCTTAAAACAAAAACAAAAACAAAACTAAGTTGGCGCCATTTATTTGTAACAAAGAAATCTGACTGTCATCAAAACTGGTACCAGAAGTGGGATCCCGTGCCCAGAACTTTAGAGACATGGAAGAAAACTAGATTGCGTTACCTATTATAGATGAGTCTAAAATCAGTAAAACTCTATGAGTACTCAGAAATTAGAATGTCATGCATGCAAAGGAAAAAAAAATAACTGAATTATAACTTAGACTTACATGAAAGCAAGATCTATGAGACTGTAGTTGTAACTGGATAGAATATGTTATGGGTTGAATTGTGTGACCCTAAAAAAGATACATTGAAGTCCTAACCTCCAGTATCTCACACTGTGAACTTTTTTGTTAATAAGGTCATTGAACATGAAATTAGTTAAGTCAGGATGAGGTCATACTGGAGGAGGGTGGGGATCTAGTCAAATATGGCTGATGTCCTTATTTGTCTCAGGGTATTTTCTGATTTCTGCTTTGATTTCTTCATTGACCTATTGGTTTTCAGTAGCATGTTGTTTAATCTCCATGTATTTTTTGTGATTTTTCCATTTTTCTTCCAATAACTGATTTCTAGTTTCATATCACTGTGGTCAGTAAAGATGCTTGATATAATTTCTATTCTCTTAAATTTGTTGAGACTTTTTTTGTAGCCTACCATGTGATCTATCCTGGAGAATGTTCCATGTGTACTTGAACGTGTATTCTGCTATTTTTGGTTGGAATGTCCTATAGACATCTATCAAATCCAATTGGTCTAATGTGCCATTTAAGGCCACTGTTTCCTTATTGATTTTCTGTCTGGATGATCTATTCATTGAAGTAAGGGGGTTGTTAAAGTCCCCTACTATTATTGTCAATTTCTCTCTTTTGTCTGTTAATATTTGCTGTATATATTTAGATGTTCCTATATTAGATGCCTATGTTTATGTGAGTTATATCCTCTTCGTGTGTTGATCCCTTCATCATTAAATAATGCCCTGCTTTATCTTTTAGTTCCTTTTTTTTTTTTTTTTTTTTTTTGGCCTCATCCAGCTTGTGGGATCTTAGTTCCTCAATCAGGAATTGAACCTGTGCTCTTGGCAATAAAAGTGCAGAGTCTTAACCACTGGATCATCGGAGAATTCCCTCTTTGTCTTTTATTATAGACTTTGTTTTTTAAAATCTACTTTGTCTGATATGAGTATTAGTACCCCAGCTTTCTTTTTGTTTCTGTTTTCATGCAATATCTTTTTCCATTCCCTCACTTCCAATCTGTGTGTGTCTTTGGCTCTGACGTGAGTCTCTTGTGGGCAATGTATAGAAGGGTCTTATTTTTTATCCAATCAGTCACCTTATGCCTTTTGATTGGAGAATTTAGTCTATTGACGTTTAAATTGATTATTGATAGGTACAAACTTATTGCCATTCTGTTACCTGTTTTCTGGTTATTTTTGTAGTTCCTCTCTGTTCTTTTCTTCTTTTAGTCTCTTCACATGTGGTTTGATCATTTTCTTTGGTGTTATATTTGGGCTCCCTTCTCTCTAATTTTTGTGTATCTATTGTAGGTTCTTGTTTTGTGGTTACCATAGAGTTCATATAGTTGACTTATAACTATATCTACTTATTTTAAATTGATAGTCATTTAAGTTAAACACATTCTAAAAGATCTACATTTTTTATTCCCCACCTCCATGTTTTGTGTTTTCAATGTGATATTTTATATCTTCATGCCTATTCCTTAACTGTTTATTGGAGTTAGAGTTGATTTTAAAATTTTATCTGTTGTACTAGCTTATTTAAATGGTTGATCCATTGCCTTTACTATGTATGTGCCTTTACCAGTGTGATTTTTCCTGTTCTATAATCTCTTATTTATTGTTGTAGCCTTTTCTTTTTCATTTAAAGACACTTTAACACTTCTTGTAAGTTTGATTTAGTGCTAATGAACTCTTTTCATTTTTGCTTGTTTGAGAATCTCTTTATTTCTCTTTCAATTCTGAATGATAAGCTTGCCGTGTACAGAATCCTAGGTTGGAAGATTTTTCCTTTCAGTACTTTAAATACATCCTGCCACTCTCTTCTGTTCTGCAAAGTTTCTGCTGAAAAATCAGTTGATAGCCTTATGGAAGTTCCTTTGTATATGACTCTTTCTTTTTCTCTTGCTGCCTTTAAAATTCTCTATCTTAAAATTCTGCCATTTCAATTATGCTATAATTTGTTGTGGGTCTCTTTGGATTTACCTTGTTTGGGACTCTTTATGCTTCCTGTACCTGGGTATCTGTTTCCTTCTTCAGGTTTGGGAAGTTTTTGGCCATAATTTCATCAAATACATTTTCTACCCCTTTCTCTCTCTCTCTTCTCCTCCTGGGCCCCCTAAAATGTAAATATTTGTACACTTGATGTTGTCCCAGAGGTCCCTTAAACGATCCTCATTTTTTAAAATTTGTTTTTATTTTTGCTGTTTTGATTGGGTGCTTTCTATTATTCTATTTTCCAGGTCACTATGCATTCTTCTGTATCACCTAATCTGCTGTTAATTCCTTCTCATGTTTTTTTATCTTTTCAGTTATATTATTCACTTCTGACTGTCTTTAAAAAATTTTTTTTCTAGTTCTTTGTTGAAACTCTCATTGTGTTCATCTATTCTTTTCCCAAGTTAAGTTAGCATTCTTATTACTATTGCTTTGAACTCTTCATCAGGTAAATGATTTATCACTGTTTCATTTGGGTTTTCAGGAATTTTTAATGGTTCTTTCATTTGAAACATATTCCTTTGTCTTCTCATCTTGTTTAACTTTCTCTGTCTCTATGAAATTAGGTGAAACAGTTACCTATCCTGCTCTTGAAGGTATATCCTTGTGTGGGAGTGTCCCTATACAGTCTGAGTATAACCAGAGGCTTTGGTGAGAGAGCTGGATTGGAAGTGAGCACAGGCTACATCTTCCCTGGGGTGCATTTGCAGCCACCACATTAATGGGAGGTAAGCCTGGAGTTGGAGGGGCTAAAGCCAGAGACAGGTGCAAGCTGGGACTTCTCCTATGCTCAATGGCCATCGCTGTCCTATTAGGGAACAAGACTAGGGCCTGAGGGGCTGGAGCAGGATGTCAGGAAGATGGGTTTCTCCTGGGTGTGATGGCAATCTCTGCCTTGGTTAGGGACATGCCTGAGGCCTGAGGGCTTGGGGCTGCAGTTTTGTGCTGGTGTCACTTTTTCCTGGTGAGTGTACCTTGGTTGGAGGCTGTGTTGGGATCAGAGGGTTGGAGCCACACTACTGGGCTGCTTTTGATCCCTCTCAAGTGTGCACAGAGGCATATGCACTGGCATTGACTGCCTCTGTCCTGGTCAGAAGTAGGGCCAGGACCTGAGCTGTCTCCTTTTCCTCCAAGTGTGCACACTCTCATTAGCAATGGCAGCCATTGCCTTAGTGAGAAGAAGTATTGGATCAAGAGGGGTGGGAGCAGGAGCCTGGCACAGGCTGCGGCATGTGCTGGGCCTGTCCTGGTAAGCTGGCCAGAGCCCCAGGCAATTTTTAATCTTTTGCTTCTGTGCTGCAACTGAGGGCAAACAAATCTGTGCATGTGCTCGTCAAGAGTGGAGTCTCAGGTTCTTACAGCCCTCTAGTAAGCCCCACTAGTTTCCAAACTAGCTAAGGGACTAATCTTCCTGTTATCAGACCCCAGGGCTGGGGTTCCTAATATGTGGCTCAAACACCTTGCTCCCCAGGGAGGATCCCTAAGCCTGTGATATCCCTGTCTTCTTCTGGATCCCCCAAGAGGGTGTTGATCCAGACTAAATTGCTTCCCCTCCCTACCTATCAGACTCTGTGTGGATCTTTCTTTACAGCCTTGGTTGTAGAAGAGACATTCTGCTAATCTTCTGGTTGATTTCAGCAATAGTTGTTCTATATGCAGTTGTATTTTTAATGTGTTCACGAGAGGAGGTAAATTCAGCAAACTCTTACCCTGCCACCTTGATCCAGCCCCTGGCTGATGTCCTTATAAGAAGACAGCCATGTAAAAACAGAGACACACACATAGGGAGAATGCCATGTGACAATGAATGCAGAGATTGGATATATGCAGTTATAGGCCAAAGAATACTGAAGAATGCCTTCAAACCATCAGAATCTAAGAAGAGGCAAGGGATAATTCTCCTATAGATTTCAGAGGGAGCATGCCCTACCAACATCTTGATTTAGGACTTCTAGTCTCCAGAACTGTGATACAACAAATTTCTGCGTTTTTTTAATCCACTTTGGATGTGTGGTAGTTTATTAAGGTAGCCCTAAGAAACAAATACAGAACACTTAAAAAAAAATGAGAAACTCAAAAACTGTGGAGCTTTGTGGTTGCTCTCAACACTGTCTGACAGATTAAAAAGTGCACAAAATCAAATTCCTAAGTTTTAGCTCAAGTGATGGATTTAAATCTAGGGGCTTCCTATGATGGTGTTAAAATAGTCACAGACAGCTGAAAACCAAATGCAAACATTAATCCTATAAGTTGCTGATTTACAATGACAGTTGAATTTGAAGACAAGCTCTATTTTTTTTATAAGCTATAGTAATGTTTTGGAAAAACTAGGATCATGAAAACATGAAAGAATATATTTGAACATCTGGATGGCATGGCATACTCTCTGATACTTCTCCAGAAGTGAAAGAAGGAAAGAAACCCCTTGTCTGAAAATCTTTTCTTCTCTTGTTTTAAAATCTTATCAGAAAAAAAAATCTTAATGCTCCCCACACCGCTCCCATCTCTCATTAACTCCAGAAGTATAATGAGAATCAGATGTCAGCATGACTAGGATAGGATTCAGTAAAATATTAAGATCTCACCAAGATAAATGACTATGCACTAAAGTACATATGGTCACCTTATCTTTGATAAAGGAGGCAGGAATGTACAGTGGAGAAAGGACAGTCTCTTCAATAAGTGGTGCTGGGAAAACTGGACAGGGACATGTAAAAGTATGAGATTAGATCACTCCCTAACACCATACACAAAAATAAGCTCAAAATGGATTAAAGACCTAAATGTAAGGCCAGACACTATCAAACTCTTAGAGGAAAACATAGGCAAAACGCTCTATGACATAAATCACAGCAAGATCCTTTTTGACCCACCTCCTAGAGAAATGGAAATAAAGACAAAAATAAACACATGGGACCTAATGAAACTTCAAAGCTTTTGCACAGCAAAGGAAACCATAAACAAGACCAAAAGACAGCCCTCAGAATGGGAGAAAATATTTGCAAATGAAGCAACTGACAAAGGATTAATCTCCAAAATTTATAAGCAGCTCATGCAGCTCAATAACAACAACAACAAAAAAACAACCCAATCCAAAAATGGGCAGAAGACCTAAACAGACATTTCTCCACAGAAGATATACAGACTGCCAACAAACACATGAAAGGATGCTCAACATCTTTACTCATTAGAGAAATGCAAATCAAAACTACAATGACATATCATCTCACACCAGTCAGAATGGCCATCATCAAAAAATCTAGAAACAATAAATGCTGGAGAGGGTGTGGAAAAAAGGGAACACTCTTGCACTGCTGGTGGGAATGTGAATTGGTACAGCCACTATGGAGAACGGTATGGAGGTTCCTTAAAAAACTACAAATAGAATTACCATATGACCAAGCAATCCCACTACTGGGCATATACCCTGAGAAAACCATAATTCAAAAAGAGTCATGTACCAAAATGTTCATAGCAGCCCTATTTACAATAGCCCAGAGATGGAAGCAACCTAAGTGTCCATCATCGGATGAATGGATAAAGAAGATGTGGCACATATATACAATGGAATATTACTCAGCCATAAAAAGAAACGAAATTGAGCTATTTGTAATGAGGTGGATGGACCTAGAGTCTGTCATACAGAGTGAAGTAAGTCAGAAAGAGAAAGACAAATACTGTATGCTGACACATATATATGGAATTTAAGAAAAAAAATGTCATGAAGAACCTAGGGGTAAGACAGGAATAAAGACACAGATCTACTAGAGAATGGACTTGAGGATATGGGGAGGGGGAAGGGTAAGCCATGACAAAGCGAAAGAGAGGCATGGACATATATACACTACCAAACGTAAGGTAGATAGCTAGTGGGAAGCAGCCACATAGCACAGGGAGATCAGCTCGGTGCTTTGTGACCACCTGGAGGGGTGGGATAGGGAGGGCGGGAGGGAGACACAAAAGGGAGGAGATATGGGAACATATGTATATGTATAACTGATTAAATTTGTTAAATAAAAAAAATACAAAAAAAAATGACTATGCACTAAAGTGATCTCAGAATTTGTTAATTTTGCCAAGAAATTTGTGAGTGATATGAGAAATAAAGAGATGCCCCAGCAGCATATTTGGAAAGGATTTATTGACTGTTCTCTGTAGCCCTTATTTCAGCATCAGGGGATTCTAAACTCATGTTGTTTACATTCCTAGTTCTTGAGGAAGATGCTCACCAACTGGAAAAGTTCCCACATGTCTACTTGCCCTGTGAAGAATTATTATGTTGAAAATAACAAAGATAAAGTCCACAGAACTCTCTCTTTTCACAAAAATAATAAATCAAATGGTACACCACATAACTGGGAAAATCACAGAGATGAGTACCACCACTGAGACTCGAAAGATGAATATATCTTGACTGTTTTAACAAATTAGCGGGATGGGTCTTTGAAAAGGGGAATAAATATTTATAAGCTTAAATCAGGGAGTGACTCTAAATTATAATTACACTTTCAGATGTGGTCCCATTACCAGAACAATTTAATTCAATTCATGAAACTCTTGCATGTTGTAGAAAGACATGTGAAAAATGAGAAAGAGGTAGAAATGAATCCCACAAAAACATATATGTTTTAGATCTTAGGCATATTAGGACATCTTCTCCAAAATGAAAGGTTAGTTGCTTCACCCTCACTCTATAAAATTAAGAAAGACAATATTTAGAGAATATCTTTGTGGTTTTAAAGACCATACATTACATTTGGTGACCCACTGAGATCTATTTACAGATGTCCTCAAAACCTGTAGTCTTTGAATTGAATCCTTACGCCACCCAAGAAGGCTCTCTTGTATGATACAGGCTACCATGCAAGCAGCTCTGCCTCTAGGCCCTTTAAGACTTAGCAGAAGTCAGTGGTGCTCATAGATCTCTGGTGTATAAGAAAGTTGTTTGGTATGCCAACAGAAACTCTGAAGTTTTTGTTGTATGCCTTCTTTATTAACTAACTCTCCATGTTGGCAAAACTGTTTGATTTGCTAATGACAATGATAGAGCCTCAGCAAATTGCCATGGCATAAAAGGTGACCATTTAACCCAAGCCTCTAATCATGAATTGGATGTTATCATATCCATGAAGACATATATTTTCGTAGAACAAAATATCACTTAATTATAAAGTAAAAGTAGGGCCCAGTCTTATGCAGAAAGTATATACAGTTAGCATTGGAAATTTCCTCATATTTCCAAAACATGTATGCCAGATATAATTCAACTCTCCATCGACACAAACTAGCAACACAGACCCATGAGGATTTTCTGTCATTAGTTATCCAAAGAAAACATAAATGAAAGAAATTAAACCTGATGACTGCACAAAGTGCTGGCATCACCCAGATGCAGGGTTCTAGAACATTATAGCTCCTCTAATGGTGGAAAAAGTAATAAATCCCATTAGAAAGTGCTTCAAGCTGAACATCTATTATCATTATCTACTTCGCTTATAAAAAGAAAAAAACCTGTTTTTATGATCTTCACTGGTCTGCAAGTGCTTTGACTAGATATTCAGGCATTTTTAAGAAAGGATATTAGAAGACTGTTGACATGGTAGCCTGGAAAAGGAGAATGTGTGTGGACCCCTCAAAATAAGCCCATTAAAAAAATATATTTAGATCATAGGGTTGTGTTCACATTCAATAGGTTGACATTTTCTAAAAGGAACTTAATAATAAAATGGAAAGATAAACCACTTTGCGCATGTTCATCAACATACTTTCTCAGTCACTAGAGTGCCTGCTCAATGAGCTCATGGAAAAGCATCCCTAGCAATAGGGGAGGTCTATGCATGGGTCTGCACAGTGGGCTTGCCCTCATTAAACCAATCAATCATTAATACTTAGTGCAAGAGTCTTCTTAGCAGCTATCAACAATGTAACCCCTATAGAGTTCCTAAAATTGTAGAGCTGGAAAAGCCATATAGTTACTTCATGGCAGGTTGATTACATTGGAACCTCACCCATAAAGATCAGATCAACATTTTTTCCTTCAGTAAAACAGACACGTTCTAGTTGTGGAAATGCATTTCTTATCTGTCATTCTTCTTTTACCACTACTAACACTAGACCAACTAAATGCCTTATATGCAATTATAGTATTACACACAATGTTGATTTTAATCAAACAACTGGAGAGTTGCTTAATTAGCAGCAAGAAGTTAAGTGATTCTTTTATGCCCAAGCTCTCACCATGTACTACATCACACAAAAGTGGCTGACCTTAAGGAGAGGTGGAATGGTGTACTGTTACTTAAAGTATCAACCATTATAGTGCTACAATACAGAGCACTATAGAATCTGTATCATTCATTCTTTCTCATATGATAAGTTTCCTGAGAGAAGAGAGCATTTTCATTTTACTTTTGTGTCCCCAGTATTGTACACAAAATGGGTGCTTAAAAGAATGCTGGTCGGGCTTCCCTGGTGGCGCAGTGGTTGAGAGTCCGCCTGCCGATGCAGGGGACACGGGTTCGTGCCCCGGTCTGGGAAGATCCCACATGCCGCGGAGCGGCTAGGCCCGTGAGCCATGGCTGCTGAGCCTGCGCATCCGGAGCCTGTGCTCTGCAAGGGGAGAGGCCACAACAGTGAGAGGCCCGCCTACCGCAAAAAAAAAAAAAAAAAAAAAAAAAAAAAAAAGAATGCTGGTCAAAATTAAATAAATCAATTAAAAATTATTTTGTAGATTCAAAAAGTATGATTAAAACCCACTAAAAAAAAGAGACCAGTATCATAAAATATCCAGAAATGCAAATCTAATTTGCTTTTCAGGTTTCACATTAAAATGGTGCTTTGTTGATATGGTTACAGAGTACTCACTGTTTCTTTCAAATAATCAACTATAGTTAAAAGCTATATTTTAACACTGTTCTTTACAAAGAACTGAGTATTCTGCCCTTATGATGACAAATGTTTTGCACAATTGAATTATATCCAAGCCACTGATTTCATTTTGATAAGTGCCTTTCCAAAATCATTTGCAAAGCATTTGTATTTACAGTTCTCAAAGAACTGAACTTCCGGTAAGGAACAGTAATTTGACTATCCTGAAATTGTGAGGATTTTAGCTTCTAGTTCCCTTGCTGTATTTATTTTTATTTGTTTATTTTGTTTTAGTGTAAGGTGGTATGGATAGATTTAGTCAAATCTAAAACATTTTTTTTTCTTATTGATGATTACTAATATATATTTATTTGTTTTCTTTTTTCATTTTCAAAGATTAGTAGGGCTGCTATCTGACTATACAACTTTAACTGATTCATCTATTGAAGGAAGACCAAGAGGTTGCAGCCTCTGAGCTCAGCATTGCATTAGTACACACTAAAAACATAGAGTGCAAAAAATAAAGTTCAGTCCTTCAACTCCTTAATCAATCATCATCTTCTAAAGGAAGTGCAAACAAATTATTACAACAAGCACTGCAAAATAAAGTATGCTTAAAAATATTCTGAAAGCACAAAGTAACTTTCTTGAATACAACATATATGTAATAAAATCATGTTGTTGGGGAGGAAGAAATTTTCCTCTATGCTTCTAGTTTTTTCTGGCTGGTCTAAGAATTAAATCGACATGAGATAGATTAACAGAAGAAAAATCAGACAAAAGTTTAATAACATGTGTACATGGAAGAGACCCAGGAAAACTGAGTAACTCACCAAAATGACTGCAATCTTTACCTTACATACTTCAGCTAAAGAAAAAAGAGGATGCTGGGGAGTAGTGGTTTGGGACTTCAAAGGGGAGGAAGGCAATTGACATGGAGATGGAAAAGCAAATGTTTGGTAAAAAAATGTTTGCTAGGCTGGCCATACAGAGACAATAGTACAAAGAGAGGAATTTTAAGAAACAGCCCTTGCTAGGTTCCTCCCTGTCTACACACCTAGTTTATACTATAGCTGTCTACGGTGATAGCTACATTCTTTAGGCAGTTCTGGAAGGCCACAGTTTCCTCCTGAATCATTTGGGCCTTGACTGTTTTCAGCTCAAAATAATCTGCATGCTAAAAAGACATTTTGGGGTGGGAGTTTTTGCTCCCCTATAATGTGTTGATTTTTTTTTTTTTTTTTTTTTTTTTTTTTGCGGTACGCGGGCCTCTCACTGTTGTGGCCTCTCCCATTGCGGAGCACAGGCTCCGGACGCGCAGGCTCAGTGGCCATGGCTCACGGGCCCAGCCGCTCCGCGGCATGTGGGATCTTCCCAGACCGGGGCACGAACCCGTGTCCCCTGCATCAGCAGGCAGACTCTCAACCACTGCACCACTAGGGAAGCCCAATGTGTTGAATTTTTAAAAATTAAATATCATGTTTTTAGAAAGGAAGTACTTTTTTATTGTTATAAAATCTCCAGAAACCAGTTAGTCTCTAACTTTTAGAGACACAATATATTTTTGGTGAATTAATGAATATGAATGATTGCAATAACAAAATTAAATGAAAGCCTGAGGCATTTTTATTAAAGTTTTACACTTTGAACAATTTATAATATTGTTAGAACACACTAATCTGTAATTTCTGCCTTTTCAAGAATTTTATAGTAAGTCTGGACTCATTCAAATTCTGTCATCACTATTATACATTTCTTATTTCTCTGGGTTTCTGGTAGAATAATTAATCAGAGTTTTAAAACTTGAAATGAATCTGAATTTTTATAGTCTACCTATGAAAAGAGTATGATTACTGTCGGGTATTTATTCTATCCACTTTATTCTCCAATCAATCAATAAGAAATTGTTGATTAGTATTTTAAAATATTGCTTGTGTTCAGAAGTTACGGTGATAATTAAGGTCAAAATAAAATGAATTGCTTGTAGACAGTAAGTTTAATTTAATATCACATCAGTATATTTCATATCAAATTTAAATGTGTAACTTTACTGAAATATATGATCTCGGTCTACAGTGATATTTTCAAAGAAGAAATAAAGGATGACTATAAAGATCAATTTACCCTTTAATCTCAGGAAAGTACCTACAGACTATAACAGAGATGCAGTCTTCACTTACAAGATGGAATCATAGCATCTTAATATTTGAATTTCATGTTTATACTGGCAAAGATGAATAATTGGTAAATGTAAGCTGCATAAACACAAACACAGTCCTCAGGACTGAATCTCTTATTCATGGTATTTTTCTGAATTATATAATTACTATATCAAATACACAGTGACTGTAAAGAGCATGTACTACCAGCTTTCTTGTGTGTGTGTATAAGATTCCGAGGATATTTGGATATTTTCCCCTTAGCCTTCTAATAAATTGTGGATATGCCCAATCAGAAAAGAATGAAATTCCTGGCTATAATCAGAATTTCAGAAAAAAAATCAATGAAAAAGGTGTGCTTAGCAACTCCATTTGCCCTTCTAGATCCATTCTCCACTCTGTTCCATCTTATGACACACTCCAGGACACTGACATGTTGAAATGTATCATCAGATCTCCTGTGCTCTTCCAGCTGGGGAGGCCCGGGGAATTTTGGAGGAAGAGAGGAGAACATGGTCAAGGCTTTGACCCTGATTCCCTCCCTTTGAAGTCACTTCAGTCTGGCTGTCCTGCTTGAAAAGATGGCACTACTGAACTCAAAATGGCCTATTCTACACAATTCCTTTGGTTCTGAAAACCTCTCCTTCCCTACATCACCATTATACATAGGGAGAGTAACATTTGCTTCTGTTAGCAAGGTTCTGGGATTTTGCACCAATCTTTGTGTTTTTCCAAGACTACATCCATTTTTTTTTAAATTTGGCACTTTACAAATAAACCATCTTCAAATCATCCTACTATGAATGTGCTATTTTCTGATGCAGCCATTGATATCAGGAGTGTCCTAAGAAACTTACCCTTAAAATGGGACTATGGGATTTGGTTGGTCATATATTCCAGGAGCTCACAGATAACCTCTATTCCAGGGAAAAGTAGGATACAAGTAACCTGTGGCATGCTGTGGCATCATAATTACTCAAATTATTACCGCTAGTAACACTGGATAAAATACAGTTGGAGGAAATGGCATTGTGAGATTGACTGCTTTGACACTATGCTATGACAAAAACTGATTTTAAAGTTCAGATGTTCACCTGGTTTCTTCTAATGCCCCTAGAGAATTAACATAAGGCAAAGAGAAATTTGAAACTATGAATGTGAAGCTAAGAATATATATGAAAAAACAAAATGTGCCTGTGACAGCTTTCATGAAGACTTTTATTTCCTCTAGTCACAAGGCACACATGGCTGAGGACCATGCATAGGAATTTATAAGGGTTGGAGTTTCAGCACCAATGAAATGCCCAGCTCCTCCACTAGTGGGGAAGGAGCAGGACCCTGAAATGCAGAGTGGGGACAATTAAACAGGTATGGATGAGATCTTGAAACTTTAACTTTCCCCCACTAAGCCTTCCTCCAACTGAAAATATCAGTCCATCCTCAACTCCTGGTTGCATCTGGGACAATTAGCTTCATAAGATAATAAAAATTTTTAGAACTATTTTCTCTACCTCCCCTTCCTTTCAGATCTACAACAAGACTTATACCCCAGCATTGTCCAGACAGTGAGGTACAAGGCCTATTCTAGGAGGAGAACAGTGTATATACCAAGCAAGTTAAAATCTTTCACAAATTTAAATTTTTGGATCTGTGTAGTACTTGGTTCTACATGTGTTAGACCACACACAAAATTTAAGATTCACTAGGTTCTAATCAATGGCATGGACCCTTTCACATTGGTTTCAGAATTTGTTGCATAGGCTTGAGCACCTGTGCATGACAATAATACTCTACTAGGCTGGCTAATCTAAGTCTTCTCTCAACGAAGAGCTATAGTTAATGAAATTGAAAGGCAAAAAACTTCCTTGTTATACTCTAAAGGAAAGTCTTAATTCTTAAGGAAATAGACTTGTTGGAATGAATCTATTAAGTGGAATCTTCTCAGCAATTGCCTAGCCACATCCTCCTGGGATATCTGGGAGGACATTCCCTCAACAGGACGTTAAGAAATGCTTTAATGAGGGAGGCATGAGCACTCTTGATCTCTCTGGCGTTTATACTCTTTAGGCCAGAGATGCTACAATGAAAATTGGCTCTGTGACCTCAGTGGTAAGAATGGGATTCTAGAGTGGTAGAAAATGTGAGCACCATTACACAGAAGCCATAGGGAGAAAATGGCTACAATAGTGTTTTGATCCATGGGAATCTATTGCTAATTACTCATAGTCTCAGATATGAAATAAATTGATTCCTAGAAGTCTTCTTAAGTGCTTCTTGACATATATAGGATGATAAATTCTAGACTTGCTGAGAAAAATCTGACCCAAATTGCCATTTGGAGATTAACAGCTTAGTTATTACACCAAAGTCAGTTCAAGTCAGACCTTTTCCCATGAAAAATTTTGAGGCTGTTCAGTTTGAAAAGTAAACCTGCATCAGGTTCCTCAAATGGACCCATTACCATTTTCCAGAAAGGGAAATATCCATAATTCAGAATTTTTCAGTTACTGGCTCTGAACTCATGCTTATCCTCAAAGACTCAAAATACTGTCATATTTTACTAGTCAGAGTAAATCTTGAGTTGTTCTAGAAGCAGTTTCAGAACATGCAGTAAAAATAGAATATATTTAATTAACAAGAAGAATTCTCATATTTGTTCCCTAGTATATAGAATAAAGGCTATTTTTGTAGGAAGAACCAAAGAAAACCCTGTATCTCTTCTCTTCCTTAAAATAGCAACCAAACTACCATCCCTAGGGGAATTACAGAGATTAGTGCTACCATCAAGGACCTGAGATGTGCAAGGGTTGTCATTCCTAGCACAGCACCAATGCACTAGCCTGTCTGGCCAGTGCAAATACTTGATGGGTCATGGAGAATAACAGTAGATCATCAAAAACTTAATCAAGTACTGATGCCAATTGCAGCTACGGTTCTAGATCAGATATCTCTATAGGCACAACTCAACACAGATTTTAGCACTTGCTATGTAGTAAATAATTAATTTTCTAATAAAGTTAGTAAGCAAGATCATAAATGATTTGCATTTTCATGTCAGAGAAAACTAGGTAACGTTACTGTCTTGCTACAGGGCTTTGTCAACTCTTTAGCTTCCTTTCATAATATATATAGAGTTTTTAGCTCACTAATTAGCTAGCACTCTAGATAACTTATTAAGACAAATTTGTGCCAGAAGGTATGGGATAAACTACAAATGTTCATGAATCTGTTTTGTTGGTGTAGTTTCCAGAAGCCCAGTAGCTTGGATTTGTCAGAATACTCTTTCTAAAGTAAAAGGTATGACCAGCCTGAAAAGAATAAGCACATGGGACTTCCCTGGTGGCACAGTGGTTAAGAAGCCACCTGCCAGTGCAGGGGACATGGGTTTGAGCCATGGTCCAGGAAGATCTTACATGCTGTGGAGCAACTAAGCCCATGCACCACAACTACTGAGCCTGCGCTCTAGAGTCCGTGAGAAACAGCTACTGAGCCCGCATGCCACAACTGCTGAAGCCTGCACGCCTAGAGCCCATGCTCCTCGATAAGAGAAGCCACCACAATGAGAAGCTCGCGCACCACAACGGAGAGTAGCCCCCGCTCGCCGCAACTAGAGAAAGCCCGCGCACAGCAACGAAGACCCAACACAGCCAAAAATAAATAAATAAATAAACAAACAAACAAATAGACTTATTTAAAAAAAAAAAAGAATAAGCACAATGTTTCATGGGTGTGTATGGATTTTAGAGGCAAAATATCCTGTATTTGGGTGAGCTGTTTATACCCAGACACCAGGCACCTAATGTGCCTGTTTTCAGTGTGATCTGGAGAGAGAAATTTCACTTTATCAGATTTAGGTTGTAATATAATTGTGCTTCTACTAGGCATAATGACTCAGTAGTTAAAATGGTTTTGGAACTGTCTTTGATGTACAGGTGCTATATGATGTTTCTGGTAACCCCAGAAAGAAAATCAGAAAAATCCCTAGGGTAAGACCATGCCCTCCTCTTTTGGCAAATGTTCTACATTAGAAAAGCAGCTCCAGGCTTGTAGCTGGACCCTTGTACAGACTAAATGACTGAACATGAGATACCTAATGACTACATGAACCAAACTGCCCATTATGGCAATAATTCAACAAACCTTAGCATTGGAGGTCAACAGGCAGCATTCCCTTATAAAGTAAATGTAAGATATACAAAGCAAAGTTCTATGAGGCCCTGAAGACATGTGTGAACTGCATAAGCACATAACTAAGACTCATGGCACCTATTCCTACTATTTCACTTCCTCTATCTCTCAACCCACATTTGTGGTCTCATGGAAAGTTCCCTATGACAAGTTAATAAAAGAAGAAAAGGTGTGGGTCTTATTCATGGATGGATCTACAGTAAACTAGAACCAGATGAAAGTATACAACTAGTGCTCTCCAATCCCCCTCAGAAATGGGCCTCAAAAGCAGGGGAAAGGAAAACCTTCCTGTATGGAAGTGGCTCTCCACATTATGGGAGGGAGAATAACCTCGCATGGATCTGCTAGAAAGGAACCTAGAAAAAAGTCAGAAAGTTAATGAAAAAGTGGTCTAGTAAAAGATAAATGAGAAAGATTGCTGGAATCATGAAAAGATTCATAACTTAAAAGGAATTAGTGTGTAAGAAAAAAAGACTCATTCTCCTATTCTTAAATAAAACAAAAAGCAAATGTTTCTAAAAATATAGAGAAAATGAGCACCATGAGAAAAATGAAATAATTTCTTTTTAAAAATCTGCTGTCAATTATAGTCACTCTGTGACTCAGCTAAATTTCCCATTATAATTGTTTTCAGTTTCCTTGATTTGAAGGGAGCAATTGCCAACACTTGCTTAAATTTAGATCAGTGCAACAATATGCTGAACTGTATTCTTGATTATATAGGAGCATAGTGATCAATAATTATTTCTGCCCCTTTTAGAAATGCTAGAAACCTGTCTTAAATGTTACGTTGCTGAATAGGTCAAGGATCATTATCATACAGAAGCAGGAATTCATGGTCTGAATAAGCGCACCTTAACATTCTGAGTCTTGCTACTTAATGGATCCAGGTAAATGATTACTTAGGGCCAGTTGCAGGGTCATGCCAAGGCTCTTGAGCTCAGGATCATTTCAAGGGCCTATAATTAGTACAGCCTAATTATCCGGTGACTTAAATGACCCAAGTTTTACCAAAGCCTATGCCAACTTCAGTCCATCTTAGCATTTATCTCCTATAATTAATAAATTTATAATTAAGTAGCTTAGATTCTTTCTCTGATTATTAAGACTCAAAGACCTCTCTGTCAGAGGTCACAACAACATTGATCAAAAGTCTGCATTCATTTATTATGATTAGAAAACATATTATTTAACCAACTAAAAGTAAAAAAATACTAAGAAATAATATCAAGACCATTAAAGAGGAATATGTCTGTCCATACACAAATTTTTAAAAAAATATTTCCTTTTTACTTAGGAATCCAACAGAAAAGTCCTCTCTGTTTCATAAAAAAAGCACAAGTTGAGCATAGGAGGAAGCTGTCATTGTGCCTTTTTAAATTCACTTTCAACATACTCTTAAATAAAGAACAAAAAGAATATTCTTACTCTCTGCTACGTGGAAGTTAGAATTCCTTCATTCATTTATAAAAATTATTTGGCTTGAACTGTGCATACAGTATAGGACATGCAATTGTTTGAGGCAGGAATACCCATTAGAGAGGCTATACAAAGTCTGTTCCTGCCCTTGAACCTCCTAGAACCTAGTAAAGACTGATTGGATGCCTGCTCTGAGGTAAATCTCCAGCCCCACAAACAGTTAAACTCATAACTCCCTCAAGTACATGCATTCACAGGTACACAGGCAGCATTTAACTCTCAATTCTTATGTCCAGGCTCTGTTCTCCCTCAGGTGAGAACAGCCAAAATATTCTCTAGTCCAAAAGTCCAACAGAAATAGCTAGGACTTGTAAATATAGCAGTAGATAATCTTTACCTGCAATGTTAGAGATCATTTCTATGTGATTTCCCTGGCCCTTTCACCTACACGGGAGCACACTTTGGAACTCTGACTGTTATCCAGCATTGCACTTTTAGAAAATCGTAACTACCACTCAAAATAAATAAATTTAAAATAATAAGTGGGAAAATGAATGAGAACTTGTTAAAGTGTTTAATAAATTTGCAGCTAAAAAATGGTATTGAATTTGATTGGTCTAGCTCTGTGATTAGAATGTGATTTGTGATGAAAGTATATTCTTGGGAACATCTCAGATTTCAGGTCATCTAATCAGATTCCTAACAGTTCTTCACTGACTAGCATCAGGTCCTACAAATTTCCCTAAGAAAATATTTTTATTTAACACATTTTTATCACCAAAAACTGGACCTAGGGCTTCCCTGGTGGCACAGTGGTTAAGAATCACCTGCCAATGCAGGGGACACGGGTTCGAGCCCTGGTCCAGGAAGATCCCACATGCCGTGGAGCAACTAAGCCCGTGCACCACAACTACTGAGCCTGTGCTCTAGAGCCTGCAAGCCACAACTACTGAGCCCGCAAGCCACAACTACTGAAGCCCGCATGCCTAGAGCCGTGCTCTGCAACAAGAGAAGCCATTGCAATGAGAAGCCCATGCACCGCAGCGAAGAGTAGCCACCGCTCGCTGCAACTAGAGACAGCCCATGCATAGCAACAAAGACCCAACACAGCCAAAAATAAATAAATAAAATAAATAAATTTATTTAAAAAAATAACTGGACCTAAAGGCTTTAATAAGTGGTTTAGTTTTAGAATGTGGTTCTTCTGAAAGTCATCAAACTGATACATGCATCAGAAATTTATATCTGGGACTTCCTTGGTGGTCCAGTGGTTAAGACTCAGTGCTTCCACTACAGGGGGCAAGGATTCAATCCCTGGTCAGGGAACTAAGATTCCAGATGCCGTGCAGCCAAAAAACATTAAAAATTGTATCAGATTATTCATAAGAGTGTAAGTAATATCCTTAGGCCATTTAATGTAGAACATGAAGTTCACAGTGGTGGGTACATGGTGAAACCAAGACCTCAGATCATTTTGTTTCCAGGGACTAGAATAAAATGCTATAAGGATTTAAATCCTAAGATTTTATTTGGTTGGTCAGATGCAGAGAATAAACTATGAAAACAGAATAGAACTATTGAAATTATTAACTTGGAATTCTCATGTATTTTTTTCTGCACACATAAATTATGTCCTCCCTGAATAATAAAGTAGTCTTTATATTTTAAATTGCATAGACAACTTGCAAATGGATACAATGTATTAAAGGGCTACATTGTACAATGTAAAACACATTAGTGATTATTAGAAACAGTTTTCTTAAAATCTCCCAAAATATTATTACAAATCCATGTTCATAAATTCTAAACTTTGTAAAAACGGATCTAGGCCATCCTTGAAACTGTCACTCATTTTTTAGATGCTTAGTAAACAGAACCAGCTCTGATTCTGATGGCTATGAAAGTAGATATAATACCTTTTCTTCTTTCTCTTATAGTCTTCTGTATATCTCTATGTTCAACAAATATAAAGATATGTTCCCATCAAACTACCAATGGCATTTTTCACAGAAGTAGAACAAAAAATTTCACAATTTGTATGGAAACACAAAAGACCCCAAATAGCCAGAGCAATCTTGAGAAAGAAAAATGGAGCTGGAGGAACCAAGCTCCCTGACTTCAGACTATACTACAAAGTTATAGTAATCAAGACAGTATGGTACTGGCACTAAAACAGAAATATAGATCAATGGAACAAGATAGAAAGCCCAGAGATAAACCCACGCACATATGGTCATCTTATTTTTGATAAAGAAAGCAAGAATATATAATAGAGAAAAGACAGTCTCTTCAATAAGTGGTGCTGGGAAAACTGGACAGGTACATGTAAAAGAATGAAATTAGAACACTCCTTTAACACCATTCACAAAAATAAACTCAAAATGGATTAAAGACCTAAATGTAAGGCCAGACACTATAAAACTCTTAGAGGAAAACATAGGAAGAACACTCTATGACATAAATCACAGCAAGATCCTTTTTGACCCACCTCCTACAGTAATGGAAATTTTAAAAATATAAACAAATGGGACATAATGAAACTCAAAAGCTTTTACACAGCAAAGGAAACCATAAATAAGATGAAAAGACAACACTCAGAATGGGAGAAAATACTTGCAAATGAAGCAACTGACAAAGGATTAATCTCCAAAATATACAAACAGCTCATGCAGCTCAATGAAAAAAACAAACAACCCAATCCAGAAATGGGCAGAAGACTTAAATAGACACTTCTCCAAAGAAGACATACAGATGGCCAACAAACACATGACAAAATGCTCAACATCACTACTTACTAGAGAAATGCAAATCAAAACTACAATGAGGTATCACCTCACACCAGTCAGAATGGCCATCATCACAAAATCCACAAACAATAAATGTTGGAGAGCGTGTGGAGAAAAGGGAACCCTCTTGCACTGTTGGTGAGAATGTAAATTGATACAGCCACTATGGAGAACAGTATGGAAGTTCCTTAAAAAACTAAAAATAGAACTACCATACGACCCAGCAATCCCACTACTAGGCATATACCCTGAGAAAACCATAATTCAAACATATTCATGTAGTATAATATTCATTGCAGCTCTATTTACAATAGCCAGGACATGGAAGCAACCTAAGTGTCCATCGACAGATGAATGGATCAAGAAGATGTGGCACATATATACAGTGGAATATTACTCAGCCATAAAAAGAAACTAAATTGAGTTATTTGTAGTGAGGTAGATGGACCTAGAGTGTCCTACAGAGTGAAGTAAGTCAGAAAGAGAAAAACAAATACCATATGTTAACACATATATATGGAATTTAAAATAAAAAGAAAAAATTGGTTCCAAAGAACCTAGCGGCAGGACAGGAATAAAGACGCAGACGTAGAGAATGGACTTGAGGACAAGGGGAGGGGGAAGGGTAAGCTGGGACGAAGTGAGAGAGTGGCATGGACTTATATATAGTACCAAATGTAAAATAGATAGCTAGTGGGAAGCACCCACATAGCACAGGGAGATCAGCTCGGTGCTTTGTGACCACCTAGAGGGGTAGGATAGGGAGGGTGGGAGTGAGACACAAGAGGGAGGAGATATGGGGATATATGCATATGTATAGCTGATTTACTTTGTTATAATGCAAAAACTAACACACCATTGTAATGCAATTATACTCTAATAAAGGTGTTAAAAAACAAAAAGATATGTTCCCAAATTATTTGTAATATTTCACAAGGCTTCCTCCATAATGTTCTATGGTTGCTATTCTTATTTGGAAGGAATGGATGTTGAGGAGAAAAGGATTGGTTCACTTAACTATAGAACATTTTTACTTCTGGAACTTCTAAATAGAGATGATAAGAAATACACAGCAACAATATAAGGAACCATTTCTTAGGAAAATGTATAGAAAATATTTTAAAGAATTTAAAATATATAAAAAGAATATACTTTTACTGTTTAATGATCCTGACCTGGTGAATTTAGGAATAAAAGGTAAACTTACCATGCCTTTGATAGAAAGAAAAAAAAATAAAAGCACCTCAGGAGATTTTAAATTAAAAGTTTAAAAATCACGATTATTAAGTAATGTAGGGCTTCCCTGGTGGTGCAGTGGTTGAGTCCACCTGCCAATGCCGGGGACACGGGTTCAATTCCTAGCCCGGGAGGATCCCATATGCCGCAGAGCTGCTGAGCCCATGCACCATAGCTGCTGGGCCTGCACTCTGGAGCCCTTGAGCCACAGCTACTGAGCCCACATGCTGCATCTGCTGAGGCCTGCGTGCCTGGAGCCCATGCTCCACAACAAGAGAAGCCACGGCAGTGAGAGGCCTGCACACCACAATGAGGAGTGGCCCCCACTTGCCACAACTAAAGAAAGCCCCCGCATGGCAACAAAGACACAACACAGCCAAAAAAAAAATAAAAACACATAAATAAATAAATTTATTTAAAAATAAAAAGAAATGTAAACATATACTTAAGGTGTCATAAGAGTAGGAATGGGGACAGAAGGAAGCAAAGGAATGTTAATAAAGTCAATACATGTAAAATAAGTACATGCCTTGTATAAGTCTCAAGATAGCAAGTTTTTATACTTTAAAAGTCCGTTGAAATGGACATTTCCAGTCTTCCTCCCCAGAGATTCTGAGTCTTTTGTTGTCTTACCCTTGACAGGCCATAGGTGATACAATTGGCCATTTACTAGTAATGCAGTGCATAGAAGCACAAGAGATATCCTAGTGAAACCCCTGGATGGTCCCCAGATGTACTCCTTTCTGCTCCCATTGTGTGACATCAACCTGAATACTTCATGATATACTTCATTACTTCTGATATTACAGGAGCTCCTGTGTTTGTTTGCTGGTCCACGGTCAGGAGGAGGAGCTGAAAGCAGTTTGTTCCTACTCACAACATCCAGTTCAGTGAAATTCTCTGTCCCCTGGCTGACTGAGTGTTACCTCCCTGAAAACCACAATCCTCAATAGATGTTGATAGGAACTAATCCTATTTTCAACATGTAGTGCCTAGAACTGTATATTTTAGCTTTAGGGGATGCCCCAACAGGACATAAACTTAGTTGCTTACATAATGGCCTCCTAGGGAACAGCGCCTTACCCCTACAGGGTATTGTCCCTAAGCCAGTGCTTTGGCTAAGCCTTTAGCAGTACATTCCGTCATCCTAGTAGGTCAGTTGCATGCAGAAGACCAGTGGATCCTATCGTTATGCTTTTTATTTTTGTGCCTCCTTTATCATCAAATGGACCTTGGTCTGAAGCAACATCCTTTGGGATAACGTGTTAATAAATCAGACATTCTATAAGCACTCAGATGGTGGTGGGGGTGGACACATTGTTGATAAGAAGAACCAGCCCATAGCTAGAGTAAATATTGATTGTAATTAAAAAAAAAAACCTGCTATCTCATCCAAGACAGAAGGGACCCAATGTTATCCCTCTGTGATCAGTAGCTAGTTGGTTTTCTCAAGGATTGGTGCCATATCAATCTCTGCAGCCAACTGAATAGTCATTCAGAAAGAAGCAGTAGCTAATAAACCCTGGTAAAGGGAGAATATGCTATAGAGTCCATGCATTGCCTCTATGCCTTCCACAATGGCTACTCTATTTATGGGCCCATTGTATCATCTTGTGCTGGCATTTTAGGATTCAGATCTAAGCACTTTACCACTCTTTCAGTTAGTAGTGGGGAATGATCCATGAAGCTAAAGGTAGGAGTTGAAGTGCAAGGGTAGTAAATACCATGGGAATCTGAACTACTTATTCAAGTAATTTTCTTGTGCCTTCTGGACCTAAGCTGGTTCAATCTCAATTATAAAATTTCTATTAGCCAAAGGGTTGTTGTACTCACAGTGGAATTTATGACCCAGAGAATCTGACAGTATCCAGGTTATTCCAGGTAGCAGTCATTAAAGCTATCACTTGCTTAGGTTAATGTAATCTACCTAATCTATTTGGTTTTTCATGTACTAGAAAGCTAAAATAAACAGAGAAATTATGGGAACCACCACATCTGACTTTTTCAAGTTATAGATGGCATAGATTCTGAAATTTGTGTATTTTGTATGTTTTAAGAGAGAGAAATCCAAACTAATTTTCTTCTAGCTGTTTTCACATTAAATAAACTATTCTTTCTCACTGGATTCATATTTCATCTTAGACATACATAAATTATCATGTATAACAGAATCTATTTACAGACTGCCTTTACAGACCAGTTCTACTGATTTACTCCTATACTAATAATATGTGGATTTGATTGCAGTAACTTTGTAGTATGTTCTGAAAACTGATAAGTAAATCCCAACTCAATATATTTATTGGTAATAAAATTTTTGGCTAATCTGAACCATACAGTCTTACAGAACATCTTGAGGTTATTTTATTCGATCTATATCTCTTCAAACAGTGTTTGAATTCTAAAATATTAGTCAAAGAAAATGTAACATATACATTGTCTTCTCATCTAAGAACATGACTGTATTTCCTTTTGCCGTATCTTATTTTATATCTATTAAATTTAAAATCTGTTTTCCTTGAGTTCCATAGCTTTCTTGGTAAAGTTATTCTTAAAGATTCAATGGTTTGGTACTAGTGTAAATGACATTTGTCTCCAATCTCTATTATAGATCTGTATTTCCAGTATCAAAGAAAGCTATTGCTATTTGTTGTATTAATAACACTACATTACCACATTATCTTATTAGTTTAACAGCTTTACTGAAATATAATTAAAGTAAAATAAACTGCACGTATTTAAAGTGCACATTTAATAAGATTTGGCATGTGTATGTACCTGTGAAACAATCAAGATATTGACTATATTGATCACTCCCAAAAGTTTTCTTATGCCCTTTATCACACCTCTTTCCCACCCCATTCACTCCTGTCCTCATTCTACTGCCCCATTTCCAACTATTCTGCTTTTTGTCACTAGATTAGTTTGCATCTTCCAGAATGCTATGTAAGTGGTATTTAACATTATGTACTGATTTTAGCCTGATTTCATTCACTCAGGATAGCTATTTTCAGAATCACTCTTTTTGTAACAGGTATCAGTAATTCATTTCTTCTGAGTGAAGAAGAGTGTTCCATTATGTTTGTTTAGTCATTAACCTGTTGATGACTACTTGGTTTGTTACCAGTTTTTGAACATTAGAAATAAAGTTGTTATAAACATCTATGTATAGTAGGTCTTGGTATGGACTATGCTTTCATTACTATGTGTGGAATGCAGAGCAAAATGCCTAGATCTCATGGTAGGTGAATGATAAACTTTTTAAGAAACTGTCAAACATTTTTCAAAATTGTTGTACAATTTTACATTCTCACCAGCAGTGTATGAGACTTCCAGTTTATTCATATCCTCATCAACACTTGGTATGGTCAGTCTTTTTAGTTTTAGACATTCTTACAGGTTTACAGTGGTATCACACTGTAATTTTAATTTGCATTTCCCTAATAAAGTTGAGTATCTTTTTTGTGCTTATTTGCTATCCATATGTTTTCTTTTTTGCAAGAACTTGTTCAAATCTTTTGACACTTTTTTTTTGGTTTATAAAATGTAATTTTATTTTATGTTGCTCTGCTATTACATAGGGCATAACATTTTCACAAAGCTTTTTTGGGACTACAGTCAATGATTATTAGAGCAACGTACAATAGTGGTCCAACTCTCTAAATAACAATCACTAGACAAACTGGACACCCTCTCACATGTGTACAAATCTGCGTGGAAAAGTACTAAAGTTTTAGACTTGGACTTGTGTACTTTATTTCCCCTTTCTAGTGTATTAAGAAATGACATGCACTTTCATTTACCAAAAGCAATGCTTGTATTTTGGCAGCAACGTGCTACTTCTGTTACATAGTAAAGTGAATACCAGAACTACAAAGGCAGGAGATGTAAGTGAATTTTTATTGGGAAGGGAAGTTGTCAACTTAAACAGCAGCAAATGAAGAGTGAATGAGGAAACTACCTGTTGTCACAGATACACAAGACCTCCATCATATATGACACAGGAGGCATTTTAATTTGTGACCCCCAGCCTCAAAATGTCAAATGTTTTTCCATTCAATCTAATACTTCTGGATTCCTACCAAAAAGGAATATATTAAGAGGATGGAAATGTTGCTTACTGAAAGAAAATCCCCAAAGAAGAGTAAGGGAGGGAATGTAGAAATCAAGAAGTTATGTAGAACACTCTTTAAATTGTAATTAACTACATTTTCATATCTTCATAGTAATACAAAACACAGTCACGGGCAGAACTGGTTCAGGTTACTTAAATACCAGATAGATTTTTAGTCCTCTACATAAGTGTTTGGAAGTTACTTGTGTTTATATGAAATGAGCTATTAATACTTTTCTACAGCAGTAACTGCACACTAGGAAGGCCACGACAAACACAAATCAAGGAATGGAGTTTTCCCAAAGCTGCAGTGTGAAAAGACTATAAACAGTTGATTCCATACACATGAATGTGTTTCTTTGCTATAGGAAATCCAAATGGAATAAGGAATGGAGATGAGTAAAAAGGTTTCTTGAGGGGAAGAAGGATGACACCCTGTATGCACTTAGTTCTCTGCCCCTTCTGTGGCATCACATTCTTCTCCTGCACTGTCTGAGGTCCATTATGTTAGGTTGTCTCTAAGCAACTGCATGATGAGGGTGCTGTCTTTGTATGAGTCTTCATTCAGTGTATCAAGTTCTGCAATGGCCTCATCAAAAGCCGTTTTAGCCAGTGTGCAGGCAAGTTCTGGGTTATTAAGGATCTCATAGTAAAATACAGAAAAGTTAAGAGCCAGTCCCAGGCGTATTGGATGTGTGGGTTGCATCTCTTTCTTGCTTATATCAATAGCCTCTTGGTAAGCTCCTTGGGAATTATCTATCATTTGTTTCTGATCATCACCACAAGCAACTTCAGCAAGGTACCGGAAGTAATCTCCCTTCATCTTCAGATAGAAGACCTTACTCTCTGGATTAGTTGCATTGGCTATTAAATACTTATCCAACAATTCCAGGACCGTGGTGCAGATGGACCTCAGTTTGGACTCCACTTTCTCCTGATAGTCCTTAATCGGCTGCAACTTCTTGTCGGAGGTGTTGGTCTTCTGCTTGTTGCTCGAGATGACCCTCCAGGAGGACGTGTGGCCCCCAACCACGTTCTTGTAGGCCACCGAGAGCAGGGTGCATTCTCGTTGGACAGCTCCGCGCCCTGCTGCGTCACGGCTTTCATGCAGGTGGCCATGTCGTTGTAGAGCTTGGCCTGCTCGGCCAGCTTGGCCACCTGGATCAGCTCCGTCTTTTCCATGGGGCCGGGAACAGGACAGCGAGGGCAAGCACCAACCCGGATGGCAAGCAGGAGTCTCTTTTGCCACTTTTAAATTGGATTTTTGTTATTTTATTATTCAGATTTGAGTTCCAAATATATTCTGGCAATCATTCCTTTATCAGATATGTGATTGGCAAATATTTTCTCCCAGTCGTTGGCTTGTATTTTCATTCTTTTAACAGTCTTTCAAAGAACAGAAATTTTTAATTTTGATGAAGTTTAACTTATTAATTTGTTTTTTTATGGATCATGCTATTGATGTTGCAACACAGAGTCACAAAGGTTTTTCCCTTATGTTGTCATCTAGAAAATTTACAGTTTTAGGTTTTCAGTCTAGGTTGATGATACATTTTAAGTTAAATTGTGTGAGATGGTTGAAATTCATTGTTTTGCATATGTGTTTTCAGTTGTTGCAACACCATTCCTTGAAAAGGCTATCCTTTCTCAACAGAATTACCTTTGCAACTTTGTAAAAATTTAATTGTCAATATATGAGTGAGTCTATTTCTCAGCTCTATTCTTTTCTACTGACCTATACATCTATTTTCCTGCCAATACAAATCAAAACATTACTGTAGCTTTATAAATCTTATAATATCTTAAAATCAGGTAGTATTAGTTGTCAAACTTTACCCTTTTTCAAAGTTGTTGGCCATTCTAGGTCCTTTGCATCTTCATATAAATCTTAGAATCAGTTTATCAATTTCTACCCAAAAAGAAAATAGTGTGCTTGTATTTTATTGGGATTTAGTTGAATCTATAGATAAATTTGGGGAGAACTGACATTTTAACCCTATTGAGTCTTCTGACCCATAAACATAGTTTATCTCTCTAGATCTTTTTAAATGTTTCTCAGCAGGGTTTTCCAGTTTTCGTTAGATTTATCCCTAGTGGTTTCAGATTTCCTGATGCTGATGTACATGGAATTCTTAAATTCCAATTTGTGAGTGTTAAAAATATATAAGATTTCAAAAGTTTTTTATACATTGATACTGTATACTGAACCAAAGATTAAAGGAATATTCTAAATGCTTCTAGTAGGGAGGCAAAGGGGAGGTGATAAAAATCTGACTGTTCTCAGACTTCTTACTTGAAACTCTTGAAGCCCAAACTATAATGCATTTGAATTTTGAGGGATAAATTATTTCCAATTTAAAATTCTATTCCAAGTCAAGCTATCATGAAAGTTTGGAAATAAAATTAAAAATTTTTTCCAACAAAAGAATAACTAATACAAATTTGTTCAGCACTATCTTAATTTTGTACTTACTGTACCAGCATAATTATAATAGCTCTCATTCACTTTTCAATTTTTCTTCATAAATATCAACAATTCTGAAAGTCTGCCTTATATGCTCCATAAGGAAAATCCTAAGGTTATGTTCCTGCCCAACAATGACATAAACCATTAAAGAAGACTCAGAATTCAAGAAACTGAAGATAATGTAGGAAAGTAATAAAGAGAAACTATAATGTGACTGATTAGAAAAGGAATTACCAAAGAAAGGATTTTCATTCCTGGAAATAGTCAAACAGTCATAATAACTATCTACCTTGGGTTTTGTACAGAAATCTATGTGAGGGCTAGATTAGGTGAACTGTGGTCTCCAAATTTAAAAAAAATCTTCGACTGTAAAATAACAGTTCTTTGATTATGATTCATAAATGTCTGCTTCTTTTATTGATGCTAATGTCAATGCTAACAACTTACATTTAAAGTTAGCATATATTTTCCCTTTATTCTGAAGCAATATTTAAGAACTTCAATAAGATTGAGTAAAACTTTTAAAAAGTTATGAAATAGTGAATATAGACTAGCGTGTTTCATAAAGTCCTAGGGAAACAGATATGAAAGAGATATCAAAGTTTGTCTGCCCTTAATAATGATAATGGAATTACATTTGTGTTCTCTTGAACTACTTATCTGATGACGGATAAAGCCTGTTGATAAGAACACAAGATTACATATAATTATCTGTAGAGTAATAACTGTCTATATGGATATTAAAACTATAACTTTGACGCTGGGTGTTACACTCATTCAAAAGAGTTTAGCAAACTTTACATAAAAATTTTAATCTCCATGAATAGAAAGCTTGTTAGAAGTTATTAAAAAAAAACTGAAATTGAAATTCCCATTAAAAAAAAAAGATATCAGTTATACTGAATCATCAACATTGTCTAAAGACTGATGGAAAGATTCAGTTTAAGAAAAAAAAAGATGAGATAGGATTCTCATGAAAAAGGAATCTTATCCTTGCTTAGTTCAAATTCATTCATTCAAAAATAACTTATTAAGCACTAAGGATATTCCAAACACATGGTGACCATGATGATCAGGGGGAAAAGCTACCCTAAACTTCAGACAGGAAAATGTCATAGAAAGTAAGTGAAAGATATAAACGGTCATGTAGTTTCAGACTCTAAAATGGGAAAGTTTAGAGTTTGGAAATCACTTGAAATTGAATTTCCATCTATGAAATTACAAGAACACTTATCAAGGAGAGGATCTGAAGATTCATAGTGGCTCCATAAAGATCACCTGGATGGTTTTAAGTTTTAAATTTATATGTAGAAAAGAGGTATAGAGGCATATAACCAAGCACAAACATGAAAGAAACATGAGCCTGTGAGAACAGTGCCAGAAAACCGAGAATGAACTGAGGTTTGTGAATAAACTGCATAAGGAAAAGAAAACATTTTAAAGTTACAGTTATATGCAGAGCAAGAACAAAGAGAATTTACCTGTAATATGTCTAGCAAGATTTTATAAATTGAACAAGTGACACAAAATGGGATTTGGAAAATTCTATTTTACTTCCATATTCTCTGGCAGGAAGAATAATTTTTAGACTAGAGAAGGTTGAATAATATGGGTAAAAGCAATTGAACCTCAGGATATGTAAAGAGATGATAAGATAGCATTTAGCTTCTCTAAATGATTTCAAGTCTCCAGGCCTAAAAAGATTACATACTAGAGTATGGTAGAAACTTACAGGGCTTCCCTGGTGGCGCAGTGGTTGAGAGTCTGCCTGCCAATGCAGAGGACACGGGTTCGTGCCCCGGTCCGGGAAGATTCCACAAGCTGTGGAGAGGCTGGGCCCGTGAGCCATGGCTGCTGGGCCTGCGCGTCCGGAGCCTGTGCTCCGCAGCGGGAGAGGCCACAACAGTGAGAGGCCCGTGTACCGCAAAAAAAAAAAAAAAAAAAAAAAAAACAAGAAAAACTTACAGATGAGATAGTGAACTGCAATTTGTGTGTTTTCACACTGCTCTAAGCCAGTAGCTAGTCCATTAATACATCCATGTCTCTGGGATGGTTGCAGATGGAAAGCAGACAGAGCTTATGATCAGTGGCTCCTTCAGTCTTTTGTGAAAACCTACGTTCCTTAAAGAGAGGATGTTGGGTTGCAGATGCCATTAATGCTCACCTAATATACAAAATATTCTCTACAATTCCTAGCCTCCCTGGCATTTGATTTGGGACCATGTGACTAGTTCAGGCTAATGAATTAAGAGTAGAAGCAAAATATTTTATTTCCAGACCAAGGCAGTTAAAAGTCAAATTCTTCCTCTCACTCTCTCTCTTTCCCTGCCACAGGTTGAGATGGTGGCAGCATAAGATGGAAGAAGTCTGGTTCCCTGAGTGACTACAGAAAGGACAACCTATGACAACTCACATCAGACCTTATGTGGATAAAATATAGCCTTTTGTTGTGTTAAGCTACTCATATTTCATGGTATCTTAAGGTAGCTAGCATTAATTTCCTTACTCTCTGAGTACAGTTACTCATTTAACTAAAAAGTTTAGAGATAGATAAAGCCTTAGACATTGCCAGACTAGAATTTTCATTTCATTTATAAGATGTTTTGTCAACTATGTGTTTTAGCTTCATCCTTAGGCTGGTGTCCCTCATGTTAGCAAAGTAGCTATAAGCAGTTCCAGGCCTCAGATCTGCACATCTTATCATCCAGAGCAAGAGAAACAGACTTCTTTTTCCTCAACCTAACATTCTATCCAATCAAAGAATATCTATTCTCTGATTGAGCTATCCATGAACCAAGAACTGTGACATAGTTAAATTATGCCAACTAGCTTCAACAAATCAGGGCTAAAGCCTAAAGAAGACATGAATCAAGCCCTCTCAACCTCATAGCTGGTACAAGTCAAGGGGAAGTCGGAATGGATCTTGCAGGGAAACAGCAATGAAATATACTAAAGAGGTCTTGAATATCCTTAGATCATTTTACTTTATCTTATTGAAAATGTTCATAATGATTTAATAGCTTATTTAGTGGATTCATAAAGCTTGTAAAGAAAGTCATTATGTTCGACAGTACAATAAAGTTTCAAAATAATGAATAATGGTTCAAGTCTAACAACATAAATATTTCTTAAATAGAAATTTAAAAACTAATATGTAAGATATCAGTAAGAACCTGGACTTGTATTTTTAAAAAATATACAAATACAGGTCCAATAGGTAAAGATTATTAGTACCTCTGGTAAAAGATTAGGGGGTTATAATTTAACAGCAAACACAATCAGTCAGCAATGCGATGAGACCATCTAATAAGGTCAATGTTAAATTGCACAAACGGACATAGAAAATCTCCAGTGATACAGTGAAAAATCTCATGATATTCTATATAAATGAGACCACCCTTAGAATCTTTGTAAAATTCTGGAATCACAATTTAAGAGGAATATTGAAAAATCGGGAACATCTGAAGAAGAATGAACAAATTAATGAACTTGAAGCTGTATCAGTTTTGGAACAGTTGAAGAAAATGTGGAGGACGCTTAGCCATGAAAAGAGGGGCTTAAGAAGAATTTGTAAACTGTCTTCAGACTTCTGAAATGCTGTATATTCATGCACATACAACTTGTTTGGGGGAATCACTAGGACAAAAGAACTGAGACACAAAAAAACAGATTTCAACAGTATACAGAGAAGGCTTTTTAACAGTTATAGATATGCATGAATGAAAGAGGATGCCTCAGGGCAGAAAGGTTTCTCATCACCAGGGTGAGTTCAAGAAGTAAGACTAGCTTGTCAGATGTGATATGGAGGAGATACAAGCCTGCAGTGATATTTGAACAAGATAATTTTTATAATCCCTTTAATGTCAGTGTTTCTAGGATAATATGAAATAAGCTAGATTTCACTACTATGTAGAAGTAGTCTATTTTCAAGCTAATTCCCTAAAGATGCTGCAATTCCACCATATAGCTTCAGAGAAACAGAAAGAAAATGTCAACTTTAAACAATCTCTACTTTTCTAGCTCATGAGAGATTTCATAAATTTTATGATTTCTAAGGACACAAAGAACATGTCATATTTCCATTAAGAAACAATTTCATGTAAGTTAATATCGACCCATGAAATGTCACTCTCTGATCGTTAACTGCAACGACAACATTGGCTAAAATAGAGTGCTTTTAAAGAACTCTATCCATATCATTGGTTTAAGAATAGAGTGTGTCCAAAGGCATTCACTCAGGGAATAACAACTCAGAGAGATAAAACCAAGCCAAGAGAACAGTGGATAATTTCTATTAGCAGTGCATTCACCTTGAGAAATCACCAGCCTCTCTTTGACTTTTCTAACTATGACCAATTAATTTTGAATGGATTTTCTACAGCTTTTCTCCTTTACCCTAAAAAAAACCCCACATAATACCAATTTGTGGCATTGTATCTCCTTTTGTCTGGGATGAAGCCACCAAACACTAAAACTTGGAGTCTTACATAAATTTAGATAGCAGGACTAAATGAAAATGAAGCTCTTATTAATGGAAAATAGTCTCATTGGAATAAACAGACAAAAACTAATTTAAAATACAGATTCCCTACACCAAGCAGTATCTACTGAAAGCCCTTTATCTAAAGTATCGACAAACTACTCACACCTTTTAAAGAGATCTTAAAAATACAGCAAAGGTATTCTGGAGAAAGTTAAGGTCTACAGATGTGAAAGAATTTCCCATAAAACTACATAATCTGCCTACAACCAAGTTTTCTCAAAGTTACATTGTTTTCACAAAGTTAAAACTGCCTCTTCCTGTGCTTCTGTGTAATGCCTAAGAGGCATTACTCTTTGGAAGCTTTCAAACGGCCTATGTGAAATAAACTGGTAGACTCATCACTCTAAACAACCTTACTAATTTTTGAAGGAAACTTTAAAGACTTTGCATTTTACAAAAAGTGAATTATTTAAGGTCATTTATTACACATTCTCTCTGCTTTCAGCAGGGCTGATCTAAGAAGCAAAGAGAAGAAAAACTGCCCCCTTAAGCTCACATGAGCTATTTTGCAGGGAATAGTTCCTTTTTCAAGAACAATTTACTAGAAATTTTTATTATCCCTTTTATGAAATTAGGGGAAATATTTAAGAGCTACTCCTTGAAAAGCACAAATAAGTGGTAAATTTGGCTTTCAAAGCATTGACATATATTTGGAATTAAACTACTAAATACATTAGATTACTTCCCAAATTGATAAAAATGAATGCTGATTCTATTTTTTAAATCAACCCAAACTTTTGATGAATTACATTGTTAAATAGTTGTGTTTAGGCATTTTTCAACTAGTATTTTTACAAAAAGCAGAAAAAAATTCATACATTTTACAACTTAGTAACATGGACATTTCTGAATTTCATGTTCATTTAACTAATATCTAACAGGATTTTTAAAATTTGTAATATTATTCATCAGTGTAATAAGAAAAATCCTTTCTATTTATAGTACTCAAGGCCCAGTTCTAGAACATCTGAGTTTTAGTCCCTTATCATTAATTTGAGTCTGTGGTAGATGGGTGAGGAACTTGGTGCCTCAGGGCCAATTCAGCTGTGTAAAGGAAGGACGTGGGCTCATGCTAGGTAGGACCTATCCAAACATGGGGGCTCTTGCCCTGGCTAATGAGAAAAATACTACCTGAATCAAGGATATTGTTTCTATATAGGAATTAAGAAATTTTCCCAAAGAAGCCACAACTTAGATTTTTGTGTAAAATTTCTCAATTTTGCAATGTTAGAATTGACATCAAGATTTTCAAACACTATGCAGAACAGTGTTATGAGAACTAAGCAAAACACACATGCAGATAAGGGAAACTTCAGTCTACAAGAGAATGTTTCGCACCTATGGTCTAGAGAACGCACAGGGCATCAAGAAAAGGGACTCATAATTCTTATTTTCAGACTCCCGCTTCACATTCTTCCCTCTTTTCACATGCTTATTCTCCAAATATTACCTCTTTTTCCTTCCTTCCCAAGCCACCCCAGCATGTCCTTCTTCCTTGAGGAAAAACAACTAAAACTTCAGGAACATAGAAAGCAGTATATTAGAAAACCAAATCTGAGCTATTTAAATAGGCACTAGAGTTCACTGTGATTCATTTTCTAAGAGTAACTCATAGCTCTCTCCAGGTGTTCCTACCTGGGCTTAGAATTAATCTTAATTGTGTGGCACAATCTTCAATCGTAAAACACAAAACACTAGAAAAACTTTCAGTATGAATAAAATCATTTAGTAGAACTTGACTTTCATATTGATATATGAATCTTCTATACTCCACACTTATAATTAAAAATGATAATAGAGAGACATTAGGTATTAGAAGTTGTAAGTTTGGCAAGACCAAAAAGATTGATCCAGTCTAGCAAGGATGTGTTCAGCTTGGATTCCAACTCACTGTGCAAACAAACATCATAAAACTTAGGAAAACAAGGAACAACTTCCCAGTATCTCTCTAATTACTTAGGAAGACATACCTGAAGGTTTAGTAGTGAAAGAAACCCCCAAAAGAGTAAGAACTGATAGTAAAAGCCCAAGGCCCCAAGCTTGCCGTCTTTTCTTCATTTAGCCAGAAAAGGCCTCAATTATAATGCTTGCTAAGCCAGTTACTTTCTTCCCTGTCTAATAAAAGAGTTACAGTATAGGAATTACAGTCCTAATTTTAATATATCACATATGAAGACAGAAGAGTTGCATAAAGGAGAATTAACATTATTTTTTAAGGTTGAAAATTAAAGAAATACACAGCAGGGACTAAAGGAGTTTAGAAAAAGAAAGAATTTTATTAGAGTGAACAAGGAAACCTTGTATATGAGAGAAAACTCAAACTAGAACGTGAGGGAAAGTACTCTTGTTACACAACTAAAAGAGCACAATTCATTGCAGATTCAGAAAATTAATGAATTCACTGTTTGGTTGAGAGAACTATTTTATAGGGTTGGAGGGATTTGTTAAGGGACACAATAAATGTTGAGGCTGACGTGACAGACCAGGATCAGTATATGAGTTGTAAATGCCAAATTTCAGGCTAAGAAGTTCAAATTTTTTCAGGCATTAGGTTTGGCCACCAGTACTTTCTGTGAGGAACTGGAAACAGCTACAACTAAATTTGAATTTTCAGAAAATACATGGTGAGCCACTTTAGAGACAGAATTTGAAACTTCTTTTCCAACCTGGTTTGGCAAAAGCACAAATCAATTGACCTTTAATGCAGACTGAAGTCCATCGGCTCAGGCTAGCCCACCCAAAAGAGCATACTGAATTACCATTGCTCGTTGGTGCATCTGTGCCTTTTGAATCATTCTTTTAAAAAATTGTGTATTTTCAACTGTAAACTGCTCTAAGGCAGCATAAAAGATACCTTTTATAAGAAAAATAATTTTGTATATTTACATACACAATCCACTCAGCATTTTAAAAATGTTATTGAAATATAGTCCATGTACAGTATTATATTGATTTCTGGTTATTACATAGTGATTTAACATTTGCCTACATTATGAAATGATCACAACAATAAGTCTAGAAATCATCTATCCCTATAAAAGTTTATTACAATATTATTGACCACATTCTTTATGCTGTGTATTATACCCCCATGGCTAATTTATTTTATAACTGGAAATTGTGTACCTCTTAATCCCCTTCACCTATTTTGCCACTCCATCCCTCTCCCCTCTAGCAATCACAACAATCTCAGTATCTATGAGTCTGTTTTCATTTCGGTTTGTTTGTTTATTCGTTTTGTTAGATTCCACATGTAAGTGAGATCATATGGTATTTGTCATTCTCTGACTGACATTTCACTTAGCATAACACTCTCTAGATCCATTCATATTGTTGCAAGCAACAAAATTTCATTTTTTATAGCTGAATAATATCTATATCTATGTATCACAACTTCTTGATCCATTCACCAATCAATGAACACTTAGGTTGCTTCCATATACTGACTACTGTAAATAAGACTATAATAAACATTGGTGTGCACGTATCTTTTCCGATTAGTGTTTATGTTTTCTTATGGTGAATACCCAGAAGAGAAACTGCTGGATCACATGGCAGTTCAATTTTTAATTTTTTGAGGAATCTCCATACTGTTTTCCACAGTGGCTGCACCAATTTACATTCCCACCAACAGTGCACAAGGATTCCCTTACTCCACATCCTTGACAATGCTTGTTATTTGATATCTTTTTGATTCTGACATGTGTGAGGTGGTACCTCATTGTGTTTTTAATTTGCATTTCCCTGATGATTAGTGATGTTGAGGAATTTTTCCTGTGCCTGTTGGTCACCTATATTTCTTCTTTGGAAAAATTTCTACTCAGGTCCTCTGCCCATTTTTTAATCAAGTTGTTTGTTTGTTTTTTTTGATGTTGAGCTCTATCTGTTCTGTGTATATTTTGGATATTAACCGCTATTGGATATATTGTCTGCAAATATCTTCCTCCATTCAATAGTCTTCCTTTTCATTTTGTTGATAGTTTTCTTTGCTGTGAAAATCTTTTTACTTTGATGTTGTCCCATTTGTTAATTATTGGTTTTGTTTCCCTTGACTGAGGAGACACATCCAAAAAATGTTGCTAAGACCAATATTAAAGATGTACTGCCTGGGTTTCCCTGGTGGCACAGTAGTTGAGAGTCTGCCTGCCGATGCAGGGTACACGGGTTCGTGCCCTGGTCTGGGAAGATCCGACATGCTGCGGAGCGGCTAGGCCCGTGAGCCATGGCCACTGAGCCTGCGCGTCTGGAGCCTCTGCTCCGCAATGGGAGAGACCACAACAGTGAGAGGCCACAACAGTGAGAGGCCCGTGTACCGCACAAAAAAAAAAAAAAAAAAAAAAAGATGTACTGCCTATCTATTCTTCTAGGAGTTTTATGGTGTCAGGTCTTAACATATGTCTTTACTCCACTTTTTTTCTTTTCTTTTTTTTTAAATTGGGGTTTGATTGTTTTACAATGTTGTGTTAGTTTCTACTTTACAGCGAAGTGAAGTACAGTTCCCTGTGCTACACAGCAGGTTTCTCATTAGCTATCTATTTTTTATATATTAGTTAGTGTACATATCTCAATCCCCATTCCCAATTCATCCCATACCCTTCCCCCCTTGGTGTCCATACATTTTTTCTCTATGTCTTTTTCTCTATTTCTGCCTTGAAAACCCATTCATCTGTACCATTTTTCTAGATTCCACATATATGTGTTAATATACGATATTTGTTTTTCTCTTTCTGACTTACTTCACTGTGTATGACAGCCTCTAGGTACATCCGCATCTCTACAGATGACCCAATTTCATTCCCTTTTATGGCTGAGTAATATTCCATTGTATATATGTACCACATCTTTATCCATTCATCTGTCAATGGACATTTAGGTTGCTTCCATAACCTGGCTATTGTAAATAGTGCTGCAATGAACATTGGGGTGCATGTGTCTTTTTGAATTATGGTTTTCTCAGGGTATATGCCCACTAGTGAGATTATTGGAACATATGGTAATTCTATTTTTAGTTTTTTAAGGAACCTCCATACTGTTCTCCATAGTGGTTGTATCAATTTACATTCCCACCAACAGTGTAGGAGGGTTCCCTTTTCTCCACACCCTTTCCAGCATTTATTGTTTGTAGATTTTTTCATGATGGCCATTCTGACTGGTGTGAGGTGACACCTCATTGTAGGATTGATTTGCATTTCTCTAATTATTAGTGACATTGAGCAGCTTTTTACGTGTCTCTTGGCCATCTGTAGGTCTTCTTTGGAGAAATGTCTATTTAGGTCTTCTGCCCATTTTTGGATTGGGTTGGGTTTTTTTTTTGATATTGAGCTGCATGAGCTGTTTATATATTTTGGAGATTAATCCTTTGTCTGTTTACTTGTTTGCAATTATTTTCTCCCATTCTGAGGGTTGTCTTTTCATCTTGTTTATGGTTTCCTTTGCTCTGCAGAAGCTTTTAAGTTTCACTAGATCCCATTAGTTTATTTCTGTTTTTATTTCCATTACTCTAGAAGGTGGGTCAAAAAAGATCTTGCTGTGATTTATGTCAAAGTGTGTTCTTCCTATGTTTTCCTCTAAGAGTTTTATAGTGTCCGGTCTTACATTTAGGTCTTTAATCGATTTTGACTTTATTTTTGTGAATGGTGTTAGGGAGTGCTCTAATTTCATTCCTTTACATGTAGCTGTCCAGTTCTCCCAGCACCAGTTATTGAAGAGGCTGTTTTTTCTCCACTGTATATTCTTGCCTCGTTTGTCATAGATTAATTCACCATAAGTGCATGGGTTTAAATCTGGGCTTTCTATCCTGTTCCCCTGTTCCATTTATATATGTTTCTCTTTTTGTACCAGTACCATACTGTCTTGATTACTGTAGCTTTGTAGTATAGTCTGAAGTCAGGGAGCCTGATTCCTCCAGCTCCAATTTTTTTTTTTTTTTTTTCCCTCAAGAGTGCTTTGGCTATTCGGGATCTTTTGTGGCTCCATACAAATTTTAAGATTTTTGGTTCCATCAAAATACCATTGGTAATTTGATAGGAATTGCATTGAATCTGTAGATTACTTTGGGTAGTATAGTCATTTTCACAATATTGATTCTTCCAATCCAAGAATGTGGTATATCTCTCCATCTGTTTGTGTCATCTTTGATTTCTGTCATCAGTTTCTTATAGTTTTCTGAGTGCAGGCCTTTTGCCTCCTTAGGTAGACTTATTCTTAGGTATTTTATTCTTTTTGTTGCAATGGTGAATGGGATTGTTTCCTTCTCTTTCTGATCTTTCATTGTTAGTGTATGGGAGTGCAAGGGATTTCTGTGCATTAATTTTGTATCCTGCAATTTTACCAAATTCATTGATTAGCTCTGGTAGTTTTCTGATGGCATCTTTAGGATTTTCTATGTATAGTATCATGTCATCTGCAAACAGTGACAGTTTTACTTCTTCTTTTCCAATTTGTATTCCTTTATTTCTTCTTCTTCTCTGATTGCTATGGCTAGAACTTCCAAAACTATGTTGAATAATAATGGTGGGAGTGGACATCTTTGTCTTGTTCCTGGTCTGAGAGGAAATGCTTTCAGTTTTTCACCATTGCGAATGATGTTTGTTGTAGGTTTGTCCTATATGGCCTTTATTATGTTGAGGTAGGTTCCCTCTATGCCACGTACTGAAGAGTTTTTATCATAAATAGGTGTTGAAATATATCAAAAGCTTTTTCTTCATCTACTGAGATGATATGGTCTTTATTTTTTAATTTGTTAATATGGTGTATCACATTGATTGATTTGAATATATTGAAGAATCCTTCCATTCCTGGGATAAATCCCACTTGATCATGGTGTATGATCCTTTTCATGTGTTGTTGGATTCCATTTGCTAGTATTTTGTTGAGGATTTTTGCATCTATATTCATCAGTGATATTGGTCTGTAATTTTCTTTTTTTGTGATATCTTTGTCTGGTTTTTATATCAGGGTGATTTTGGCCTCGTAGAATGGGTTTGGGAGTGTTCCTTCCTCTGCAATTTTTAGGAAGAGTTTGAAAAGGAGAGGTGTCAGCTCTTCTCTAAATGTTTGATAGAATTCTCCTGTGAAGCCATCTGGTCTGGATTTTTAATCACAGTTTCAATTTCATTATTTGTGATTGGTCTGTTCATATTCTTCCTGGTTCAGTCTTGGAAAGTTACACCTTTCCAAAAATTTGTCATTTCTTCCAGGTTGTCCATTTTATTGGCATATGGTTATTTTTAGTAGTCTCTTATGATCCTTTGTATTTCTGTGGTGTCTGTTGTAACTTCTCCTTTTTCATTTATAATTTTATTGATTTGAGTCCTCTCCCTCTTTTTCTTGATGAGTTTGGCTAAAGGTTTATGAATTTTGTTTATCTTTGCAAAGAACCAGCTTTTAGTTTTATTGATCTTTGCTATTGTTTTCTTTGTTTCTATTTCATTTATTTCTGCTCTGATCTTTATGATTTCTTTCCTTCTGGTAACTTTGGGCGTTTTTGTTCTTCTTTCTCTAGTTACTTTAGGTGTAAGGTTAAGTTGTTTGAGATTTTTCTTGTTTCTTGAGGTAGGACTGTATTGCTATAAACTTCCCTCATAGAACTGCTTTTGCTGTGTCTCTAAGGTCATGGATTGATGTGTTTTCATTGTCATTTATCTCTACATATTTCTTTATTTCCTCTTTGATTTCTTCAGTAATCTCTTCATTATTTAGTAGTGTAATGTTTAGCCTCCATGTGTTTGTGTTTTTTCACTGTAATTGATTTCTAATCTCATAGCATTGTGGCTGGAAAAGATTCTTGATGTGATTTCAATTTTCTTAAATTTTCTGAGGCTTGATTTGTGACCCAAGATGTGATCTATCCTGGAGAATATTCCGTGTACACTTGAGAAGAAAGTGTATCCTGCTGTTTTTGGATGGAATGTCCTATAAATATCAACTAAATCTACCTGGTCTATTGTGTCATTTAAAGCTTGTGTTTCCTTATTAATTTTCTATCTGGATGATCTGTCCATTTGGGTAAGTGCAGTGTTAAAGTTCCTCACTATTACTGTGTTATTGTTGATTTCCCCTTTTAAGGCTGTTAGTATTTGCCCTATGTATTGAGGTGCTCCTATGTTGGGTGCAAAAATATTTACAGTTGTTATATCTTCTTTTTGGATTGATCCCTTGATCATTTTGTAGTGTCCTTCCTTATCTCTTGTAACAGTCTTTATTTTACAGTCTATTTTATCTGATATAAATATTGCTACTCCAGCTTTCTTTTGATTTCCATTTGCATGGAATATCTTTTTCCATCCCCTCATTTTCAGTCTGTATGTGTCCCTAGGTCTGAAGTTGTTCTCTTGTAGACAGCATATATAAGGGTCTTGCTTTTGTATCCATTCAGCCAGTTTGTGTCTTTTGGTTGTAGCATAGCATTTAATCCATTCACATTTAGGGTAAGTATCAATGTGTATGTTCCTATTACAATTTTTTAAATTGTTTTGGGTTTGTTTTTGTAGGTCTTTTTCTTCTTTTGTATTTCCCATTTAGAGAAGTTCCTCTAGCATTTGTTGTAGAGCTGGTTTGGTGTTGCTGAATTGTCTTACCTTTGGCTTGTCTGTAAAGCTTTTGATTTCTCCATCGAATCTGAATGAGATTCTTGCTGGGTAAAGTAATCTTGGTTGTAGGATTTTTCCTTTCATCACTTCAAATATATCCTGCCACTCCTTTCCAGCCTGCAGAGTTTCTTCTGAAAGATCAGCTGATAACCTTATGGGGATTATTTTGTGTGTTATTTGTTGCTTGTCCCTTGCTGCTTTTAGTATTTTTTCTTTGTATTTAATTTTTGATAGTTTGATTAATATGTGTCTTGGCGTTTTTCTCTTTGGGTTTATTCTGTATGGGACACTCAGCACTTCCTGGACTTGACTGACTATTTCCTTTCCCATGTTAAGGAAGTTTTCTACTGTAGTCTCTTCAAATGTTTTCTTAGACCCTTTCTTTTTGTCTTCCTCTTCTGGGGCTGCTATAATTTGAATGTTGGTGCACTTAATGTTGTCCCAGTGGTCTCTGAAATTGTCCTCAATTCTTTTCATTCTTTTTTCTTTATTCTGCTCCATGGCATTTATTTCCACCATTCTACCTTCCAGTTCACTTATCTGTTCTGCCTCATTTATTCTGCTATTGATTCCTTCGAGAGAATTTTTTTATTTCAGTTATTGTGTTGTTCATTACTGTTTGTTTGTTCTTTAGTTCTTCTAGGTCCTTGTTAAACATTTCTTGTATTTTCACTATTCTATTTCAGAGATTTTAGATCATCTTTAGTATCATTACTCTGAAATCTTTTTCAGGTAGACTGCCTATTTCTTCTTCATTCGTTTGGTCTTGTGTGTTTTTACCTTACTCCTTCACCTGCAGCAGATTTCTCTGTCTTCTGATTTTGTTTAACTTACTGTGTTTAGGGTCTCCTTTCCACAGGCTGCAGGGTTGTAGTTTCTCTTACTTCTGGTGTCAGCCTGCAGTGGGTGAGGTTGGTTCAGTGGCTTGTGTAGGCTTTCTGGTAGCGGGGACTGCTGCCTGCTTTCTGGTGGGTGGAGCTGGATCTTGTCCCCTCTGATGGGCAGGGCAACATCCAGTGGTGTGTTTTGTGGTGTCTGTGAGCTTAGTAAGACTTTCGGCAGTCTGTCTGCTAATGGGTGGGGTAGTGCTCCTGTCTAGCTAATTGTTTGACATGAGGCATCTAGCACTGGAGCTTGCTGGCCATTGGGTGGAGCCAGATCTTGGTGTTGAGAGGGAGACCTCTGGGAGAACTCTTGCCAATTAATATTCCCTGGGGCTGAGAGTTCTCTGACAGTCCAACATCCTGGACTCGGCTCTCCCACCTCACAGGCTCAGGCCTGACCCCTGTCTGGAGCACCAAGACCCTGCAAGCTGCACAGTGTGGAAGAAAAGGAAAAAAAAACAAAGAAAAGAAAACGAAGAGACACACACAGAGAAACACACACACACACACACAAACGAAAATGAACAGGCAAACAAAACCCCAAGACAAATGGTAAAAGCAAAACCAAACAGACAAAAACACACAAAGAATCACACACACACACACACACACACACACATACACACACATTAAAAAAAGAGAGAAAACAAAAAAGAGGAGAGAAATCAACCAAATAAATGAACCCCCAAAATGAAAACAAACACTAAAAGCTAAACTAACAAAAACAAAACACCCAAAACAAATCACAAGCAGAAAGCAAACTCTCGGTAGGTCTCTGGACCTGCTGTGGGCACTGTGGGGCCAGCTCAGACTGTGACCTGGCCCAACTCCTGTGTGTACTTGCCCCCCAAGTCCACAGTTTCCCCCGAAGTCCACAGCCTCTATTGTGGGAACACTCGTTGTCTTTTCAGATATTCCACAGACGCAGGGTTTACCAAGCCGATTCCGGGGATTTAATCTGCTGCTCCTGTGGCTGCGCAGAGAGATTTCCCTCCCTCTCCTTTGGTCGCACTGCCCTGGAGTTCAGCTTTGGTTTTGGCCTCAACTCTGCATGTGTGCCACCCTCAGACATCTGTTCCCAGCCCAGGCAAGAGGGGGTGAAAGCAGTGGCTGATTCGGGCTCACTTGCTCACTCAGGCTGGGAAGAGGGAGGGATATGGCAGTCACGATTGGGATGTGTGGGAAATGCCTTCGGCAGCAGAGGCCTGTGGGAAGTTGCAACAGCCTGAGGCTCGCCACTCACTCTCCCAGAAAAGTTGGCCCAGGATAACAGGACTCTTGGCAGTGGAAAGCTGCACAGGCTCCTGGGAAGGTGTGGGCAGTGACCTGTGCTTGCTCACAGGACCATTGGTGACAGTGGCAGCAGCTGTAGCCGTCGCGCCTGCCTCTGGGGTCTGAAACAACAGCTGAAACTTGTGCCCAGCCCTAAAGCTTGTGTAGGCGGTACCCTGCTATCTGTGAGTGCATGGAGCAAGAAGCTCCCATGGCGGGCCCGCCCCTCTCCTCACGCACCCTGCAACAATGGTCCCTTTCCTCTCTGGCAGGCCCAGGTCTCTTCCTGGACTTCCTCAGCTGTGGAGCACTAGCCCCCTCAGGCTGTCTTCATGCAGCCAACCCCAGTCCTTTCCTTGGGGTATGACCTCTGAAGCCTGAGCCTCAGCACCCATCCCCCACCTGCCCCAGCAGGCAGGCAAGCATTTCAGGCTGGGGACTGCTGCTCAGCACTGATCCTCTGTGTGGGATTCTCTCCGCTTTGCTCTCCACACCCGTTGCTGCACTCTCCTCTGAGGCTCCAAAGCTCCCACCCACCCCCGTCCCTGCCAGTGAAGGGGTCTTCCTAGTGTGCACAAAATTTTTCTCCTTCACAGCTCCTCCTCATAGGTGCCGGTCCTGTGCCAATTCCTTTGTCTTTTTTTCCTTTTTTCTTTTGCCCTACCCAATTACGTGGAGATTTTCTTGCCTTTTTGGAAGGAAGTCTGAGGTCTTCTGCCAGCATTCAGTAGGTGTTCTGTAGGAGTTGTTCTACACGTAGATGTATTTTTGATGTATCTGTGGGAAAGAAGTTAATCTCTGCATCTTGCTCTCCATCTCCATCTTCCCAAAACTCCTCATCTTTAATCCATTTTGACTTCATTTTTGTATATGGGGTGAGAATGTTGTCCAGTTTGATTCTTTTACATGTAGCTTTCCAGTTTTCCCAACACTTTATTGAAGAAGCTATCTTTTTCTCACTGTATATTCTTGCTTCCTTTGTCATAGATTAATTGACCATATAAATTTGGGTTTCTTTCTGGGCTCTCTATTTTGTTCCTTTGATCTATATGTCTGTTTTTGTGTCACTATTATACTGTTTTGATTACTATAGCTTTGTAGTACCATTTGAAATAAGGGAGCAGGACACCTCCTGATTTGTTCTTTCTCAAGATTGCTTTGGCTATTTGTGGTATTTTCTGTTTCCTTACAACTTTTAGAATTATCTTTTCTAGTTCTGTAAAAAATGCTTTTGTTATTCTTTAAAGATTACATTGAATCTGTAGATTGCCTTGGGGAGTATGGTTATTTTAACAATGTTAATTATTTCAATCCATAAGCATGGTATAACTTTCTATTTGTTTTTGTCATTTCCAATTTATTTTATCATTGTCTTATATTTTCAACATACAAGTCTTTTACCTTTTTGGTTAAATTAATTGTGTCTTGATGTGAAACTTTTGGATTCATCTTATTTGGAACTCTCTGTGCTTCCTGGACCTGGATGTCTGTTTCCTCCCCTACCTTAGGGAAGTTTTCAGCTATTATTTCTTCTAATAAGTTCTTTGCTCCTTTCTCTTTTTTCTATTTCTGGAATCCCTATAACACAAATGTTAGTATGCTTGATGTTGTTCTAGAGTTCTCTTAAACAATCCTACTTATTTATTTACTTACTTACTTGTTCTTTTTTACTGGAGTATAGTTGATTTACAATGTTTCAGGTGAACAGCAGAATAATTCAATTTAATATATTCAATATGTATGAATATATATATATATTTTTTTTTCTTTTTCAGATTTTTTCCATCACAGGTAATTACAAGATATTAAATATTGTTCCCTGTGCTATACATAGGTCCTTGTTTTTCATCTATTTTATATATAGTAGTGTGTATCTATTAATCTCAAATTCCCAATTTCTCCCCCCCCTTTCTTCTTTGGTGACCATAAGTTTGTTTTCTATGTCTCTAAGTCTATTTCTGTTTCGTAAACATGTGCATTTGTAACTTTTTTTTTAGATTCCACATATAAGTGATATCATATGATATTTGTCTTTCACTGTCCGACTTACTTCACTTAGTATCATAATTTCTAGGTCTATCTGTGTTGCTACAAATGGCATTATTTCATTCTTTTTTATGGCTGAGTAGTATTCCTGTGTGTGTGTGTGTGTGTGTGCCATATATATAAATATATGTATATGTATGTGACATATCTTCTTTATCCATTAATCTGTCAATGAACATGTAGGTTGCCTCCATGCTTGGTATTGTAAATAGTGCTGCTATGAACATTGGGGTGCATGCATATTTTCTAATTAGAGTTTTTGTCTTTTAAAGATATATGCCCAGGAGTGGGATTGCTGGATCATATGGTAACTCTATTTTTCTTTTTCTTAAGGAACCTCCATACTGTTCTCCATAGTGGCTGTACCAACTTACATAACCACCAACAGTGTTAGGAGGGTTCCCTTCTCTCCACACCCTCTCCAGCATTTATTGTGTGTAGATTTTAAAGACGGCCATTCTGATCGGTGTGAAGTAACACCTCACTGTAGTTTTGATTTGCATTTCTCTAATAATTAGTGATGTTGAGCATCTTATCATGTGCCTCTTGGCCATCTGTATGTCTTCTTGGATGAAATGTCTATTTAGGTCTTCTGCCCATTTTTTGATTGAGTTGTTTGTTTTTTCAGCATTAAGCTGTATGAGCTGGTTGTGTATTTTGGAAATTAACCCCTTGTTTGTTGTATCATTTACAAATAACCTTTTTTTTTTCTTTTCCTTTTTCTTGTCATTACTCTAGGAGAAGGATCCAAAAAATTATTGCTGTGATTTATGTCATGGAGTGTTTTGCCTACGTTTTCCTCTAGGAGTTTTATACTATCCAGTCTTACATTTAGGTCTTTAATCCATTTTGAGTTTATTTTCATATATCGTGTTAGAGAATGTTCTAATTTCATTATTTTACATGTAGCTGTCCAGTTTCACCAGTATATCTTACTGAAGAGACTGTCTTTCCTCCATTGTGTATATTCTTGCCTCCTTTGTTGTAAATTAATTGACCATAAGTGCTTTATTTCTGGGATTTCTTTCCTGTTGCATTGATCTATGTGTCTGTTTTTATGCCAGTACCCTACTGTTTTGATTACTGTAGCTTTGTAGAATAGTCTGAAGTCGGGCAGTGTGATTCCTTAAGTTCCATTCTTCTTTCTAAAGATTGGTTTGCTTATTTGGGTAATCTCCCAAGGCTGAACCAAAAAGAAATAGAAAATATGAACAGACCAATCACAAGTACTAAAATTGAATCAGTAATTAAAAAACCTCCAAGAAACAAAAGTCCAGGACCAGATGGCTTCATAGGTGAATTCTACCAAACATTTAGAGCAGTTAAAACCTCTCCTTCTGAAACTATTCCAAACAACTGCAGAGGAAGGAACACTACCAATCTCATTCTATGAGCCTCCACCACCCTGACACCAAAAGCAGACAGATATCAGAAAAAAGGAAATTACAGGCCAATGTCACTGGTGAACACAGATGCAAAAATCCTTAACAAAATACTAGCAAACCAAATCCAGCAATACATTAAAAGGATCATACACAATGATCAAGTGGGGTTTATCAAAGGGATGCAAGGATTTTTTAATATTCACAAATCAATCAATGTGATGCATCATATTAACAAATTGAAGCATAAAAACCATATGATCGAGACTTCCGGGGAAGATGGCGGAAGAGTAAGACACGGAGATCACCTTCCTCCCCACAGATACACCAGAAATACAGCTACACGTGGAACAACTCCTACAGAACACCTACTGAACGCTGGCAGAAGACCTCAGACCTCCCAAAAGGCAAGAAACTCCCCACGTACCTAGGTAGGGCAAAGCGGAGAGATTCCCGCAGAGAGGATCGGTGCCGGCCAGCGCTCACCAGCCCGAGAGGCTTGTCTGCTCGCCCACCGGGGCGGGCGGCGCTGGGAGCTGAGGCTCGGGCCCCGGTCGCAGCGCGGGGAGAGGACTGGGGCTGGCGGCATGGACACAGCCTGAAGGGGCTAAGGCGCCACAGCTAGCCGGGAGGGAGTCCGGGAAAGAGTCTGGACCTGCCGAAGAGGCAAGAGACTTTTTCTTCCCTCTTTGTTTCCTGGTGCGCAAGGAGAGGGGATTAAGAGCACTGCTTAAAGGACCTCCAGAGACGGGCGTGAGCCGCGGCTGAAAGCGCGGACCCCAGACACGGTCGTGGGACGCTGGGGCTGCTGCCCCCGCCAGAAGGCCTGTGTGCGAGCGCAGGTCACTGTCCATGCCCCCCTCCGGGGAGCCTGTGCAGCCCGTCACTGCCGGGGTCCCGGGATCCAGGGAGGGCTTCCCTGGGAGAATGCACGGCGTACCTCGGGATGGTGCAAGGTCACGCCGGCCTCTGCCTCTGCAGGCTCGCCCCGCACTCCGTGCCACCCCCCCCGGGCCTGAGTGAGCCAGAGTCCTCAAAGCGGCTGCTCCTTTAACCCTGTCCTGTCTGAGCGAAGAACAGACGCCCTCCAGTGACCTACACGGAGAGGCGGGGTAAAATCCAAAGCTGAGACCTGGGAGCTGTGAGAACAGAGAAGAGAAAGGGAAATCTCTCCCAGCAGCCTCAGAAGCAGTGGATTAAAGCTCCACAATCAACTTGATGTACCCTGCATCTGTGGAATACATGAATAGACAACAAATCATCCCAAGTTGAGGAGCCAGGAGTCAGTGCTGTGCCTCTGAGGTGGGAGAGCCAACTTCAGGACACGGGTCCACAAGAGACCTCCCAGCTCCACATAATATCAAACAGCGAAAATCTTCCAGAGATCTCCATCTCAACACCAGCACCAGGCTTCACTCAACGACCAGCAAGCTACAGTGCTGGACACCCTATGCCAAATAACTAGCAAGACAGGAACACAACGCCACACATTAGCAGAGAGGCTGCCTAAAATCATAAAAAGTGCACAGACACCCCAAAACACACCACCAGACGTGGACCTGCCCACCAGAAACACAAGAGCCAACCTCATCCACCATAACACAGGCACTAGTCCCCTCCACCAGGAAGCCTACACAACCCACTGAACCCACCTTAGCCACCGGGGACAGACACCAAAAACAACGGGAACTACAAACCTGCAGCCTACAAAAAGGAGACACCAAACACAGTAAGATAAGCAAAATGAGAAGACAGAAAAACACACAGCAGAAGGAGCAAGATAAAAACCCACCAGACTTAACAAATGAAGAGGAAATAGGCAGTCTACCTGAAAAAGAATTCAGAATAATGATAGTAAAGATGATCCAAAATCTTGGAAACAGAAGAGACAAAATGCAAGAAACAGTTAACAAGGACCTAGAAGAAATAAAGACGAATCAAGCAACAATTAAAAACACAATAAATGAAATGAAAAATACTCTAGATGGGATCAATAGCAGAATAACTGAGGCAGAAGAATGGATAAGTGACGTGGAAGATAAAATAGCGGAAATAACTACTGCAGAACAGAAGAAAGAAAAAAGAATGAAAAGAACTGAGGACAGTCTCAGACACCTCTGGGACAACATTAAACGCACCAACATTCGAATTATAGGGGTTCCAGAAGAAGAAGAGTAAAAGAAAGGGACTGAGAAAATATTTGAAGAGATTATAGTTGAAAACTTCCCTAATATGGGAAAGGAAATAGTCAGTCAAATCCAGGAGGCACAGAGAGTCCCATACAGGATAAATCCAAGGAGAAATACGCCAAAACACATATTAATCAAACTGTCAAAAATTAAGTACAAAGAAATCATATTAAAAGCAGCAAGGGAAAAACAACAAATAATACACAAGGAAATCCCCATAAGGTTAACAGCTGATGTTTCAGCAGAAACTCTGCAAGCCAGAAGGTACTGGAGGACATAATTAAAGTGATGAAGGAGAGAAACCTGCAACCAAGATTACTCTACCCAGCAAGGATCTCATTCAGCTTTGATGGAGAAACTAAAATGTTTACAGACGAGCAAAAGCTGAGAGAGTTCAGCACCACCAAACCAGCTTTACAACAAATGCTAAAGGAACTTCTCTAGGCAAGAAACACAACAGAAGGAAAAGACCAACAATAATGAACCCAAAACAATTAAGAAAATGGGAATAGGAACATACATATCGATAGTTACCTTAAATGTAAATGGACTAAATGCTCCCACCAAAAGACACAGATTGGCTGAGTGGATACAAAAACAAGACCCATATAAATGCTGTCTACAAGAGACCCACTTCAGACCTAGGGACACATACAGACTGAAAGTAAGGGGATGGAAAAAGATGTTCCATGCAAATGGAAATCAAAAGAAAGCTGGAGTAGCAATTCTCATATCAGACAAAATAGACTTTAAAATAAAGACTACTAGAAGAGACAAAGAAGGACACTACATAATGATAAAGGGATCGAACCAAGAGGAAGATATAACAATTGTAAATATTTATGCGCCCAACAAAGGAGCACCTCAATACATAAGGCAAATACTAACAGCCATAAGAAGGGAAATCAACAGTAACACATTCATAGTAGGGGACTTTAACACCCCACTTTCACCAATGGACAGATCATCCAAAATGAAAATAAATAAGGAAACACAAGCTTTCAATGATACATTAAACAAGATGGGCTTAATTGATATTTATAGGACATTCCATCCAAAAACAACAGAATACACATTTTTCTCAAGTTCTCATGGAACATTCTCCAGGATAGATCATATCTTGGGTCACAAATCAAGCCTTGGGAAATTTAAGAAAATTGAAATTGTATCAAGTATCTTTTCCGACCACAATGCTATGAGACTAGATATTATCTACAGAAAAAGATGTGTAAAAAATACAAACACATGGAGGCTAAACAATACACTACTCAATAACAAAGTGATCACTGAAGAAATCAAAAAGGAAATTAAAAAATACCTAGAAACAAATGACAATGGAGACACGATGACCCAAAACCTATGGGATGCAGCAAAAGCAGTTCTAAGAAAGAAGTTTATAGCAATACAATCCCACCTTAAGAAACAGGAAACATCTCGAGTAAACAACCTAACCTTGCACCTAAAGCAATTAGAGAAAGAAGAACAAAAATACCCCAAAGTTAGCAGAAGGAAAGAAATCATAAAAATCAGATCAGAAATAAATGAAAAAGAAATGAAGGAAACGATAGCAAAGATCAATAAAACTAAAAGCTGGTTCTTTGAGAAGATAAACAAAATTGATAAACCATTAGCCAGACTCACCAAGAAAAGAAGGGAGAAGACTCAAATCAATAGAATTAGAAATGAAAAAGGAGAAGTAACAACTGACAGTGCAGAAATACAAAAGATCATGAGAGATTACTACAAGCAACTCTATGCCAATAAAATGGACAACCTGGAAGAAATGGACAAATTCTTAGAAATGCACAACCTGCCAAGACTGAATCAGAAAGAAACAGAAAATATGAACAGACCAACCACAAGCACTGAAATTGAAACTGTGATAAAAATCTTCCATCAAACAAAAGCCCAGGACCAGATGGCTTCACAGGCAAATTCTATCAAACATTTAGAGAAGAGCTAACACCTATTCTTATCAAACTCTTCCAAAATATAGCAGAGAGAGGAACACTGCCAAACTCATTCTACGAGGTCACCATCACCTTGATACCAAAACCAGACAAAGATGTCACAAAGAAAGAAAACTATAGGCCAATATCACTGATGAACATAGATGCAAAAATCCTGAACAAAGTACTAGCAAACAGAATCCAACAGCACATTAAAAGGATCATACACCATGATCAAGTGGGGTTTATTCCAAGAATGCAAGGATTCTTCAATGTATGCAAATCAATCAATGTGATACACCATATTAACAAATTGAAGAAGAAAAACCATATGATCATCTCAATAGATACAGAGAAAGCTTTTGACAAAAGTCAACACCCATTTATGATAAAAACCCTCCAGAAAGTAGGCATAGAGGGAACTTTCCTCAACATAATAAAGGCCATATATGACAAACCCACAGCCAACATCGTCCTCAATGGTGAAAAACTGAAACCATTTCCACTAAGATCAGGAACAAGACAAGGTTGCCCACTCTCACCACTCTTATTCAACATAGTTTTGGAAGTTTTAGCCACAGCAATCAGAGAAGAAAAAGAAATAAAAGGAATCCAATTTGGAAAAGAAGATGTAAAGCTGTCACTGATGACATGACACTATACATAGAGAATCCTAAGGGTGCTACCAGAAAACTACTAGAGCTAATCAATGAATTTGGTAAAGTAGGATACAAAATTAATGCACAGAAATATCTTGCATTCCTATACACTAATGATGAAAAATCTGAAAGTGAAATCAAGGAAACACTCCCATTTACCATTGCAACAAAAAGAATAAAATATCTAGGAATAAACCTACCTAAGGAGACAAAAGACCTGTATGCGGAAAATTATAAGACACTGATGAAAGAAATTAAAGATGATATAAATAGATGGAGAGATATACCATGTTCTTGGATTGGAAGAATCAACATTGTGAAAATGACTCTACTACCCAAAGCAATCTACAGATTCAATGCAATCCCTATCAAACTACCACTGGCATTTTTCACAGAACTAGAACAAAAAATTTCAAAATTTGTTTGGAAAAACAAAAGACCCCGAATAGCCAAAGCAATCTTGAGAACGAAAAACGGAGCTGGAGGAATCAGGCTCCCTGACTTCAGACTATACTACAAAGCTACAGTAATCAAGACAGTGTGGTACTGGCACAAAAACAGAAAGATAGATCAATGGAACAGGATAGAAAGCCCAGAGATAAACCCACGGACATATGGTCACCTTATCTTTGATAAAGGAGGCAGGAATGTACAGTGGAGAAAGGACAGTCTCTTCAATAAGTGGTGCTGGGAAAACTGGACAGGAACATGTAAAAGTATGAGATTAGATCACTCCCTAACACCATATACAAAAATAAGCTCAAAATGGATTAAAGACCTAAATGTAAGGCCAGACACTATCAAACTCTTAGAGGAAAGCATAGGCAGAACACTCTATGACATAAATCACAGCAAGATCCTTTATGACCCACCTCCTAGAGTAATGGAAATAAAGACAAAAATAAACACATGGGACCTAATGAAACTTCAAAGCTTTTGCACAGCAAAGGAAACCATAAACAAGACCAAAAGACAACCCTCAGAATGGGAGAAAATATTTGCAAATGAAGCAACTGACAAAGGATTAATCTCCAAAATTTATAAGCAGCTCATGCAGCTCAATAACAAAAAAACAAACAACCCAATCCAAAAATGGGCAGAAGACCTAAATAGACATTTCTCCACAGAAGATATACAGCCTGCCAACAAATACAGGAAAGGATGCTGAACATCTTTACTCATCAGAGAAATGCAAATCAAAACTACAATGACATATCATCTCACACCAGTCAGAATGGCCATCATCAAAAAATCTAGAAACAATAAATGCTGGAGAGGGTGTGGAAAAAAGGGAACACTCTTGCACTGCTGGTGGGAATGTGAATTGGTACAGCCACTATGGCGAACTGTATGGAGGTTCGTTAAAAAACTACAAATAGAACTACCATATGACCCAGCAATCCCACTACTGGGCATATACCCTGAGAAAACCATAATTCAAAAAGAGTCATGTACTAAAATGTTCATTGCAGCCCTATTTACAATAGCCCAGAGATGGAAACAACCTGAGTGTCCATCATCGGATGAATGGATAAAGAAGATGTGGCACATATATACAATGGAATATTACTCAGCCATAAAAAGAAATGAAATTCAGCTATTTGTAATGAGGTGGATGGACCTAGAGTCTGTCATACAGAGTGAAGTAAGTCAGAAAGAGAAAGACAAATACTGTATGCTGACACATATATGTGGAATTTAAGAAAAAAAATTGTCATGAAGAACCTAGGGGTAAGACAGGAATAAAGACACAGACCTACTAGAGAATGGACTTGAGGATATGGGGAGGGGGAATGTAAACTGTGACAAAGCGAAAGAGAGGCATGGACATATATACACTACCAAACGTAAGGTAGATAGCTAGTGGGAAGCAGCCACATAGCACAGGGAGATCAGCTCGGTGCTTTGTGACCACCTGGAGGGGTGGGATAGCGAGGGTGGGAGCGAGACGCAAGAGGGAGGGGATATGGAAGCATATGTATATGTATAACTGATTCATCATGTTATAAAGCAGAAACTAACACACCATTGTTAAGCAATTATACTCCAATAAAGATGTAAAAAAAACCCATAAGATCATCTCAATAGATGCAGAAAAATCTTTTGACAAAACTCAACATCCATTTATGATAAAAACTCTCAATAAAGTGGGCATAGAGGGAACCTACCTCAACATAATAAAGGCCATATATGACAAACCTACAGCTAATATCATACTGAATGGTGAAAAACTGAAAGCATTACCCCTAAGGTCAGGAATGAGATGAGGATGTCTACTCTTGCTACTTTCATTCCACATAGTTTTAGAAGTTCTCACCATGGCAAGCAGAGAAGAAAAAGATATAAAAGGAATCCAAATTGGAAAAGAAGAAGTAAAATTGTCACTGTTTGCAGATGACATGATATTATACATAGAAAATCCTAAAGATGCTACCGGAAAACTACTACAGCTCATCAGTGAATTTGGTAAAGTTGAAGGATACAAAATTAATATACAGAAATCTGCTGAATTTCTATACACTAGCAACAAAGGATCAGAAAGAGAAATTAAGGAAACAATCTCTCAGTTACTATCACACCAAAAAGAATAAAATATCTAGGAATAATCCTACCTAAGTAGGCAAAAGACTGGTACTCCAAAAACTGTAAGTTACTGATTAAAGAGACTGAAGACCACACAAACAGATGGAAAGATACAGTGTGTTCTTGGATGGAAGAATCAATATTGTCAAAATGACTATACTGCACAAGGCAATCTACAGATTCAATGCAGTCCCTAAGAAATTACCAGAACTAGAACTATACTTATTTTATTGAATTTTTTTTCTTTTTTCTCTTCAGCTTGGGTGATTTCCACTACTCTGTCTTCCAGCTTACTGATCTGTTCTTCAGTATCATTTTATCTACTATTGATTCATTGTAGTGTTTTTTTTCCCTTACTTATTGTATTCTTCAGCTCTGTTTGGTTCTTTTTTTTATAATTTTTAACTGTTGTTGAAATTTTTAGTGTCTTCATCCATTCTTCTCCTGAGTTCAGTGATTACCTTTATGATCATTACATTGCACTCCTTATTGGATAGATTGCTTACCTCTACTTTGTTTCATTTTTTTTTCAGATTATGTCTTGTTCCTTCATTTAGAACAAATTCCTCTGTCTCCTTATTTTGCCAGATTCTGTATTTATTTATATGTGTTAGGTAGTGTTGACTAAAAAAATGCACAACCTAAAAGTTGAGAGTTATGTTTTATTCCACAGACAAAATTGAGGACTTAAGCCAGGGACACAGCATCTCAGATAACTTTGAGAGACTGATCCAAAGAGGCAAGGAAGGGAGTCAGGATATTATATGGAGTTTTGCAACAAAGACCAAGTAGTCTGAATTTCAGAAGATTACTATTAATTAAAGAAAACCAGACATCTCAAGTTAAGGAACTTAGCACTTTTCTATGAATGGGAAGATACAAAATCTGGGCTCATTGAAATCATTCCTTTGATATGTACCTCAGCTATCTGGGGCTAGTATCCTGTGCTTCTCATCCACAGTCTCCTCAGGGTGCACCATCAGGGCTGGCTTCAGTGGCTGACTGCTAGATGGGGGGTTGGGGGGCATCCTGCCTCCATCCTGAGTTCACTGAGGGCTCACCATCAGGGTGGTTGTAATATGATGGCCTGATGGCCACAACATCCTTTGTTTATGAATACGGCAGGCAATATTTTTCATTCACAGTAGGTTGGTTACATTTCTTGATCTTGGAGAATAGCTTTATGTAGGAGATATCTTATGGAATTCAGCAATACACTCCCCTCAGGTCACCAGAGCTATATGTTCTAGGAGTGCCCTTTATGTGAGTTTCCTAAGCCCTTCTGTTGTGGTGATCTGACTACTGTGGGCACACTGGTAGGCAGAGCTGGCCCTGGCCAGGTTGTCTGTGAAGCCATGCCTTGTGGGGTGGCTGAGCCCACTGAAGTGTGGGGTAAACTTCCTACATGGTTGGCTAGGCTGCCCAGGGGAGTGAGACTATTGCTGGCCCACTGTTGGGCAGGGCCAAATCCCTGCTCAGCTGTGTGTGGCCCCCAGGGGCACAGGGTTGGTGCCAGACCATTGGAAGTTGGAGCTGGGTCCCTGTGTGACTGTCTGCATGGCCTGACAGGGCTTGGTCTAGTGCTAGCCTGCTGGAAGGTGGGACCTGGTCACTACATAGATGCCTGTGCACTCTGGGGGTGCTATGGACTGGTACCAACCCACTGGGGGTAAGGGGAAGTTCTCCACATGACTGTATATGTGGCCCAGTTAGGGGGCTTGGTCCTGGGGCCTGTCTGCTGGAGGGCAGGGCTGGGTCCCCATGAAGCTGTATGCATGGCTCAGGGGGGCTCAGGGCTGGGTCCCTGTGTGGCTGTCTGCATGGCCCATGTGGGCTCAGGGCTGATGTTGTCCTGCTGGTGGGTGGGGTTGGTCCCTGATAATAATAGGCTGGAGGGAGGATTCCAAACTTGTGCATGCTAGCACTGGTGTTATCATGGTAGAATGAGCTCCCAAATATGGCTGCCTCTGGTATCTCTGACCTCAGGGGAGTCCCAGTTACCTCCTACCTCTCCAGGAGCCCCTCTAAGGTCAACTAGTGTGTCTGATTCAGGCTCCTCTTAAACTACTGCCTCTCTACTGGGACTCCAATCATGTGATATTTTGCATGTACCCTTTAAGGAGGGAGTCTATTTCCTACAGCACTCTATTTTCCTAGACATAAGCCCTGCTGGTTTTCAAAGCCAGATATTCTGGGGAATCTTCTCGGTGTAGGACCCCTGGGCTGGGGAGTCCAATATGGAGCTAAACGTCTTGCTCCTTGGGGAAGACCTCCTCTACAACCCCCATTTGTGGGTTGTCAACATGGAGGGTTTTGGTCCTGACTATACTGCATCTCCATTCCTCCTACCCATTGCATTGTGGTTCCTTCTTTATGTCTTTAGTTGTGGAAAATCTTTTCTGTTAGTCTTCAGGTCATTCTCATAGATAGTTGCTCTGTAAGTAGTTGTTATTTTGGTGTGTTCTTGGGAGGAGGTGAGTTCAGGATCTTCCCATGTGAAATCTTGACCTCCTCTCCTCCACTCAAAATTTTTAATTATAGTCCATTTAACACATCAGACACCTTGTTTCTCAATGTACTTCATAAACTCACAAAAGAAAAAAAAATATTGTACTAACCTGACAATTATGGGGAGGAAAATAATCTACCCAAAAGCATAAAATTAAGATTAAATTTCTAATATAATAATTATTATTTCTTGTCTTCTGAGGAAATGCTGTTTATTCTTTTGTATCTATAAGTCTATACCCAGAATTTATATTTCACTCACACACAAAAATTGATCTGGACAACCTAAGTCCAATTGTCTCAACTAAACTACAGATTTTTGATAAGAAAGTGATATTTGACACAACATACAGTTGGAATTTTCAAAATTGGAATTTATTTATTTTCATACAGTGATGGAGAAGAGAAGGTCAGAAAGCTTCTTTCTACCCACACATACACACACTTTTAGGGGAGATCTGGGCAGGTGTTTTAAATGTTTTCTTCAAGCAGAGATGATATTCTAATTTATACATAAGATACTCTCTTTCACATCTGTGGCACATGTCAAGCTGCATATACTTTATTTTTGCAAGCAACATTTTGTGAATTTGCATAATACACTCTGTTAACGTGTCTCAGTTTAAGGTTACTCCATGGATCAACCTAAGATGTTGGTACATCTTGTTTCCTCAGTTCTTAGAGTATCATCTACAAGAAGACGTTGTTCTACCTTGAGATATCTCTGGCACCTGTATATTACCTGCTATCTGTTTGTCACATCATGCTTGCTAAACATTCCTTACATTTTAATGCTGAATCTTGATTATGTTCTATAATTGACCATACTCTACACTTTCTAAAGATGGGAAACCAGACATGGGGCTAGTACATAGTTCTAGACTAGTTTCTCCTCTTTCCAAACTAATGCTTCTTCCCAGCTAATTCCATAAACAGCTTTAGGGAAGTAAATCCCAAAACCATTATTAATGGAAATTTAGTTGCTGCTTATTTTCATTTGCTTGAAACTCTATGGTTTGAGAGTCAAGAAATCCTAATTTGTATACAGACTGACAAACCTTGGGGAAGTAACTTAACCTTCTGAGTTTCAGTTACAGAAATAAGAAGTATAATAATATATTGTCTTGATGTGAAGGGTTGTTTTAAGAATTAAATGAGATGTGTATATAGAATATTTACTACAATATCTGGTATAAAGTAGGTACAATAGTATTAATTAACATAAAGAAATAGATTTAAAAGGTAACTTCCAAAAATACTGTAAAAACTACATGTCTTTAGAATGGTCTTACTTAACATTATAGAATAATAGTTTGAGCAGTTCCAAAAGGGATAGTCCCCAATGAACTCAATTTAAGGAAATCTGAAAATTCACCTTTCTTCAAGAAGGAAAACTCCACCAAAGGTAAGGTGAGCAGTATTCATTTGATCAATATTTATTGAGCAATTATTTTATGCACACCCTTGTGTGGGAAAGTTGTCAGCAATATCTCCCTTCCTTCAAAACATGCATAATTTATTGTGATATGCACACAAAAAATTGAAATGAGAGTGATAAAAATAAAGAGAATACTCCAAAGGAAAGAAAGGAAAAACATACTTGCAATAGATATAAAGGAAAACATGCTATAGGAATACTGAGCAGAACAACACTATTGAAGAATTTTCAAGGTTGAGGCTAGTTATATCGAAGGGGCTTGGATATAAAGATTAAGGCTCTGGATTTTATACTGTGAGAAATAGAGTGCTACTAAAGATCCAAAGCTGAACAGTGATGGACTCAATCTGACTTTTAGGAAGATTGATCTGGCAGTGATGCTTAGGACGCAGTGAAGTGGGGAAAGACTGAAGGCATGGAAATCAGATGGAAAGCTAATGCGTGAGTTCAATGAAGACATAATAAAAGACTAAAAACGGTTAGTGTCCATCAGAATGAAAATTTCAGAAGGAATATTTTAAAAAATCAATAACCTTAATGACTTATTAGATATGAAGGAAAGAAAGAAATTAAAGATGACTGTTACTGTCTTAGGGCCATATGAACAAGTCAACTCAGATATAATGATCTTTGATGGAAATTATTAGTAAGAGCTAGCTCTTATCCAGCACTTAGCATGTGCCAGACACTGTTCTAGTTGTCACATACATGAACTTATTTAGTACTCACAGTAACACCATAAGTTAAATATTATTATTGTACCATATTTTTAGCTAACACCTGGGGAAGAGGGGGGTTTAGTGAAAAAAAACTAAAGCCACACAACCAGTATGCAACAATGCCAGATCTGAACCCAAGTTGTTTGGCTCCTAGGCAAATGGCTCTTTACACTACATATACTGCCCCACACCATTTCTATAGGAAAGACAACACGTTGCTAGCATCAGGTGTAATACTCATAAAATTGGTTCCCTCCTAAGATTGGTACAGTATTTGTACAATACTCCTTCCTTCCAAGATTCTGCTTCAAAACTTAGTTTCAAAAACCATAAGCCATGAAATAAGACCAGTTAGAAATTATATTTTATTCTTATCTTTTTATAATCTAGGCGATCCAAAGAGATGAAAAGCTGCCAAATATTATAATTAGAAACAGTGGTCTAGAACTGACAGCGTAATTACAGAAAGTCAGACATGTCAGAGTTCATGAGTGGTCTGAAATAGAAGACTCTCATGTAAAGACCTTTAATTTTTCCATATTTTATGCCACAATGTTGATTTTTATAATTTATTGTGTTTCAAAAAATAATTAGAGGTTCAAGATCAGTGAATTGCCAGAACTTACTGGTAAAGGGCAATGCTCCTGGCTATGGAGTATAGTTGTAGTCCACAGGATATCGGACATGAAGTGATTAAGGAATAATTCCTTGGAATTGCTACATCCCTGTGGGTGGAGGAGGGAGGTATGTTTGATGTTATTACAGTATCATGCAAATGGATATGATTTCAACATAGGCTCCAGGTTGTATTGGAGGAAATGTATGGCATTTCCTAGTTCAGAATGTTCCTTCCCTCATCAAATGTATAGGAAATGTATGGCATTTCCTAGTTCAGAATGTTCCTTCCCTCATCTTTGAATAGAACACCAGTTACGGCCTACAGTGCAAAGATGCAGGACAGAATACCTAATTTAAAAATAGAGCGTTGGGGACTTCCCTGGTGGCGCAGTGGTTAAGAATCTGCCTGCCAATGCAGGGGACACGGGTTCAATCTCTGGTCCAGGAAGATCCCACATGCCGCGGAACAACTAAGCCCATGTGCCACAGCTACTGAGCCTCATGCCACAACTACTGAAGCCTGCACGCCTAGAGCCCATGCTCCACAACAAGAGAAACCACCGCAATGAGAAACTTGCACACTGCAACGAAGAGTAGCCCCCACTTGCTGCAACTAGAGAAAGCCCGCGCACAGCAATGAAGACCCAATGCAGCCATAAATAAATAAACAAACAAATAAATAATTTTTTTTAAAAATCGAGTGTTGGAGTGGCATGCAGAAATAGGGCAGGCAACGAATATTTTTTCAACTACATTGGAAAACCATTTCATGACCAAAATTTTAAATGATGACATCTATTTAATGCATAAAATGCTTTTACACACACACACACACACACACACACACACAGAATCCTATTTAATTCTCATAATGTCCCTATCACATACATGCTGTTTTTTATTTTTTTTATTTTTTTATTTTTTCTGTACGTGGGCCTCTCACTGTTGTGGCCTCTCCCGTTGCGGAGCACAGGCTCTGGACGCTCAGGTTCAGTAGCCATGGCTCACGGGCCCAGCCGCTCCGCGGCATGTGGGATCTTCCCGGACCGGGGCACGAACCTGTGTCCCCTGCATCAGCAGGCGGACTCTCAACCACTGCGCCACCAGGGAAGCCCTACATGCTGTTATTATCACCACTTTACAGATAAGGAAACTGAGACATAAAAATATTAAGTAACTTTACAAGGTCACATAGCTTATACATGGCAGATCAGGATAAAAAATCTAGGTAATTTGGCTTCAAAGTAGACACTTTTAACCCTTACATAGCCATTTATCTATGCACGATAGAACAAAGCAGACCTTTCAAATATATTCACAGAACTTTCAGAAAGTACTCTTTGAACATTTGCAAAAGAAAAGACTCAGGAACATCTGCCATCAGTATTAAGGGCTCTGAAAGAAGACATCTCAGCCCAGAATACTGTTGAGATAGGATTTTAAAGATACAACAAAACTATTTATCACAACTGGGGCAATCCAATAAAACCAAACTGGGCCAGAATCAACACTGACCCTTTAAATACACAGATTTAGGGTCATTACCTGATGCTGCGGAGATAGAAATAGAAGTTTCCATTCTAGGATTTGGGGAAAGCACTCTCAATGAATTATTTTTAGTATTTCTGAATTCTTATGTAAAAGAATCCTTGTAGAGACCAACGGTCTATATTAACATAACATAAATTAAGTCCATCTAGGTCTACTAAAGAATATATAAATAAATGATTCAAGAATGTATTTTTATTCTAATTGTGGAACACCACAGAATATAATCTTTGCACATTTTTTTATCCCATAGGAAGAGAAGTTGGCCAGTGTTCTATGTAGAAACCAGTTATTATTTTGGGACATATTAGAATCAAGCCCACCTGGCAGAGTCTGGCTCTTAACATTTCATACAAGAAATTGCCATTTTAGGGATTTGTAGTAATTTATTTATTTGGGGGGTGGAAATGGGAATTTGTCTTTAGAGCAGACTTTCCTTTGTACTAAGAAGGACCATTTGGGGAGTGTGATAGGTTGTGAAGATTCTTCAGTAAAAAGTTACACTGAAGTATAGTAATACTTCATAGTAATGCTTCACAACACTAAGAATGAGAGAAACTATATTTAGTTTTTGGTACACATCTTTCCCTTTTTCCTGAGACCAAATTACTGATTAACTGGGCAGGCAGAACTGATCCTCTATTTCACATTGGAGCACAGACTTTGAGAAGAAACTTAACTGGATGCAGCAACCAGTACTGGACACTTGGTATCCTCCATGTAATGCTATTTAAGATTTAATATGCTGGACTATTGGAAACCTACCATCAACTATTGTGATTGTTTTATTGCAGCTGTGTGCCTGGTGATGGAACAAGAATTTCCCTCTGAAGGGAGTGGAGGTTCTTGTTACCCATCATGTTAGAACATGTTTAATCCTGAGAAAAAGACATCAAGCTAAGTATGGCAGGAAAGAACACTTATTTTCTCTTGAGTTGGGAGGACAGGAGTGCAGAGGCTGAGGACAGGGATGGGACCTGGACAGTTGAGATATGGTGATATTTTTAAAGAATCCCATTGGTGTAGTGCAAGTGGATGAGCTTCTGCTATCTGGAGGCCTACTTGGGGTAAGGCAAAGATTCACATTTTGATTCTGGAGTCTGAGGGCTCTAAGAGTAATAAACACAAGTAAAGGACAACTTAAATTTGTACTTGTAACTTGTAGTAATGTCTTATAAAAAGTCACAGACTGGTCTTGCTTGTGCTCTGGGGGATAAGAAGAAATGGTTTTTCCTTCCAGAAGGCAGAAAGGCAGTGTCAGTGGTACTCACCATTGGGGGATGACTATGCCAACAGGGCAGCAGTAGTACAGGCAGAAGAAGCAGCAACTGGGGACAGACAAGGAGGCTAGAGCAGAAGAACTGAGGATGTTATGAGCATCAGAAACCTGAAAAAAATCACAAAAAGCTAGAACAGTCTTGGATGGATGAAATTTCTGTCAATTATTCTAGTGTTTGTTTGAAAGAATTTAATATAAAATAAGATTCTATTTTTCATTACGGATTCGTGAGTCCAGTTCATACTGATGATGATGATGTTGGCGATGGTGGTGGTGGAGATAGTGGTGTTAAACAAACATTCCAGACTTCACCAAGTTATAAGCACACATTTCCCTTTAATGTGCAAATCATGATTGCTTAATCTTCAACCAGATTTTTAATATTTTACCAGATTCCAATCCCTAAATTTTTGTGAGGATATGTAAAGAATACTTATGTGTTTCTCAGATTCACTCTGTTTTTTACACGTCATCTTAGCTAGGGGTCAGGCTCATGATCACCACCTCCCCATTCCATAGTCCACCTCTTATTTTCTTGAGACTGGGGACCCACAAACCAACACTACTTTGCCTGTACCACATAGTCCCTCACAGTGGCACCAACTTTTCTTTGATTCTCCAGAATGAGAGTAGACAAGGCTACAACATATGAAAGGATTTTCCAGAGGCTTGGTAATAGCACAAAGGAATTACAAAGTTGAGGACTTAAACCTGGACTCTAACTGTGGCATCCTCACAGCTTTAAGCCCCTTCAATAGTCACTTCTTCCTATGTGGCAATACCCCTATGACCTGGTGCCATCGTGTGTACCTTCCTAGGGTAAGTGCACAGAAGCATGTCTTTCTCCCCTTGGGATCCAAGCCCCAATTACCTGAGCCCTGAAAAAAGGGAACAATCTCCCCTGTTATGCTGGTCTGAGGCTTGTCACACATGTTCCACATTTCTGCCTTTGGATTAAATTCTTCCCTGGATACTTGACAATATGAATGCATATTTTTTCCTACCCTTAAGCAATAAGGATTGGCCTTACCTAAAACTGCCATTAGGACATTTCATCAGAATCTAACATTCTTCTATTATTTCTCTAGCCAAGATAATTCATTCTTAAATACCATCTCAAAAAAGTACTTTGACAGTCAGAAAAAACTTTAGAATCTGATAAAAGCCTCTCTCATTACACGATGTGAATATATGTCCCCATATCCTGGCTGCCATCTTTCGGTCTCCACTTCTGACAACTCTATGAGATGGGTTCAATTATTGTACCTATAGATACAGACAGGTTATATAGCTTGCCCAAAGTGAAACAGTTAGTACGTGAGGAATATCTAGAAAAGAAACATTTCTTTCCAGAATAAACAATCCAGCACTCTTCCAATAGACTTTGAGCCAGGCAGAATAATTCTTTATTTTCTTAGACTCATGAAATTGCTTGCATGTGACTCTAATAATGGTAGGCACATTTTGTGAGGTATACTGAGATTTCAGCCTATTCCCCTTATGCAGAGGTGGAACATTAAAGATATACAATGAGCGTCTTTCTTTGCAAAAGTGTTGAAATGGATAATACCCCATTTTTTATGTTTTTTGTTCTGTATTGAGACAGGTGAAAATCATTAGCTTCTTCTAAGAAATCCTACACTGTCAGGACAAGTAAAATGAGGACAAGTAAAACTGGGCTTTCAGTTAGATTTCCTCAGCATCAGCTATCAGACTTGACAAATCACATCTTCATGTATGTGACATAGAGAAAGTGCCAGCCTAATCTATTGCACAGGCATGCTACAGGGCTTAAATGAGGTAAAATGCAAAAGCACACTGACAAATATGAAGTGCTTTGTAAGTACAAGTTTTAATGGATATGCCACTGTAAGAAAAACAAAATGTGATAGATTAAAAAATAAAACAGAATGCAATTCCACATTATCTTCCTAAAAGTAGGATATAGCTATCATTCAACACAGGAACCTGACTGTTGTTAGAAGAAAAAAAAATGTCCCTAAATTATAATTTAAAATATGTGCCTGTTTGTTCCATTGACTTCCATTATGTATTTTTAAAATTACTTTATGTAGGATACATATAGGCATATACATATAAAAACAGTTATTTAAGAATGCTTTTAAAAATAAGGCTCAAAAATAAATGCACAAATTTTTAACAGTGATTATCTTTGAAAAGCTGAGTTATAAATTTAAGGGTAGCGCTAAAACATTATCCCAAATTTTTGTCAATAAGCATGCATTTTTTGTAAAATCATAAAATGTATTTTATAATAATTCTTCTTTGCCTCAGGAAACTCCTAAAGCATTAGATGTAAAAATATGGTTGCAAAAATTAATGGCAGGAAAATAATAAGATAAATGGGAGAGATAATTAGAACCTTAACTTTATCGGTAGCAAAAAAAAATACAGCTCAGGGACCTAAAATAAAAAGAATTATTCCTTGCAAACATCTATGATAGGTTGCTCCTATGTTCCATAGAGTAACATCTCAATGTTACTCTCATTTAGAGACTTAGCTTCTATCACTGGATACCATAACAGAAGAAAAGGGGAGAAGCAGACAATTTCATGAGATGTGATACATGCCACTTTTGTTCACACTTCACTGGCCAAAGCAAATTATATGGTGAATCAGCACTTAGGTCTACCTCACAGTTCTTTTTCAGTGAATTTTGGGGAAAAGAGAGAATTGTGTTATCCAAAGACTTGTCCTTCAGACATATTATTTATACTTTTCACAAAAAGTAGAAGGCAGTTCTCAAATTTATTATCTGTGGATCACTTAAGAAAATGTGGCCAACTGAGTTTAGAAGCCAATAGTAAAATTACTAGCATCCTTCCTTTCTTCCTCTTTTCCAATCAATAAGCATAGATTGACACCTTCTACACCAGACTCAAGGAACACAAGGATAAAATGACCTAGTTCCTTCCCTCATGGTACTTTACGGTCTAGAAAATATAGACAACATCTCTCTGTACAAGAAAATATCTCTGCTTCATGAGAACTATAAGTTAAAATCTGATTTTAAAACAATAAAACCTGGTTTTATTCTCTTTGGAAAATTATGGACCTTCTCCCCACCCCCAACAAAACATTAAAATTATCAACATCATTGTCCAAATAAATAGAAACTATTCTATCAGAGTTTGAATGTTACCAAGAATGATCACTACTACTGAGAGTAGCTAAATAAGAAGCAGACAAAAAGTCTGGGAGGTAGAAGTAATAAAGTATACTAAAGGTCTACTTACTGCATACACTTCCTGCTTCCCAAAGAAATTACAGCTATAAGGGAGACACCAAAAAATGTGTGGACTCCATGAGCCTATATTTGTTTCTATTGCTACCCCTAAAAATGTGCTTGTACTGAAGTAGATTAACCTAAGAATTGCTTAGCTATTTTTCCAGAAAGCAAAAATAACTTAGATAACAATACTGTAGGTGCAAATTCATTGCAAGATGTTTGCAATTTGATCCCTCAATATTGTTGACTACAAATTATGAGGTAAAATTTGCACATTGAATTACTGCAGGTTCAATTACACCTGTCCTTGAAATATAATCTCTTTACCTTTCTTACTCTTATGCTGAATGCAAACTGTACCAGTAAGATAGGAATACATCATTTATATTCACTCTGTATATCACAAATATGTCAATAAAGATTGCTTACTATGTCATACAGTCAACCACTTTCACCACATTGGTCATTTCTTTAGGCAGAGCCAGCATGAAACTGTATTATGTCAGGGAACACAAACACTTTTTTAATAGCCACATCTGGCATCATCTTTCCAACTGGATGAAGCATTGAAGCATCAAAGGCAAACTACATACTTAAGAAATGCAATTCATACACTGTGTCCCCTCTCTATTCATCATATAGCTCATCAGCACTCATGATTTCACCACAGGAATGTACAAGTTCATTGGCCCAAGCAGCTATTGAGGTGAGTTTATATGTGAGAAAATATCTCATGTGCTCCAGATGAGGAAGCTTGGATTTGTGTTTTGTGTGTGATAACCGTCGTCTTAACAGCTTCTTTCTATGGCGTTGCATGGTGTTAGCTAGACTTATCTCCTGATAACTAAACAGAGTAAAACAGAAGTTTTATGATTCTGGCATTAGCAGCCAAAAGCTCTTGCAGTTAGTCCCTACAGATTATCCTGTAAATATCTGGAGAATTAAAAACAATAATAACAATAAATACCTTGTTAGGTAAACTATATACCCACGGAATGGTTAAATTAGAAAGGATGCTGGCTAGACATAAAATTAGCCAAACCAACTCCAACAATAGGCAGAACCCCCCATCCCCAAATTTTCCCTCATATTTAGCATCCAAAATACTATTAATATTGTGAGTCAAGTTTTCTGCAAAACAGAATATTCTTCTCTTGCAGAAAGAAAACCTCTTTAAGAAACCACTACAACAAAGTTTCTTAATACATTCACTGGTCATTATTGTAGTCAGTTAAGAATGGTGTGCTACTTCCCATAGGTTTTGGGTCACCACATTTTTGTTGTCATTTGTCTCTAGGTATTTTTCGATTTCCTCTTTGATTTCTTCAGTGATCTCTTTGTTATTTAGTAGCATATTGTTTGGCCTCCATGTGTTTGTGTTTTTTATAGCTTTTTTCCTGTAACTGATTTCTAATCTCATAGCGTTGTGGTCGGAAAAGACGTTTGATATGATTTCAATTTTCTTAAATTTTCTGAGACTTGATCTGTGACCCAAGACGTGATCTATCCTGGAGAATGTTCCGTATGCACTTGAGAAGAAAGTGTAATCTGCTGTTTTTGGATGGAATGTCCTATAAATATCAATTAAATCTATCTGGTCTATTGTGTCATTTAAAGCTTGTGTTTCCTTATTAATTTTCTGTCTAGATGATCTGTCCATTGGTGTAAGTGAGGCGTTAAAGTCCCCCACTATTATTGTGTTACTGTCAACTTCTCCTTTTATAGCTTTTAGCATTTGCCTTATACATTGAGGTGCTCCTATGTTGGGTGCATATATATTTATAACTGTTATATCTTCTTCTTAGATTGATACCTTGATCATTATGTAGTGTCCTTCCTTGTTTCTTATAACATTCTTTATTTTAAAGTCTATTCTATCTAACATGAGTATTGCTACTCTAGCTTTCTTTTGATTTCCATTTGCATGGAATATCTTTTTCTATCCCCTCACTTTCAGTCTGTATGTATCCCTAGGTCTGAAGTAGGTCTCTGGTAGACAGAATATATACGGGTCTTGTTTTTGTATCCATTCAGCCAGTCTGTGTCTTTTGGTTGGAGCATTTAATGCTTTCACATTTAAGGTAATTATTGATATTAACACATATATGTGGAATCTAGAAAAATAGTACATATGAACCAGTTTTCAAGGCAGAAATAGTGACACAGACATAGAGAACAAACATATGGACACCAAGGGAAGAAAGGGGAGGTGGGGTGAATTGGGAGATTGGGACTGACATATATACACTAATATGTATAAAATGTATAACTAATGAAACCTGCTGTATAGCACAGGGAACTCCACTTCGCTGTACAGTGGAAACTAACACAACATTGTGGAACAACTATACTCCAATTAAAAAAAAAAAAAGAAATGTAAGAGACATAGCAACCAATTACAATGTATGGACCTTATTTGCATCCTGATTCAAATAAGCAAACAGGAAAAAATGACATTTATGAGACAACTGAAAATTTATACATGAATGAATATTTGGTTATAATTAAAGACATTAACTTGGATATAAAAAAAAAGAATGTTGTGCTATGTATGTTTTCCTTCTTTTATTTATAAACTCAAAAAGGAGGTGAAAGAAGTTTAACTAGGTAACTGAACATAAAAAATTGGAATGACAAATTTAAAGGAAAAAAAAATATTTTCCCTCTAGAAAATCAACATCCTTAATGATGTTCTATTTCTGTTTCTATCAGGTGAAGTCTAATTGTATTCTTCTCCACTGCACCAGAGCAATCTTGATTATTTTTAACACATTTATTTCAATTAAAAGTGGTATTATCTGGGCTTCCCTGGTGGCGCAGTGGTTGAGAGTCCGCCTGCCGATGCAGGGGACACGGGTTCGTGTCCCGGTCCGGGAGGATCCCACACGCCGCGGAGTGGCTGGGCCCGTGAGCCATGGCCGCTGAGCCTGCACGTCCGGAGCCTGTGCTCCGCAACAGGAGAGGAGACAACAGTGAGAGGCCCATGTACCGCAAAAAAAAAAAAAAAAAAAAAAAAGTGGTATTATCTGATCCAGCTGCTGAGCAAAGTGTCAGAAACTCATATCCAGATTTTTTGCTGCTATTGCTTTTCTTCTGTTTAGTTTTTTCTTTAAATGAAACATGTTCTATAAATGGAGCAACATGGCAGAGACAGAGACCAAAAATATATTTCCCAGAAATGGAAACCCAAAGCACCGAATGATAATTTAATAATAAAGTCTTCTGAATCATGGGATGACAATGAATTCTAGCAATAAGGCAATAAGAGAAGAGTATCAGTGAAGAAAACAGTGGGGTGGTTTTGGTATTATTATTATTATTATTTATTTTTATTTTTTTGTGGTACGCGGGCCTCTCACTGCTGTGGCCTCTCCCGTTGTGGAGCACGGGCTCCAGACGCACAGGCTCAGCGGCCATGGCTCACGGGCCCGGCCGCTCCGCAGCATGTGGGATCCTCCCGGACCAGGGCACGAACCCGCGTCCCCTGCATCGGCAGGCGGACTCTCAACCACTGCGCCACCAGGGAAGCCCTGGTAGTATTATTAAATGAAAGAATATTGATTCAGTACAAAGCTCCCTGTTAAGGAAGATCAGAGCTGACACTTACTTTCATTCTGTTTTATGGCCATTTTTTCATACCCTGGGTAATGGTCCATGATTCCAACTTATGTGCCAGATTAGAGGATTGAACAAGAGAATTATATCCACATTCATCATGTCTGAAAAAATTTATTCTAGTTCCATGTGGTTTTTTGATGAGTTAAACATGTTCATTCATATTGGAGGAAATGTTTTAAAGGTCCATATACATTAAGATATGTCAAACATTTTTCTCAAAAGTACAAGTAGGCCAACTATACTAGGAAAAAGATTACTTTCCTCTCCAACTCTGAAGTAATGCCATACATCTATAGAGCAGTAAGTGAAAGATTAATTCTTTTATTACCAATAATAAAGTTATAATAGTCACCATTTACTGAACACTTAACTAAGCTGGGCTTATGCTTACTCTGTGTATTACCTCATCTAATACTTATGATCTCTAGATGAAACATTATCTTTCCCATAACCACAACTACTTTATGAGGTATAATTTATATTCAATAAACTATATCTTTAAAGCATACAATTTAATAAGTTTAAAATACGTATATACCAGTGAAACCATCACCAGAATCAAGATAATGGACATAACCATCGTCCTCAACAGTTTCCTAATGCTCACTGTAATCCAGCCCTCCTTTCCCATCTCAACTCTATCTATTTTCCTTTTATCAGACAACCACTGACCTGCTCACTGTCACTATAGATTATGATGTGGAGGAATGAGAATTCTCATACACTGTTGATGGGAATGTAAAATGGTACACATATTTTGGAAAAGTTTTTGGCAGTTTCTTTAAAATGAAACATACAGCTACAATGTGACCTACACACTTTGCTCCTAGGTATTTATCCAAGATAAATAGAAGCATATGTCTCCAGAAGGACTTGTGCATGAATGTTCATAGATCTTTTATGTTATGTATGACATGGCTTATGTTTCAAAGAGATCCTTCTGAATGTTGAATTTGGACTGGACTCCAGAAAAGTGAAGAGTAGAAGGAGGAAAACCAATTAGGAAGCTATTATAATAATATGGATTGGGATAACAGTGGCTTAACCAGTGTGGTATGATGGTAAAGTGGTGAGAAGTAGGCAGATCCTACATAAATTTTTAAGACAGACATTACTGTATTTCCTGATATACTGGATGCATGGTATAGGAAATGGAGAGGACTCGAGGATGTCTCCTAGACATCTGGCCTAAGTGACTGGAAAAATGGAATTGCCATTAACTGAATAGGTAAAGCATCAGGAGGAACATGCTGGGGGAGGATGAGATCACAGGTTGGTTTGAGATATGGTAATACTGAAGTGCTATTTATTAGTAAACAGTTGGTATCTAAATATGGAAGTGAATGTAGAAATAGAAAAAATGTAGTCCAAACTCTGATCCCTAGGACTATGCATGGATAACATGTCTAAGAGACAAGGAAGAACAAGCCATGCAGATTGAGAAGGAACAGCTGGGCATAAGGAGGAAAGCCAGGAGAGACCACTTTTCCAAAAGTATTTAAAGGAGGATGGGGTAATATACCCTCTCAAATGCTGCTGGTAGGTTTACTAAAACGAGGAGAGAGGATCGGACATTCAATTTAGCACCATGACCAACGGTGGCTTTGATGAGAACAATATCATTGGAGTGATGGGCATTAACTACTGATTAGGGTAGAATGGGGAGAGAGGTGTTGGAGGTATGGAGTATATGCAAATCTTTTTAGACTTTCTGTGAAGGAATGCAGAGAAATGAAGTGGTAGTTGGAGAAGCATGCAGGATCAAGAGAGGTATTTTTGTTTGTTTTGATCAAAAAAAATTTTTTTTGTTTTGTTTTGTGTTGTTAGTCAACCTAGAAGTACAAGTTAATGTATTTGGTGGTCTTTGATATGTTAAAATTTGATATATAAGATATTTCACTGTGGGTACATTTTCTAACTTTTTATTTTGAGATGATTATAGATTCACAGAAATTTGCAAAGATAGTACACAGAAGTCTTTATACTCTTTACCCAGTTTTATCCTGTGTTTATATCTTATATAACTATCATACAATATCAAAACTAGGAAATTGACATTGTTATAATGTGTGGGTAGAGTTATAAGTCATTTTATCACTTGTGTAGATTCATGTAACCACCACTACAATCAAAACACAGAACTATTATTCCATCACCACAAAGATCTCTCTTGTGCTACATCTTTATGGCCATGACCTCACTCCTCCCTGCTACCATTCCTCACCACTGGCAACCACTAATTTGTTCACCATCTCTATAATTTTCCTTTACCAAAATGTTATATTAATGGAATCATACAGTATGTGGTCTTTCGATATTGGCGTTTTCTCACTCTGCATAATACACTTGAGATCCATCCAAGTTGCTGGGTTTATCAATAATTTGTTCCATTTTATTGTACATGGTATGTATGTACCACCATTTGTGTAACCATTTACCAATTGTAAGACATTTCAGGGATGTTTATATGTTGAAGAAATAATCTAGTAAAAGAGGGGGAGCTCAACGGTGCGGAAGAGGGTGAAATCACTGGAGCAATGTCCTTGGGTGAACACGTAGAGCATACAGGGCTCAAGTGGAAACCAAGGACATTCATCCAAAGTAAAGCTTATGAAGTCAGAGTCAGTGGGCAAAAATGCAGCCAAATGGGTGTGCTGGTGGGAGATTGTGGAAGCTCTTTCCTGATGCCTTCACCTTTCTAAATAAATAAGCAAGCAAAGTCATAAGCTGAAAGGAAAAGTTGTTGCAGGTTGGAGAAGAAAAGAAAATGTATTCGACAAGCAACTAGGAGAGGAGACAGTGAAGAGATCAGAGAGATGTCGGATGTTACGCTGCAGCACAAAAGGCCCACAAAGATAACAGCCATGAATTCAAAGCCAAAGTAACCAGCATGGTTGTGTTTTTCTTCTGCCTCATTCAGCTCCAGAGATGCAGGTGCAGAGAATGCAGGAGGAATAATGACTGGAGGTAGGCAGAAGAGAAGTGAGAAAAATAAAGAAAAATCTAGAGTTTGGAAAGCACTATTTGGTTTTGTTTTCAAAAATGTGAGGCACACTGCAGACAATAGATGTTCTATAGATGCAAACAGCTTAAGAGATAGTGACAGGATGCCTTGAATTATAAAGAGAAAGCCAATCCTGTTTATCTTCACCATTAACCAATACCCTGAAAAATCCCATTGAAGTACCACAGGTGGAAGCACAGTAGTGACTCCTTGGTCTGTTAAGATGCTGACACTTAGCACTTAATGCTTGCCCTTTCTCCAAGGAGGGTTGGTGCTGTCTTTGGTCAGCTCCCTCGGTCACTGCTACTTCAACTTCTCCAGCCATTTGAATACATGTAGCCTTTGACTAGCTTTTATAAAACACTCATACCTTACCCTACTCAGACAATCTGATAAACCATTGCTATTTTTCCATCTGTTGGATCTGAATATCATGTCAGGGCAAGAAAAGTCTGGTTAAAGGCTTTTGTGGGAATTTTCATTTTCCTGATTCACTTGGCTGGGGTGTTAAAACACAGAAGCTTTGCAGTTCCTCCCACACAATGAATTTCATGCAGAATATCCCAGTGGCATTCCTGAACAGATTATGCCTCTTGTGTGCCAGGGACAATAGCACATGAAACAACCCAGGGCTGTGTGGTGTATTTGAGGCAATCGGCATGTCTGTGATTTCACAAAGCAGGCTGCCACTTGGCTGAGTACAAATACGACATTTCTAGAAGCTCTGGGGAAAGGACAGAGAAACAGTGCCTCAGTTCAGAGACATTTCCTCATGTTGGTACAGCCCTTCCAGCCTGATGCATCTTGCAGTGTCCATTGTTGAAAACAGAGTGGTCAGCACCATTACATTGGTGCCTCTGCTTTTTAACAGGTTGGAAGCTAGACATCTTTCTAATTAATATCATTTGTTTAAAGCAAATTTCTGGCATTCAGTCTGGTTACAGGTAACAAGGAACAACAGCCCCTTAGGAAGCAGAAAACTGTATCAGTAATTTGTGGGGCCAGCTTGATCTGTTTTAGTGTACTCAAGTCTCACACTCTCTCTCTCTTTGCCCTCCCCACCCCACCTTTCTCGCTCAATCTCCAAACCAACACCCCTACTTCTGCCAGAAAGTAAACAAGGAGCCACAGTACTTATCTGGGTCACAGCACTTAGTTACTCAGGCAAAAAGAATAACAAATAGCTTAAATTCTGTCACTAGCAGGAGGTCAGAAGTATGACAGAATCAAATCTGTGGGCCTTTCATTAGGGGCCTTCATTTAGCTCTGCCTAATTACATTAATTTTCCAAGTTCTTCTAAGTCAGTGCTCTCCATTCAAAACACAGCTTAAAATGCTTTTCCCCCAGTTGTCAGCATGTTTACTTTCACCTTTAAACAACAAAGATTGCAAATATAACCTTCCACTGTCCTAATCCATTTTAAGAGACTCAAAGCAAAACTGGCTGAGCAAAGCAACCCTGTATGCCTGTGAGGCCTAGAGCAGATAATCTTGTCAAGCAGCAGCAGCCTGTAAGGGAAACGGTTCCGGCAGAGCACTTCACAAAGCTGTTTTCCGGGTGTCTGCTTTAGTGACTGGGTTATAAAAGTGCCCATGGAGACTGTGCTCCGCAACAAGAGAGGCTGTGACAGTGAGAGGCCTGCGCACCGCGATGAAGAGTGGTCCCTGCTTGCCACAACTAGAGAAAGCCCTCGCACAGAAACGAAGACCCAACACAGCAAAAAGAAATAAATTAATTAATAAACTCCTACCCCTCGGGCTCCTTGGAAATAAGAGGGACTGGGAAGCAAGTGGGTGGGTGGGTGGGTGATTTCAAGGTATAGGCTGGTGCAGGCTCCTGCTGCTGATGCTCTGCAGGCCACAGTTCCACATGGCCTCACAGGCCCTGTGCAGGAACAGAACTGTGAGTTTTCCCAAGTCTGTCTTCAGCACTGTTCCCACTGCTCTTTGGCCCCTTTGTGCTGCTATCCAGTGCTCCCCACCGCTCCTCCTAGCCACATCCTCTCTCCACATACTTTTCTCCTTCCCATTCATGGTAGCCAAGGCCTGTCACTGTCTTCTCAATTCCGTCAACTTGCCAAACTCTTCACATCAGGGTTTTTGCATACATTGTTCCTTTTGCCTTAGAGACTCTTTGTCTGCCTGGCTCCTTCTCATCAGTTGGGTCTCATCATAAACATAGCCCTTCTCAAGAGAGGCCTTCCCCAGTTGTGGACTCCAAATTAGATCCCCAGCCCATCACTATCCCTCATCACTCCCTGGTCTGGTCCTTTTTTACCATAATTTGATATTTTCTACTTATTTGTCCACTAACATTCAGAAAAGAAGTCTATTTTACTCATCACTGTATCAATACCTAGTACTGGCTCAGGGAGATCAGCTCGGTGTTTTGTGACCACCTAGAGGTGTGGGATAGGGAGGGTGGGAGGGAGACGCAAGATGGGGGGATATGGAGATATGTGTATATGTGTGGCTGATTCACTTTGTTATAAAGCAGAAACTAACACAACATTGTAAAGCAATTATACTCCAATAAAGATGTTTTAGTACTGGCCCGGTGTAAACGTTGCCCTTTATGTGTAACACTTGATTTTAGTAGGATTCTTTTCACTGAGTGCCTATTACATTAAAAAAAAAAAAAAACTGATTACGTGGTTGCCTCCCTTTCCCCCAGTAATCTGAACCACCCAGGCCTCCCCAGCACTGCCCCATGACCTTGAAATATACTTCCTCATTTAATCATCAGCGCAGCAGTGTCATGTTATACCCATTTTACAGAGAAGAATACAATGCAAAATAGTTATATGATTTTCCCAAAATGTTTAGAAATGCTAATGCCGAAATATAAATTTATATGATCATTTCAAGCATGATAGCAAACCAATAAGATCTCATCACGGATTATGTGATACAAGCTGTATAAAGACTATTTTAAAGAACATCGCCAGTAGCTTGATTCTTTACTGTAGTAGTATTACATCATCTCCAAATCAAGTTCAGGAAATGTAGAATGATGAAAAGTATCAACAGGTAGAGCCATCCTTTTAAGTAAGTATGGGGCACAGAGACTCAAGCAACATCTAATGGAATGTGAGGTATGTGATCAAGAGATTTCTGGAAACATAGTACAACACACTAATACCAATAAAGGATGTTAACCCTGCCTATAACTATACCAGTATAATGGTGTGGCTAAGATTAAGAACTCTAGAATAAGACAGACTTGAGTTTTAATCCCTGCTCTATTATTGGCTAATTCCGACTCACTTTCTCATCTGTCGAATGAATATAACAATCTCATCTCCCAACATTGGTATGAAAAGTAAATTTTGTATTTAAATTGATAACCACAATGTCTGACAAATAGTAAGTGTTCGATAATTATTAATTTTATCATGGTAATTATTATTGTTATTGTTGTCATTAGCTTGAGTTGCCTGCCCCTGTAAGACCAGACATTTTAGTTCCCATCTCTGAAAGTTTACAAGCTAGATCCTGTATGTTGATGGGAAGTGAGGAGATTCCTTACAACTATGCTGCAGTAGCACTCTCCTTTCTTTGTGAAAAATTCTCTGTAATAGCACATTTGCCCTTCTACTTATCAAGATTGAAAAAAAAATCCTTATTCTGAAAAAATGTCATTTGATGGTGTGTAATAGGTCTTTCTCATTTACATAAATTTAGTGGAATTTATAAGTATGTGGTTATCAAAAAAACTTAAAATTTTACTTTTTGTGAAGTTGTTTTAAATATATGCTAGGTCTTCCTTAGATTCTGCAAACAGGTTCCAGTTTTATTTTATGCTGCCTGATAATTCACTCCCTTGGGGATATCATTTGTTATCATCCTAATTATCACTTTGAAGCATTCTTGACAATTTGCTCAACCACACCTTGTTTAGGCTACTTTCAGGTTTGACTCTGCTGGCTGTAAAACTAAATCAGTGCATTTGTACCTAAAAAAAGTTTGCAATTACCACCACAGCAATTTTCAGAATCACTTCATGTGGTGAGTGGAAACATTAATCTGGGTGCTTAACTACTGCTTGGGTATTAATTGGCATTCAGATAACATATATTAAAGAACACTGAATGGCAAAATTTTTTATAAAAATAAGTTCTGTTAAATAACTAGCCCCTATGGCTTATGTTTCAGTATACAATGATGCTAATGATTGAAGCTATATTCACTGCATTAAAAATAAGGCTATAAGGAGTCAGGAAATTTAGAGCTTTACTCCTAGCCTAAAGAATTCTCTTCATTATGTAAGAAAACTATAAATAACAGTTTTACCATTGGAAGGATACTGCAAAGAATTGTAATTTTATTACTTTTAAAGAGTTTTAATGTGTATGGAATGATTAAAATCAATGCTTGGACATTTTTAACCCTAGGTATAGATTTTACGCAAATGAGCATTCATAATTTTATGAAATATTCTCTCTTACAGAAGACTTTATTTTCCTTAGATGTTTTGGCTGCATAAAAAAAAAACAATTGAGTTATTTTCATAATGTGAAACAAAGCATGATTGCCTAAGTAAAATCAGAGACATTGAAAAATGTCAATGCATGAATCAAATTTTCCCAAAATGACTACTAGAGTTAACACCATTCTAGTTTTGTGATTCATTTACTCGATCGCTCACTCATTCATTTGTTCATCATTGTTAGTCACTGATTATTTATTGATGATCATTTAATGTGCCAGGCACTATTACAGGCACAGGAAACAAACATAAAATAAACAAAAATGAATGCCCTCAAAGACCATCCATTCTAGTTGGTTGTGGAAGATGGTCAATAAACAAAATAAATAAGCAAAATGTATAGAAACTTGGATGGTGATAACTCCAATGGAATAAATAAAGCAAGAAAGGGGAATAGAAAATTCTGTGTATGGATTTGGAATTTTAAAGAGGAAGGTCAGCGTAGGTTTTACTAAGAAGGTGATGTTTAAACAAAGACTTTAAGGAGAGATGTTGGTTCACAACTTTCTTGGAGCTTCGCGTGTGTAATCTAAAATTGGACCCCATACTCAGAGGGCAAAGAGAGACAGAAGAAAGAGGCAGGTCCTTCCAGATTGTTAGGTGGCAGTTTTATTAAGGAAAGGAATTTCCTTACAAGGCTTGTCTTGGGCGGCCGCAAGATGAGTAGACTTCAGCACCCAGGTAGTGCCAGAATCTTAAAAGTTTACATAGAGTTCTTAACTGGGCTCAGTCACATACACCATCCAGACAGTCTCAGTATCTCATTGTCCTCTCAAGGCTGTGTCTTTGGGCAAGTTCGAGCAAGGAGGAGGCCAGAAGAACACACATTCCAAGGATGGGGAGGGAGTAAGGGACCTCCGACTGCCTGGGTCAAATCATGCGTCAACCAGCGTCATGTCCTCTCTCAATTTACCTTCTCCAACAAGAGAATGGAGGAAATCTTGCAGAAATCTTGGGGGAAAGAGGGTTCTAAGAGGAGGAATATTAAGAATAAATGCTCAAAGGTGATAGAGTGGCTGGCACTTAGGAGGAAAATCAAGAATGAAAACCTGGCTGGCATGTCATTAGAGCAGAAGAGAGAAATGAGAGCTGGAGACAGAGAGGTTACTGATGTCAGATCTAGTAAGGTCCATTGTAAGGTCTTTTTCATTAGAGCTGAGAGAAATCAGGTGTGACCCAACTCTTCATTATGTCTGGAGAAATATTTTAATCATCTGCTGTTTCCTACACACTCTATAATCATGTCCACTTGGTAGTACACTAAAAGGCTCATGGTTGAACTCCAACTTTTTAAGAAGAATTCTTGATTGTCACCAAGATCAATAACAAATAAATCAGATTTTAAAATTAAATGCATTCCAGGGATAGAGAGAATTTTGTTTAAATAATTTGTCTTCAATTTATTTTTTTGAACTGGCAGAAACTGTTAATGGTTCTCTAATGTCTTTCTCCCCATTGACTTGTAATAGAACTCCTGCAGGCCTTGTGACCAAGTACCAGCTAATAGGATGTGAGCAAAAGATACAGGTGCCAACTCTAGGTCCTAAGAAAGAATACGTTTCTATCTTGGCTCTTTCCCTTTTGTGGCTGAGTCAGTGAAAACGGGAACAGAGATGGCAGCAAAATATTAAGTTGAGCAGTTACCCAACCAGCTGTGACTGCTTATCTTTGGTTGGCAATATGAGAAAGAGACAAAGGATTGTCTTTTTACAGCCAATATTTTGGGGTCTTTGGTTTGCACCAGCTTAACCTACACTCTATCAAAGACGTTAGCAAAATAAGAAGTTAAATGAGACAGAACTCCTAAAACTCTAATTTTTTTTTTTTTTTGCAGTAGGCGGGCCTCTCACTGTTGTGGCCTCTCCCCTTGCAGAGCACAGGCTCCGGACGCGCAGGCTCAGCGGCCATGGCTCACGGGCCCAGCCGCTCTGCGGCATGTGGGATCTTCCCAGACCGGGGCACGAACCTGTGTCCCCTGCATCGGCAGGTGGACTCTCAACCACTGCGCCACCAGGGAAGCCCTAAAACTCTAAATTATTTCATCGTAATCTTTAACCCTCTGATACTCACTTTAAACTTCTTTACTACATCCCACAGGGAGAAATGTAACTGTAATTCACTGTACTTTTTTAACATAAATAAGGAACAAGAAGTCCATGACCTTTTGACTCTAATTTTTATTCTACATTTGATGGAAAAGGAAAGAGAGGGACTTTGGAAATAATTTGAAGAACTTCTCAAAGAAAAACTATTTTCTGGCACAAAAACGTTTCTTTTTTTCTTGCTAACTAGAGTGGTAGTTGTATCAGATTTGTTCAGGAATATGTGGTAATGAGTTACATATGGCACAGGGAAGCATTCACTGAACTATGATATTTTAATATAGCTTGCTACAGGAAGAGAGAGACAGGAGAGAGAGATTAACAAAAATAGAGAAAATTAAACAAAAAGAGAAATATTAGGGTGGAGGAGACTGCAATGGAGAGATATGGGCTAACATAGCAAAGGAGAAACTTAAAGACAGATTTAAAGGGAACCAAAGAGGAACTTGGCAAAAGACTGTCAAAAACCACGTGTGGGAATCTGTTTATTCTTGGTTTTGTTTGTTTGTTTGTTTTAAGCTAATGCCCTGGAAGATCTTCACTAAACTCAGAAAACAATCTAGAATATCTGAAACCCTTGAAGCCATTGTCTAAGTAGTTGAGAAGAATTAAAAAAAAACAGTGGGGTGAGAACAAGTGGAGTTGTCTCTGCTTACTTTTCAAAGTTACAAAGAAAGTATCTCAAGGACTATTTTATAAATATCTTTTAATGAACTATAATCTACCCATGATTTTTGTCAGAGGTATAATATTTACATGAATATGTCCAAGGTTCCTGACATGTCAATTATTTTTTTCCTTGAACTTTCCTAAAAGATTTTGTGTGTGTGTTAGATTAATTGATCTGTTGCTCAGATCTGTTAGAATTAGAAAGCCAGTTGGTTGAGAGGGAAGAAAAGAAAAACAAAAACAAAAAAACCCCTCAATGCATACTATTTTAGAGTACCTAAATGACAATTATTCAAGTTTAAAGTCAATTTGAAAGAGAAATTTAAGATATAAGCATCTGTTGAACTCGAAAAGCATTCTTTTTTTTAATATTTCTGATATATTTTTAAAAATCTGACCCAAAGATCATTTTGGAGTACTTATTTGGAATGGTCCAGATATCAGCCTGTTGGATAACATCTAACATCTTGTCTAATCATTTGAAGGACGATATGAGAGCCCTCAAAGAATAGTCACTTTAGTGTTCATATGTGATTATTTCCCTGTATATGTTAATTCCTACGCAAAATTTGTTTGTAAAATGACAGTTTGGAGAACTTAGCATAGCCTACAAGAATATGTCTAAAAAACAAAATAAATTAACTGCTTCATTTTTAATTCAAGACACAATATGAGCTGATAAAGTTATGATAAGAAAAAAATTCCCAAGTAGGAGGCACAATCTGTTTATTAGATTGCTCATATTTTTCTTTTTCTAAAAAAAAAAAAAAAAAAAGGCATGATAACATATAGGTCTGATAGAACTATGGTAAGAAAAATTAGAAATGAACAGCTCAGCAAGCACCTCTTAGTTTGATTTGCATGTCAAGTGATTGAGATGAAGAGCCAACTCCCACCACCTAAAGTTCAATTCCTTTCTATTAGGACAGGGATTCAAAACAGAGTATGCTATGCACCACTAATTATCCGATCAGCTTCAGTTTTTCGTATGATTAAATTAAATGATAATAAGTAATCAACTTAATTATTCTGTTATCTAAACAACTGACAAGATTACCCTTCTTTCATTTACTCTGCAAAAATTATGTAATTTGAGTCTAACACTATAAAATATAGGAAATTATAAATGAAGTCTTTGCCCATAAGAAGTTAACAAGCATCTGAGGAGAGAAGGAAACACCATCATCTCCCACTAGAAGTACTCGAAAAGCAGCGTGGTCTCTGTTAAATCCATTCTCCACACTGCATTTAGGGTGATATTTACAAAGGGCATATCTGATTATGTCATCAACCTCCTGTGCCCCCACCCCCAACTAAAGACATGAACTATTTCAATGAATTTCCAGTGCACTTAGCTATACATGCAAAACTCCTTACCAGTGTTTTTAGTGCTCTTCATTAGTCCTCCCCTAGAGACTTTCCAGTCTGGTCTCTCACTGGGCTCCCATTCTCTCTGCTTCAGCCACAGTGGTCGTGCTTTTTCCAGCCATGATATCTTTGCAAAAGGTGGTTTTGCTTCATCAGGCTCACTCCTACTTCAGATCTCAGCATAACTGTCACTTCCCTGACCTCCCTTTTTAGGTCAAATTCTTTATGTATAATATTTTATAGCACCATGAACCTCTCCTCTGTGCTTAGGGGTTAGAGACAGTTTTATGCTTTTGTTATTAATTAAATTCTATCTTCCTCTCTAGGCTATGAGCTGCAAAAGTAGAAAAATCATGTTCAGTTCTCCTCACTATTGTAAAAGATGTGCTTTTTTAAACAGCCTGAATCCTATAATCCCTTGATAAATATCAGTAGAATGACTGTTATTGTTAAGTGAGAAATGAAACTGAATTCAGCACTCCAACAATGGAACTTCAGAAAATCCCCTCCTAATGTTGGTAATGAGTTTCAGTCTTCAGCTTAAACTAGTCATTGGTGAGTTGATTGGGTTTTATGTTTGTTGCTTTGTTTTTGAAAAACAAACTTTGAATTGCTCTTATTGACAAAGAAAATGACTGCCTCTAACTATATTATAAACATTTATTTCTTCATGTTTTCAACAAATACAAAAAATATATATGAATTCAAAGATACTGTACAGGTTTTAATCACTCAAGAGCATGAATTTATAAATTTATTTCAAAATAAATGTAAACCGTATTACTTTTGAAAATTCTGTTGGCTCACGATGCCTTTTATGGCAGATCAAACTGTGTACTTGTTGTGCTCTATAAACTAAATTGTCAGTTAACTTTGTGCTTCTGTGGAAGAGTTGGCACTCCTTCATTTACCTGTATTAGACATTTTCCCAATCTGTTTTTCTCCCTTGATTGAAAAATCAGAAGTAATTTTTTTGGTTTTGAAAAATAAATCACTTAACCCCACCAAGTATTCTCTTATCTATTTTTTTATTTTCATTTTTTATTAAACAATTTTTATGAACAAATAAGTTACCAAGCACTTATAACGTGTCAGGCTCTGTTCAAAGTATTTTATATGCACTATCTCATTTTAACATCATGTAGAGACGATTACTAGATTCTTTGAGTAACTAGAAAGAGAAGTTCATCAAGTTGCCTCATCATGACCCAGGCAATGAGGGGCATGGCTTGGATTTTAGACCAGTTTTTCTTCCTTCCCAAAAGGTTATATCAAGAATAAAGAAACAGCATGAAGTGGGAGAAAGATTCCCAAACTAGAGTCTTTTAAAATCCAGAGATAAGCCATGACTCCGTGACTAACTGACAAGTCACTAAAATTCTCTATAATCACCTTTAAAATAAGGAGCATGTAGAACATCAGGGCCAAAACTATTGTCTGCCGAGTGAAAGTTAATTGATTCTCTGCTTACCTCATCTTCCCTTTACCCAGCCCCAAAATTAAGTCCACAGAAAGAATGATGAATGGCTTAATGATCATGTATTATACAAGTAGACAGAAATGTAATCACATAGTCAGCATTTTTCATCTTCTAAACCACATGCTTATCTTCACAGAGTAGAATTTTTAGATTAGTAGCATTTTTTTTAATGTGGTGTATATCATTAGGAGATAGGACTACTACCAGCTGTTTGAAGGAAATAGGAGTTTTAGAATCCATTGGAAGGAAGTGAATAAGACAGATTGTTGATAGGAGAGGAAATCAAGTCTAAAGGCTCCATTTCTTATCCCAACTGCCTATCTTTCTTACAAGTTCCAGTGACTTTTGTAAAGGATTTTAATACCTTCATTTACATCTCTATAAACTGTTTTAATGTGGACATTTTTACTTACATAAAAATTAATGCTTGAAAAGTACTTTAAAATCCTTAGTGCTTCAAGCATTTCAAATGAATCTATATCATAATATAGTCTACTATACCATAAAATGTGGTAAAACAATGGTTTTTCAACAGTGTTGAAGAAACCTTAATTAAACAGGCTAGACTCAAGATGGAGTGCAAAGATCTACAATATTGATGCATGGCAGGTGTACTGAAGTGGTACAGTTTGTAACATAAAGAACACATGGATTAGATTTAGATAATATGGGATTAAATTCCACTTTTTCTATTTCTTGATTATATCTTATGGTTGTTAAAGAAATAATCTGGTATTAACTCCCAAATTTTTATTCTCCCATGTATAAGGAAGGTAATCAAAAATAAGTTCTTCCTATCTTGTCCTTCTGCTGCACCATTAGGAGTGTCTACATTGGCTGCCAAGCTCCCAACATCAGACGCCCCCACTGGAACTAGCAAAAAGGAGAAAAGAGAGCAAACAAGGTCATGTTCCTGCACAGAGCTTGTATACTTATACCGCATTGGCCAAGACTTCATCATAGTTACAAAGCAAGCTAGGAAACACAGTCTTCATTCATGGCCATGTACATAACCAAAAATTCATGGATATATATTGATAGAAAACTAGGAGTCTCTACCACAGTGATCTTAAGCGAGTGACATTACCTTCCTAAACAAGAAATTCATCATCTGTACCAGGGGTTTTAATATCTTTTTTGTCAGAATGGGATAATGGTGGCATGTTCTATTTAAAAGTGCCTGTCACAACTGTAAAACAGTGTGTTTACATTTAAGCCTTATGTAGACCTAAGACATTATTTGTTCATCAGAGTCCATGAATAGAAAAAAATGCGCAAACCGTCTGTTGTGTTACGAATAGACAGAACCTTTGGACAAGAGTCAACACATTTTTAAAGCATTACTTTTTCAATACGGTTTTAAAGATTCTGTTTATAACAGAGAAATGACTCTCAAGTGTTAATCACTAGACTCAATATGCCTCTTCGGCCACTTGTAGCGCTCTAAGAATGTATCACTCCCTATCTTTCTCTTCAGTAAGGAGGGTGTTTTCTAACTCAGGAGCTCTGAAACTATTCAAAAGTGAGAAGTAACTGAAGCCAATCCTGTCAGATTGCTCTGTACCTATTCAAAGCCACACTATGGAATGCTCAGGAGGGACCACTGTATTTCAGTCACATTCCTACACATATACCATTTGTACATTCCTCAGAAGTCTCTAATAAAAGCAGTTTCTTTTTAACAGTAATACAACCTCTGTGAAGATAGATTATCTTTTTTATGGGGTGAGGAACCAGACAGACAAAAGACTGTTGTCTAAAAGCAAGGAAACTCCCATTTCTAGTGATGGGGGGAAGTGGAAAGCATCTGTTAATATAATAAAGAGAAGCCACCGAGTGCAAAGTTAAGCTTTGAATTCATTTTAAGCAAACATGGAGAAAAAGTTGGATCATCTGTCCTCAAAGAAACTACATCAGAACATGAAGTTCCTTGGTTGATCCAAAGAAAGACTATTGCTGACAATTGGTAAAACAGACACAATGAACCAGTTGTCAGACATGCCTACTGAATACCAATTTGTAAAATAAAACCCTTGAACAACCAGAGGATGATTTAAAAGAAGCTGCTGACTCAAAATGAATCACTTCACTTTGCTGTGTTTTCTGCTCTTATATAGATCATCATTACTATTTTTAGTTTCTATTTTCAGCAGAAATTTGAGTTAACCTTTTGTTCCATCTGTAGCTTACCTTCTGAAGCAGCACCACCTCCTTTTCATTATTCCTTTCAAAAGCACTGAAATTTGCAAAATGTGCCATTTCCCTCCCTCACTCTGTGGAGGAGCAGCAGAGCCAGCTTTTCAAGCATGAAGATTCCTAATAATCAAAGGAACTTGAGGACTAAAATGAGTATGCAGAGTGGATAATACTCAACTCCAGAGGAGGTGTGATTGGAGAGGCAACAAAAATTCTCTTGCTCAAAAATTTGTTCTTTAGAAACCTGTCAAAACACCTGGAACTCCCCACTGTGACTTGCTGAAGACTTCAAACCTCTAAGAAAAATTTAAAATATTTTCACAAAATATTATTCACTAAACCACCAACAACCAAAAATGTCTCAGCTCATACTGGTTTATTTGATTCTCCCTACCTGAGGCCACTAAGTACTCTCCTGGTTTCTTAGCAAAGTATAATGGGGAGAAATTAGAAGCCAGGCTCCAAATCTTTTCCTAAACGCAGACACTGTCACGATCAAAGAAGTTGCCGACTCCCCATATGATAATGTTCATTTAGTATGAGATAATTTCAGTATTTGAGAACATAAAAGACAAAATTTACTCAGAATTCACTGGCATCTTAAGATAGATGTTTTCTTACTCACAATAGCACTTTTATATATTTAAATTATAGCTGTATGTATTTATGGAATACAGACTTGCCCAATCCTCAGAAAAGTATTCAAAGCAAATAAGTATTGGGGGCTTCTTATGGTTACACCTTGGCACTTTAGCAGGGCTGGCAGGGCTGGATATGCCTACTGGCTGTACCTGGCTGGGTGGTGTTACAGGGAGAGTCTTGGTTGGGGGCTGGCAGGAGGTGGCTTATAGGAACTGGGCACAGAGGGCTTATTCTGGCTGTACTATAAAGAGAGGTAAGAAACGAAACCATTCCCCTAGAATTCCACCTTGTCAGTTCATCCATGATGAAGAAATTCCCACATGTAGAGTGACACAGTAGATGATATAAATTTGTAGTGTAGAATAAGGGTTAAAGACTGGAAGAGGCCTCGGAGGTCATATAATCTGATCATCAGGTGAGGAATATGAGGCCAAAGTGTCTTACTACCTATATGTGATAACTAAGTAACTGCCAGGACAGGACTAACTCCCAGAGCCTTCTTTCTATGAAATTATTGACATTAACTAAATGTGAGTCAGAAAAATATTATCAAATGCAATGTTTCCATATTTGTTGATATTGATATTCACTAAATAAATATACTGCCTAAAAACATCCTGCTGTGAGTCTTTTATAAAGTCTTGTATCATAGGTAATGTATAGAACTAGGCATCAGAAGACTTACACACTAGTATTACTTATGCCATAAATTGTATGACTTTTGACATGTCATCACGCTCTGACTCGTCATTTTTCTTCTGAAAAATACGGATGCTAAATTTAAAAAAATCTCTCAAGTCCCTTCAACCTTATTATTCTGAAAACATAAACATTCTCCCCAAATGCAAAATATGACCCTATAATTTATCTGTATTATCACCATATTCTCATTTTAGAATAGCATTAAAGGAGAGTCATCTAAGTATCTTTCTTTGGAAGAGGCAAATATACATAGACTGTGCAGTTAAGGATCAAAATTCTTTTAAATTTTTTCAAAGCTACCACTTTCCTGATATGCCCTAACAACCTCAAGAAAGGTTATATTGAAATTGAAATAATATAGTTACATTAAAAACATATAAGCTCATCACTAGAGAGCAATGGTATTATGAAGGTATTATGCTTTGAGATACCTTTGAGGATGGTAGCTAATAACTATTGAGGGTCTAGCCCAATACCCAAGAGTGACAGATTTTCCTATTTGTACAAGGAGATAGTGATAATATTAAGTTGATTTTAATTATTCTAAGTATTAAGGCCACAAGAAATGCAATGCTTTTTCTCTTGATAAGCAACTAAGGCTGGATATCCACTGTCAGAGAGAAGTGTAGAGATGTAGACAAAGAATATAAAAACCTTCGGCCCCAGTGTCTCAGATTGGCACGTGTTTAGTCTCCTGGATAGCTATTTAATTCCCTTTATTGTTCAAGTGTATCCCACTTGAGTAAAGGATAAAGGGCATAGGAAATTATAATTAACTTTCTATGAATTCCATTTGACGGGAGAGAGAAATAACTAACACTTGGCCCTAAGGCTATTTCTATATAAAACTATAAGCAACTAGTGGAAAAAAAAAACAAAACTAATTAATCAAGCAGTAATTTTTGCTATGAATTACCTAATATTTTTACTGATTTTCCCCCAGAGAGTGGGTTGTTTACACGACATTATGTAAACAGAGCTTAAGAGAAGCTACACACACTAAATAAAATATCCAAGTCGAGGTTTGTTAGGATTGTAGTAGTGTAAATAACCATCTCCTGTTTATTTAGTTTCCAAATATTTCTTGAATGTATAAAATATTTTGAAACAAGTCCTGTGTAAATCTAAAACCTTTCCAATTAATCACTGCAAAGTTCATTGTGCCCCTAAGGCATATTAAACTTCAATAAACATATTTGGCTATGTGAGAACATGGAGGGAAATGGTAGCATCTATGAATGTGACAGAAAACTTGTTATACTGGTAACACACAACAGAGGACTAGTCTTTTGAGTGCAGAGGGAAGTAGCCCAAAAAGTAAGATAAATCACTGGACTAGAAAAGAATATTAAAGAGTAAAGTGTGACTGTCAGATCCATCTGTACTGAACTCCAAGCATTACTCCAAAGGGAACTTGATGTTGATTTTGTTTATTAGAGGGTTAGGGGATAATATTGTTGCAAGATTAAAAAGCTGTTTCTATTAAATCTGAGCTTCTGAGAAAAGTAAGAGACAATAATAAGTATCCAAGAACTATTAACTCTGAAGCATTTTATATGTTTAGTTATTAATCAAAAGAAGAAAACAGACTTGAATAGTAGGAAAGCTGCTTGTTTTCTTTTTAAAACTGCAAAGCATTTTAATATATTTTGCCTAAATCACTTACAAATCCAGGATTGCAAGTTATAAAAACCCACTATGGTTTCAAGGGATTTTTTGTTTGTTTTTTTATTGAACCACAGTTGATTTACAATGTCATGTTAGTTTCAGGTGTACAGCAGAGTGATTCAGTTCTATATATATATAAAAACATATATATATATATATATATATATATATGTATACATATATATATATCTTTTTCAGGTTCTTTTCCCTTGTAGGTTATTATAAAATATTGAGTATAGTTCCCTGTGCTATACAGTAGGTCCTTGTTGGTTATCTATTTTATATATAGTGTTGTGTATATGTTAATCCTAAACTCTTAATTTATCCCTCCCTCCCCTTTCCCCTTTGGTAACCATAAGTTTGTCTTCTATGTCTGTGGGTCTATTTCTGTTTTGTAAATACATTCATTTGTATCTTTTTTTTTTAGATTCCACATATAAGTGATATCATATGATATTTGTCTTTCTCTGTCTAGTTTACTTCAGTTATTATGATAATCTCTAGGCCCATCCATGTTGCTGCAAATGGCATTATTTCATACTTTTTTATGGCTGAGTAATATTCCATTGTATCTATGTGCCACATCTTCTTTATCCATTCATCTGTTGGTGGACACTTAGGTTGCTTCCATGTCTTGGCTATTGTAAACAGTGCTTCAATGAACACTGGCATGAATGTATCTTTTTGAATTATAGTTTTCTCCGGATATATGCCTAAGAGTGAGACTGCTGGATCATATGGTAGCTCTATTTTTAGTTTTTTAAGGAACCTCCATACTGTTCTCCATAGTGGCTGTACCAATTTACATTCCCACCAACAGTGTAGGAGGGCTCCTTTTTCTCCACACCCTTACAAATCTAGAATTGCAATTTATAAAAATCCACTATGATTTCAAAGGATTTATTTGAAAACAAAACAAAACAAAACAAAAAAACTATGAGATCTGACAAAATCCTAGGAGCATAGAGAACCAGGCTTGGGAAACAGGCAGACGCTAAGGTAGCTCCTAACATGCAACAATATAAAGCACAATAAGCAGAACAGTGTGGCCCAGATATCAGCACTGTAAGATACTCAAGTTACCACAGGACATACAGCCACCACCTACTGACATGGCTACACAGTGGACATTCCATTTTACCTCTGTGAATTTATTCTATTTCACTGTCTTAGTATCACTCATCAAAGCAATAAATTCCTGAGTAAAAGTACATAATTGGTCAAATGCATGCCATGTTTCTGATACTAGAAAGACACTGTATTAGTTACCTGAGGCTATGATAACAAATTACCACAAATTTGGTAGTTTAAAATGACAGAAATACATATTCTGGAGGTCAGGCATACAAAATCAAGGTATTGGCAGGGCTTCACTCCCTCTGGAAGCTCTAGAGCAGATTCTTTTCCTTGAAACTTCCAGTGTCTGGTGGTTGCCAGCATTCCTTGGTTTGAGGCAATATCACTGCAATTTCTGTTTCCAGTTTTACATTATTTTCTCCTTTTCTATGTGTCTCTCAAAACTCCCTTTGCCTTTCTCTTATAAAGACACTTGTGATGGCATTTAGGGCCTACCCAAATAATCTGTGGTAATCTCCTCATCTCAAAATCCTTAATTTAATTACATATGCAAAGATTCTTTTTCCAAATAAGGTAACATTTACAATTTTTGAAATTAGGACAATGTCATTGGTTGACCATTTTTTAATGGTCATGCCAACTGTTCTTGAGGATTACTAGGTGTCTATGTTGCTAGGACAACTAGACATCTCAAACAGTAGTGTGATAACCATTTTGGGAAATGGTTTGGCAATTTTTAAAAAGTATACACATACACTTACCATATAATCTAGCCATTCTATTCTTAAATGTTATCAAGGGAAATTAAAGCATAGGCCCATATAAAGAATTATACACAAATATGGATAGCAACTCTAGCTGTAATAAACAAAAGCTGGAAACAACCCAAATGTCCACCATCAGGTCGGATAAACATTGCAGCAAATCCATAGAACTGAATACCACTCAGCAGTCAAAAGAAAAAGTACTGGTACATGCTACTACATGGACAATTCTCAAAATAATTATACTGAGTAAAAGAAGCCAAACAAAAACCAATTCAGAATGTATGATTGTATTTACACAAAATTCTAAGAAATTCAAACTAATGTAGCGTGACAGGAAGTAGATTAGTGGTCATCTGGGAGGTGAGAGAGGAGTAGGACAGAGGCATTATAAAGGGGCACAAGGAGACTATTGGAGGTGATGAGTGTGTCCATTATATTGATTATGGTGATAGTTTCATGGATATATACATATGGCAAAACATCAATTTCTACACTTCAAATGTGTGCCATTTATTGTTATGATAATAATACTTCAGTGAAACTGCTAGAAAATAGCAGTAGAGAATAATGTCATAGTAAGCCAAAGAAGTGAAATATGAGAAAAAAGGAGGAGCTGTATGTGAAAGAATGTTTTCAGCTGCAAGAAGCAAAAAGCTGAATTTAAACTGACTTTTAAAAGGGAACTTAATTGGCTTATAACTATAAAAATGAAACTAGGAAAATTTTACCATAAGAAAAAGAAGTTGGTTTAAGGAAAATTAACCAAAGTTACATTAGCAATGAGAAAGCACGGGGAAAGAATAGAACAATAATACATCTGAAAGAGGATGCATTAGTTATTTATTCATACTCATTGTGTACAATATGCAGCATACTTCAATGCCTCAAATTTAGTTTCATTTTGCACATTGCATTCTGTAAAAATGGTATTCTAGTGAGAGCTCATAAATTATATTAAACTGAATAACAAAGCCATGGAATGAAAATAAGTTAAATATTCATTCATTACATACCTACAATGTGCCAAGGACATTGACAACAATAATGATGAATAAGACACAAGCTATCATCATTGTCCTTGATCACTTGGAAAACCAGTCCCCAAAACTATGAAGGGCAAAAGAGCTCAAATCTCATCCTTACTCCAACTATATTTGTGTTTCTAAAAGGAGCTAATGAAACCCTGAAAAATCACTTCACTTTTTATATAGTTGCTAATGAGCTTTGATCCAATTCAAGCAAATATTTACAAGTGAAATAGTACAAGATATTTTACCCACAGCAGCACCACTCTGTTGTGTAATATCCACTAGATACAAATCATTGTTAAATATAGTGATAAGCAAATGCAACTACAGAAATTAGAAGAAAAAAAAAGAATTACGATGAGACTTATCTAACAAACTGGGAACCCATGTCATGATTTGCACACATGGAAGCTGCAGAATTCTTGATTTTTATCAATTATTTCTATCATTTACAATCAAGACCTAAAATAAATCTACATTGTAGTCAAAAGTCCAATTGAATGAGACTTTCTCATAAACCTAATAATTAAAAAAAAGAAAACATTTGACTGTATCATTTACCAATAAAGGCAGTTATTGGCCTACAAATCAGAGACTTCCTGTGTCCCCACTTCAGATGTTTCTGACCCCACCAGCTGCTGTTCCAGTAACCCATCTTTACTAACTTTGATAAGCTTCACATAGGTGAAACTTTAGGCCATTGCTTCATATCTCCTGTCTTCAGGATTTTTTCAATGCCAGAATGTGGGATGTCAGCAAATACCTGCTCAGCATTTAAGCATGACCAATCTGGAAGTGTGGGAGAGAGAATGCCCAGGAGCCATCCTTAATCAATGTGAGATGAAAGCCAATGGATAAATGCTTCCTCTTTTCATCCCCCAGGCAAATCATTCTAAGATACATTTCATAACACACTTCATAAAATGCAGTGGAATCAACATGCAGTTTCTCATACTGATTGCCAACTTAATACATCTTTATTTTAGGTTTCCCTCCTTGCCTGTTTTACCTTCCCATCCCTCACTCCTATTCTCTGCATGTAATCCTTTGACTCAGGCTCTGCTTTCTTGGGTACCCATGCTAAGGCAGTTGTTATTTGAATTGACTCTATATAACAGACCTTTGGAATGGGTTTTGGAAGCTGAATCAAGCTCCAATCAGATAGCTGATGGATGTGTGGTAGGACCCTAGCATATAAAAGCATCACAATTAGTGATACAAATGGAAAGTTAAAGTGTTGGCATCTGTGACTACCAAAATACCATTTTATAGGATGTACTCTTACAGAATGAATTTAGGTGCCTTTAATTGATTGCTTTGAAAGCATTGAGAAAAGAAATGACAGGCTCCGTTTGGCCTACTATCATCTTAAGGCATGCTTGAAAAGAAAGGAGAACTCTAGAAGACTGTTTAAGGAAATCCACATCTAGTATAGCTACAGGACATACCCTACTGAAAATCAGGCCCAAGATTTTATTGTGAGGTGGTAGAGTTGTAAAAGAACTGAACACACAGCCTTGATAGATCTGCTAAGTCAGAGTCAGAGCCCTAATAAGAAAAACTATAACTCTGAAAAAATTAGGTGGAGATTTTTTGGTGAAAGATTCTAAGAACCTTGAATCCACAGATAACCCTGAACCCTTCAAGGCAGTAGAAGCAGCCTTCTCCCCCTTGATAAAATAGGCTTCCAATTCTTAACTACCCTGCAAAGACTCTAAGGCAGATGCCTAGACAGATTGTGCTTGTCCTCTTCACAGTATATATCTGTAACTCCTCATTGCTTTCAGGCCAAAAACCAAGGTTAGATCTCAGTACAGCCCAAACAGGGAAATGCAGTTGCTTATACACTGAAGGAATTGCAGGGACTGCTAATATGCACCAGCAGAAACCAGAGGAATTCACGTGTGATTAAGTGGTCTTGAGGCTACTACACTGGGCAGTGGTCAATGGAGGGTGATAAAGCAGAAAATAAGTTTGAACAGAAGATAGTTTATTGGTTTAGAATCCTGTAATTCAGAGTTCGATGTCTTAGTAAGGACACTTGGTTTTGATCCTAACACACTACATGAATGGCTCTTTGAAGCTTGGATCCAATGATAATTCTATACTAAATAAAGAAATTTTATTAAGATTTTATTAATTTTAATAAAACTATTTATTAATAATATTAATTAATTTTAAAAATTTAAGTTTAATTTTATTAAACTTTATTAATCTAACTTTATTAAGATTCAATAAAGAAACTTTAGAGATTATGAAATTTCCTTGGCATGATATTGAGAAAGGGATCATAAAACTTAGGAAAATGAAAACATTTGAATGAAATTACTAGGAGACTAGAAAACCTGACACCTGATTACGTTTCCTGGGAGGACTCAGAGGACATATCTTCACAAAGATTATAAGAAATGTAAATACTAGTGAGAGAGGCACTAACATCTTTGATAAGCTTAGTGGGTATGATCTCTGCAGACAGGGAGTGACAGTAGGAGATGCTTCCTACTGGGCTCACTGGTATCAATAGGAATTATAGAATTACAGAATAGCAGAAGCCAGATGCAGCACTTAAACTTTAGAGTAAGACCAGAATGGCAGAGTATCTTAACTCACAGAAATTAGTGGTAAAGGGTGGCTAATAGATTATGATGCTTCAAGAAAGCTATATATATATATTTACAGCTGATATGATGTTATGATGTTACTTTTCTCTATAACCTAAAAATAATACAATCAAGGTCTGAAATCAGAAGGCTGAGATGAATTGCTATATTGCAAAATTATAATCCTTCACCCAATTTCCAAATCTAATCAGTCCACATATCCAGTGTGCCTTAATTGAAGTATGTATTAGTTTCTTAGGGTTTCCATAATAAAGTACTACAGACAAGGTGGTTTACCCAACACAAATTTATTTTCTTACAATTTTGGAGGCTAGGTACCTGAGATCAAGGTGTTGGCAGAGTTGGTTTCTTCTGAGGCCTCTCTCCTTGGCTTGTAGATGGCCATCTTCTCCCTAGGTCTTCACTGATCTCCCCTCTGTACCTGCCTGTGTCCAAATTTCCTCTTCTTCTAAGGACAGCAGTCATTGGATTAGGACCCACCCTAATGACCTCATTTTAACTTAATTGTCTCTTTAAAAAAAACTATCTCCAAATACAGTCATATTCTAAGATATTGGGGGGTTAGAATTTGGTAGAAATTCAGCCCATAGCAAAGAGGAAGCGAGATTCCCTTGACAAAAGGCCTACCAAGCATATATGATAAACATTCCTTTAATAACTTCCTAAAGAGACCTGTGACCTTATACTGGGAAAAGAATAGTACTCAAAGTTTTTAAAGACACTGATACCAGAGGATCTGAAAGCCTATTGTGGGTCCTCTAATTTGTAAAGGGGTTTATAAAGACTAAGTAATAAAGATAATTTTGGCCCAAGTCTGTATCACAATGGTCCAAAATTCTGACTTACTGATTCAATTGTTAATTCCTTAGTCTCTAAGTGTATAATTGACTGGATATATTAAGCTGTTGGCATACTCTTACTTTAGTTCTTTGACCTATGGTATAAGAGCCATATGGTAGGAAGGATAAGTGGAAGACTTTAAGCTGCCACTGAACGCTGTCGGATTTAAAAGAAAGATGTAAAGAAAAAACAATATTGCTACCCAGGAAAAATTTTAGGTATTACTTCTACTTCCCATCAAAACCTTTTTCACTTCACTTGTTTGTCTCTGAAAAAGCAGATAGATTGTAGCAAATGAATATGGACTATTATAGACTTAGCCAAATGGTAGCCTTATTCACAGTTGCTTCTATGCTGGAAGTACTTCTTTACTGAAACATATCAACATAGCCTCTAGAACTTAATATGTAGCTCTTGATCTACTGGACACATTCTTCTCAATCTCTACCAGTACAGAAGATAGAAAAAAGTTCTCTTTTACATGGGAGAGATAGCAGTACACATTCACTGTCTTTTCTCGAGACTGTGTTAACTATCCCATTCTCTGTCCTCAGGGAACTATTCTGTTTCACAGGAAATTTGATCATCCTGACATTCTGCAGAACATTATCGGTTGATTATAATGTGAAATAATGCGAACTGGAACTCAAGAGAAATAAATGATCTGGTAGACAGAATTGTCAGAGGGTAGAAGGTAAATACCATGATGATTCAGGGTTCTACTCTATTGTGAAGTTTATAGGTGTCCAGGAGAATACTGAGACATTCTATTTAAGATATGGACAGGTTGATGCATTTGGCACCACCACCTATGATGAGAAAAGAAGCCATCACTTGGTGGCCCTTTTTGATATTTGGAGAAAATCTGAAAATTCTGTTTTGACCTATTTACTAAGTGACTCACAGTGCTGACCATTTTGAATAGTTTCCAGAGCAACATAAGTCTAAGAGGGAAGTCTCAGCTGGGTGTAAACTGTCCTGACACTCAGGTCATATAACCTAGCATATTTCATGATCATAGAAGTTTCCATGGTATATTTAAAAAAGCCTTTGTGGAGTCTCTGATAAGCCACAATAGAAGAGTTGCTGCACAAACCCTGAGGATTTCGTAGCAAGGCCATGCTTTCTGTGGCACAGAACTATCAGTCCTTGAAAAATAGCTCCTATTGTGCTAATGGCCCTAGTAAAGACTTAAGACCTGATCATGGGATACCAAGGGACTGTGGATTAGAGTTGCCCATCATGTCACAAAACAGGGAACAACCAACTGTATGATAGAAATGACACATTCAGGATGGTGCCTGAGCAGATCCAGACATGTAAGCTGCAAGAAGAAAAGGCCCAGACCCCACTTCAGCTAACTCTGAAATACATCTGGCCTTTTTGGAGATGTGCCTTAGAATTGACTGACCATAAAGGAAAATACTTGGACCTGGTTCACAGATGGATTGGTTTTGGTACTGGACACAAACTGACTGTTGCTGTACTATACTCCCATTCAAGAATGGCTCTAAATGAGGAGCTAGGATTGCCACTACATGGTGGCCAGTAAGAAGTATGTCTGGAAGACAAGGGATTTGTAGAAGCATCTCTTGGTGCTTCTGTGCTCAGTAATAACTGTGAACAAACAATTGCAACAACTATAGTACAATAAAACAATTCAATTAAAGATTTAGTCCCTTTAGGGCTGAAGGGTCATTTCACTAGGCAAGCAATGTAAACAAGTTGAAATTCTGACTGAGGGTGAGCTAAATCTAGAATGGATGAAGTGGTAGATAATGAATACCAATTATGGCCTCAGGACAAGCTGCCACTGGGAACACTCCCTTGTTCAAATAATCCTGAGGATTTACAGAGTCTGAATAGATCTGAGTGCTACAAGTGTTGGATTGCAGATACTTCTCTTGTGCCTAATTTCAAATCCTCCAAGTGTCACCCTTACTCCAGCTGTGATAACCAGACCTGTGGAGACCAGCTTCACACTGATGGAACCTATAAGCACCTAACCACAGACCCATGATGTGTGTACACCTCCCACTTCCTACGTGAGGCTTTCTCTAATGGTACAGTGTTTGAGATGCTCATGGGAACTTGTTTAGCACTCATGCACGGCATGTCTAACCTAGAAATATTAGTTATTGCCCACAGGACCATGCTTGACCAATGGCGGACAGGAGCTGATGGAAATATGCCCTCCTTTTAGTCAAAGAGTTCTAAAACACATTTTTTAGTCTCTTCAGAAGGTCGTACTGTATACCCTTGTCTGTCATTCCCGCTCTATGAGACCCTATTCCCAAATAAACTACCTGCAGGCAAAACCTCCTCGTAGCACTGCTTTTGGAGAGACTGGGTTGAGGCAGCAATTGCCCATTTACTCTTGAAAGTTTATATTCTAAGAACACATACTTAATATTAAACATAGTTAGACATTTCCTCATATCAAATGTGCTACATTTTCATGCATTTCAAACTCCTCTCAAAGGCCCTCCTTTATGAGCAAAAAAAGAAAATATTATTTCTTAAACTTGGAAAATCAATGTTTTCTAGTTTTTAATGAAATTCAACCACGATGTCAAATATAAGACCTACCTTAAAATGTAAAGACATCAGCTATTATTATGAAGTGTTTTAAGGCACATCTTGAAACATGATCATAGCTAGAATATATATGAAGTTCTATATGATAAAAGATTAACTTAATAAACTTGGAGCATTTTCTCTGCAACAGCAACATTTTAGAGTATTGAAAAAGAAGCACTATATCAAATGATTTGTAAAACTTTAACAACACATCAAAGGGGGAAAACAGACAAGTTGGTTTCAAATAATTAAACTTGCTTCTCAAGAGAACAGTTGTCTAAGAAGTAAAACTCTCTGTTTATTCTCTGTGGCAGCCTATTACTTCACCTATTATCTATCACCTCTTTGCCCTTGGAGAATTCTCTTTAAATGTGTTTACAAAGGCAAAGACAAGTTTGAAGCAATTATCAAAGAAATGTGGGGTAGCATGGTACACAGAGAAATAGGCATTGTGCTTATTTTTCCTTTTATCTACATATTTCCCAGGATCTGGCTTATGCCCATTCCAGATATCCCTCTTTCTTCCATCATGTACCTCTTGATCTACAATCAATATTTCAAAACCATATTTGGATGCTCATTTTCTTCTTCTTTATATTATTTTTCTACTTCTTTAATACATCATTTCTTTTCTGATAACAGAATTCTAAATTGCTTGGGTATATTATATTTCTTATTCAGATTTGCATATCATTCTAATATTCTTTGCAAACTCATCTCTACAGTTTGAAATACCTTCATTTTCATATCACTGTGATATTTTAGTTTATCATTATTAGATTTTCTGAGGTTGTGTTTAGATTTTCTAAGGTTGTGTTTTGCACACTTTCTGAAATATCATGTTATTTGATTTTATAAATATATTTCATTTAAAAATCTTGTATCGGTACCTGTATAAAGTTATTGAGTTATATATTTAGTGGTAACAAGAAATAAAGTAATATTTAGGCAATTTTTAAACTATCATATCCCATACAGGTGAAATTCCAATGAGATGGGCACTCAAACACTGTTGTTGAGAATATGAATTTGCTACACATTCCCATAAGGAACTTTGGGAAGTAAAGTTCCCAAAGGAAAACTTCCCTTTTCCATAAGGAACACAAAGCAGTATGTCAAAATACTCATACTTTTTGATCCATAACGTATCTCACTATCTATCCTATGGAAATATCCAGAGATGCAGTCAAAAACTTATGGGCAAGAATATATACTCATTTCAGCAGTATTTATATTAGTAGAAAATTTGGAAGAAGCTTTAAAACTTACAAGATTGGTAAAAAAAAAAACATATATATATATATATATATATATATATATATATATATATATAATGTATCAGCATAGAATTAATGCTGTCATTTGAAAAACATATATGTCATTTTAATGTAACAATAAAATGTTTGTGATATAATGTTAAACAGGAAGCAAATACTGAATAGAATATTGAATATCTAGTATTGTATACATTTTAGAAAAAATAAAATTAGATACATAGATTGTAAATGTATAAAAATCAGGTATAAAACACTCAGTAAAGTTTTCTCTGAATCATGGGATATCAGGTGATTTTTATTTCTTTCTTTATGTTTGCCTGTATTTTATATATCTGGTCCCTAATCAACATGTACTTTTTATATAAATTGGAAAAAAACTTTATTTTTTAAAGATTAAAATCCAATTCTGGGTTCCATTTCTTCTACAATTAGAAAGTAGACTGAAGCTTTGTCACCACGATATTTAATTACCTAAGAGATGAACCATTAATAAGTTTTCTCTGAATTCCTGATTACTGCCTTCATTAAAACAATTTTATTTCAAGTGACAGAACTCAAAATGTGTTATAACATCTTATTAAAGATAATGAGCGAGAAATGTAGGTAGCCCCCAGAATCGTGCAGAAAAAGATATTCTCTACATATCTCATCTCCACCTCGTTCATCCTTTGTCACTGTCTTTTAGAGCAGCCTGGCTTTCTCCATACTACAGAACATATGCACACTATCTGTTTCTGAGCATCTCATCTTACAGTATTGGCCAATTAGACAGAATGTGATTCTCTGACTCAATTTCACTATTCAAAAAGAGTCTGACCAGTTTAGCTTGGATCAGTTGCAATCATTTGTGGCTAGAGGAAAATTAATAGGGAAGTTTCCAGAAGACCTCATTTATAGAGCTAAAAGAGTCAGAGAAGGCAATTCTCTGAAATGGGAAGTTGTAGAGATTACAGTATGTCTAGTACAATAACCATAAATACATAAATAAATTAATAAACTATTTCTAATTGTATTATTTCAATTAATATTCTAAATGAACTACACTTTATAGTACTATATAATAATGATTTGATCATATAGGTATATTCCTAGATATTTTTGAAAACCACCCCCCAGTGTGTACTTTATATATTTGTAATATGTAGAATACCTTTGTTATCTAGAAAATATATATTTTTAGAAGAGCTCTATTCAATATAAATATGTGAGCCACATATTTAATTTTAAATTATGTGGCACACATTTTTAAAAAGTAAAAATAAACAGGTAAATTTAATTTTAATAGCATATTTAATTTAAGCAAATATGTCCAAAATATTATTGTTTAAATATGTGGCATTAGCTACATTTCAAGTATTCAACAGCATCTCTAGTTAATGGTTACTCTACTGGATAGTATAGCTCTAAATTACATGGTCAGTATAGGTAAAGGCATAGAACATATGCTTTCTTTATATATGTATATATACTAAATATAGAACATAGTTATTCAAAAATTCTATATAAATGTGGAATAACTTTGTTCATATATTCTATATAAATTATCATTGTAGTGATATAATAGGCATATTACAGAATGATTAAATATAAGTTCTAATGGCTTCACTCACATGCCAGTGCATCATGCATGAGTGCACATGACTTAGGAGACCAATGTTATAGAGATTCAATTCAGTTTACTTCTCAAGGGTGTAGGAATTCTAAGTGTATCTGTGTGAATCAATTAATATAGAAATTAATTCAATCAATAACAGAAAAAATTATACAAAGAATGAGTTAGGTAATGGATGAAATAAACAAATTTCTGATTACTCTTTACTTGACATTAATGATGACTTGCTAAACTTGTCTCTCTTATACCAGAGAAAAGTTTTTTTTTTTAATAGAATACACATTTGTAAAAATAAAATAAAACTTTCCAATGAATAGTATTAAACTGAAATAAGGAGTCTGGTTCAAGAGAACTTAAATATAACATTTCCCTTTTAAAATTTTCAAAATACTTTCTATTTCATAAGATACTCCATAAGCATTCATAAATGGATTTGAATTATCACTTGCCACAAGAGCAAAATCAGGAGATCTTAGAGTAAAATCAGAAATATAAAATGTGTAAGAAATTCATAAGGGGAAAAAACAATAACCCTGAAAGTCTCCTCTTAATTGTCTCAAGGAATGGTTGAAGTAGCTTTGGAGAACCTTATTGTCTCTATTTTTCTATGGAACTCTTTTTGAAAAATTATTTAAGTTTGTTGAGGACTGCACTCATCTTCAGGTAGTCTTTCATTTCAAGAATATCTTAGAATAGTTTGGTGCTAAGGAAACTGAGGTACAAGGGAAATACAAAATAAGCTTCTAGAAGGACCTAGCTAAATGCCACCAGTCCTGTAAAACGGTGATGGGCAATAGGTAGGGCTTGTGAGACGCCCTGCATTTTCCTATATAGCTCTGCCTTTTGTTCTTTCCTTGTGCCACCCTGAGTGATCAAGGTGAGCAAGAGCCTTGGCTATCATAAGCGAATTGAGAGCAGGCAATTTCTCACTGCCGTCAGTCATATCGTCTTTGCTTTCTTCTTCTTTATCTTCAGCTATGAAATTTAAGAGTGCTTTTTGGGTGGGAAGAAATAAGTAAATGTTCAATGAGAGTCTCTGCCCTACCTTAGTTGATTTAGGGATTAAACAACTCTGGATTAAAGTGAGAAGGGACAAATTGATTTCTGAACTCTGCCAGGACTCGTAACTTTAAATATATTTTCTCTTCTCAAATCTGTAATTGAAGGAATGGCAAATGTTAGTCCATAAGAGCAACAATCCCCTTTAGGATTGCCAATTCTGGGTTTACCCCTTCTCTTTATCAGCTGTGTAGGATTACAGAAAAGTCAATTCAGGCACTGTCTTTCCCTGCCTTGGAAGTAACTAGACATTTTATGGAACCAACAAGATTTGGATACACATAAACATAACTTAAAGTTGTTAAGACATGTAAAATTTCTTTGAGAATGTTCATCGTACACTATAGATCTACTGAAGTAGTAAATGCTTGACTTAAGAATAATAATAAATTCCTCAAACACCATAATACTGTGAGTTTAAATCAGACCCCAATATAAAAAAACATCTTTGGCATGTGTTAATTGCCAGGCATATAAAGGATACTCAAAACAATTTATATCAATATCCCCTCATTAAGGAGGAGTTAGTAAAAGGTATAGCAAAACAAAAGATAACCTTGCCAAAGGACCATAGTCTTTATCCTTTATATATTCTTTCCTTGACTCTCTTTTTTGCATGTGTGTTGCTGAAAGTTCATTCATGCCTCTTGGTTTTATGAAATGTCCCTTTGTTAAATAACCAGGACTTTACAGCCCTGATTGCAGCTTTTTACAGAATCACCTTTCCTTTTTCCAGCAATGTTACCCCACAGTTTTTCCTTTTTTGAGATGCTCCTGCACACTCTTCTCCTCCTGTCTATACTGCAAGCCAACACATAATGTTCTCTGCAGCTGCCTGGCTCTATTACTGAAGGTCCCTGTTGTACTCACTGGAACCACACTCTCTCTCACATAGATCCACTTTCACAGAATTTAAATTTTGTCCCCTTATGTTGCACTTATGCATTCTGAGCTCACAGCTTTTTCCTTATGAACTGTGCCTGCCTTTGCCCCAAGACAGCATCTTTCAGTCTGTGTCAGGCTACCATAGCTACGCTGGCACTTCTCCCTATCCCCAACCCTACCAACATGGCCATTCAGGTCATTCATTTCTCTGAAAATATTTTCCCACTCTTTCTCCACAAAAGGAAAAGTGCTACTTACTTTTAAATGAAACAACATCATTTTAGACTAAGAAAACTGGCTTTTATGTTCGCTGTTACCAGAAGAGCCATCACTTAAGGAACAGATATTTTCAAGTATATTTTTTCCAACTACATTACAAACTTAAAATAAAATTCTTTCTCTGAATCCTTCAGAACTGGCAAAACTGATTTTTTCTTATGAATGTTTGCAACCCACTACAGGTGACTTACAAAAGCACAGCATGTCCTGCTTTCTTATGTACAACAAGGTGCACTTCAGAGGATCTGGATTTTTATCATGTGTCCAAAGGTTTGCTTCCTTAAGGAGGTTTTTAAATATGTCATAACCTCAATTAAAACAGGGATTGAAACAATATAAAGATTTCTCTCCTTGAATAATGCTTCTGGTCAGGTGAACACTTGACACTTTCTTCTGATGAAGCATTCTATATAAGAAAAGAATTAGCTTTTCATAGATTATAACTTCCAGAGTGTGCATTTTGTAAGTCAGAAAAAAAAATACCGTATGTTCTCACATATGGAACCTAAAAAAGCTGAACTCATAGAAACAGAGAGTAGAATGGTAGTTTCTAGTGGCTAGGGGGTGGGGGGTTAGGGACATGTTGGTCAAAGGGTACAAACTTTTGGCTATAAATGAGTAAGTTCTGGGGGTCTAATGTACAGCATGGTGACTATTGTTAACAAAACTGTATCATATACTTGAAAGTTGCCAAGAGTAGATCTTAAATGTTATCACCATATACACAAAAAAATAGTAATTATGTTAGGTGAAGGATGTGTTAACCTTATTATGGTCATCATTTCACAACATATACATGTACCAAATCATCATGCGCTACACCTTAAACTTACAAAATGTTATATGTCAATTATTTCTCAATAAATCTGGCGGGGGGAATAAAAAGTCACTCAGCAGCACAGGTCTTTGCAAAAAAATCACTCTTAAATTAATAACTACATGGGCAAAGTGGAATGCTGAAGTTATCTTTATTTCTTGGGCTCAGTTCTTCCACATTATTACCTGTAGCCATTTGATAATACTTGCCCGATTTTAAAAATGTGTATTTTTGTACATTCTATATATTTAAAGTGATTTTACATGCAATTTTTATTTATCCTCATATGCCCCTGTGAGGCTGTAGAACAGACACAATTACTTCTTTTGAGGAATGAAGACACTTAGGCTAAGAGAAGCTATAAGAGCTTACGTGACTTGACCAAATTAACACAGACACATTCATGAATGGAGGCAAGAGAACTAGATTCTAGGTTTACTACAGAATTAATCTCTAAATAAATTACTCTCTAATTCCCCATAATTAATGCATTAATAAGTAATTATTAAATTCTCACTCTGCATTTAGGCATTATGCTGAATTATTAAATTGTCACTGTGTATTAGGCATTATGCTAAAAGTGACTAAGAAAAACTGTATTCTAAGACAATATAGTGTGTAAACAGTGAGAAAAGTGTAGTTAACATTAGTTACTTCCTAAGGGGAGTTAGGAAAGACTTCAAGGAGGAAGGCTTGCTTCAGCTAACTCCTGAAAGATGATTATACTTTTAGCCAGTAGATGGTATTCTTGGTACATGGCTAGATATGAGCAATCTAGAAAGATAATATTTAAGGACAAAAATTTAAAAGGTGATTGATAATCATTGTTTGATGTGATTGGAATCCAGGCATGTGAAATGGTTGGAACTGGGGGCAGAGAAGTAGAGATGGGGATGGATGGAGCCTATGTGCCCTCCCCTTGAATCTGGATAGATTCCATGACTGCATGACCAATAGAATATAATGCAAGTAATGCTTCGCAGACTTCCAGGCCTGGTCCTTAAGAGGCTGGCAGCTTGTACCTCCTGTCTCTACTTGCTCCCAGAAGACAGGCACTATGCTGTAAGGAAACTCACAATCCTGTGGAGAAAAGCCCAGGCTGGGTTCCAGCCAACAGCCGGCACCAAATTCTCAATCCTGCAAGCCACTTGAAAGCCACTGGAAAGTAGACCCTCAGCCCCCATGTAAGCCTCCCAGTGTTGCTGAATGGAGCAGACATGAGCTAGCTCTTTGAAGCAATAAACACTTGCAGACTCGTGGGGAAAATAAATAACTGTTGTTTTAAGCCACTAGGTTTGGGGTGGTTTGTATGCAGCCAGAGATCATTGGGATACAGGGAATTCATAATCAGACTTATAGAAAGGATTCAGATGTGTGTTGGATGGACTGGCTACTTCATTTGATTAGATGAAGAGATGATAGGGCAGAGGGGGAAAAAAGGATTAAATGTTCCACTAAATCAAATGACAATCATATTTTTTTAAGATCTTTACTGGAGTATAATTACTTTACAATGGTGTGTTAGTTTCTGCTTTATAACACAGTGAATCAGCTATACATATACGTATATCCCCATATCTCCTCCCTCTTGCGTCTCCCTCCCACCCTCCCTATTCCACCCCTCTAGGTGGTCACAAACCACCGAGCTGATCTCCCTGTGCTATGCGGCTGCTTCCCACTAGCTGTTTATTTTACATTTAGTAGTGTATATATGTCCATGCCACTCTCTCACATTGTGACAATCATATTTTTGAGCCCAGAAGATAAAGCATGGATTTTAATGATTCCTGAGAACATCTGCATTTTAGGAAAGCTCCATATTTACCTAAGTGGAGGATGCGCCATGAAATAAGGTTCATACTCTAAAATGCTTTGCCATCATTGAATATTCCTATCATAATGACAGAAAAAAACACAGGAAAGTGACCCTAAACACAGGAGGGTGACCCTAGAATATGAAAATTACTCTTCCTCAAAGAGGTTATTAAAATTTGAAAGTATCTTTAAATCCCAGAATAGACGCTAAAGCTGTTTGAGAGCTTCCTGAAATATCTATCATATACGATTGTTTTTAATTCTGAGTTCCCGAAGAACCCACTATTTTTATTATGATGTATAACCCTTGATTAAAAGACCTGAATAGCCTTTAGAACTATAACACCTTGGTTTGCTCCACTGTTATCTAACCTTTTTTGAAGACTTGTGAATGGCTTGGTTTTTTGTTGGTTTGTTTTGCATTTTGTTTATTCAAAGTCCCTTCACATCTGTAAATAGTAGCTTGGTAGGAGATTATCATCCTTATAATTCCTATATTCTCCATAATTATAGTGTTGAAATTGTTCCAAATATTCCTGAAATATGTCACCAAAGCAGAATACTTTTCTAAATACTGTTGCTGGGTATGTTTAGTGATCATTTATTATCATATACATTTTATATTTTGAGAATGGTGATTTGGGTATTGAAATCTACTTTAAATAAGCCTTATTGTTATGTTTCCTATATTCCTCTGATGATGCGTTTACAGGGAATTTTCAAAACCAATGGCAAAGGAAAAATTATCAGTTAAGCCCGAGGTTTAAAAAAAAAAAAAGAGAGAGAGAGTTGTTTATCACCTCACTAAGAAACTATCTTCCAGGGTTTAGGATGACATAAATCACACCCCACTCTGCCTCTGGGAAGTTTGCTCTGGGCTAAGAACAGAGGATGCTGAGATAGTTATGAAAATGCTGAATTAAGGAATATCTTTACTGGAAAAAGACTGAATAAAAAATTGAATTAGCAGCCACAATTTAAAAATCAAGAGTTTCCATCTAAAAATTCGATGCTCTAGCTTGTCTTGAAAACAGAATAACTGGCAGGTCTGGGCCCACATTCCCACACAGCAACCTCTAGCTACGTGGCAGGGTGACTGCCCATTTTAGAGGGGGCATGGGAGCTCCAGGTCCCACCTTTCTTTGCTGGGACTCCCTGCCCTAAGGCAGCATTCTCATCTATCATCTCACCTATAATGTTTTCTAATCATAAATTATGAGAAAGTGAAATATTTTTGTATCCAGATTTCTAGCAAAAGTAAGAAAAGAAAATTTAGTCAAAAACGACAAATACCTCCAAAATATTTCTTATATCCAGGCCACTTTGCTCATTTATATTTTATATTCTTGACCCCCCATAGGAATTTGAGATTACTTCCCCTGATTCCCCTGATTTTAGACAGTCAGGGTAAATTATTTGAGCCAAAAGAAAACTGATGACTCCGCGCCCCAGGCCTGAAGGAACTTGACAATATATCAATTACCATTTTATTCTCTCTCAAAGAATCTGCTCATTGAGAGAGTCAATCCAACCGTCCTTTCATTAGCCTTTAAGCCACCTCACAAAATAGTCACTTATGGTTTTATAACTGCTTTACCCTCTCGACAAAGACGTCAGTCTCATCTCTATACTTCTCACATATTTTAAATACCCCCCAGATTCAGATTTCACTGCCCTTAGCAGTCTGCTGTCTTATGGCCCGTTAACTCATTCAGCCATTCCCAAGTATCACCATCAAAGCAAGTGGGACACAGTGATGTTTCTAACTCACAGAATATACCTGCTTCCAATTGCAGGTTCCAATTCCCTCTAATAGCCTCCTTATTCAAAGGCAGCAATCCAATAAATGCTCTAAAAACAAAAATCTTACTGTTATTTAATAAAATTGATTTTAAAATGGATTATTCAGGTAAATGCCTGAATTTTTCATTTGTTTTGTCTTGCTTGGTAAAATTACTCTTGTAAATCTTGGATGGAGGTGGTAATATAGAGCTGTGTCGTGTATCAGGAAATGATCAAATCTCACAATTCCAACATAAATGGTTACAAGTTCCTCTGCTGCTGACTACGGTCTTAGGAAAGCAGAATGCCCTGAGAAGTGTCATCTATAATGAGGCAATGTCAGTAATTTTAAAAAGTAAACAAACCCTGCTATTAAAATAGATGTAGATGTCGATAGATAGAGATATGGATATAGGTCTAGATACAGATATATAGGTACAGATCTACAAATATATAGAGATTTCCACAGAAGAACCAACAGAGAGCATTAATAGGCAATCAACAAAAGCCCAAGCAAGCAGTGATTAAGCTGTTTTCAGTTTGGGGCTGTACTGTTTGGTAATTAACATCTGTTTCCAGATTGCATAGGTAGAGGCAAGTTAATAGCATTGCTGCCGAGGCCTTATCTGCTTTCTCTTCTCAGTAGCAGTTATTCTGATTTCTAGGCCTAGAGCCAGAAGAGAAACTGGCACCTGTTTCTGAATCTCTATTGAGGCTTAAAATGAAAATAATAGCCTAATAAAATGAAAGGATTTTCCTCCTGTCCTGGAGTGGCTGGGAAGAATGCAACCATTCATTGGAGTGTTCAAGCTTTTGTGCAGCAGAACAGATTATGGATAAAAGTTCAGGTGCTCTGAAATTAGTGCTGGGCAAGTGCTCTGGCAAGGCACCCAGCGCCCAAAGACACAGCACTGCTATGGTCTGCCAAACTGTGTCCCTAGGAAACCTCATTTTCCATCCCTTCAAAAGTCTGAATTTTAAGTGTCATGATCCGAGACAAAATGAAAGAATCATCTGCATCCTCACAGTGTACATTTCCAAAGGGGTTCCTCTCTGGGTGTGTCAAGAAGCCAGCTCTAATTCTTCCAAAATCACTGAGGGCAGCAGTGATTCCCACGCAAAATTCACGGCATGCACCACTTGTCATTATCTATCAAGGAAAAATCTGTTGATCATTCACATCAGAACCACGGAGGGAAGAGGAAGGGGACCCCGGCCCAAACCACAAAATCAAAATCTTCCAGGTTGAAATTCAGAATCCATATTTTTTAGCAAGTTTTATGATTCTTATTCACATTAAAATAGGAGATCTACTGATCCTAGGTTATTTTTTTTCCTCTCATAAGAATGTACTGCGCACTTACACTTTAGGCTCATAGATATTGTTTATCTAGTAGTAAAGATCACAGAGAATTTATACTTTCATCAAACCTATAGCCTTGTAAAACATAAATAAGTAAAAAAGCAAATCTATCATTACACATCTTGATCATCTCTATGAAGAAAAAAAGGATGTATCACAAAGAGTAAATAGGGGAAGGCAGAAAACCAGTTAAGCAGGTAGATGAGGAGAGCTCTCTATGAAGAGACCTCTTCTCCCCTAGAAAAAAATAACAATTTTCTGTAATATGTCAAACCCCGGTTCCTTGCTAAGGTCTTGGGAAAACTTAAAGTCAGTTCTAAGGAGATTTGGGATAATACAGCTTTGTGTCTATAAATGTCTATGAATATTCTATTTGATCCTCATAGAAAGCCTGTGAGGTCATCAAAGCAAATATTATCATCCTCATTTGCAGAAGAGGAAAACTGTGGCAACACAGTTCAACTTGAAAAAGAAGACTTCACAGATGACGAGGATAATTCAACAGAAACCCAAAGTAGAAGTAAATTTAGGCCATCTCAGAAATGTATTCCATATCAAAGAAATGGTAATCTTAATAGAGTGGAATGCTTTCTGCCTATGGCATTATCACTGACATCCAAAATTCCTTTCCCTTTATCAAGTCCTGTGATAACACTTACCGACACTAAATTTAGAAACTGCCCTGATTTTGATTTAGTTCTTAACCTTGTATTACGAGGAGGATATTGTAATAGGTGTTACAAATGATTAATACATGATCCTATCTCTCAGAGAATTTACGAACTAATGGGTGAGAGAAAGATACAATAGTTATATATAATATAACCCAAAATTAAATAAGTACTAAGTAAAATATTTGATATAATTAAATCATTCAACAAATATTTAATAAATATCTACTATATGAGTGAAGCTTTTATGACAGGTGAACCTAGCAAAGCATTTTTAAGCAGGTGATATTTGAACTATGCTTTTAATCAGAAAACAGAGATAGATTGTTGGAAAATTAGGAGAAAGAGATTCCATGCAGAGGGCAGAACACAGATAAAATTACAGAGTGATAAAAGTATACAATATATAGGAAAAATGTAAATATGGATTTGTTTAGTGTTTGTTAAATGATGTAGCAGAAGAAGAAGAAAATGGAAAGTTTGAAATTAGATCAGAGAAAAATCCTTACTGACTTAAGTGTTTAAGACTTTATTCCAAGGCAAGGGGAAGCCATTGTAAGTTTTAAGAGTGAGAAAATATACTGCAATCCATAATTGAGGAAGAAACTTACCTGAACTGCAAAAGGAAATATAAAAAAATCTAATATCTCATTTTCCTCTTTGGTTTTATAATTCTTTAGTGTTACATATATCAATATATACAATATGTATCCCTAAAATTATAACATGTTTAAGTCTAGGAAATAGACATATGTAAGTCTCTTTGAAAATCTCACTTTGTTAAGAACCAGCTCTGTTGATTATTACATAGTCCTGATTTCCTTTCTAAAGGAAGCAGGCAGCGTGGTTTGGAGGTCCTACCTCATCTTAAGTATGTGACTCATTTTACCTGGGCAAGCAGTGTGATTTCTCCATACTTAGTATAGTGCCTGGCACACAGTATCAATATTTAATAAATGAGTGAACAAATAAATGTGTTAGATCACAGTTCTAGTATAACCAAGCTTGGAACTTTGATATTCCCAATTATTTTACACACACAGGTTTCATGGACATGCTGTTTACAAGTAGGATGAATCGTCACCAGATTAGAGACTATAAATAGCCCCCTCACTTGAATACAGTCCATCTGAAAACAGAGGATAAACTGAGAAAGTGTTCAATGTGCCTTTCCTAGCAATTTGGCTAAAGATAGATAGGTAGATAGATAGATAGGTAGATGATAGACATATATACACAGACATACATATGCACATGCATATATATACATAAATTTCACCTTTAAATTCAGTTTGTTTAATTAAGGAATATTAAGAACTACTTTTAACAAAAACTAAGATAAAACTTATTTTACTTTGTGTCAGCTTTTGTTGATTGAAATCAAAGTGAGTAAAAGTATAGCATATTTACATAAAAGCAGAATTTAACATGTATTTAAACAGCAATATAAAGTCATCTTGTCACAGGAATCAAGCTTCTTCTTATTGAAACTTTTACATGACAGCTGCAATTTCTTTAATTATCAAAATATCTGGAAATCACTTTCATGAGTGAGGTTATTTTTCTTTTTTATGTGATGGTTAAATCTCCCTAGAAACATATCATCACATTTTACTTCCAAATAACCTCCAAGACTAAGAAATCATCACTAATTTGGAAAAAGAAAATAAATGACATAAAATCTTGCCAAACAAAAATATTGGGTTGGGAAATGTTTGTGTTCAAAGAATGTTCATGACAACTGTTGGCAACTCTGCAAAAGCAGAAATACAAAGATGTTAACTATCAAATAGTTTTATTAGAAGGTTATACACTTTGAAATTAACATTATCAGCATAGAGCAGAATTCTCTCCAGCTGCTCTTTCTTGCCAACATAGTGGGTAAACATTCATTTTAAGGTACTGTTTTTTTTTAGCCATCCAATTACCAGTTTCTGAGTTGAAAACACAATAACAAAGGGTTGAATATGTCTATGGGAGTGCAGATATAGGGTTTTCCTGTGCTTTACTAGAAGTAGAGTCACAAACAGAATTTTAAATTGGGTTTTAATCATCAAAGTACATTGATAGCTGAGTGAGCTACTCCCCAGCCTTTGGATTCTGGTAGGGTTGAGGCGTGGTACAGAGTCCAATGGATGGCTTAGGTAAGGAGAAACTACCAAGAAAACTTTGTGGAACAGGCAAGCATTCTAAAATGTTCACAGAATATTCATGTTTATAAACAGTATAGGATGTTTACCATAAACACCCAGGGAGGAGAACTTAGGAAATAACTGGAATTCCTGGTGGAAAATGACCTAGAAGTATAGTGAATTCACACTTAAAAGTGATTTTAATAACACAAAGTGTGAATTTACAAAAGGATTGTTCAAATGTATAATTAATTTAATTTACAAAACTAGATCAAACTTCAAGTTACATTTAAAGCTATATTCTGTTTAGTTAATGCCAAAAGTAAAAATAAATAAATAAAACAAATAAATAAGACAAATACCATTTGTATTTCCAATTATCATGAAGAGTATGCTCCAAAAACCAAATGTGTTAAAACATATTTGATCACATAATTCAGGGCTAAATTCTTCCAGTTTCAGTACACAAAACCTCTTTAATCCTCCCAAAACCCAAGTTGACCTAGAATCATAGAGCCTAAGCCTGAGCTCCTTTAAATCCAGAAACTTTAGTATTCCAGTTACTCTAACCCTAAACTCTGAACTGCTTGGAGCCCTAGACCACTCTTCACTCAGATCCTGAGATGTGAGATTGAAATTCTAACAGACTTTTAATAACAAAGAGGATTATTTTATCTAAAAGGTAGAGTGCCCCCAAATAAATCACATAGCATTACAGGCACTGAAACTGACAAGGGCATTTTATCAGAACTAGCTTTCCCTTAGGGCTTGATTAATGTGGAAAAAGGAGACTGGGGCTGCAACGCAGAAACTCTATTTCCTCCCTATTTGAGTAAGATTTGTTAACCTAGTCCTGGGATATGTATCTTTTTTTAAAGTCCCAAACTGTAATCCAAATACTCTATTAACCTAAGTGTGACCCCATTGCTAATTGTTTACGCCTGCCTTTAGGGGCTATGCTTTTTAAGGAACAATTTGTGATCTTTTGGTATGTTAATTTAATGTTTTCTAATTTCCTTTTGTTAACGGTGCCCTTTTGTACATTGGAGTGCAAATTACTGAAATGGCGTTTTATTTAAGAGGATATTTTCAGATGAGAAACACCTTAACTGAATATTTCAAGCCTGTACAGCTCTTTGTTACTCTTCTAGAGGTCACCATTCCCTCCATCACTGAAGTAAACAGCAACTTGGGTAATACCCAAGGGCAGCACACCATAGTACACTAATTCTTGTTCACAATTATGATCAAAATGTCAAGAAAAATAAATAAATACTTTTAAGGGTGGATAGTTTTAATATACAGTGATATTAGAGGCAGAGTACAGTTTGGATCATAATCTAAGACTTCTTGGATCTATTCCTTATCCTGAGTCTAACAAGATGTTTAATGTTGATCAAGCCATGCAATCACTCTGAACCTTGCTGTCATCTCTGTAATATTAGCAGGTTATACTAAGACCATAATCTGTGCTCTGCTTCTAAAGTACTACAATAAATGGTCTAAATTGTCAGCTCCTCAACCTCCAAGCAATAAACACCGCTGACTCCCGAAAGGTACAGCAAAGGATTAGTAGAATTTCCAATAATAAGTACATCTCATTTACGGAAGTTTAGATAAAACAAAGAATGGTAGATTTAGAGATGTGACTCTCTGTTCAACTGCAGGGAATGGAGTCAGCAGACAGCCCCCAGCTGACAGCTCATTCCAGGTCCCAGAACCTGTGTCTATCTCAGCTAAAAAGAGCCATCTGGCTCAAGGTCAAATCCTCCCTAAGGCAGCCTACATTCAGCTACTGGGGGAGGTGGTGGCCCAACATGGAACGCTCTGATGGGCTACACACCCTCCAGAACTTTTCACTGGGCGGGCTGCAACTTTATTAGTCCTACCTCGAAGTTCATCTTCCTCTTTTCCATTCTGTTCCATTCTTCTACTCTTTTCAACCCTAATAAACACTTGTACCACAAATTCCATCTTAGCATCTACTTCCAAAGAACTTAACTTGGGACTAGCCTCTGTACCAGTCCATCCATAAATGGTGGGTTGTACTCTTAGTACAATATCCTATGTCTTCAGAAGTCCATGTCAATTCCAAAGCCCGAGGGTAAGAACTCAACAGGAGTAAAGTTCAAAGGGCCTACTTTTGTCATAAATATTCAGACTATAATTTAGTATTGGATTACCTTCCTAAGTGGAAATCAAATTGCATGATTCACCTATGTTAGAGAGATAAGGAAGAACCTGAATTTAATGCAGATTCCCCAAAGCTCTGAATAAATCAGTATAGGTTCTAGGCCTTGAGGAAAACTCTAGGTGTAGCAACTTACCAGAAAGAGTATTTTTTCAAGTCCTGCATACCAGAACTAGTCCAATCCTAAAAGCAAAGACAGGGGTCCAGCTATTTTGATAAAAGTGAATGAAGTGTGATCCTCTCTTTCGAAGCGCTAAGTTGACTGATTAATATGAACAACTTAAGTTATATGAAAATTCTGAAATATTTTGCCTTGATTACAGAATATTCAGCACCTACCTTAAGTAGGCATGGGTTTGTGCCTTTACAGAGGCATTGTATGCATACACATTCTCAAAATCTAGAGTGATGAGAATTGTGGAAAATTACCCATATTAGCAGATAAGAAAATGATTCCTAAAATATGGATCTTCTGGCATTTTTCTCAGGATCACCTTATAAATCTGTATAATAGAGGTCAGAAAAATATTTTACTGTGAGTGACAGTCTTGCGAATAGAATTGTTAAATACAGGGATAATCAATTCTAAATTATCCACTTTATAGTGTGATGACAAACTGAAATTATAATGGAGTAATCACAGTTCAGGCATAGAAAAAGAGTCCGACTGCTACTGAGGACCTGGTTTCAGGCATATCCTGGCACCACTGTGAACCTGAACTTTCTGTGAACTATACCTAACCCAAGGACAGCAGCCATTTTTAATACATCTGCTAGCTGCAACTTTGTGTCTCAGGGTTATTACCGCTTGTAGCTATGTAACCATTTCAGACCCCAATCAATCTTTACTTAACAAGCACCCTTACTCCTTGACAGCTCCAATTATAATTCTTGATAAACAACTCATGCAACTAACTGTAACCTGGTGGTTTTTGCCTTAACAGTCCTCCCCCATTTTGTAGTCTAGCAGAACACAATTCAAATGCTTCTTGAATCTGTCTCTCCTCAGCTGCAGTCCTAACAGACCCCAAATAAACAACTTTTTATTTCAATCAGCTTTCTGGTTCTCAAATTTTTGTTACCAAGTGTGATATAACTAAACAGAAAACTGTAAAAGCTAACTCCAAAATCTCTCACCAGTATAGAAGTGTTATTCTATTCTAAATAAAAATAGTTTAAAGATTAAAAACAATAACAAACAAACAAAAAACCCCACCAGAGAGTCCTTGCTCTTGGCATAACAAAAAAGAATAGAATCAGAACTTCAACTCTAAACCCAAATCAATCTTGCTGGTTTAAGGTCCAAGGTGTTTGGTTAACGACTGAGGAATGTTACCCATATATCCCAAGAAATTCCTCCCCTTGAACTGTTTTAATTGAACTTCATCAACTGAAACAGGAATTACCTGAGATAATGAATTTATTACTACTTCAAACCCTCAATCTAAATCTTGATTTTAATAACATTTAATGTTATAACATTTAATGTAATTTAATGTTGTTTAATGAGGCCACCTTCCAAGACGTTCTTCTAGCAAACCTTGATATTTTTGTAATTACTCACAATTTTAACATAAGGAAAAGTGATACTATGCTAAAATGCATTAGGGCCAGATAATTGAATGCCATATTCCAAGTGTGATGAAGCTTCAGATTTTAGGTAGACACTTTTTCTCTCCTACTTTTGCCCCATATTTCTATTCAAATCATCTCAAACAAAGATTTTGAAAGTAATTGCCTTTTCTCGTTTCAAGGATATATCCCAATGATCCTGGAACAACTGCTCTGGAACCTCTGATATTCACCAAGAAGTTGCATTATTAGCCCATTAGTTTTTTGTTGTTGTTGTTTTTTAAATTAATTTATTTTTTATACAGCAGGTTCTTATTAGATATCTATTTTATACATATTAGTGTATACATGTCAATCCCAATCTCCCAATTCATCCCACCACCACCACCACCCCACTTTCCCCTCTTGGTATCCATACATTTGTTCTCTACATCTGTGTCTCTATTTCTGCCTTGCAAACCCATTCATCTGTACCATTTTTCTAGATTCCACATATATGTGTTAATACACGATATTTGTTTTTCTCTTTCTGACTTACTTCACTCTGTATAACAGTCTCTAGGTCCATCCATGTCTCTACAAATGACCCAGTTTCGTTATTTTTTATGGCTGAGTAATATTCCATTATGTATATGTACCACATCTTTTTTATCCATTCATCTGTCAACGGGCATTTATGTTGCTTGCATGACCTGCCTATTGTAAATAGTGCTGCAATAAACATTGGGGTGCATGTGTCTTTTTGAATTATAGTTTTATCTGGGTATATGCCCAGGAGTGGGATTGCTGGGTCATATGGTAATCCTATTTTTAGTTTTTTAAGGAACCTCCATACTGCTCTCCATAGTGGCTGTATCAGCTTACATTCCCACCAACAGTGCAAGAGGGTTCCCTTTTCTCCACACCCTCTCCAGCATTTATTGTAGGTTTTCTGATGATGCCCATTCTAACTGGTGTGAGGTGATACCTCATTGTAGTTTTGATTTGCATTTCTCTAATAATTAGTGATGTTGAGCAGCTTTTCATGTGCCTCTTGGCCATCTGTATGTCTTCTTTGGAGAAATGTCTATTTAGGTCTTCCACTCATTTTTGATTGGGTTGTTTGTTTTTTTAATATTAAGCTGCATGAGTTGTTTATATATTTTGGAGATTAATCTTTTGTCCATTGATTCATTGGCAAATATTTTCTCTCATTCTCAGGGTTATCTTTACATATTGTTTATAGTTTCCTTTCCTGTGCAAAAGCTTCTAAGTTTCATTAGCTCCCATTTGTTTATTTTTGTTTTTATTTCCATTACTCTAGGAGGAAGGTCAAGAAAGATCTTGCTGTGATTTATGTCAAACAGTGTTCTTCCTATGTTTTCCTCTAAGAGTTTTATAGTGTCCGGTCTTACATTTAGGTCCTTAATCCATTATGAGTCTATTTTTGTGTATGCTGTCAGGGTGTGTTCTAATTTCATTCTTTTACATGTAGCTGTCCAGTTTTCCCAGCACCATTTATTGAAGAGACTGTCTTTTCTCCATTGTATATCCTTGCCTCCTTTGTCATAGATTAGTTGACCATGGGTACACGGGTTTATCTCTGGGCTTTCTGTCCTATTCCATTGATCTATATTTCTGTTTTTGTGCTGGTACCATATTGTCTTGATTACTGTAGCACTGTAGTATAGTCAGAAGTCAGGGAGTCTGCTTCCTCCAGCTCCATTTTTTTCCCTCAAGATTGCTTTGGCTATTCAGGGTCTTTTGTGTCTCTGTACAAATTTTGAGATTTTTTGTTCTGGTTCTGTAAAAAATGCCATTGGTAATTTCATAGGGATTGCACTGAATCTGTAGATTGCTTTGGGTAGTATAGTCATTTTCACAATGTTGATTCTTCCAATCCAAGAACATGGTATATCTCTCCATCTGTTTGCGTCATCTTTTATTTCTTTCATCAGTGTCTTACAGTTTTCTGAGTACAGGTCTTTTATCTCCATAGGTAGGTTTATTCCTAGGTATTTTATTCTTTTTGTTGCAATGGTAAATGGGATTGTTTCCTTAATTTCTCTTTCTGATGTTTTGTTGGTAGTGTATAGGAATGCAAGGGATTTCTGTGCATTAATTTTGTATCCTGCAACTTTACCAAATTCATTGATTAGTTCTAGTAGTTTTCTGGTGGAATCTTTAGGATTCTCTATGTGACAGTTTTACTTCTTTTCCTATTTGGATTCCTTTTATTTCTCTTTCTTCTCTGATTGCCATGGCTAGGACTTCCAAAACTATGTTGAATAACAGTGGTGAGAGTGGACATCCTTGTCTTGTTCCTGATCTTAGAGGAAATGCATTCAGTTTTTCACCATTGAGAATGATGTTTGCTGTGGGTTTGTCATATATGGCCTTTATTATGTTGAGGTAGGTTCCCTCTATGCCCACTTTCTGGAGAGTTTTTATCATAAACGGGTGTTGAATTTTGTCAAAAGCTTTTTCTGCATCTATTAAGATGATCATATGGTTTTTATTCTTCAATTTGTTAATATGCTGTATCACGTTGATTGATTTGTGTATATTGAAGAATCCTTGCATTCCTGGGATAAATCCCACTTGTTCATGATGTATGATCCATTTAATCATTGTTGGATTCTGTTTTCTAGTATTTTGTTGAGAATTTTTGCATCTATATTCATCAGTGATATTGGTCTGTAATTTTCTCTTTTTGTAGTATCTCTGTCTGGTTTTGGTATCAGGGTGATGGTGACCCTGTAGAATGAGTTTGGGAGTGTTCCTTCCTCTGCAACTTTTTGGAAGAGTTTGAGAAGGGTGGGTGTTAGCTCTTCTCTAAATGTTTCATAGAATTAACCTATGAAGCCATCTGGTCTTGGACTTTTGTTTGTTGGAAGATTTTTAATCACAGTTTCAAATTCATTGCTTGTGATTCATATTTTCTATTTATTCCTGGTTCAGGCTTGGAAGGTTATACTTTCTAAGAATTTTTCCATTTCTTCCAGTTTGTCCATTTTATTGGCATAGAGTTGCTTGTAGTAGTCTCTTAGGATGCTTTGTACTTCTGCAGTGTCTGTTGTAACTTCTCCTTTTTCATTTCTAATTTTATTGATTTGAGTCCTCTCCATTTTTTTCTTGATGAGTCTGGCTAAAGGTTTATCAATTTTTTTTATGTTCTCAAAGAATCAGCTTTTAGTTTTATTGATCTTTGCTATTGTTTTCTTTGTTTCTACTTCATTTATTTCTGCTCTGAACTTTATGATTTGTTTCCTTCTACTAACTGGGTTTTGTTTGTTCTTTCACTAGTTCCTTTAGGTGTAAGGTTAGATTGTTTATTTGAGATTTTTCTTGTTTATTGAGGTAGGATTGTATTGCTATAAACGACCCTCTTAGAACTGCTTTTGCTGCATCCCATAAGTTTTGGATCATCATGTTTTCATTGTCATTTGTCTCTAGGTATTTTTTTATTTCCTCTTTGATTTCTTCAGTGATCTCTTGGTTATACAATAACGTATTGTTTAGCCTCTATGTGTTTGTGTTTTTTACGTTTTTTTCCTTGTAATTAATTTCTAATCTCATAGCGTTGGGGTTGGAAAAGATGCTTGATATGATTTCAATTTTCCTAAATTTTCTGAGACTTGATTTGTGACCCAATATGTGATCTATCCTGGAGAATATTCTGTGTACACTTGAGAAGAAAGTGTAATCTGCTGTTTTTGGATGGAATGTCCTATAAATATCAATTAAATCTATCTGGTCTCTTGTGTCATTTAAAGCTTGTGTTTCCTTATTAATTTTCTGTCTGGATGATCTGTCCATTGGTCTAAGTGAGGCGTTAAAGTCCCCCACTATTATTGTGTTACTGTTGATTTCCTCTTTTATAGATGTTAGCAGTTGCCTTATGTATTGAGGTGCTCCTATATTCGGTGCATATATATTTATAATTGTTATATCTTCTTCTTAGATTGATCCCTTGATAATTATGCAGTGCCCTACATAATTTAAGATTATGTAGGACATACATTATGTTATCTCTTTTAACATTCTTTATTTTAAAGTCTATTTTATCTGATATGAGTATTGCTAATCCAGCTTTCTTTTGATTTCCACTTGCATGGAATATCTTTTTACATCTCTTCACTTTCAATGTGTATGTGTCCCTAGGTCTGAAGTGGGTCTCTTGTAGACAGCATAAATATGGGTCTTGTTTTGTATGTGTCTTCTGGTTGGAGCATTTAATCCATTCACATTTAAGGTAGTTATCGATATGTATATTCCTATTGCCATTTTGTTAATTGTTTGGGGTTTGTTTTTGTAGGTCCTTTTCTTCTGTGGTGCTTCCCAGAGGAGTTCCTTTAGCATTTGTTGTAGAGCTGGTTTGGTGGGCTCTTAGATTAGCTTGAGAATTCTCTTAGCTTTTGCTTGTCTGTAAAGGTTTTGATTTCTCTGTCAAATCTGAATGAGATCCTTGCTGGGTAGAGTAATCTTGGTTGTAGGTTCTTCCCTTTCATCACTTTAAATATATTGTGCCACTCCCTTCTGATTTGTAGTTTCTGCTGAGAAATCAGCTGTTAACCTTATGGGAGTTCCCTTGTATGTTGTCATTTTTCTCTTGTTGCTTTTAATAATTTTTCTTTGTCTTTACTTTTTGTCAATTTGATTACTATGTGTCTCAGCGTGTTTCTCCTTGGGTTTATCCTGCCTGGGACTCTCTGCACTTCCTGGACTTGGGTGGTCATTTCCTTTCCCATGTTAGGGCAGTTTTTGACTTTATCTCTTCAGATATTTTCTCGGGTCCTTTCTCTCTCTCTTCTCCTTCTGGGACCCCAATAATGCGAATGTTGGTGCGTTTAATGTTGCCCCAGAGGTCTCTTAGGCTCTCTTCATTTCTTTTCATTCTTTTTTCTTTACTCTGTTCCATGGCAGTGAATTTCACCATTTGTCTTACAGATCATTTATCTCTTCTTCTGACTCAGTTTTTCTGCTATTGATTCCTTCTAGTGTATTTTTCATTTCAGTTATTGTATTGTTAATCTCTGTTTGTTTGTTCTTTAATTCTTCTAGGTGTTTGTTCTTTAATTCTTCTAAGTCTTTGTTAAACATTTCTTGCATCTTCTCGATCTTTGCCTCCATTCTTTTTCTGAGGTCCTGGATCATCTTCACTATCATTATTCTGAATTCTTTTTCTGGAAGGTTGCCTATCTCCACTTCATTTAGTTGTTTTTCTGGGGTTCTATCTTGTTCCTTCATCTGGTACATAGCCCTCTGCCTTTTCATCTTGTCTATCTTTCTGTAAATGTGGTTTTTGTTCCATAGGCTGCAGGATTGTAGTTCTTCTTGCTTCTGCTCTCTGCCCTCTGGTGGATGAGGCTATCTAAGAGGCTTGTGCAAACTTCCTGATGGGAGGGACTGGTGGTGGGTACAGCTGAGTGTTGCTCTGCTGGGCAGAGCTCAGTAAAACTTTAATCCTCTTGTCTGCTGATGGGTGGGGCTGAGTTCCCTCCCTGTTGGTTGTTTGGCTTGAGGCGACCCAGCACTGGAGCCTACAGGCTTTTTGGTGGGGCTAATGCTGGACGCTGGGAGGGCTCATGCCATGGAGTACTTCCTAGAACTTCTGCTGCCAGTGTCCTTGTCCTCATGGTGAGCCACAGCCACACCCCACCTCTACAGAAGACCCTCCAACACTAGCAGTTAGGTCTGGTTCAGTCTCCTGTGGGGTCACTGCTCCTTCCCCTGGGTCCTGATGTGCACACTACTTTGTGTGTGCCCTCCAAGAATGGAGTCTCTGTTTCCTCCAGTCCTGTCGAAGTACTGCAATCAAATCCCACTAGACTCCAAAGTCTGATTCTCTAGAAATTCCTCCTCCTGTTTCCGGACCCCCAGGTTGGGAAGCCTGTTGTGGGGCTCAGAACCTTCACTCCAGTGGGTGGACTTCTGTGGTATAAGTGTTCTTCCACCCAGTGGTTATGGGATTTGATTTTATTGTGATTGCACCCCTCCTACCATCTCACTGCAGCTTCTCCTTTGTCTTTGGATATGGCACATCATTTTTCGTGAGTTCCAGTGTCCTCCTGTTGATGACTGTTTAGCAGTTAGTTGTGATTCTAGTGTTCTCACCAGTCCATTAGTATTTTGTTTTAAAATATCATCCCTTGAGGCAATGAAGCCTGTACCTTCTTGTACATCAGACTTTAGTATTCTGTTCTCATCCCATTTGCCTTGACGGGGGGCATGGAGGGAGGGGAGGGGGGAATGTGTGTGTGTGTGTGTGTGTGTGTGTGTGTGTGTGTATTTGAAGAAGCTGAAGCCCAGTGAAGGTTAATGTTCTATTTTATATATATATATATTTATTTACATATATATTTATGTACATATGTATTTATAAACGTGATGACAAACCAAAAATGGCTCCCTCCAACAGCTGATAAGCACTGGATAAGTCAATTCATCCACATCATGCAATTATTTAATACCTATGGTATTTAAGGCAGTGAACCGATAGTCAGAAGGTTCCATAACTAGTTCTGTAGTCTTGATTCTGCCACTAACTCACTAAAACATCTTGAACAGGACCTTAACTTTCACTGGGTTTCAGTTTACTCAACTATGAATGGAGAGGCTTTTGCCAGACAACTAGCTCTAGTGTCCCAGGGACCTGTGCCTCTCCTGTGAACAAAAGCACAGCTAACATAGCTGATGTTCTAGCTTGAAAAGTAGACTGAACTCATATGAAATGAAAAACAATAATGTTTATAAAATACTAATCTGGATGACACAGTGTGAGAATAGTGAGGACCTGAACTGTCAGGAAAAGCTGTGTAGAAAATGCAAGTGATATTCCAATAGGTGTGATAAACAGAAAAGCTTTCCCATCAGCTTTTCTGATGGGAAAGGGAGTTACAGGCTTCATTGCCTCAAGGGATAATACTTTAAAAATACTAATAGACTAATAATGCAACTTCTTGATGAATTTCAGAGGTCCCAGAGTAATCGTATCAGAAATGTTGGGGTATATCTTTGAAACAAAAGAAGATGAATAATTTTCATAATTCTTGTTTGAAATGATTTGAATAAAAATATGGGGCAAAAGTAGGAAAGAAAAAGATATTTTAGGGGATCTTGCTCATTTTCCTTAAACAGACCTTTGAGTCAAATGCAAAAAAAAAAAAACAAGAGGCACCTGGCATCATTTCCAAATCACTATCTTTCTTATTGAAAATGCCAGGTCTGCAGGACCAAACCATATATATGCAAATCTGGCTTATATTCCTTTTGTTTTGTCACATGAGCAGGAACTACTTGCATGCACAACAGGCAATAAAGATAATTATTCCAGGGCTAGTCTGAGCTGACAAGATTACAACTCCCTCAGTCCCACCTGGGAAGCTTGCTGGGGAGCAGTGATTCCCCAAAAGAAACATCAGAGTTCTACTGTCCCACTTCCTTGGAGCATCCTTGCCAGACCATTATGGGGCTTGATTTTACACAAAAGAGATGATATTCAAGAGACAGAGAAAGGCAGCCTTGAGGCTTGAAGGTACATTATTTTGAAATATGTGAAATTGCTTGGCTTCTATCACTGAATGGATTCTGAGGCCAAGCAGAGGTTAAGCATCAACTTCTTGTTGCAGAGTAATATATCTGCCTGGGGCACAGGCAGGTTATCACCTGTAAAATCTGTGCCAGTCCCCAAAAAAGAAGGCTGCAATTTAGAAAGCACTCTTGCCAGAAATGTGCTCTGCCAGATGGACTAAAACACACTTAGAAGACAATTTTTATTGGCAAGCAAACTAGGGAAGGCTTGATGTCCCTCTGCGTACTTTATGCAATCACTGCCCAAGAATCATTTGTGAGTGAGTGACTGTGTCATTTTCATGATCTGTCTGTTTTTGTATTATTACCCATGGTCTTCCTTTCAACCCTCACCTAGTTCCCTACTCACTGGTTCCACATACAGCCACATACTAGGCAATAGTGTCTAGAAAGACCCATTTGGATTCTTCAACCACTGTCATTGATAAGTACTGATTTTCTTTTAAGGCATAAACATTCAGTGGAGATACTCATCTGAAAGACTGGACGAACGACTGCAAGTATGTTCCTCCAGATTCTAGGATAGCAACAGAAGGTAACTTTCATCTAGAGCATATATACCAACTTAGTGAAACTCTATTACTTGTAGTAGTGTTTCTACTAAAGTGGAAGATGACACTGTACTATGCTAGGAGCACTGGACTGGGTATAACATGAACAAAGTCCAACTTTGTCATGTACTAGCTATGACATTTGGAAAAGTTACGAGGGAGAGCAGAATACAGCACTCCAGAATATGCCACTTTGGCATGTGGATTATTTCGAGCTGAAGACAATTGGGGCTCAGCAGACTCAAGAAAAGCTTTAGATAGGGGACCTGTATCCGGAAGAGAGCTATTATCCTGAATAACATTTTATACAGAAAGATTTAACTGTATGACATGGCAACATTTGCTTACCCGACATTTGCTCTTCCCACCTTCCTGTGGATTGTCTTCCTTCCCTTTGAAACCCTAGGCCCCTACCCTCTACTCCTTAGCTCAGGATGGTATATAAGCCTCATTTATCTGACTGCTGGAAAGTCTCATATTTTTATGTGGCTTCCATACATATGAAATTTGTTTTTCTCCTATTAATGTATCTTATGTCAATTTAATTATTAGTCCAGCGAAAGAACATAGAAGGGAAAAGTTTTCCATCCTTACATTTATATTGAACTCTTGTTGCCATTTAATCTCCAAAATGAATAATAATATCTGTCCCAACACCTATCTCCCAGGAATGTTAATAGGATCAAAATAAAAGTATAAATATAAACACTTGGCAAACTTCAAAGATAGACAGACAGATGCTAGATAGATGCCAGATAGATAGATGGATAGATAGATAGATAGACATTCTCTTTACATTTAAGGTTTTTCTAGGCCTGAATGTATCACTCCTTCACCTAAACTTCTAGAGAACTGATCGTTACCATTCATTCATTTGAAATTTATAGATTTGAATTCTAATGCTATGCTTTATTAATTTCATTAAAAAACATCAAAACCCTACCCTGTGCCATATTCTAAGAGCAACCTCCTGACACATAGAGCATAGAGCATTGGATCTGAACTTTTTTTTTAACTTTTCAAGTGTTTGCACCTTAATCCTGCATCTATGCAATAAAAGGCCTAACTAAATGCCTTGTACACAGAAGGAGCTATGTACATCATTTCTATTTGAACCATGATTTTACCTGTCATTCATCAGATTGTCAATTAGGCAACTGATAACTATCAGTAGGGATTATCTGAGCAGTAAATAAAAGCTATTGTGTTAGAGGCCCTCTCCAGGCCTGCTGAACTCAGTTCCTGCTGGGTTTTATACAGTAGGAAAATTTTGCTGACAGCACATGCATATAGACTGGTCATACTTTTGTGCCTGAGATGCATGTAGAATGCCTTTTCTTTATCACAGCAGCCACAGATAATGTAGCAAGAAAGTGCTGGTGTTAGAAACAAATTATACCTGGAGCTAAATCATCAGAGCAACTGGAAGTATTGTGTTGGCCAAAAATTTCGTTTGGATTTTTCTAAGATGTTACAGAAAATCCCGAACAAACTTTTTGGCCAATCCAATACTTTTTGCAGTTATGCAGGCAATTTCAGAATGATACGGTTGAAGTGAAAAATCTGGGTAGCTTCTATTTAGAGGCACTGGAGACTTAGAAGAACTTCATCCAGGCCAGGCTGAACACCATTACCCACGAGAGTACATCTCCCTTGGGAAATGGGAATGTTATAAGGTATGCCCACCACACTGCTGCCGGCTTGAAGTCCTATGTTATCCCTGCTGAAAATGTATCACTTGACTTTATAGCAGTAAAACATGACTTTTACAAGACTTGTGTGGGAGAGAACTCATTTCTGCTGAGGCTTAAATCCAGTCCCTAAAAGACTAATTCAGCAAAGGAAGTGTGAATTGACAATAATATACCTCGGATAATTAAAAATAAACAGTAAAACAAAAGGACCTTCATATAACCCAGCATATTCATCCATTCATTCATTTATTCACTCATCAGATAATTCTGAGCTTTAGAGGCAGGGGACAGAATGATGCAGGATATGCATGGTCTCTGCCAAAATGGAGATATCACTGCAGCTCACTGTTACAAAAATTCATATTTGGTATATGTTGGATTACAATTCCTAAAACACCTACACATGCTATAAACCTGACAATCTGCTATGTCCTAAGCAGTAATGACAGGAGAAAGAGAAGGTAAATAAGGGAAGGTGAATATTTAATCTAGGTTGTGTCACTTAAGAGTTCTTGAAAATCATTTAATTCTTACCAAATCAATTTTTTGCGAAGTCAATATTCTCATGTTTAAGATATGGACTATTGTGTTATGAGAAATTGTATGTTAACTTCTTAGTGCATAGTAGTGCCTCAATAAATGACAGCTATTGTTAATGAATGTCTGTATTCTAGATGCACTGCACACCTTCACCTACATAACCACTCCTCCAGCACACATATGCACAAAAATACACTAGAATGTAAGATTTGTGACAGCAAAGACTTTATGTCTTTTGTCTCCTGCAGGATCCCCTAGTCCCTAGAAAGGATTCTGGTACATATTGAGGACAGAAAAATATTTTTAGTGAGTGAATAAATGAAAAATAGGAAGTATTGACTCCATTTTGAAGCTGAAAAAGTTGAAGTATACATACAAAGTTCCTATGATAACATGCCTGTGACATAGAGAATCCCTCTGTACTTACTGCTGTATCCTGAGACTAAAGGATGGCTAACATGTGATATGTGACCTGATATTTTATGTTTCACTTTTCTTCAATTAACTGAATTTCGATCCAACTTCTCCATGCTTCTAAATTGGTTTAGGTCTTCTGTGCAAATAAGTACAAGTAGTCTACCACTTCTCAAGGGATCGGCTCTCTCAATTTACAGTGTTCCAAAACACACTGAGTAGACAGGCAGACATTGTTTTCAAATATTTCAAAGAAAAAGAACTAAAGAAGAAAAGTATCAGTTAACACCATCTCTTCTTATTGATCCACACAGAATTCACTATATTTTAAAAATATGTAGTCTTTCATACACTCTTGAAGTTTGAAAAGTGCTGCCTGTTATAATTCACTGTCTATCTATCCCATCAGATATTTAATAATAATCAGCTCATTTTGCCACTTTGCTCATTCAAACAAAATAGTAATTTTAAATGGTTTAAATCTTTAATAATGATTACAACTCATTTACTCAACAGGGATAGAATTTAATGGAGTAGCTCCTTGGTAAAACCCATAAAGAAGACAAGAGAAGTTAAAGGGGCAATCTTCTCCTACTTAGAGTGAGCAGTATAACACAGGACCCTAGAAACACTTAGAAAATGATAGAGACAGCTCACGATTAAAAGCCATAATGAGAGAATATGATAATAAGTGTTATAGACATTAACAGTAGGGAGAGATCAGGGGGTGGAATGATCAGAAAGTTTAACAATGGAGGAGGAACATTAACAGGAGTCTTGAAAGATCTGTGGTCTCTCCCTACTCTCCACACTTATTTTCTAATCATTAGCCACAGTAATGAGCATGGTACCTTTAGAGAACAGTAAGGAATCCTGCCTGGCAGATAGTTCAAATGCAGCCTTCCAGGCACTCCCACCCAGCTACCAAGCTGTTAGGCTAACAGCTCACACAATAACTCTTTGTAACCTGAGACACAGAGACTTAGGCACGCCTCTCTTAATGCCAAGACCCTGCCCTTTTGATGTTGTTCAACACCATGTTATTCAGAGCAGAACACTTCTGTGGACAAATGAAGAGGTAAAGGACATTAAAGAAAGATAAGGAGATACATACTCACTCACACTCATATCTACAAACTCGAGCACTTATTGTGCAAAGTGCTATGGACGGTTAGGTGTTTCCTCATACTTCATCTCTTCGTTTAATCCCCATAAAACCCTCATAGGGCCTCCCTGGTGGCGCAGTGGTTGAGAGTCCGCCTGCCGATGCAGGGGATACGGGTTCGTGCCCCGGTCTGGGAGGATCCCACATGCCGCGGAGCGGCTGGGCCCGTGAGCCATGGCCGCTGGGCCTGCGCGTCCGGAGCCTGTGCTCCGCAACGGGAGAGGCCGCAGCAGTGAGAGGCCCGCATACCGCAAAAAAAAAAAAAAAAAAAAAAAAAAAAAAAAAAAAAAAAACCCTCATAAAATGATTCTCCATTTTACAGATGAGGGAAATGAAGACTAGAAAATTTATTAATTTGTCTAAGTTGACAGAGCTAATAATGAAAGTGTCTAAGATTCAAACACATCTATAAGCTACAAAGTTCATCAACCCATGTTGAAAGGAGAAGCCAAACACACATCCACTTTGTAGTCACATAAAATGAACCCTTGGTTAAATTTTATTAGCATTTTCTTCATTTAGCATTGCTTACATATAACATCATAAACTTTAAGCCTGCTGGAAAATGTAATAAGGAGGAGAAGTTTTATCACATTTCAAATATTAAAAAGGAAGAAAAATTATTTTGATTTTTGATAAGTGATGAAATTGCTGCAAGCCAGAATCCTGTCACAGGATTAGAAATTGATTTAGTCTTTCAAAATATCTGACCTAAAGTTAACCCATAAAGGTAAGCAAAAAATTAAATAGAAATGTTGCAACACATCAAAATATGTTATAAAAACTGGACCAATATGGTGCATTACAAAAATACCTACTTATTTAGAAATCTAAAATATTAACATATGCATTTTTTCAGTTGTATCCTTATTCTCACTGTATTCAAGGCTTTATTTTTATCTTCATTCCCACTATATTCAAAGCATGCTGGGCTTATTTCTGTCTCTTGACTACATCAACCTCTTTCCCACTATATATTCTTCTCCCAATTATTTGTATGATTAACTTCTTTTTATCTGTTCTGTCTCAAATGAAACATCCCATCTTCAATATCACTTCCTCAAAGATATTCTTATTGAACATTTCAGCTAAAGTATCACCCTCTCCCTACCCCTCCAAACTCCATAAGCATATGAAATTAAATTATTATTAAATTATTCAATTTATTTCTGTGTATATTTTCTTGACACTAACATGCAAGCTCCCTGAGGGATTTATGTATTTATTTCTCTATGACCAGGACCTAGAACCATGCATGACATATATTTATGAGCTGATGGACTGACAGAATAGCAAAGTCATCATTTCCAAGATGATTCAATTTTTTGCTGTCTTATAACTAAAGGTTCTGGAAGCCTTGAGATATACTGTTAGTAGTTCCTTATTATCTTTCTTTTGAAAATTTATGATAAACAGGACTAAAAGCAGGTTAGAGAAAGGTCATATATATCTGAGAAAATAAATACTTAAGTGTGAAAGCCCTTTAGTAACTCAAAATAAATCATAGTTTTCATCTTATTCTGCTACACCGTTAAGGACCAGAGCATGGTGCAGGTTCACAAATCGATCAAAAACAGCAAGGTAAATCAAGGAGAGAAAACAAAAACTCAGTCTGGTTTAGTACCAAGAGCCCAGGATATTGGATGAAGAAAGCAAGGTAAATTAAAATTAAAATCAGGAATATAGGAAATACAGCTCTAGTTTATCAAATCAAGACAAGATACACAGAGGTGACAGTCAAACCCATACGCCAGTCCAGAAAGGCAGACACACTCATGGGTAAAGTGGTAAGAGGCACGTACACCTGATTTCGCTAGGTGGAGTTTCTGTCATAACCTGAGGTTAGCTTTCCTGTTTGTTTAGGCCATTTTCTCTATTTGAAGTAGCTACTATCTTCCCTCAGTACCTTGCCACCTCCATCCTATACATGTCTCTGCCTCTTGTAGTTTTATTCATCCTTCATTTCCCAGCTCAAGTCCTATCTTTGATATTAAACATTTCCAGTAACTCCACCCCCTAGAATTATCTTCCTTTTCTGAATACCTATTGCTGAATACCTATTGCTAATACCTATTGTCAGTACCGTCATGTTTGCCATTTAATTGTTCTCTAAATAAGGGACTCCTAGGATTTTCTCCCTGAAAAGCTTCTTAGGACAGAAACTGTTTCTTTTGTATATTTCCCTGCAGAGATGAAATAAAGAAATGTTGATTGGAGAATTTACCGACACTTCCTAAAGATAAAAATATTCTCACTATCTGTAATTATGCACAGAAATCATGGAACTCTTTTACTGTTTTTGGAAATGCCAAGCACAGGTGGGTTCAAGGTAGCAACACTTCTTCGAACTCAAGTAAATCAAACCCTACCGAAAGAATGCTAACTCTGCAGGAGCCTCAGACACTTGGAAGTGAGAGAAGTGACACTGTGCAGAGAAAAAGAAAAAATGGCTCATAGTTATAAGACAACTAAAAGAAAGAGAGAGTTTTTAAGAGAGTTCAGTGTGAGAGTAGGTGGAAAAGGGAATTCAATGAAATTTTAAATACAGATCAAATATCTAATATGATTGGAAACTAGTAAGAAATTAGCATATGAAGAGTAAGTGACTTGTGGTATTACAGAGGGCTTTACAGTCTAACAGGAAAAGACAGCAAAGGAAAGAAGAAATTACATTTTTAAAATAGGATAGTTAATTTTATCAATTACACAGTTTCAGTCCTTATACCTACTTGCATTTAATGTTTGGTTATTAAAGTGAAAGAGAAAACTTTAAAATGCAAAGAGGCAAAGTGAAGAGAGTTAGCAAGAGAATGCAAGAATAGGTTGCTTTCATAGCAAGCCATGTGCTGCTTCAATAAAAATGATGTATGACAAACCTGGAATCAATACGAATGTAGATAAAACTTACTCTTTTCACTGGGTAATTCTATAGCTGATACATACCTTGCTGAGTATTTATCATTTGAATGCAGAATACTGTTTTGCCAATGCTCAATGTACAAACAATAAATATAAGCACTGCCTTCCTCACAATTTTCTTTTATTCTTGCTCTGGCTTTCCAGGACTAGGATAAATGAATAGTAAAGACCCACTTCACGTTCACGAAACATGGTAAAGGAAGCATAAATCCCCAGGATAGCATTGCTAACAAACTCTAAAAGAAGTAAATGGCCCACGGATCCTTTAAACGTTCCAAGTAGAGCAGTTGAATGAATATGAGTCTTACATTAAGTGGGATCATTTGGAAGGATGAATGGATCTTTAACGTGAAGGGGTTTCTTGTCCAAAGCTGGCAGAAAAGGTATGCAAATACCCTTGCCTTTTATATCTTGCAATATTAAGATACTTGTGAATGTGTCACAGATCATTTCAATGTGAGTCCCCAGCCATTACAAAATGAAATCCTCAAAATCAACCCTCTCCTCAAGGGTCATGAAGCAAATTGACTTTGCATTGGTGGTCTCAGTAGAGTCAGAGCTTTTTTTATGGTTATTTCAGTAGCAGGATTGGAAGCAAGAAAGATATAAAACTGAAGTAGTAAATTCTATAGGTCAATATCAGGCACTCCAAATGTTTTTTTCTTGAACAAAGATAGAGCTAGACCCTCTGTCACCCTAGATTCCTTCTTCTCCCTCTTTACATACAACATATAATGAATCTCCAAGTCCTGTAACTTTCATGCCTCCAAATTACCTTTAAAAGTCATGTTTATCTCCTTCAGCGTTGTCACTGCCCTGCTTCATAGGACACAATCTCTGTGCCCTTAAAGACTATAACAGACAATTATTACGATTTTCTGTCTCAGGACATGCTCTTTCTTGAATATTTCCCCCACATAAAAGTAGAATAATAGTTTTGCCTTCTGATCATGTCATTCTACAACTCAAAACTCTTTTAGGATTTACTATTATCTTGTGAAAAGTCCAGACACTGCAACACAACATTTAAAAGGCACTTAAAATCTTAACTCTAATTACTCTCCAAATTCATGTCTACCATTAGTACTCTGTGTTAATCACTCCAAGATTATTGCCATTGCTTAAACTTATCCTTCTTATCCTTCTCGCTTTGACCAGCCCCCTCCATCCTACTCCATACCAATCTTTCAAAAGATCCCAAATTATAATTTACTTGCTCTGAAAAGGCCTCCCAGCTCATGAAAGGCTGAGTAAGGAACTCTTCTATATGACTAAAAGGTACCCTTCCCTTATCAAAGTGTTTAGCACTTTGCTGTATAGAAGCTCCAGTAGAGCAAGGTCATGTCTGTCTTGTTAATTGTGATATGCTCAATACTTAACAGTGCTTGGACCAATACATTTTGTTGAACTGAACCGGGCAAAGGCAAGCCAAGATGGGTAAACTCTGATTCTGGAATTTTAGAGTAGACTTGTAGAAAAGAAAAAAAAATAATTTAAACAAGGCAATCTCTACAGCAATCCTATCTGAAGTATTGGATCCTATCCATATTTGAAGCATCTACGCACAGTTCAAAACACACACTGTGATGTCTTCCCTGACACCTCTACTCAAAATGAATTTTCCTTCCTCCGAGCAACAATATATATATTTTACTTGGTGTTCAATTTCTCTACGATCATCTCAAGTCATGTCAGATCACTTGTGAAACATTTATTTTGTCAACCAAAACACAGAAGAAAGTCATCTTGAGTTTGTTCTTACCTGAGATCATGACTGATCTGACAAACCTGAGTGTTTCTTATAGGCCCCCCACTTTCTGAAAACAATGTAATGTACTTTGGGAAGAATGTAAACTTATTGTAGAGGCGAGATAGTGTTTCTCAATCCTTGCTACACAGTCAAATTATGTAGGAAGCTCTAAACCTCTCTCCAGGTCAAGTGAATTCACATCCCTAAGTATGGAGTCTATACTTCTGTATTTTTTCAAAAGATCCCCAAGAATTCTGTGAAGGCTGCAAACTGCTGGGTTAAATGAGGAGTCAGTAAACTTTTTCTATAAAGCATCAAATAGTAAATAGTTTAGGCTTTCCAGACCATATTGTATCTGTTACAACTACTCCACTCTATAGTTATAGCTGACGTATAGTCATAGATGATACACAAACTAATGGTAGTAGTTGAGTTCCAATAAAACTTTATTTACAAAAACATACAGTGGACTGGATTCGGCACACAGGTCATAGTTTGTCAGCCTCTGAAGTGAAAAATTCTATATCCTCTCCTCAACTCAATGACTTTATTTGTATTGTGTTATTTCCCATTTTGTTACTGATAAGACATATGATTGTTTTATTAAAAAAATTAATTTGCTAAAAATAAGACCTACTAAAATTTGGCAGAGAACTTTTAGAATGTGATTCAGAACCATCATAGACAATGTTCTGCTTATAAATGCATTTATAATTTATGAAAATATGCTAAATTGTCAAAAAGTTTATAGCATCTTTCATTTGAAGCAACTGAACACTCTTTACACTTACCCTAATTATTTATCTGAATAGAATATGAAAAGGAATATCAGTGTTCTCACCTTTATTTATGTATTCCAAATGACAACAGTAAAACGCAGCTGTTGCTGGGGTGGAGATGGCACTGGAAGCTCAAGCAGAACTGAAACAGCCCATTACTTGCAAAATCATGTCCATACAGGCGTCTCAGAAGACTGATTTAAGCAACATCAATGGACTGTGAACTACATTGTTGTATTATAGCCCAGGTTCATAAAGTTTTATAATGCAGATGAAGAAAAACATGAAATAAGGCTGCAGATGGAATATACAGAAATCCAATTCATGTACAAGTTGTTAAACTGTATATAAGAAAGAAATTTGAGATTGGTTTCTAAGACTGAAATTTAAGTGGCTGCTAAAGATTTGCACAAGAGTTTAACCCAAGGTAACCATGATGTGAAATAGTCACTTTGGATACTCATTTTGACAATAACTAGTTGTTTTCAACTTCTGAAAACTGTACAATAAAGCACAGTGAGGTCAGATTTCATGTTTTCTTTCTGTAAGGACTGGAACAAAAATTCTTCCACTATTATTGATCAGGTCTGAAAGCAATTTGATACAAGTATTTTGTGAAGATAAGTGACCACTGGGCTGCTTTAATAGAAACAACCTTAAAACAATGTATACCCAAGTATGGATTATGACAACTGGAGTACTTCTTATGATAGATTTCTGAGTCTGAGCCAGATCTGAGAAACTTTCAAGTGACTCCCTAGTGAATGTTTTATATTAAAATTTGAGAATCGTAGCTTTAAAGAGATAGTATACTACTGTGCAAAGAATCTCAGTCAAAAGTTTGTTATTAACTACGTGAGGGAATTTGAACAAGTCATTTAAGCTTCTAGGTACCTTAAAACTCTGAGATCTTATGAATTCTACCCTACAATTGTACAGGAAATAAATAGACCTGTATTTATAACAGGGATGAGTAAGACCTATGAGTGGCTGGTGGGAAAACTGAAAAAGAATGAAAGTTAGCTTGCTTCAGGCCATGATTTGTGTTTTAAGTTTTCAACTGAAGAGGTTAACAAACCATTTCACTTCCCCTTTTCTTTCTCTTAAAATACTGAGTATATGCAAACTGGTAAGTGTAATCTTACAAAGTATGTAGGCGAGCACTTACAAATGTACAACACATAGAGTTAAACAACCTTGTAGCCCAGGCACAGCACCAAGTGTCATTCTAGGATGTACCAATAAAAATAAGAATAATTTAAAAGCAATTAAAATATTTATTGATCTCTGAAACAAAATTATTACATGGTAAAAATTCAGGAAATTCCTGTTCTTCTATCTATATCAAATGATACTCAGAAATTCCCATGGCCACCTTCTTACCTGCTACGTTTCTTCTCATCAATAACCTGGATTCTTTATTCAAATACATTATACTAGCCAATACGACAAGAAATAAATACTTCCTCCTTAAAAGGAGGAGGATGTAACAATATCAATAATTTGATATCTTTCCTTTCACATGAGACTATCAGATTTGAATTCTTATAATGGATTACTGTTGTACTCAAACCATTATTTCTTTACTTATTAGACTGAGACATTACCCACTTACTATTTCCTAATACAAAAAGTGGTTAGATTGGAATTCCTAAACTTCCTTCACACAATCTATTGATTTTTGTTTATCATTTCCACATTTTCAATGTTTATAAATTTGTATTCAGTTTTTTAACCATAATTCTCACTTTTACTTGGCATTAGTTTTATTTTAAATAGGCTCAATGCACACCAACAGTCCATTTATAAGTCACCTTCATAATTCCTAGAGTCTTTACTTTTGAGTCATCTTTGGATTTCATTATCAAGCATTTCAGGTATATTCTTTTAATCAATTGGAATATAGATCTGCTTTGAAATTTACAGTCCTGGTGACATGAAACAATGGAGAAAGGGAAACCTAGAGTCTCTTTATTGAAGTATGAAAAGTACCTGAAGGGAGCCAAGGGCAGATAATAAATATCTACTAAATAGAAAGTTCCCTTCCTCTCTACCCCTGCAGCTGCTACCACTGTAGTAGTGGAGGTGGACAAGGGGCTGGAGAAGGTTCACAAGTGATGTAACTTAATGGTTATAGAGAAGATCAAAATATTTTAAGAGAGAAAAAAGAAAATGACACAATAAAAATGAAGATAAGTAAGAATGGCATTGGATTACTTAAGAGCAATGTTGGATGCTAAGAGGCAGTGAGGCCAAGCATCCAACATTGGGAGGAAAAATGATTTTCATCTAGAATGTTCCATCCAGCCAAACCATCAATCAAGCATACAGAAAAAATAAAACATTTTCACGTATACAAGGAGTGTTTAGCCATAGCCAAATATCCCAGTAGTGAAAAAAAAAAAAAAGCATTAGGCAGACCCTTGAATGCTGACATAGCCCCTCCCCCCAATCTAATTGAACAAAAAGCAGCAAACATCCAGTCTGTAGTATTTATGATCTTGAGGTTTGTCCACTATGTGCCGGCTGCACTGACTGCAGAACTTTGCGCACAATTTGGGCCATAAACAGTCTCTCTTTGATACTTCAACTCATGTATTTTTGCAGTATAATTTACTGGTTTAGTATAAATCAAAGTAAAAGTAATTTGAGCTAAATGCAAACCTTTCTCTCTAATCTTGAACCTAGATGAGCTCTATGAAGCAGTCTAATTAAAAAAGTTTCCAATATTTACCTCCTTTTTTAGAAATCTAGAGAATGTGTTCCAACCAAATGAAGGAGTAAACCAATAAATAGGAAGAAATAAGATTCAAGAAATAGGATATCTAGCAGAGGAGAGAAACTAAAGAAAATACCAGGATGATATTTGTGCATTAATTCTAGAGAGTAATTCTTTCAGATCAGAGCAGAGGGGTAGAGGTCTGAAAGAGGAGGTTGCCAAGAAAATGAAATGGAACAAATAGATTGTTTAATAACTTGGAGAGTTTGGAAATATTATCATTGGTATTTATTAGACCATGTTGGAAAATCCTGGGAAAAAATTGATCACAGGTATATATAAAACTGAGTAAATGGAAAAATGAGGCAATTATTAACCAAACAAAAAACAAATATGTGATGGGATAAGCAGAAGGGATAAGCTTGAGCGCTATAAAAGTGATAACCCCTCAATATCATAGTAGTAAATAGATACTGCCTAAAATTGGTGTTTTCTAAAACTGCATACACATATGAAAGAAATATTTAAGTAAATAATAAAAGTTATTGATAAAGAGTTGGAAAGTACTACCTCTGTGGATTGAATACGCAAAACTGGAGAGGCAGTAGAGCAGGAGATTGCTGTTTTTCCAGGTAAACACTTTAAAACAATATAATAGTTTATTTAATGTTCACAATCTAACTTTGATTTTTAAAAATCTTAAATTTAAAATGATATATTTAAGATGCCGTTTGTGGAAGTGTTTCTTCTTAAATCACAAAGCACATTGTCTCAGCCTACGTCCTCTAGCAAATAGAGCCTGCAGCAAAAAATGCTTTATTTGGGGACATGTAAGCAAGCACCAGAGGTGAGGGTGAGGGAAAAAAAGGAACTGAGGCAACAAAAGATGTGAACCGATGTGATGTAATTTAGCACCATACTAACTACCATTTCACCATGAGCCACAAAGAACAAAAAGGTCAACCTCCTTCAGAAGAACATGGAACATCTTCCAAAAGGCCACAAGGAGGCATTTCATAGCATAACCTTTTACTGGCTCCCCCTCCTTCCTGTTTCATTCCCTGTGTCTCATTACTGCTTCCTAACATCACACTTTCAAACAGACTATGTGCACTTAAGCTGTTGTTTTATGCTCTGCTTTTTCAGGGCTAAGAAATTTCCCCTGAATTTCTTGAATTCTTGCAAATTCTAGGCCTTTGAACAAAGTGCATGATTGACTATGGAAGCTGAAAATGATGTATCCTCCAGAGAGATTTAGAGACATCCCAGGATAGTAAGGAGAAAGGCTTTTCCTTCCTGGAGTTTTTGCTTACATTTCAGGGCAATAAATCTTATAATGCCTTTCTTTGCTACCCCAGAGATTTTCTTGTACTCCAGAGCGGTAATGAGTGTCTCTCCCCAGAATGGAAGATGAGAACATCACCAATAGCCCTTATAAAAGCTTAGAGTCTCCTTAGACTGGGATTTCTTCTCCTGTGGTGCAGCCCACTGCAAATGTAGATAAATATCAGACTTATCACCTCACCCTGGGAACATGAGAAGCTGATGCAAGTTATTGCTCTGGCTGCTGCTTTTTGCTGTAAGAAAAAAAAAAAAAAAAAGATCTCTCTGACCTAGAGAACTTTTGTTCTTCTGTGTTATTGTGTGTGTGTGTGTATAAACTGTGACAAATCATCAGACACTTCACAGTTTCTGAACTAACAGGTTATTGGCACCCCTCTTACTCTTAAAAGGGCCTCATTTCTCCTATTTAACAGAAATATATTAAATCCAAAAAGCTTTTCCTCACATAGAAAGCCTACTTAACTGAAGGCTAACCTCAGGTCTAACTAGTGCTGACAGCTGATCTATATAGTCACAAGAAGTAGACTTCACCAACCATTGATTTTGAACAATATTGTCACTAGTGTGATATAAAGGAAAGAGCATGGTCTTTTGAGTTAGATAGTTATATATTTGAAATATATTTCAGCATGAAATAGCTATGTAAACTTGAACAGTTTACTTAACTTATCTGAGCCCCATTGTCCAAACAGGTAAAATGTATCACAGATTTAAAAAAAGGAATAAAAAATGTGTATGTAGAGCAACTGCCAGAGCAACAAGCAATCCATACTTAAAAAATGCTAATTCCCTTCCCTTCAAGGACTACCACTGGGTATTTAAAACCAAGCTGTACATTCCATAAGTTCTTTTGTATTTTAAATATATCATTCGCCAAAAAAAAGGTTGTTTTTTTTTAAAATACATCATTCGGGAAAAAAAAAAAAAAAGGTTTAAAGGAATTTATTTGATACCAGTAAGAGAGAACCTCTTACAGTTATCATTTATAATCATTTGAGCACTAGAGTCTAGTCTGGTTTGGATTTTTTTTTTTTGTTTTTTGATTTTGATTTTGGTTTTGGTTTTCTTTTACAGGCAGAGTAACCAAAATTTAGAGAAATCTAAATTCTTTGGTAAAGAAAAAGACACATTAATATGAATTATATCTTTTCTGCAGTTATTGATTTTAAAATATAGAAAACTCTTCGTGATAATGTAATCAGAATTAAAGGTAGTATCTACAGAAATGACTTTCTGTACCATGTATTCATGTACCATGAATTAATTCAACTGTCTCATGCTTTTTGATACTGTACCTGTTCCCTAGAGAAGGATAAATAAACATCTTAAAATACGTTACATAAAAATAGAACATGCTTTCAAAAGTTGTGTGCTGTGTATTAATCCTATATATCACTTACAGATTTTTCAACTTACTGAACTCTTAAACTTATATATTCTAAATGAGGAGAGTATGTTAACCATCAAGTCACACTAGCATTTTCACCTTCAGTACATATTAGCTTTAATTCCTGTAAAATGTTATTATTTTCATAGAGAAACTATGAACAGAATTTTTTGATTTTGCCATAGAAAAGACAGTGTGAGCAAAAATTTTCAAAGACAATAAAGCAATTAGCACTATAACAAGTTAAGCTCATGAAATATCTAATTTTTGAATTAAAACTCTGTATCAAGGAAAAGTTTCTTTAAAGAAAATATTCCTGATTTTTATTCTATTAAAACCTATTATTATTGTTTTAATTCATGTAATACTTAACCATTTTTGGTTAAAACTATAATTACCTAATATGAACTCAGGAAAGTTCCCAGCATTGACTTGACATCATTAGAAATTGAAAGAAAAGAAATGCTTGATTTTTTCCAAGAAAACTGTAAAACTTTCTCATCAATTTAAACCTATCTATGATGTAATTCTGTACAAATTTTTTCACTTAAGTTTATTATCTGGAGGGAAAGTGATAATGTTTATGGACTATATTGGCTACAGGAACACATTTTTCATTAGAAATCAACTGTCTCCACTGTTAGTATATGTGGTTATAGATCAGCAAAACAGGTACTAGTAAATTCGAAGCTACTCGGTAAAGCATGATCTGTACCTCAGAATTACACCTTTTTTCTAATTGTTCTTTCATGGGGAAGCAAACTTCCAGGATAGCTCCATAAAATGTGTTTGCCACTTTACAGATCTTTGGGGAAAATTATAAAGCACCTTTGTGTGACTTTCTGGTAGGAATGGTTCATTATAGCCAGAGAGAATGACAGTCTTTTCTTCAATCTAATGATGTTACATTTTATGAGATTTCAAGTCAATGGAATTATCTTTGATGCCAGATGTTACTTATGAAGCAATGGGTAATCTATCTTAATCACAGATTAGTCATCTATGAAAGTATGATGTCTTTCCAATGATGTTCTCTATAATAAGAACTAAGACACTGAGAAATAAATGCAATCCGTGATAAATAGCCATCAGGGATCAGAAACTACTTTCATTAACACATGAAAGAAAAAGGGGAAAAAAACCCCACTGGCAGTAATCGACATGGTGTATTATAGCTAGTTCTGATCCTTAACAGGGAGCAAGTATACCACACCTTCCATAATGGATGAACTCCTGAATGTTTGAGTGTAAATTAAGGCAAATCTTTAATCCTACAATGTTACTCCCACGAAATAAAGTGATTCACGTATCAGATGTCTTTTTGCCTTCTTCAAAGTACCAAATTCTCTCACATTCATTTACCCCACTCTAAACAGTTTCCAAAGCAAAACATGAAAAAAAGGGCCAAAAAAAAAAAAAAAAAAAAAAGGGTAGCAGAAACACAGGCATTCTCCAATTTACAAAGGACTGGTACTGAAGTCTACTTATATATCAGTGATTTGGAATACATTAATAATATGTTTATTCTGCATATACAATGATCACATTCCCAAACTAGCTCACAAAAGCTTAATTCCCAGGTAAAGCCTTTTTGCTAATTATTACCTTTGCTATTTTTTAAAATGAATTGTAGAGAGTAACCACTTTATCCTCTAAATTTCCAGTATATATTTGTCCTATGACTTTTAGAATACTCTTCCCATACGGACTTATAGTTATTTGTGTACATGTCATTTCTCTTCCACAATGAAATATCTTAAAATGATCTAAGTCAGGTAAAACTGAAAAATACTTTTGAACAAGAAAAACTGCTAAATTAGTTATACTGAAGATGAACACAAAATCATTACAGAGAAGATCTTTCTAACTCTTAAATACCTAATTAGCCTCTATATTAAAGTCAATTACAAAAACAGCTATTTCCCCAGGGAAGTATAGAACAAGAGCCTGTGTGACCTGACAAAATCTGTCTCTTGCAAACATTTTGATTCAGATTTGGTTCTTGAGGGAAATTTACATAGAGGTGAGGAGACTTTGAGAAAGGGAATCACATCTTTGGCCCTAATTTCCAGTTTAACATTAGCTCTGATGGATTGAGATGGTCTCAAGAGAGAACTGCTAATGGTGAAAAGAAACAGAGGCTCCAAAAGGAACCACAATAGAAGAAAGAAGAAGTCAGGACCGGGGACTCAGGCTCAACACCTAAGGCTATAAAGTTGATAAAGAAAGGTCAATTCCATTCCCCTCATAAAGTGGTCAATGTTTGAGAACTATGCCTTAGTAAAAAGAGTTTAAGTTTAAAATTCCATAATCTTCAGAACCCAATGGGGTGCAACTATCGGGGCCAGTGCAGCGATGTGAGCCACCAAGTTTTTCATCACAAAGTAGACAAGGTTGTGTTCATCTATGATGTTTAAGTTTTCAACCATGTTAGAAGAAAAGGGCCACCTGACACCTGAACGTAGCACTGACTTCTTTTGACTGAATAAGTACCTCATTTGTTTGGACAACTTGAAAGAGAAAATCTCCAAAAAGGCAGTAATAGAGTCTCCTAATAGGGCCAAAAGTATGCATCAAATAATTGGGGCAGGGAGGAAGAGAGAGTGATGTAATAAAATTCTGATCCCATACCTTAAACAAAATTTTATTCAATAAATATTTGCTTTTATAATTCTACCATTAACTTTTATATTGAATGTTGCTGTTTGAACAAGAACTTAAATTTCACAAGGGGAGATAAGCAAGGATTTTGATTTGTGGAGATTCAGATTGGGGACATTATAGAATTTTACAGAGGCTTTATTTGATGATAATGATTCACTTTGATGTCTCTTTGCATATTAAGATTTATAGGCTTTTTTCTCTCATTGTATTTTTAATACTAGCACTACATGATTTTCCTGAAATAGGTACCCAAAAACAAGGGGCTAAAGTTAGGAGTCAGAGAAAGGAAGATGAAGGTGAAAGTCTACGTGTGCATGCAAGCAACAGATGTCTGGAAAAATGCACTAATCTTTTGCAAGTAAAAGAGGAATTTGGCAGTACGAAAGGCAGCCAAACAGATTCCTCAAGAATGAATGATTAGGGACTTCCCTGGTGGTGTAGTGGTTAATAATCCACCTGCCAAAGCAGGGGACACAGGTTCAATTCCTGGTCCAGGAGGATCCCACATGCCGTGGAGCAACTAAGCCTGTGTGCCACAACTACTGAGCCCACACGCCATAATTACTGAAGCCTGTGTGCCCTAGAGCCCATGCACCACAACTACTGAACCCGCGAGTTTCATCTACTGAAGCCTGTGCGCCTAGAGCCTGTGCTCCCCAACAAGAGAAGCCATTGCAATAAGCCCGCGCACCGCAGCAAAGAGTAGCCCCCGCTCACTGCAACTTGAGAAAGTCCACGCACGGAAACGAAGACCCAAAGCAGCCCAAGGAGAAAAAAAAAAGAATGATTACTAGCCTTTCCACACATGGCTGTGATGATGGGTATTTTTATACCAACCTTTCCACTGAGAACATTTGGAAAGGCCAAATATAATTTTCAGAATTTGTTTGAAGACACTAGAGAGCCACCATAGCAGAAGAATCGGGGGGCCAAAATCCCAGAGGAAAAAAAAAAAAAGAAGCATGAAAACCTGGTATTTGACCCTGCTTTTCCCCAATAAGCATTTACTGATTCATAAGCTGTGGCCTATGTCCAAGCCGCAGGGGAGCAGAAAGCAGTGGCTGAGAAGCTACGCAGACTTGGAGTAATCTCATGGGAGACAATGTTCAGGAAGCACCAAGGAGGTCCACAGTAAACACCCCAAGATTCCTGTTGTGATCCCTGAATGGCAATATTGTAGAGGAAGAGCTAATTAAAAGTAGTCCTACATTTAGAAAAACTGAAATAATACTACCTGCATATTCCCTAACAGTTTGCCAGAAGCAACAAGTTCTCGCTGAAGGAAGATAAGATTATTCAGAGCCATAAATAGCACCAAAATGTATTGATTACAGTGTCCAGCATTTAACTAAAAATTACCTAGCATATGAGACAATAAGATCAAAATACTAAAAAGAAAAAGAAAAAAGAGATAATAGAAACATGCCCACAGAAGATCCATATACAGGTTTCCCCCACTGTCCAAAAGTAGAGCGTTCCTATGAAAACCTTCATAAGCCAAAATGGTGTAAATCAAAGAAGCAGTTACCGTAGGATACATCTTGCTAATGGATGCACAAAATAAATTGAGATAAAGCACAGAGCTCACAGACACAGCTTGATGCTGAGATGCTGAGTGTAGTTCCCCGGGAAGGAACTTGGTTATACCAATCTCGCTGCTGCGCGTGCATGCTGCCTTTATAATGGCAAAACAAATGTTGGGCATTATTTCCCCTTTTTCCTTTTTTTGTAAAAGTAAAGCCCTGTTCAGATTTCTTTCTGTTAGCAAAAACAGGTACTAATTTAGATCTTTCATAAAAGTGAAGTAGCGTAAACTTTCCAAAAGTCATGGATATCTGTATTGGAATTATTGACTATGAAATTTAAAATGTGTGTTATTAACATATTCAAGAAAATGAAAGTTGGAAAATCAGGAGGAATTTAGAAAATGTATTAAAGAACCAAATAAAAATTCTCCAAATAAAATTTCAATAACTGAAATTAAGAACTCAAATTGATTTAATAGTAAATTAGAGAGACATAGCCAAAATGAAGATTAGTGAGCTAGAAAACAGTCCAGTAGAAAATATCTACACTGAAGTATAAAGAGAAAATGATGGAATATACAAAAAAGATCATAAAAGTAATATAAAATATGGTGAAAAGCTCTAACATATGTACAATTAGAATCCAAAGAGCCATATTAGACCAAACACCTTAAAAAACTGCAGAAGACATTAAGCCTCAGATTTAAGATTTACTATTAAAATAGTTTTCTTGAAGTATCTTGTATTCACAAGTCAAAATTATTTTTTAATTATACCTCTATAGAATAACAATCATACCAGTGACCGCTATTCTATGGACTTTACACAAAATAACTCATTTAATGTTCACAAGAACTCTACAAGGTAGCTATCCTTATCATTCTGATTTGCAGTTAGGAACTGTGGCTCAGAGAGTTTAAGTCATTTCCCATGGTCATAAATCCAGTATGTGGCAAAATCAGGATTCAAACCCTGGCATCTACTTCTAGAGTCCAGCTCCTAACGACTATGCTTATGCTAATGTATGATGAATGACACTTTTATACGAAAGTGTTGATCAAAGCCTTCCCTGAGGAATTTAAAATCCAAATTAATTTTAATTGTAATTAATTCAGCAAGTCTTTAGTAAAAAACTGCCCAAAAGTTCAAATGTCTTAAAAAAAGATGACAATATACTTTTAAAAATGATTTATGGACAAAGCTAATTGTTTTAAAAAACTTCAACACTGATCTGTAGGTGTCAAGAAGCATACTCCTTGTAACTGGTAAATAATTTAAAATTTTGCAATAGTGTGATTGGTTCTATGTGCTGTTGTAAATATTGGATCTAACTTACGTGCAATAAAACTAACATTTCCATTTCATATTCTCTTCTCCAATGAATTTGTTTAGTAGGATACAGCAAAGAGCTAAGAAAATCAGTAAGAATACTAAAGTACATCAAGCCAGAACATTACATGATGATAATTATAAAATATTGCTTATTTGTGTATATAAAATATCTACATGATTGGAGTTTTCCCAAAGTATACAAACATTTTCCAGTATTAAGAAACTGGATATTTGATAACTCTAGGAATATGTAATTTTCTTGAAAGAGAGGGAGACAGAGAGTATGATGGCATTAGGGTCTTTGTTCCTGGTCATCAAGTCCCAAGAAAGTCTCAATTTTCTATCTTTCCTCAGACTTGAGTGGTCAGGTATTGCCACTGGCTCTGTTAGTTACCATAAATCCTTTCGACAAATCCCTTATTGCACAAAGTAGTATGATTTGCTCTACTTTCACTGAGGGTAGAAAAATATATCAAAGAGGGAAGAAACTTTGATTATGTCACCTAACACCTTTGAAATTTTTTTCCTCATCACTAAAGTGAAGGGTAAATAATAACTGCAAATAATAATATATATATATATTATATATATAGCAATCAATTTACAACCATTATTTAATTTAACACATAAAACACAGAAAGACAAGAACTCAGCTGAAGGAACTAAGGGACCCATAATCACTGGTTGAGGAGTGCATTGGCTAGTTGGCGATATATCTATTTGACAGGCCAAGAACCAGGCCAATGCATATCCCAGCATCAAATGAGTTAAAGTAACAAGAAAGTTATCTGAAACTTATTTAATTAAATATAATATTTATTCATAAGAATAATAAATAAAGGATTAAGTTAGTGATGATCCAAAGTACCTAAATCGCAAATTCAATAGTAACAGTTAAAATCTATTGAGTACTTAGTCATAGCACTACAAACTAAGCTAAAGCATTTTATGTATTTTAAACCATTTAATCCTCATAACCACCATGTGAAGTAGGGGTTAGCATCCATATTTTACAGATTAAAAAGCTGAGCCTCAAAGGTATTAAGAAGTTTTCTCTAATGATTATAAATATAGATACATTTAGATTCATTGATATTGATGCAAATTTTTTTCAGTTAGGAGATTTGGTGTTTATATTAATTAGAGCACAGCTAAGCTACTGTAAGAGACATAAGTAAAATTGATCAACAAGATCATAGAATCCAGGGCTAGAAGGAGGATTCTACCCTTCTAAACATACCATTCCATCTCTAAGTCCCAGCAGTGTGTACTAACACCCTCTTTGCCCAGACAAAGAGAAGAGAGTGCTTACCTTTTAAGGAATTACCTAAAAGTTGTACACACATATCCACGGCATATAATGTGGAAAAGCAATTACTAAAATATTTTGTGCATATTTCATTTTGCAGTAGGCAAGACCATGTATATGCAAAGGATATGAATAAGCTTTTTGCTACTTGCAGTATAAGGGCGAAGTGACTGATATCTTTTTTATAGTTTATTACTGAAAAATATGCTACAGGGGATAATATTTTTATTTTGCAGTGTACACTAGAAAATATGCACTGGGATTAATCTTGACAGAGCAGCGTTTTTGTGTCTAATAAGGAAAAGCACTACTCAACAATTTTTTTAAAAAAGTGATACCTGCATGCCAATCCAGCACATGGTCACATCCACAGAGAAAAAAACTGTGAAAACTTTCATTTTAATCACATTTCATTTACTGAGCATATATGTCTTTCAGCATGTTGTGTGAAGAAACTGACAAAAAATACATGACTTTCCACATTGAAGCATACTGATAATCAAGGAAAAATGTATTATCAAATTCAAAATAGGGTATGAGATGAAAAACACTTCATGACATAATAATGCCTGGGAAAAACATTTAAACGATTACACATGGCTTGCTTCAGTGGTACATCTCAGGGATATCTTCAATATCTTAAAGAACATAAAGCCATCAATTTAACACCAAAATATCACAATTTTTATTGATGAAGACAAAAAGAAAATGGGAGAATTTCTGAGATCAGTGAGAGTCTCACCCTTTCTTAACATTTAATTCTTTTTTCATTAATTGGAGAAATAGATAAAAAAATTTTTTTCGAGCAATTTACAAACATCCAAATACAACAACAGAACAGACGTTCCAGAGCAGAAAGTAAACAAAGAATGAATTAATGAATCTGACTTCTGAATGGAAAAGCTTCATTGACTCAGAGGAAATTTGATTTAAATATCCAGAATGATCTAACAATTAGAGCCTCATAATGCCCTTATTGTGAGATAAGATTTTCTATTTTAGTTAAGAATACAGAATAAAAATTGACTGGATGAGGAATCTAATATGCAGCTCAAGCTAACTATTATCAAACTTAATAGGCATATCTTGGTGAAAGGTCATCATCTTTCTCATGAATATGAAGTTGACATAATTACCAATTTTAAATATTACTTTTCAAATGCTGAAACATCACTAATCTAAAATTGATTGCTTACATATATGCTGAATGTTCCTAAGAGTTTTATTTGAGAAGAACTGTCCTAAACTTTTTACAATTATTCCCATTATTCAGGGAAGATTTACAGGATGAAGGAAATTTCCATTTGTCATTTAATTCAACATCTAAATAAGCAGAAATTACAGAAATGTGAAAAAGTGAAAAGTCATATAGCAAACTTCAGAAAAGTGTAAATTTGAATATAACTTTGTTTTATTTCTACTCTGTCAACACCAACTTTAATCAAAGCATATGTTAATAGTATATTATCATAATGTCAGCTTTTGGATTTAATATTCTTCATTATTTGAACTTGTTTTCCCTACTGACACTTACATTATTTTTATTGATCCTTTCACTGACTCTCTAACTAGTTTTGTGTCCTTTCAACAGTGAATTAAGAAAGAGAATCACAACTTAACCATATATCCTTTTTTTACCATGTATAAAGCTTTTCTTTATCTATCATACCCAGCACTATGTCATAGAGATGATTAAATTAGTTTAGCAGAACTTACTTTGTATACAACTGTGATACCTTCTACTGCTTTTGAGAAAAGTAAGTATTAAGGTTTTTGTTTTTGTTTTTGTTTTTGCGGTACGCGGGCCTCTCACTATTGTGGCTTCTCCCACTGTGGAGCACAGGCTCCGGACGCGCAGGCTCAGCGGCCATGGCTCACGGGCCCAGCCTCTCTGCAGCATGTGGGATCTTCCCAGACTGGGGCACGAACCCGTGTCCCCGGAATCGGCAGGCGGACTCTCAACCACTGCGCCACCAGAGAAGCCCTAAGGTATTTTTTAATTTATGGGACAAAGATGGTGATTTTTTTTTTCAAGCCTACATTATGTTTTAGTACTTTCTGGACCCACATACCAATCAAAAAAAAACAAAAAATAGCAAAAGGATTTAGCATCTTCTTTGACTCTCCCTACTTGATTCCCCTTATTTTCAAAACAATCATGTAGCAGAGATCCAAGCCTGCAAAACAAGATGAATTGAGTGGAAGAAGATCATTAGAAGGAACAATGTGGCACTCATCATTTTGTGCTGTCACAACACCATCTGTGTTGCACCAGACCAGAGTAACTTTGATATGACAAATAAACCTCTTAGGGGAAATGGGGATTCTATTAATTGTTCCACTGTCTGGCCAAACACTAGCGATATACTCTCCTCTAAAGCAGCACCATACACAATTGTTATTATTGAATTCACAATAGCTATGAATTATGATTTATAAATAACATTTATTTCCACTGGATGAAAAATAAGCTTTAAAGTTTCTCAGTCTCGCTGGGGTGGTGTAAATATATTTATGCAGGCTTCTAATTATATTTAACCTCACCTGGGGGACTGACTCCGGAAATATTGTTTTCTTCACCCAGCTGCTAATAAATAATGTTCAGTGAAACTACATCACGTGTCCTCATGGCAGTCTTTCCCCTCAACTGCAAAACATGCTGAGGTTATTTGTTCAAATAACTTTTGATCTGCAGGCACTGACCTTTTCCTGAACATTACTATTATTAACAACAAAATAATGACAGCTAACATCTATTGAAGGTTTGTATGTGCCAGCTGCCCTGCTAACTATCTATGCGGATGAGCCTCACAACAATCCTATGAGCTAGAGGTTATTACCAACACTATAATTTTGTAGATCAGGAGTTAACCAACATTTTTGGTAAAGGGGCAGATAGTAAATATTTTTAACTTTGCCAGCCTTACAGTCTATCACAGCTACTCAACTGCTATTGTGGTGCAAAAGCTGTAGAGACAATACATAATCAAATAAGTGTACCTGTATTCCAGGAAAACTTTATTTACAAAAAAAAGTGTGGGGTGGGGCAGGCAGCAGGCTGGAGTTTGCCTGTGGGCCATTGTTTGCCTACCCCTGCTACAGATGATGAAACTGAGGTTTAGCAAGGTTAAATAAGTCACCCAAGGTCACTAAGTAGTGAGGTCAACCTTTCAAAATAGACTAACTCCAGCTCTGAGCACCTAACCACTGTTATACTGCCTCTAGGATTCTGTAGTCTCTTGCATCCTCAGTGATGGGAAGACTGAGGGAATGTGAAAACTGTAACATCTTGACAACTGGCACTGAAATTTCTCTCAGTAAAGGAACTTATTTGTTCTAAAGGAGTCTTGATAAGTCACTTGGGGAAAGTTGAGAACCAAAAGGCGATTGTCAGTAGGCCTTAAGGTAAGAGAAAAGATATGAACAGAAATTTTGAGGTGCAGCATGAGTGAGTAGAGAGAAGGAATAGCTGAATGTGTTATGGGTGATTGTAGCCTGAATTACAGGAAAAAAATCAACAGATATAAACGATTTTTTTTTAAAGGGAGGAGATAGGGAACTTTTTAACTTTGTTACCTAGGCTATAAGTAATAGATAGCACTTCTCCAACAGTCTTTATAGAAAGACATTTTTTCACATTATCTAAGTCAAAAGTGGGATAGTCTGCAGGTGTGTTATATACACAGATCCAGCTCTGTTTCTCTGCTATCGCCTCAGCTCTCCCCTCCTCTATGTGTGAATTCTATTATTAGAAAAACTTTCTCCATGGTAGCAAGATGACTGCCTGCAGCAACGGTGGCAGTGTGCTTCCTTGTTCATGTATAGTAAGCAAGACAGGAAAAAAATTCTGTCTGCTAACTGTGGGGGAGATATCTTTTGTTCCTATCCAATTAGGCTGACCTCCCTAAATTAATAAATAGCCCACCTGAAGTCCCGAGTGTTTGGGATTTAGTTATGGATTCCCAAAATCATTCTCTGGAAAGAAGGATGAATTTCCTGAGATTGGCCTACTAGAGTAACCATCACATGGCTGCACAGCTGCAAATGTTACCATTTCACCTGAGTCATGTGGGCTGTAGTGGGATGAATGTCCATCTGAACAAAGCTGGGATTCTTTTAGGAACATAAAAGGCACACATCTCTAACTCATATGATCACATACTTATGTTGCTCTGGAACAAGACTGACTTAAAACAGCAACAAATAAACAAAAAGAAACAGGGCTTGCCATTAACATCAAGCTTATCTCTGTCTTAGAAACTATCGCATTGCATTATAAGTCAACAAACACTGAGGTTTTACCTTGTGTCAGTCAATGTGGCAGACCAAGGCTATAAAGAAAAACTGGCAGGCACTTGTGGGAGACAAAACATAAATAGACATTTTGAAACAATCTGGGGAGTGGATTAATAGTGGCATACTGCTAGTGCTATGGGTGTACTCCAGACAGAAGGAGTCAGAGAAGGCTTCTAAAAAGAGATGGTTTCACTCTCCTCTATTAATTAAGAAAATTAGTTTAAAAATTAAGGCTGTATGACATATTATCATAACATACATGAGGACACATCCAACAATAAAATATTTTCTTTATAATAGTATAGATATAAGCTAAGTGTCTTTCACAATGTCACAACATTCCTTGCAAGGCACCATGTTAGGTACCAGTAAAGGTTAGAAGTGATAAACCATACATAAATATACAGAGATATACATATAGGGAACTCACATACTGAGCACCCCCAAAGAGCATGAGTATTCACATTTATTTGCATTCCCTTACAAAGCTAGAAATCAAGCCTAGGTATTAGGGGTGAATCTATATGGTGAACACAGGAATAGAATTTTGATTTGTACAGAAGAAACATATCTGGAAAATTGCTGCAGCGTCCTTTAAATGTGTAATTTATTTTGAAATGGGAACATATTTTATCTGCAGGGTGTTCGTTTTCTTAATAACTAAATCTGGCATAACTTGTCGAAAAGACAGCTTGCACTTGCACTTAAAGGAAGTACTTGTGGTTATAGGTAGGTGAACATTTTAGAAGGGAAATGACTTAATCTACTGAATTTAGAGCTTTAGAAGGAATACATTAATGTGTAAAGGAAAGAAGACTCGAAGCATAAATGCTTTTAAATTATCCTTTCCCTAGATAAAAATTATAGCATCCTGGCTTTCAAGCATACATTAAAGATTCAACAATATAGTCTTTTTCTTGGAATTATTTTGACAGGGTTCAACCACAGCACTATTGATATTTTGGTCTGGATAGTTCTTTGTCCTTGGGGCTGCCCTGTACATGGTAGGATGTGTGGCAGCATCCATGGCCTCTACCCACTAGGTGCCAGTAGCACCTCCTAATTGTGAGAACCAAAAAAATGTCTCCAGGCATTGTCAAATAGCCACTGGGGGACAAAATTGCCCCTGGTTGAGAACCACTGTCTTGAGAAATGATTTTACTATCAATCTACAGTTTAAAAATAATATGTAACAATTAAATTCCTACCTATTATTAGTTTTCAACATATAAATAATCATTTGTGAAAAATAATGAGCAAGCTGCTTCCAAAGTTAAATTATGGAACATCTTCAAGATTTGTATAAATTAGGGAAACAGCTTAAGGGTCATGAGAAATACGGGGCCAATAGAGATAAAATCAATTCACAGTGATCCCAAAATTGATTATAACATAGGAAAATATCGCTCTGGTCTTGGATTTATGGTCTGCACACAAAAATGGACTAAATTATCCAAGAAATGTGATAAATAAATAATGAGGGAAACACAAAACCAGGATAAACAAGTCCAAGTTTAGGATTTAGGAGCAATTAAAAAGTGGTGGTGGGCTTCCCTGGTGGCGCAGTGGTTGAGAGTACGCCTGCCGATGCAGGGGACACGGGTTTGTGCCCCGGTCCGGGAAGATCCCACATGCTGTGGAGCGGCTGGGCCCGTGAGCCATGGCCTCTGAGCCTGCGCGTCCAGAGCCTGTGCTCCGCAACGGGAGAGGCCACAACAGTGAGAGGCCCGCGTACCGCAAAAAAAAAAAAAAAAAAAAAAGTGGTGGTAAGTAAAGAATTCCAATCAAGAATTAGGAGGAGCAGTGATTCTCAGGAGTCAAACACTCAGTAATAGCCAGGGCCATCCTCTCTCCACACATTGTTTTGTGTATTGCCTTAGAGGCCTAGAAGACAAGGAAAAGAGAGAAACCAGCTGGCTTGAAGAATCCCAAGAGGCATTTTTAACCATTTGATAAGGAAATATCATTAGACAGAGCCAAATATCTTCTTCAGCATAAGTAAAATATTTTTGACATACAAATTAGTGTATACATATTTCCATACTTGTTTTTATATAATCTCCTTCAATCTGGTTCCCCATTTAAAATGTCTAATACATTGCCTACATAGTAATAGGCACAAATAAATATTTTTTATAAATAATTGAATATTTAATAAATGACTTGTTTCTTCTATTACCATAACAACCAACATTCCATAAATAACAGCTTTTAGCAAGAAAGTCCTCTTGTAGGGATCTTTACCTTTTTTTATCATTCCATTATGTTCGATACTCCCCAAAAGTTATCCAGATTCTAAAGCCTTCAACTTTTCATGACTTCATAGTATCCATAATAATGCTTTTAATACCCTGACACTCTCAAGTAACCTATGGCATATGTTAGATAAGAAAAAATTAGTTTCTTATCTAGAGAGACCAAAACCAATATTGTAGAGAACAAAATTACAAGATATGATATATAGTAGTATAAAGCACTTAAGACATAAAAGAATGGTTATACATTAATAAAATGTATTCAAATAATTAAACATGAATTTAAATGAATTAAAATGATTCAGTTTTGAGTAACTAAGTCTTCATGCACTCTTCTGGCCAGGTTACAGAGAAAGTCCAAAACAGCTTTTGCATTTCAAGTGCTGTACTACAGCAAAATTCTCTTAAATTCCTTTTATATTTTAGGACTCCATACACTTAAATTTTAGAACTCCCTGGCATTAGGACTCTAAGCAAAATAATGACTAATATTCAGAGCCCAGGGATCTCATAGATCCTGAGATCAGGATACAGTAGGAAGTCAAAGCCAGACATACCATCAAAAGGCCAAAACAATATTCATTTTCATGTTCCTATGGGACATAAGAGAGATCAGTATTTTCCAACTCTGCCTGCATAATATGATCACCTGTAAAGATTAACTGCTGTCCAGATAGTACTGGACAGTACTAAAGATAGTACTGCTGTCCAGATGTCATTCTCATAAATTCAGTTTTAATTGGTCTGGGATGGGACCAGTGCCTCAATATTTTTAAGAGCCCCACAGGTAATTCCAATATGCAAACACTGATATACAGGCATAATTAAAAGCTAAGTAAGCAGTATCAGGAGTGGAGGGAGAAATGGGTGTTAGATATTTTTAAAAGGTACCACCTAATATTTTTTTATTTGTTAGTATAGTTCATTAGATGTATTATGGTCAGAAGCCACACAGCAACCTTTGTCAGTATATATCTGCGTTTGCAAAAGTAAAAACTCATAGATGAGAATTTTGGTCGCTGCATACAACATGAAATACAAATATCTTCCTTTTCCTCTCATTAAAACCTTTGTTAGCATTGTCAAATTTTGAAACATTCTTCAATATTAAAAGATGTAATATTTTATTGTGGAAACCAATATAGTTCTTTCAGTGAAAAGATTCCCTTCCTGCAAAGTTGATGGCTCAAAAAAAGTAGGGAAGGACCTGGCTAATACCATTACAAATCAGTAGTCAAGCTATTCATACCACTGCAGAGAGATAATGACATGAAATTATCAAGATGTCTACAAAAAATTAAGAACTTAAAAGGAAATGATTGTCTTTTATATGAATTCATCTATTACATCAATTTATCTGAAAATTAAATATAAAGCTTTTGACCTAAAGAACACTGATAAACTGAAAATCTAATCAATGGGATTTTATCAAAGCAACTGCATAAACTTTGGATGGGGCTGGACCAGTTGTAGGTATTTTTAAAGACTAATGGTCAAATGAGATTTCATATAAAGTACACCTGTATGAAACTTACAAATAACGTAACAGTTTACACATACTCTTTCTGAGACTGCAATAAAATGAGAGAAAAATGTTTTTTAAAAGTTAAATAAAAACCGTAAATATCCAAGGACAAAGACAATGGAACACAACAGCAACAATATTTGGAGAGCTAGAAAACCACTTGAGAAAGTGGAAAGCCAAGCCTACAATGGGGGATCAAGTCTTAGGAAGCAGAGATACTAGCTTTCTTCCAGGGCTACAGCAGGGGATAAAAACAGGCTATTGTTCCTTATCAACCCCAGTAGAAGACAGGAGTTTTACTCTATGGAAAGGTGGATCCAGAGAGACCCAAAACTTGCCACTGATAGTATACTACTCCCAAACAAGTTTTGATCCAAAGTTCTCCACCTGGAAACAAAAAGACCATTGCTAGTATAAACAGCTTTTTAAAAGAGATGGATTTTCTGCCCATGGCCATTAAGCTGTAATTTCAAAAACACACATCCAGTGTTTCCTAAAGAATTGCAACAGTTGGATTCTCTGCCTTATATCGAAATTTGTGTTTGCAAAGTTTAGGAAGGGAGAAACATTGCAGCAGCTAAGACTGAAATACAGAAAGAATCACTAGAATGTCCTATTCAGGCTACCCTCCAACATCTCTTGTTCTGAACTCCCTAGTTGGTGGAGATAGAAACTTTTCCCTAAAAGTACCGTCAAGGGAGATGCAGGTTCTGGGCATTGGGGAAGCTCTGCCTTACCACTCCAGCCTGTCGCTTTGTCCTGATTTGGGCAGTGGCTTAAGCCAAAGGAAATGAGCTGAGACCTGAGAGACTGAGAAGGTACAAGACCTGCTGCTAAGAAACAGAAACTGCAGAGCAAAGATCCAGATGCAAAATTCCTGACTTTACAATTTCTAATTTTATTTACTGCTAAAAGATTCCCATCAAATGAAATTTATAGGCAACTAAACTTAGAGCTTAATAGAGAGAGAGGAAGAAGAAGGGGCAGGGAAGGCAGGAGAAGGAGAGAAAGAGAGGGAGGGAAGGAGGGGATAGAGGAGAAAGGAAGGAAGGATGGAAGGAAGGAAAGAAAAAAATACTTAGGGAAAGAGAAACCCCAAGCTTGGTAAACAATGGTGCATGATTGTTTAACTGAGGAGGCAATCCATATGGTCACGATAGAATTGTTCTCTAGTGGTAGACCATTCTGCAGCTAGTGAAGCCTCATTAATAGTCCTTTAGGTGTGTCTATAAGGAACTTTGGACAATGGAATTTTCCCCATGGGCAGAATCAGGACAACAAAATATCTGATCAAGAAACTCACTCTGCTTTCTGGAAAGTGAGTCAATATTTGAATGCACCTTAATATTCCAGCCTAGCCAGATAATAATGATAACACCTAATGCTAGTGGGAAATTCACTTATTATGTGGCAGCACTGTGTTGAGGGTTTATTGGATCCTCAAAACAACTTCGTGAGATTGTTTCTATCATTATGTTCATTTTGAGGAAAAGAAAACAAGCTTACAGAACGTAAATCCCATTGCCCAAAGATAGAAAACTTGTAAGTGATAGTGTCAAAATCTAAACCCCAAAATTTGACTCCAGGGCCAGTGATTGTAACTATTCTACTCTAATGAGTATAGTGGTTTGGACACTTGACAACTCTTATGTTGCTTCACATTTTCCCCTTAATTCTATGGTTCTTAACTGTTAGTGATTTTGCCCCTCAGGAGACATTTGGCAATATTTGGAGATGTTTTTCATCATCACGACATGGGGAGAAGGGGGAGATGTGCTACTTACATCTGGTGGGTAGAGGCCAGGAATGCTGCTAAACATTCCACAATACACAGGCGAACTCCCAAAAGGAAAGAATTATCCAACCCAAAATGTCAACAGTGGCAATGTTGAGAAACCCCAACTTAGCTGAATGGAAATCGTCATTGTAGGCTGTGAGTATCAGGTGGTCATACGCACCATTCAATACATAAGTTGCTGGCTCATGATAAGCCACATCTAGGCTTGATTGAGATGACATCTCATCTTCCAAGAGTCTAGATTTAAAGCTGAATTAAGTAGTTTTGATTGTCATCCATTGAGGGAAGGGGTAAGAGAGTTTGTGATTATACATAAAACAATTGGATATAACAGAGGAGTCCTTTAGAAATTATACATGTGGAAAGACAGATTAGGTACTGTGCATTCACAGAGTGGATCCGTATGGATATTTGTTATTTTTGTTACCTGTAACCATTCCCCTCCCCTTAGTGACTAGAACATTGTGTTTCCAAATGAACTGCCAATTTTTCCTACCTTTCTAACCAAAGAAGTGAACACATGATCCACACATACCTGTACCTCATTCCCCTGGCCCAGAGATTATTCCAGGGATGGTTACATGGCTATATTAGTCCAACAAGAGTTTCTCCTTAGTATTTTTCTAAATGAATATTTTGGATAAAATTCCCTTCTCCTCTCTGATCTTTGATCTAGTGAAAGGTTTTCATAGAGAAGAATCTAAAAGACTAGAGCCTATACCCACAGAAAGGTAGAAATAAGATTCTAAGAGAAAGAAGCCTGGCAATACTGAATCTCCAGGTCCAGTGTCTGAGATCTGCAGAACAGCCCTCCCTTCTTTTATGAGTTATGTAATTTTCCTTCCAATCAAAAAATTTTTTTTCCTTAAGTTAGATTTCTGCCCATTATTGCTCAAAGACAACATCCTATGGGTATGGCTTTTCACAGAACACTAACTGAACAATTTTGAAGGACATTTTTTTTCAAATCTTTTCTAGGTATAAAAGTTCTGTAAACTCTCATGGAGTTTATTCTTAGCTTTGAGCATCGTCAAGCAGAATTAGCAAAGCATTTTAAAAGAAGCCAAGATGGTATTCACACATTCTGGATACTGCCATGCCATGTACCCTACAAATTCCAATCTTCCAGAAATTCTGAAGCTGCATTCAGTGGCCTTCTGTCACTGTAACCAAAAGCATAGAACAGAGTTCACAGCTATAAAAACAACATCATGGCACTGATCAATCACCACTTCGCAGTGTGACCTATGCACAGAAAAAAAAATGTTTTTAATTAAAATAAAATAAAATGCAGCATCTCCTCTAAAACCACATGCTCATATATTTTCATTTACTCTCCTGAAAAACTACCAAACTACAATGAGAGGGGAAGCAACAGAAACTCTTTTCTGGTCTCAAAAAGTTATATTTCCATGTAGTACCCACCTAGCACTTCTGTTTCAAAAACTATAATTCAGACAGTATTGCAAAAAGACCATATAGCTCAGTGGTTAATTGATAGGATTGGTGGGGGGAGATTATACTTATTACAGATGAAAGGATTTATGCATGTCAGGAAACTATGAGATTTCATGTTCAGCTAACTTCATCCCCTCCTTATTCAAAAAGATAGAAGAAAATCAACGCACATGTATTGAGTGCCAAATGTCAATCATCTGCTATTATTTAAAATTAACTTGGAAATGGCACAAAAGTACCTAGATATTCCTATATATTCCTTTGTATGTTTGTGTAGACAAAAGAGACAAAAGGGAACAGTTTTAAAAGTAAATGATTTGGGAAGGATTCTGGCAAATATGTGCACTTTAGATCTTGATGGAGAATTGTGTGAGAAATAGGAAATAAGAAATTGTGCTCAGCAAGGTTAGTGGAAGACAAAAAGAAACAGGGAAAAACAAAAAGAGAAATAGAAAAAATTAAATACATTATATAAATATATATATCCATATGTAAATATATATGTTGAAGAAAGACAAACTTTTTATCCCATATGTAATAACCTGTTGCTTTTGTCACACGTTGTGTGACAAAATACGTATGTTTTTACAAAAATATAAATCTTGTATGTAAACCAAGCAATATTAGATTAGAAATAATCTGACAACCTGTACTAGTCTAAGAAAAACAATCCTTAGTCTGCAACATTTATAGATAAAATCATAATTCAATAAAATATATCTAGAAGTAAATTGTAAAATAATACCAGATATGCATCATTTCCATTTCTTCAAAATGTATCCCAAAATTCAAGTAATATCATCTTTAAATCCTTAAATACTAATTTTAATATTCTTGGTATAACACTGGTGAGCATCTTTATCGGATATGGCTTTAGAACTTAATGTAATGTGGATTGTTAAAAATATATTTATTCTTTTATTTTAAACTAGTGATATATATTTTGTGAATAATAATAGAACTAAGTGGCCCTGTAAATCTTCTAGAATACACAGCTTAAATCCCAGCAGCGGAACTTCCCTTGTGGCACAGTGGATAAGAATCCGCCTGCCAATGCAGGGGACACGGGTTCGATCCCTGGACAGGGAAGATCCCACATGCCACGGAGCAACTAAGCCTGTGCGCCAAAACTATTGAGCCTGCACTCTAGAGCCCACAAGCCACAACTACTGAACCCACACACCACAACTACTGAAGCCCATGTGCCTAGAGCCCGTGCTCCGCAACAAGAGAAGCCACCTCAAGGAGAAGCCCGCACACCACAATAAAGAGTAGCCCCTGCTCTCCACAACTAGAGAAAGCCCACTAGCAGCAACGAAGACCCAACGCAGCCAGAAATAAATAAAATTAAATCTTAAAAAAAAAAAAAAAAAAACCCTGCAGCTATGTCTTTTTTAATTAAAAAAATAAGAAATTGCAGTGAGAATTATAAATACTATAACAAAGACACAGTATAGTACCTTATAATTTTGCTGGGTCACTTACATAAAAATGAATATTTATTAAATTATATAATCTATGAATTGATCAATAAATGTAGCTAAATAGCTAGGAATATAAAATGCACTCTTATTCAGTTCATCTCCTTTGAATCAACCCCATTCAAGTGAAGTTCAAACAATCTATGAGATGGGTTCTATCGAACCAAACACTGATTTTAGTCGTGTGTTTTTTGGCTTTTTTGTTTTTGTTTGGGGAATATTGTGAAGAGATTTAACTAAAGCAAACTCTGTAAGTCATTCTCAAGAGAATTTATTTTGGCATCTTCAAATTTGAAAGCTTTGAACATACTATAGATATACTGAACCACTTAAAATTCCTCTTATCTCCTCCCTGCAAATGCCAGATTAGAGCAGATTTCACAGTTCTAAAACTAGTCTTCAAGGTGAAAGATGTGTGGTAATTAAAGTGGTTACTAGACAACAGCTGCCTGAAGTGTATGCTTCACGTTTCTTATAATCTCAGTTTTCCCCCATGTTATGAACTGAATTGCATCAGTCCCCAAATTTATATGTTGAAGACTTAATTCCTAATGTGACTGTTTTTGGAGAGAGGCCTTTAAGGAGATAATTAAAGTTAAATGAGGTAAAAAACATAAGGCCCTAATCCAATAGGACTTGTGTCTTTATAAGAAGAGGAAGAGAGAGAGATCTTTCTCCTTCAAGAAGGCCACCATCTGCAAGCCAGGAAGAGAGGCTTCACCAGAAACCAACCCTGACAACACTTTGATCTTGAACTTCTAACCTCCAGAACTGTGAGAAAATAAATTTCCATTGTTTGAACAACCCAGTTTGTGGTTCAAACTGAACAGACTAATATATTCCACGACTCCTGTTTCTGGCTTATTCAGTCAACACTTGCACATATGTTGGCACTTATTATCTTTATGAATGTATCAGCTTGTTTATTCAACAAATATTTATTGATTGTCTACTGTATGTTAGAAATTGTCTCAATTCCAATGTCTTTGTTCTCTGTATTGGTCAGGATTCTCCAGAAAAACACAACAAATTTATTATGTATATATAAAATAGGAATTGGCTCATGCAACTATGGAAGCTGAGAAGTCCCATAATCTGCCATCTGCAACCAGGAAATCCAGTGGTATAATTCGGTGTGAGGCCAAAGGCCTGAGAGCCAGGCAGCCACTGGTGTAAGTCCCAGAGTTCAAAGGTTCAAGAACAAAAACCTACAATGTCTAAGTGCAGAAAAGATGGATGTCCCAGCTCAAGAAAACAGAAAAAAAATTCACCCCTCCTTTGCCTTTTTGCTCAACTCAGGTCCTCAAAGAACTGGATGATACCCACCCACATTGGTGAAGGCAGATCTCTTAACCAAGTCTATTGAATCAAATACTAATCTCTTCCTGAAACACATCACAGACACACACAGAAATACTCTTTTACCAGTTATCTGGGTATCCCTTAGCCCAGTAAAGTTGACACATAAAATTAACCATCACATTTTCCAAAAGATTCTGAAATCAGATGCTCCTTTTCCTAGACCAGACACTGGAAGTAGCCCACCTTGTTTTCACTGTTCTCCCTTCTTTATAACCACCAAATTAGAGAGCTAAGCAATATCCACACTGTAGCCAAAGCAGGTCAAAGTATTACTTTCTTCCACTCCTAGTCCTCTGTTAAGAAGGAGAAGGAAAGGAAATAACATTTATGCAAAGACTATAATAGATGTTGTGTGTACTTTATTTTATTTAACAAATATATAGGAGAGAAATCTTCAGGAATTCTAATTGTTTAAGATTATTCCATAGGATTAGAATCAAAATACCAGTCATTTCCTTAAGTTTTAAAGTTAGAACTTTGGCTTTAAAAGTTAGACTTATACCTTCTTAACAATAATGATCTCTACCTCCATAACACTTCTACAAAGCCTGTGATGCATTTTTTTTATATATCTTTATTGGAGTATAATTGCTTTACAATGTTGTGTTAGTGTCTGCTGTACAACAAAGTGAATCAGCTATATGTATACATATATCCCTATACCCCCTCCCTCTTGAGCCTCCCTCCCACCCTCCCTGTCCCACCCCTCTAGGTGGTCACAACGCACCAAGCTGATCTCCCTGTGCTATGCAGCAGCTTCCTACTAGCCATCTATTTTACATTTGGTAGTGCATATATGTCCATGCTACTCTCTCACTTTGTCCTAGCTTCCCATTCTCACCCCTGACCTCAAGTCCCTTCTCTACATCTGCATCTTTATTCCTGCCCTGTCACTAGGTTCATCAGTACCATATTTTTAGATTCCTATATGTGCATTAGCATCCAGTATTTGTTTTTCTCTTTCTGGCTTACTTCACTCTGTATGACAGACTCTAGGTCCATCCACCTCATTACAAATAACTCAATTTCATTCCTTTTTATGGCTGAGTAATATTCCATTGTATATATATGCCACATCTTCTTTATCCATTCATCTGTCAATGGACATTTAGGTTGCTTCCATGTTCTGGCTATTGTAAATAGTGCTGCAATGAACATTGTGGTACATGTATCTTTTTGAATTATGGTTTTCTCAGGGTATGTGTGATGCATTTTAAAATTCCATTTTGCTTGAGCTGCAACTTGACTTTTCCAATACCTCATGTAAAACTGAAATACTAATGCAACCCAGTGGTCCAAGCTGGGTAAAATGGAGATGTACAACTAACTATAATTGTGGCTCAAGGCAATCAGATACAGCATCTAAATGCACATACCATCTACAGAGTGAAAGCAGTTAGTGCTTTTTAGTAGTCTTGAATTTTTAACTTCCATGGCATCTGCCATTTTCTCTTCAATTAGTAGATAATACATAGCATAGTGGTATCCTTGAAATCTGTTAATTCTTGTTTTCTATGTTTAGTTTTATAAGCATTGTGGAATGTTCTGTCCTATGGGCATATGAGCATGATTTAAAAATATGTAGTAAATATATTCAAGTACACATAATAACTTGAATAGGTTACATGTGGAACAAATCCTCAGCTCATAGGACAGTAGTTATAGCAAGAAACAAAAACAGCAATATGTTAACATGTTCTCAGTATATATCTGTCTGCAAGTTGAATTTAGACTCCTAAAATACTCATCTCTGGGTAAAAATGCCAAGCAATATTTTTGCTTGGTTTTGTCAAAATTTCTGGAACTCTCTCAAAATTTCACAAGTTCTGAATTCTACTAAGTGATATTTTCCTTCCTCTTAATTTGTTTGGGTTGCAAAGGAAATGACATTTTCCAACATATTTCTAACTTAAATTTATGTTTTTTGCTATGCAAACATAATTTCTCATCTTGGAAAACAGAATTTCTGACTCCAAACAGCTCTAATGGAAGCAGTCGCTGTCCATGAAGCCTTTGGAGATGATATGCTTGGTCTAAAGGGCAAAACAAAAACAAATCTGAGTGAGGAGAATAAAAGTCACATGACACAGCAGGTCCTTAAATAATTGAACTCGATTTAAAACTTCTCATTTCTTTTCAGTTGATCTACAAAGGAATTGGGCTGGGAGAAAGACTGCAATGCGTCTATTTTTATAAGTTTGTGTGTTTTTAATTTCCCAAGAATAGTTTGCTCTCTTAATGAGCTAAGAAGTGGATAAGTAAAGAACCATAAAATACGGAGATGGAGAAAAAAGGAAAAAAAATTAAATTTTTGAAAGCTTTAAGGATATAATAATTTTCCAGAAATGCTTATTTGTTGATCTATCATGTTTCTGTTTTAAATGGCAAATGTATTAGTCAGCTCTGACTGCCATAATGTAATAACATAGACTGGATGGCTTACACACAGAAATATATTTCTCACAGCTCTGGAGGTTGTCTGAGATAAAGTCTGATGGAGTCAGTTTCTTGTGAGGACTCTTCGTAGTTTGTAGAGGCCACCTTTTACTGTGCCCTCACAAGGAGAAGAGAGAGAGAGAGAGAGAGAGAAAGCTGTCTGGTGTCTCTTCATATAAGGACACTCAGCCTATTTATTAGGGCCCACCCTTATGACCTCATTAACTTTAATCACATCCATAAAGGCCCCATCTCCAAATACAGTCACATTGGGAGTTGGGGATTTCAACATATGAATTTGGGGAGGGGTGTGAAGCACAATTACAGTTAGTTCTACAGTTAGTAGAATAACAGTAATATTCTACCCACCAGAGCCAAACGGTCTCTGCATAGTGGGTTTGATATGACTTAACTGGCAGCTCGGAAATTGTCAAGTGGACAGTAGTTTAACCTGAATATTCTTGCACTTTCCCTGTAAGTCAAGAAGAAGCACAGACTACTTGTTGATACTTAGGATTATGGGACCTTTCCCACCCTGCTTTGTGGAGATAGTAAAACTGTTCCATGCAGTCTCAAGAAAATCCTTTTATATAAAAACCTACAGGGCTTCCCTGGTGGCACAGTGGTTGAGAGTCCGCCTGCCGATGCAGGGGACACGGGTTCGTGCCCCAGTCCAGGAAGATCCCACATGCTGCAGAGCGGCTGGGCCCGTGAGCCATGGCCGCTGACCCTGCGCGTCCAGAGCCTGTGCTCCGCAACAGGAGAGGCCACAACAGTGAGAGGCCCGCGTACCACCAAAAAAAAAAAAAAAACAACCTATAAACACATGATGCATATTGAACATCTCAGTATATTAATTTTTTCAGGCCATTCATGTTCCAGAATGGATTATCTTAGATACAGGTTCAACAAAAAACACCCACAAAAGAAGAAAATCAAAAAAATATTTTCTGAGCCCCTATTATGTGAAACCATTACTAGCCATTATAAAATGACTCTTCCACAAGATCTATATGGCTGTTTCCAATAGTTTGTAGCACCAATAAACATCATACATCCAAAGCTTTGTGTAATGATTACATTGTGGCACATGAGGCTTTTCTACTGGGCCCTTTAGTTCTAATATAAAATAAAAGGGATGTTGCTGCAAGGAAAGGAATGGACCAGGCAGCATTATGCGTGGCACACAAAAGAAGTACAAGTTCTCTTTCTAAAAGTTTGCTTTAAATTTCAATAAGTCCATCTTCTGTTTCTCCTTTCCCACAGTGAGAAGGCACAAAGGCCTTTCTACTGTACAACGTTCCCCAAAGATAGCTTCATGAGAAGCAAACATAGGGGCTTCCCTGGTGGTGCAGTGGTTAAGAATCCGCCTACCAATGCAGGGGACACGGGCTCAAGCCCTGGTCCGGGAAGATCCCACATGCCGCGGAGCAACTAAGCCCGTGCGCCACAACTACTGAGCCTGCGCTCTGGAGCCCGGAGCCACAACTACTGAGCCTGCATGTCGCAACTACTGAAGCCTGCGTGCCTAGAGTCCATGCTCTGCAACAAGAGAAGCCACTGCAATGAGAAGCCTGTGCACCGCAACGAAGAGTAGCCTCCGCTCGCTGCAACTAGAGAAAGCCCACACGCAGCAACGAAGACCCAATGCAGCCAAAAATAAATAAATAAATTTATTTTTAAAAAAAAGGAAGCAAACATGGTATACTTTATATCTGGGTTCAAGAGAAAATTCTCTGAAGACCACCTGTTTCTTAAGTCCTGGTTCTACCACTAGTTAATAATATAAACTTGGGTTAGTCATTTTGCAGCTCTCTCATATACAAAAATCAGGGCTTTGAATGAGAAAGTAGCATGGATTGCTTTTAGTTGTGGAATGCTACAATCTGGTTTTTGAAATTTATTTTTAGCCCACCTAAAATGCAGTGACATAAGCTTATAGAGTTTTCTTCCCTACATTATGGCCAGAAACTTCATAACAACATGACAAAAGTTTAATACATGCTTGTAACTGTTTAATTGTTTCTTTTAAGAGAGAAAATAGAGTCTACGATAAGAGTTGAAATTATTTTCCTCTCAGGCTCTATGTGAATAAGAATTAAGTTATTGAGTATCCCAGGTTCTCAATGTGCTGACGTATCTCAAGGGAGAGCCTGGACATTTTAATTGCCTCTGTTACACAAAGCCTGCTCAGCTTGTATTGTCAGAAAGTGCTACTGTGGTTCTCCCCAAATGTTTTTGAGGCCCCAGGGTTTCCCTATACAAGTACTGAGAAAGCTTAAGCTCTAAGACTGGATTTATGTCAAAAAATCATATTTTCTCCCCTATACATACCCAGATCTAAGAATGAGCTTTTGTAAATGTTTATTTGTCCCTTTTTGAAAAACCCTAAAAAGTGGGAATTCGGTAATGTATTAAAATTGTATTCCACAAAACGAAGTGTTTTTCCCTAAAGTCTCCAGATTTCTCATATGCCACATTTTTCAACCTTATTATTCTTAATATGTGCTTTTCACTGTCTGAATGTTTCCTCTGGTAAGACGTGGCATTTTGCCCTTGAGAAGTGAGTGCAAGTCACTAATATTTTCCTTCTTAGCCATCTCATGAGACAGGCTGTGAAATGCCAAGAATAATGTAAACTATACAGGAAAATACCATGACGTACTACACCTAGAAATATCTCACCTTAATAGGTGTTGTGCCATTAACGGTGAATTTTATGGTGGTAAGGAGGTGTAAATCTGTCATATAGACAAAGATTTACAATAATACCCACTTCAGTGGATGATTTTCATCACAGTTAGTACCGTCAGGCAACTTGCATGTTTTTCTGAGTCTCTTAAGTTATGAAGGCCTCCTCGTATTAATCCAAGGTTGGTATCTTGACCTTCCTGGAGTCAATGATGATGATGTAGTTTGCCATTCTTCCTTTCCATTATCAGTGACGTTATTTTAGTCAGTGGGGTGGAGTTTTAGTTAAATAAAATTGATTGAAAACACTGGTGGGAACGATGTAATTGATAATAATTTTCTACAAATAATGCTTTTTATGGTCACTAGAGTGTTAATATATATATTTGTATAACTCATATCTAGACATAGACTTCATTTTCAAAAGATACACACCATATATTAATGTGAAGTCACTGGAAGGCAACCCATCTTATTCAGTAAGCTAGTCACAGATTTGGAGGATACCATTGCATTAGGGAAAGAAAAACAACTTAAAAAAAGTGTTCTAGTCTTATTCTTTTTTTTTTTTTTTTTTGCGGTACGCGGGCCTCTCACTGTTGTGGCCTCTCCCGTTGCGGAGCACAGGCTCCGGACACGCAGGCTCAGCGGCCATGGCTCACGGGCCCAGCCACTCCGCGGATGTGGGATCCTCCCAGACCGGGGCACGAACCCGTGTCCCCTGCATCGGCAGACGGACTCTCAACCACTGCGCCACCAGGGAAGCCCTAGTCTTATTCTTAATGAAGTAAAAAATAATTTTAACAGAGAAAGTACATGTAAACTTTCTTAGCTCTTTTGGTTACAAATTTGGATTTTTAACTCAATATGCTAGATAAACATACGATTATGTTTTAAACCCGTAGTCCACTCATCTCTTTCTATGTACTTGGATACCACAAAAGATATGAGATAATCATATGAGATATGATTATAAATTGTATTTATATATTTATAAAACATATAAGTTAAAATACCTTAAGTGGGATTTCCAGGCCATTGTCTACCTTGGAGTCCTAACTTCGTGAGTTTACAAGTTACTCATTAGATAATGTACAAAAGTTTAAAGTAAAACTACATAGATGTATTCAATATGCATATGTGTATTCTAGAATACATATAATATAGAAGTGAAATAGCGAATGGCCAGTGTTAGCCGCGGCTGCTATCATTAGGGCTAGATGCTGACAGTAGGGCACAAGCCTTACCAGGGGTCAGAGTTCTGAAGATTGCTGGTTCACTGGTATTCTCCCAAGGGTAAAAATACAAGTGACCCTCTTCCTAGCAAAAAGCTATAGACAAGAGTCTATAGTAAATTGAAGTAAAGGCAAAAATGAAGTAAAGCCAAAACTGCAGAGAGGAATGTCCCCAGATCATTTTCATTTTCCTTCCATTAAAGCTACAATGCCTTCTTTATATGTAGGGCAGTTTCCTAGTAAATAAAGAAGGTGAGCAAACTACAGAGGGATGCTGGAGAACATCCGTGAGTCCTAACAGAGACCAGTAGAGGCCCAATAGGGCTTTGAGCAAGGAGGCAAGTGCTGGAAGGTGCAAACCAGAGGACCACTGCCCTCTTCAGCCAGGATACAAAGGCATGAAGAGGAAGACTGTCAGCACCCTATACCAGTTACTACCTACATGCATTATTTTTTTTAAACTAAATTTATTTATGCTTTACAAGATGTGATATGGTGGGAAAAAAAACATACTCCCTGTAGAAGGTACTGGATAATCATTCTCAACAGAGGGAAGTTGGTTGAAATTTCTCAGATAGTAATACCATAAGCTAAACAAATTGAACTCAATTTGTTCAAAAATCTGGTGGCTGTATAACAGCATAAAGGGTACAATATTTTCAAAGATTTTGGTAGTGTGTTTTAAAATATTGAGATCTTATTTAATTTTTAGTTATTGAGCTTTACGAAACCTAATTACAAGCTTTTCACAGAAAATGACACATTGTTACTAAAGAAGACATGGTATTAACATATGTAGTTAGCATCTTAAACTTCAATGTTCACCTATTCAGTCCAACCCACAAGGAAAAGATGTTGTTTACACTTACGTATACGTTTTAGGCAGTAGCATTTCTACGCATTTGAGGACTTGGCCATGAGCGTTTTGGTCCTGGTGTCTGCCATACATCAATTTGGGGAGATTTAGGATGAAGAGTAATGAGAAGGTATAATATGACAAATTCCACTTATTAGTCATCCTGATAATTTAGATTTACATTAAAAACAATTTATTCTTTCTGTGTTGTGTATGTATAACTTCTATTTTAAGCACTAATTATTTAAGTTTCTATATATCCAATGAAGAAAAAGAGTAAATATTCATGACATATATCCGTATACATTTTCTTTCATATTTAAATAGAAAGAAAAGTAGTATAAAAAGGACACAAATATGTTGTGTATCTATTGTCCAGAACAAGCGCCAAGAGAAAAGGATTTCATATTTAAATTAGAGTACAAAATGCAGCTTGTTATACCTTATTTTAGAAATTCACAATACGATATTTGCATTTTAAAGTTTCTGAAAATTTATGCTGTAAAGAAAACTGTTTCACTAAGTCTAACCCAGAACATTGCCAATTCGTTTAACCATAAAGCTCCTTTTTCGGCTGGAGCTTCAAGATGGCAGAAGAGTAAGACGCGGAGATCACCTTCCTCCCCACAAATACATCAGAAATACATCTACACGTGGAACAACTCCTACAGAACACCTACTGAACGCTGACAGAAGACCTCAGACATCCCAAAAGGCAAGAAACTCCCCACGTACCCGTACCTCGGTAGGGTGAAAGAAAAAAGGAAAAAACAGAGACAAAGAATAGGGACGGGACCTGCACCTCTGGGAGGGAGCTGTGAAGGAGGAAAGGTTTCCACACACTAGAAGCCCCTTCGCGGGCGGAGACTGTGGGTGGCAGAGGGGGGAAGCTTCAAAGCAGCGGAGGAGAGAGCAGCCACAGGGATACAGATGGCAAAGCGGAGAGACTGCTGCACAGAGGATCGGTGCCGACCAGCACTCACCAGCCCGAGAGGCTTGTCTGCTCACACGCCAGGGCGGGCGGGGGCTGGGAGCTGAGGCTCGGGCTTCAGAGGTCAGATCGCAGTGAGAGGACTGGGGTTGACTTCATGAACACAGCCTGAAAGGGGCTAGTGTGTCACAGCTAGCCGGGAGGGAGTCCGAGAAAAAGTCTGGAGGTGCCGAAGAGGCAAGAGACTTTTTCTTGCCTCTTTGTTTCCTGGTGCGCGAGGAGAGGGGATTCAGAGCGCTGCTTAAAGGATTTCCAGAGACGGGCACGAGCTGCTGCGATCAGTGCGGACCCCAGAGACGGGCATCGGATGCTAAGGCTGCTGCTGCAGCCACCAAGAAGCCTGTGTGCAAGCACAGGTCACTCTCTACACCTCCCCTCCAGGGAGCCTGTGCAGCCTGCCACTGCCAGGGTCACGTGATCCAGGGACAACTTCCCCGGGAGAACACACAGCGCACCTCAGGCTGGTGCAACGTCATGCCGGCCTCTGCTGCCGCAGGCTCGCCCAGTATCCGTACCCTTCCCTCTCCCGGCCTGAGTGAGCCAGAGCCCCCAAATCAGCTGCTCCTTTAACCCTGTCCTGTCTGAGCGAAGAACAGACGGGCTCAGGCAACCTACGGGCAGAGGCGGGGCCAAATCCAAAGCTGAACCCCGGGAGCTGTGCAAACAAAGAAGAAAAAGGGAAATCTCTCCCAGCAGCCTCAGGAGCAGCGGATTAAATCTCCACAATCAACTTCAAGTACCCTGCATCTGTGGAATACCTGAATAGACAACAAATCATCCCAAATTGAGGAAGTGGACTTTGGGAGCAGAGATATATATATATTTTTTTCCCTTTTTCTCTTTTTGCGAGTGTGTATGTGTATGCTTCTGTTATTTTGTCTATATAGATTTGCTTTCATCATTTGTCCCAGGGTTCTGTCTGTCCGTTTTTTTTTAATTATTTAAAAAAATTTTTCTTCTTAATAATTTTTATCTTTTATTTTAGTAACATTATTTTATTTTACTTTATTTTATTTTACCTTCTTCTTTCATTCTTTCTTTTATTTCTCCCTTTTATTCTGAGCTGTGTGGAGGACAGTCTCTTGGTGCTCCAGCCAGGCATCAGGGCTGTGCCTCTGAGGTGGGAGAGCCAAGTTCACGACACTGGTCCACAAGAGACCTCCCAGATCCACATAATATGAAATGGTGAAAATCTCCATCTCAATGCCAAAACCCAGCTCCACTCAACGACCAGCAAGCTACACTGCAGGACAACCTATGTCAAACAACTAGCAAGACAGGAACACAACCCCATCCATTAGCACAGAGGCTGCCTAAAATCATAATAAGGCCACAGACACCCCAAAACACACCACCAGACGTGGACCTGCCCACCAGAAAGACAACATCCAGCCTCATCCACCAGAACACAGGCACTAGTCCTCTCCACCAGGAAGCCTACACAACCCACTGAACCAAACTTAGCTACTGGGAACAGATACCAAAAACAACGGAAACTACGAACCTGCAGCCTGTGAAAAGGAGACCCCAAACACAGTAAGTTAAGCAAAATCAGAAGACAGAGAAACACACAGCAGATGAAGGAGCAAGGCAAAAACCCACCAGACCTAACAAATGAACAAGAAATAGGCAGTCTACCTGAAAAAGAATTCAGACTAATGACAGTAAAGATAATTCAAAATCTTGGCAATACAATGGAGAAAATACAAGAAACGTTGAACAAGGAACAAGAAGAACTAAAGAGCAAAAATACAGAGATGAACAACACAATAAATGAAATTAAAAATTCTCTAGAAGGAATCAATAGCAGAATAACTGAGGCAGAAGAACAGAGAAGTGACCAGGAAGATAAAATAGTGGAAATAACTACTGCATAGCAGAATAAAGAAAAAAGAATGAAAAGAATTGAGGACAGTCTCAGAGACCTCTGGGACAACATTAAATGCACCAACATTCCAATTATAGGGTCCCAGAAGAAGAAGGTAAAAAGAAAGGGACTGAGAAAATATTTGAAGAGATTATAGTTGAAAACTTTCCTAATATGGGACAGGAAAAAGTTAATCAAGTCCAGGAAGCACAGAGAGTCCCATACAGGACAAATCCAAGGAGAAACACGCCAAGACACATACTAATCAAACTATTAAAAATTAAATACAAAGAACAAATATTAAAAGCAGCAAGGGAAAAACAACAAGCAACATACAAGGGAATCCCCATAAGGTTAACAGCTGCTCTTTGAGCAGAAACTCTGCAAGCCAGAAGGGAGTGGCAGGACATATTTAAAATGAGGAAAGAGAAAAACCTACAAGCAAGATTACTCTAGCCAGCAAGTAACTCATTCAGATTTGACAGAGAAATGAAAAGTTTTACAGACAAGCAAAAGCTAAGAGAATTCAGCACCACCAAACCAGCTTTACAACAAATGCTAAAGGAATTTCTCTAGGCAAGAAACACAAGAGAAGGAAAAGATCTACAATAATAAACCCAAAACAATTAAGAAAATGGTAATAGGAACATACATATCGATGATTACCTTAAATGTAAAATGATTAAATGCTCCAACCAAAAGATATAGACTGGCTGAATGGATACAAAAACAAGACCTGTATATATGCTATCTACAAGAGACCCACTTCTGACCTAGGGACACATATAGACTGAAAGTGAGGGGATGGGAAAAGATATTCCATGCAAATGGAAATCAAAAGAAAGCTGGAGTAGCAATTCTCATATCAGACAAAAGAGACTTAAAACAAACACTATTATAAGAGACAAAGAAGGACACTACATAATGATCAAGGGATCAATCCAAGAAGAAGATATAACAATTGTAAATATTTATGCACGCAACATAGAAGCACCTCAATACATAAGGCAAATACTAACAGCCATAAAAGGGGAAATCGACAGTAACACAATCATAGTAGAGGACTATAACACCCCACTTTCACCAATGGACAGATCATCCAAAATGAAAATAAATAAGGAAACACAAGCTTTAAATGATACATTAAACAAGATGGACTTAATTGATATTTATAGGACATTCCATCCAAAAACAGCAGAATACACATTCTTCTCAAGTGCTCATTGAACATTCTCCAGGATAGATCATATCTTGGGTCACAAATCAAGCCTTGGTAAATTTAAGAAAATTGAAATCGTATCAAGTATCTTTTCTGAGCACAGCGCTATGAGACTAGATATCAATTGCAGGAAAAAAAACTGTAAGAAACACAAACACATGGAGTCTAAACAACACACTATTTAATAACCAAGAGAACACTGAAGAAATCAAAGAGGAAATCAATACCTAGAAACAAATGACAATGAAAACACAACGACCCAAAACCTATGGGATATAGCAAAAACAGTTCTAAGAGGGAAGTTTATAACTATACAAGCCTACCTTAAGAAACAAGAAACATCTCAAATAAACAACCTAACATTACACCTAAAGCAATTAGAGAAAGAAGAAAAAAAAAATCCCAAAGTTAGCAGAAGGAAAGAAATCATAAAGATCAGATCAGAAATAAATGAAAAAGAAATGAAGGAAATGATAGCAAAGATCAATAAAACAAAAAGCTGGTTCTTTGAGAAGATAAAGAAAATTGATAAACCATTAGACAGACTTATCAAGAAAAAAAGGGAGAAGACTCAAACCAATAGAATTAGAAATGAAAAAGAAGTAACAACTGACACTGCAGAAATACAACGGATCATGTGAGATTACTACAAGCAACTATATTTCAATAAAATGGACAACCTTGAAGAAATGGACAAATGCTTAGAAATGCACAACCTTCAGAGACTGAACCAGGAAGAAATAGAAAATATGAACAGAAGAATCACAAGCACTGAAATTGAAACTGTGATTAAAAATCTTCCAACAGGTCTTACCAGGTGGCACAGTGGTCCAGAGTCTGCCTGCCCATGCAGGGGACACGGGTTCGTGCCCCGGTCTGGGAAGATCCCACATGCCGCGGAGTGGCTAGGCCCGTGAGCCATGGCCACTAAGCCTGCACGTGTGGAGCCTGCGCTCCACAATGGGAGAGGCCGCAACAGTGAAAGGCCCGCATACCGCAAAAAAAAAAAAAAAAAAAAAAAAATCTTCCAACAAACAAAAGCCCAGGATGAGATGGCTTCACATGTGAATTCTATCAAACATTTAGAGAAGAGCTAACACCTATCCTTCTCAAACTCTTCCAAAATATAGCAGAGGGAAGAACAGTCCCAAATGCATTCTACGAGGCCACCATCTGATACCAAAAGCAGACAAAGATGTCACAAAGAAAGAAAACTACAAGCAATATCACTGATGATCATAGATGCAAAAATCCTCAACAAAATCCTAGCAAACAGAATCCAACAACACATTAAAAGGATCATACACTATGATCAAGTGGGTTTTATCTCAGGAATGCAAGGATTCTTCAATATATGCAAATCAATCAACGTGATACACCATATTAACAAACTGAAGGAGAAAAACCATATGGTCATCTCAATAGATGCAGAGAAAGCTTTTGACAAAATTCAACACCCATTTATGATAAAAAGCCTCCAGAAATTAGGCAGAGAGGGAACTTTCCTCAACATAATAAAGGCCATATATCACAAACCCAAAGCCAACATCATCCTCAATGGTGAAAAACTGAAACCATTTCCACTAAGATCAGGAACAAGACAAGGTTGCCCACTCTCACCACTCTTATTCCACATAGTTTTGGAAGTTTTAGCCACAGCAAACAGAAGAAAAAGAAATAAAAGGAATCCAATTTGGAAAAGAAGAAGTAAAGCTGTCACTGTTTGCATATGACATGACACTATACATAGAGAATCCTAAGGGTGCTACCAGAAAACTACTAGAGCTAATCAATGAATTTGGTAAAGTAGGATACAAAATTAATGCAGAGAAATATCTTGCATTCCTATACACTAATGATGAAAAACCTGAAAGTGAAATTAAGAAAACACTCCCATTTACCACTGCAACAAAAAGAATAAAATATCTAGGAATAAACCTACCTAAGGAGACAAAAGACTTGTATGCAGAAAATTATAAGACACTGATGAAAGATATTAAATATGATAGAAATAGATGGAGAGATATACCATGTTCTTGGATTGGAAGAATTAACATTGTGAAAATGAGTCTACTACCCAAAGCAATCTACTGATTCAATGCAATCCCTATCAAACTACCACTGGCATTTTTTACAGAACTAGAACAAAAAATTTCACAATTTGTATGGAAAGACAAAAGACCCTGAAAAGCCAAAGCAATCTTGAGAAAGAAAAATGGAGCTGGAGGAATCAGGCTCCCTGACTTCAGACTATACTACAAAGCTACAGTAATCAAGACAGTATGGTACTGGCACAAAAACAGAAAGATAGATCAATGGAACAGGAAAGAAAGCCCAGAGATAAACCCATGCACATACAATCACCTTATCTTTTATAAAGAAGGCAAGAATATACAGTGGAGGAAAGACAGCCTCTTCAAAAAGTGGTACTGGGAAAACTGGACAGCTACATGTAAAAAATGAAATTAGAACACTCCGTAACACCATACACAAAAATAAACTCAAAATGGATTAAAGACCAAAATGTAAGGCCAGACACCATCCAACTCTTAGAGGAAAACATAGGCAGAACACTCTATGACATAAATCACAGCAAGATCCTTTTTGACCCACCTCCTAGAGAAATGGAAATAAATACAAAAATAAACACATGGGACCTAATGAAACTTAAAAGCTTTTGCACAGCAAAGGAAACCATAAACAAGACCAAAAGACAACCCTCAGAATGGGAGAAAATATTTGCAAATGAAGCAACTGACAAAGGATTAATCTCTAAAATTCATAAGCAGCTCATGCAGCTCAATAACAAAAAAAAAAAAACCCAATCCAAAAATGGGCACAAGACCTAAATAGACATTTCTCCAAAGAAGATATACAGATTGCCAACAAACACATGAAAGAATGCTCAACATCATTAATCATTAGAGAAATGCAAATCAAAACTACAATGAGATATCATCTCACACCGATCAGAATGGCCATCATCAAAAATTGTACAAACAATAAGTGCTGGAGAGGGTGTGGAGAAAAGGGTACCCTTTTGCACTGTTGGTGGGAATGTAAATTGATACAGCCACTATGGAGAACAGTATGGCGGTTCCTTAAAAATCTAAAAGTAGAACTACCATATGACCCAGCAATCCCACTACTGCTCATATACCCTGAGAAAACCATAATTCAAAAAGAGTCATGGGGCTTCCCTGGTGGCGCAGTGGTTGAGAGTCCGCCTGCCGATGCAGGGGACACGGGTTCGTGCCCCGGTCTGGGAGGATCCCACATGCTGCAGAGCGGCTGGGCCCGTGAGCCATGGCCGCTGAGCCTGCGCGTCCGGAGCCTGTGCTCCGCAACGGGAGAGGCCACGGCAGTGAGAGGCCCGCGTACCGCAAAAAAAAAAAAAAAAAAAAAAAGAGTCATGTACCAAAATGTTCATTGCAGCTCTATTTACAATAGCCAAGACATGGAAGCAACCTAAGTGTCCATCAACAGATGAATGGATAAAGAAGATGTGGCACATATATGCAATGGAATATTATTCAGCCATAAAAAGGAACAAAACTGAGTTATTTGTAGTGAGGTGGATGGACCTAGAGACTGTCATACAGAGTGAAGCAAGTCAGAACGAGAAAAACAAATACCGTATGCTAACACATATATATGGAATCTAAAAAAAAAAAAAAAAAAAAAAAGGAAATGGTCAGAAGAACCTGGGGGCAAGACAGGAATAAAGATGCAGAGCTACTAGAGAATGGACTTGAGGGTAAGCTGGGACAAAGTGAGAGAGTGGCATGAACATATATACACTACCAAACCTAAAATAGCTAGCTAGTGGGAAGCAGCTGCATAGCACAGGGAGATCAGCTCGCTGCTTTGTGACCACCTAGAGGGGTGGGATAGGGAGGGTAGGAGGGAGGGAGATGCAAGAGGGAAGAGATATGCAGACATCTGTATATGTATAGCTGATTCACTTTGTTATAAAGCAGAAACTGACACACCACTGTAAAGCAATTATACTCTAATAAAAATGTTACAAAAAAAGCTCTCTTTTCAGTCGTATTATGAGTACATTTTGAAATCCTACTTTAATTAATGTCATTTAAAATCTTGAAATACATATGGGCCTCTAGAGACTGCTTAACAGAGAAAATACTTGTAGATAGTTTAAACATATAACACACAATCCTAAATATTTTGTTGAACCTATTGCTTCAATTGAAAGATCTCTCTTCAGACTTAGGGTGCTCATATAAACCCTTACTTCATTTCTGAATAATCCAAAGAACCCACTGTTAAAGCAAAAATTTCACAGACATCAAAAAGTGAAAAATGGAAAAAGGAACCACACTGTATAAACCTTTCCTTGATCACTGTTCTTTCAAACCATCAACTTATCTAAAGCAGGAAATAACACTGCATAATTAGCAAGGCAACCAGAGCATTTTGCTTACTGCCAATAATGCCACTTCCAGTTATAAGTGGAAAACCTCTAATCACTCTTCGTATTTCTCCACCCCAACACACCCACAAGAGCCCATTTTTACATTAAGGAACCAACATAGTCTCCTAATAACAACATTTAGAAAATAAAATTTTTTTACTAAAATTTAATTTTGAATGATTTTAACCACAAAAACCTCAAACTTTAAATAAACTAATAATTAATAGTATCCTTAAAGCATAACTCTAAGGAGTTCAGAGATTGGTCTCTTCAGGTACAACGGAAATGTATTGTTATTGGACCCAACCATGCATGACATGGGCACCTGTGTTTCATTTCATGAAAACAGGTGGCTAGTTCTAGGGCTCTGGCTAAGGCTTCACTTATCCTTTCCCTTCATACTTCATTTCTTTTAGATTTTTATTCAATTATCAACTTATCAGAGATATCTCTGACTACTTTGTATGAGCAAATGTTATTCTCATCTACCATTTCACACACACTGCCACCATTCCCAACACGCTCTATGTCCTTTATCCTGTTTTATTTTCTTCAAAAACATTTTATAAACATCTAACATATTACATTTATTTTATTTGTTTATTACCATTTCTCTCACTAGAATGTAAGCACCATCCCAACAGAAATGTGTTTTTGTCTTGTGCTGAATCGTTAGTGCCTCGGTGCCTAGCATATAGTAGATAAACATTTGACAGTTGAACAAAAAAAATTAGTAAGTTCAGGAATTTTTCTAACTGAAAAATCACCCTTATAGATTCATGAATGAAAACTGCAAAAGGTGTTGCCAAAGCCTGTACTCCCACTGACCTAATGAAAACCAAAACCTCTCCAGATGTGGTTATTCCTCCACATATGCATGTTTCAACCCTTGTATAACATTTCTTTATGCTACTTTTTTTTTCTCCAGTGATGGGATATGCCCCTAGTGGTTTATAAACCTTTTACTGTTTCCACACTCTTTCAGGAAGGTATAACTGAGCTATAATATTTTAAAGTCCTTCTTAAATTGGTCTTCTTCCTTTTACATATGTAAGCCTGTTTCTGGACCTCTTTTTCCTTTTACTGTGATTTACAGTCCAGATCTTTTAACATATTCCTCTAGACTTTCCCTGTGGGGATAGTAAAATAGGTAAAGTGAGTGAGTTCTAGGTCTGCTACAATAATTTATCATTTGAACAAATCTTGTCCATCTTCACCTCTCTAAGCATAACAGTGGTTAACTGCATGGACCCTGGAGCCAGACCACCTAGAATCCAATTCCAGCTCTACAATTTACTAACTGCATTGCCTTGGATAAGTTACTTAACCTCCCTGTACCTCAACTTCCACAGCTATAAAATAGAAATGATAATAGCACATCTGTCATATAGGATTATTTTAATGATTAAATGACTTAATATTTACAAAATGTTTGGTATAACACCTCACACATAGTAGGAACTCTGTAACAGTTAGCTATTTCTATTATAATCCCATGCAGGAGGTATTCTACCAGATGAACATCTTAACCAGACTTGGGCTCAATCTACTTTGGTCCCACCATGCTCCCATTTGATAGCTCTCTTCCCTCCCTTAGAACATTGATTCTCAGATGTATGCCTTGGATCAACAGCATCAGTTTTGCCTGGAACTTATTAGAAATGCAAGATCTTAGGCTCAACCCCAGGCCTACTGATCAAAAACTCTAGTGTGGGGTCGATGTTTATTGCAGCACAATAGCCAGGACATGGAAGCAACCTAAATGTCCATTGGCAGAGGAATGGATAAAGAAGATGTGGTACATATATACAATGGAATATTACTTAGCCATAAAAAGGAATGAAATATGCCATTTTCAGAGACATGGATGGACTCAGAGTTTGTCATACAGAGTGAATTAAGTCAGAAAGAGAAAGACAAATCTCATATAATCTCACTTATATGTGGAATCTAGAAAAATGGTACAGGTGAATTTATTTGCAAAGCAGAAATAGAGTCACAGATGTGAAAAACAAACTTATGGTTACCAAGGGGAGAAGAGGGTGTGGGATGAATTGGGAGATTGGGTTTGACATATATACACTACTGTATATAAAATAGGTAACTAATGAGAACCTACTATATAGCACAGGGAACTCTACTCAATGCTCTGTGGTGACCTAAATGAGAAGGAAATCAAAAACAGAGTGGGGAAAAAAAATATATATATATACACACACACACACACATATATATATATATATAACTGATTCACTTTGCTGTATAGCAGAAACTAACACAACATTGTAAAGCAACTATACTCCACTAAAAGTTTTAAAAAAACAAAGAACAAAAACAACTCCAGGGGTGGGGTGAATCCATCTGTTTTAACTAGACTTCCATGTGATTCTGATAAAAGCTCAGGTTTTAGAACCATAGATTCCTAATAATTTTTAATAATTATGTTCTCTCCATAAACAGGCAGTAACCCTGTAACTTTATCACCTTGAAAATTATGCATTATTTTTCTCTAATGCTTATCTTCTGATCTTTCACTTTCAAATCTGTTCAAATTCTCTGACACGGCTTGGTATGGCCATTACACCCTTCTATGAGGTAGCTCCCCAAGTACTCATTCTGACCCTTGAGTCCCACTTTAGAGATTATGATTTAAGTGGTTGAAGTGTGCCTTGGACATTGAGATTTTTAAAACAGGGTTTCTAATATGTAACCAAGGTTGAGCACATTGATCTATACTCATTTTTGCACAAGTGATTCTGAAATTCCTTTGTCTGGATCTTAATATGAGAACAGTGTTTCCCAACATTTCCTGGTAATTTAAATTATTTGGTCCTTGACAAAAATACAAATTCCATGGCCCTATCCCAGTCCTAGTAAATCAGAATCTCCAAGAAAGCCCCAGGAAGTGGTATCTTTTAAACAAGTACTCCAGGTGATTCTTCTCATTATGGAAACTTAAGAAAGAGCGATACATCATAAATAAATAAATATGAATGACTCTTGCTATTTTTAAATGAGGGACAAGAATACTGTCTAGACCAGTACACTGAAACCTAGTTTTTACATTTTATTATCTCTATACTCATTAATTATAATGTCACAAATCAAATGATTATTCTATTTAAATTCCCAAGGGAAGAAAGTATGTGATTTGGATTTATGTTTTAGAAAGAAAATGAAACTTCAGAGCAGTTTTCAGCAAGAATGAAACCTAAGTTCCTTGCTAACTTTGAAAGGTTAACCTTGCTTGCTCAACTGGGAAGGATGACCAAGTTCACCATCCCATACATAAAACCTCCCACTACTACTCTGAAAAAAATTTTAAATTAAAATGAACATTTATTTTCAATGAAATAAAACTTCATTTAGAGATTATAACCTTACTGGTGATATGAAAGTTAAATACCAATTAATTATTAGAAAGTTAGCATTTGTGAGGTTAAATAATTATTTGGCAAGAAAGATTACAAAATCCAAATTAAAACACCAAGAAATTTAATTTGTCAAAATTACCATGAAACTCTCACAGTATCTCTTTGGAATTAATGAGACAGAACTCAGTGGGGTAGTGACATTACAGGGTAACTTTATGTATTTCTAATGCAATAAATGTGCTTTCATCAATTAAATACACAGCTTTAGTATTTAGCTTATAACGGTTATCTTGCTAAGTGATAAGAAGTACATTCATTAGGTTATGTGATTTATTATCATAAAATTTATTCTGCTTTATAGATGCTTAAAATAGCTGAGTTCATTTCACCAGATTTAGGACTCATTCAGAGAAGATACCTTCTATGTTTTGCTTGAAAATTTAATCTTAATTGAGATCATTTGACTCAGGCAAAATGCATCTGTAGCCAGGTTTAACCTGTAGCCAGGTTTATTTATCTTGCCAAATAATTATTATTGACTATGAATCAATCCGTACAAATTTCAAAATGGGGGGGGCTCAGAAACTATCTGTTCCAGCCATCAAACATTAAAGCATAATGAACAGACTATAATAATAATTCAAAACTGCTTTGTTCAAAATGAAAAATATAAATGAATGACATAGGTAAGATACTTATAACCAAAGGAGGAGCAATACAGGTTACCACTTTTTCATACTGGGCTGAAGGGCCCCTGGAATCATGGTGAAATCTGCCCTGCTTACCTTCATAGCCAGTTCTACCCTCAGCTTGTTCCTACCAAAATGATTCAAGCCTTCTACCACCATCTTCCAACCTAACACCCAAATTGTTGTTGCCCACCCTTCCATCCCCAAGCATTTCTCTTCTGTGACCTGCTCTCCTTTTTCTTCAGGGTGACAGCTAATCTAATTAACTAAGTAGCTATAATTAAATCCAATGTATTTGCTAAGGCAATGCTTCTCACACTCTAATATGTATGTGGATCACCTGGGGATCTTGTCAAAATGCAATTCATTAAGTGGGATGAGACCTGTGATTTTGCAGTCCTATCATGCTTCCAGGATCCTGCTGATCCAAAGATCACATTTTGAGCTGTCTAGTCCAAAAATTCGGTGGCTCAGAAAAATGAAGATTGCTTAGCTTAATTGCAGACCTACTGAATCTGAATCTCTATGGAATGAGCTCAGGAATCTGCAGTTTTAATAATCTCCCCCATGTGACTCCTGTACAGCTCAAAGGCTAAGTTACAAGGTCATCTCCAATCCCATTCCCAGGTCTTCCACGTCATAGCTATGTGTCTTGAGAGTTGTTCTTTACAGATTCTGAGCTAATCCAAAAATGCAAATCAAATAGTGGAGGCAGAAGACAAAATGACAGGTTAGGTGAAAAATCGTTTTGGAAGAGTAGGACACTCAAATCATCCATGAAGCTATGTATTCATTCTAAACAACAAAGCTGTGCTTTTATTTCCTCTGATGTAGACACCTTGGAGATTACATAAAATTTCTTATAAATAAAGTACTTTTGTGTTACTAGCAATAGTGGGAGTGCTTGCCAGAGCATGTGAGTCTCTCACTTGGCTATCTCCAGCTTGACAATTTTCTCTTATTGACATTGCTTCCAACTGCCATTACTTGGCACCACATGGTGGGTGTTAAGTCATCGCCAGTAATTGCATGCTTCAGTAGAAGCTTAGATCCTGCATGCTCAGGAGAGTGTAAAAGCTGTCATGAAAATGTAAAAATAGAGACTCAAGCATGTGGATTCTCAAAAGATCTACATGTAGCTTCAAGAAGCAACATTTCAATCGAAGTGAACATGCTCCAAATTGAGCAGCTTTCTCCTAAAAATGTAAAGATTAAATGTACCCAGGTTAGTATTTTATGGAAACTTCACCCTCCTCCAAAGAAACATAAATTCAATGACTTCCTGAAAGTACAACTGTTGAAAGTAGCCCACAAACATATAAAGATAGACCTCATGTAGCATTTACCCTCCATTAATACTGCCTCCCTTCTTCCCAAAGGTAAGTCACTGACTAATATCAATCTGATTCACATGCTGGGCCTAGAAGTTTACTGCTGTGCAGATAGGTATGTTGAACATATTGAGATAGTTCTGAGAGGAAGTGATATTCTGAGTACCATTTCTTTCAGACATTACTTTCTGTTCTAATGAGCTCGATTTTAAGCATGGTGTGTTTTGTTGCTCAAAGCAGAATCTGGAAGTAAGTCAAGACTTCACAAATCCTGTACAGAGGTATGCAATTTAAAACTTTGACATTTTCAGAAATGTGTAAGGATTCAAGTCAAATTTAACTTATTCTAAATCACTCTGCCTGACCCTAGGGAAAATCAAATAAAGGAAGAATTCTTTGACATCGGGGAAAAGAAATAGTTATTGCTATATCTACATGAAGACATATATAGCAAAGATAAAAGGAAAGGAGAAAAGGGCAAAAAGGTTAAACAAGAAAAATGAATCTAACTAAATAGAATTCTAGTAAATTAAAAAGTTGAGCACTAAATTTTCTTAATGTACTTGATCCTAACTAAATAGCTCTTTACTTCTACTCCTAATTTTAGCTCTGTACTTCATTTTTTAAATGGAATGCTTTCTTTTAAGGTATGTTAATAAATGAAAATTTAATTCTGCTTTCACAGAAACAAAAATAGTAAATAATATTAGTTTTAAGATGCAATATTAGGCACTGTGGAGATGAAATTATAAACAAGAAATTATACTCTCAATACTATGGCGATCTAATGCCTGGGAAGTGGGGAGAGGGTTAGATAACCCTACAAACACCTATATTAACAATCAGGTATAAGTGATGTAAGAGGGTAGAAAATGTTAATGTGGTTCAAAGTAGTGACATCCCAGGGTTCGAAAATCAAGGACTGCTTCATGCAGTAGATGCTTTATGACTGGGACCCCGATGCTTGTGTAAGATTTTAGAAGGATTAATTTAAAAATTAAGAAGATTTATTAAAAACTACAACAAAAATATAAAGGTTGGAAAGCATAGAATGTGTTTGGCTGAATTATGTAGGTTTGGCTTCCTTTTGGATTCATATAAGAAAGAAGTAGGGCTTCCCTGGTGGCGCAGTGGTTGAGAGCCTGCCTGCCAAGGCAGGGGACACGGGTTCAAGCCCTGGTCTGGGAAGATCCCACATGCCGCAGAGCAACTAGGCCTGTGTGCCACAACTACTGAGCCTGTGCGTCTGGATCTTGTGCTCCGCAACAAGAGAGGCCACGACAGTGAGAGGCCCGCGCACCACGATGAAGAGTGGCCCCCATTTGCCGCAACTAGAGAAAGCCCTCGCACAGAAATGAAGACCCAACACAGCCAAAAATTAATTAATTAATTAATTTTTAAAAAAAAGAAAGAAAGAAGTGGATGGGCTTCCCTGGTGGCACAGTGGTTGAGAGTCCGCCTCCCGATGCAGGGGACACGGGTTCGTGTCCCGGTCCGGGAAGATCCCACATGCTGTGGAGCGGCTCGGCCCGTGAGCCATGGCCACTGAGCCTGCGCGTCCAGAGCCTGTGCTCCGCAATGGGAGAGGCCACAACAGTGAGAGGCCTGCACACCACAAAAAAGAAAAAAACAAGACACAGAGGAAGAGAAAGCCAAGGAGGAATCAGATGGATGGGATAGATATTAATGAGATAGAAATTATAGAACTTGGTAACAGGTTGGATGAAAAGTTTAGGCACAGAGATAAAAAGTTTAGGCACAGAGATAAGCAGGAGGTATAGGAGAGGGAACCCATAACTGTCTCTAGGGTTTCGAGTTCAGATGACTTAAGAAAATAGAATATTTTTTTCCAAAAAAAAAATGTAAAATTGAAAAGTTAAATGTATAAATGGAACTTTTTCCATTTTAATTCATATTTTTAAAAGTTTGCCTCAGATTATTATTTTAATTTAACCATCTGCATAATTGCTTCAATTATCTACCTTCTATTTACTAACATACACGTAGTCTTTTTAAGATAATATAAATGGATTACAGTATGTAGCACATACATAAATTGAAAATAAAGCAATGTCATAACAGAAGGTATTTCTATAATTATTGCTTAAATAAAATCATAGATTTATACTTTTAAGGCATAGTTATACAAATAAAATAAGGAAATACACATTTTTAAAAATTTTATTTATTTATTTTTGGCTGTGTTGGGTCTTCGTTGCTGCGCGCAGGCTTTCTCTAGTTGTGGCGAGTCGGGGCTACTCTTTGTTGCAGTGTGCGTGCTTCTCATTGCAGTGGCTTCTCTTGTTGTGGAGCACTGGCTCTAGGCACACAGGCTTCAGTAGGTGCAGCACACTGGCTCAGTAGTTGTGGTAAACGGTTTTAGTTGCTCCACGGCATGTGGGATCTTCCCGGACCAGGGATCGAACCCGTGTCCCCTGCACTGGCAGGTGCATTCTTAACCACTGCACCACCAGGGAAGTCCCAGAAATACGCATGTTATTGGCTTTGCTTCACTAACCTTGCTTTAACAAATAAGATAAAAACAATAGGAACGGGCTTCCCTGGTGGCGCAGTGGTTGAGAGTCCGCCTGCCGATGCAGGGGACACGGGTTCGTGCCCCTATCCCGGAAGATCCCACATGCCGCGCAGCGGCTGGGCCCGCGAGCCATGGCCGCGGAGCCTGTGTGTCCGGAGCCTGTGCTCCGCAACGGGAGAGGCCACAGCAGTGAGAGGCCCGCGTACAGCAAAAAAAAAAAAAAAAAAAAAAAAAAAAAAAAAACAATAGGAACTGGGTTGACATATAAACAGACTGTATAAGAAATATTCCTCAAAAATTTTTGCCTCAATTTGTTTATATAATTTCAGTTTTTAGGCAATATTACACATGTAAAAAATCTTTAATATAGTTTTATGTATGGGACATTTGTCATTGAACAACAAAATTCACTGAGATTGTACCATTATTAGTGCATTTTTATGACATAACAAAAGTTAGCAATTGTTTGGTTGATCAATAGTTTTTTTCCTAAAATGTTTATGCTGTGTCAGGCACTGTGTTGGGATTAGAGGTGTCAACAGTGAAAAGAAAGCAGGTCCACTTTAAAGAAAGTTATTGTCTAAGAGGGTAGAAAAGCCATTTAACTATAACAGTTTGAGAGCTCAGGACACAGTGCTGTCGTGGACAAAAGATGAGCACCTAACGCAGGTTTGATAGATCAAAGAAAGCTTCTTCAGCCTGATTGTAAGGGATAACTAGACCACCTAAAATAAATGAGGCAGACATGAAAGAGTTTCCTAGCCCAGAAGACGGCAGTGGGAAAAAGCTGGAGAGCACAAAGAGCTGTGGATGGTAATAAGGGAGAGGACTGTAAAGGAGAGGAGAATAATGAAAGGTTTATGTGCCCTGTGAAAGAATTTGGGATTTTACGCAGAAGAAAAAGAGTCATTAAAAAAGCAGGAAAAGGCATAATCACATGTGTGTGTTATAAAGATTACTCCAGGTGCAATGCAGAAAAGCAAACAGACTGGATTGAAAAGAGAAACTGGCTTTTAGGATATTGCAGAATATGAAAAGAGATACTAGTAGATTCAATTAAATAGTTAAAAGTGGATATAAATATGATATACTAAGATGTAGCAGAATTTGGTAAAGGAATAAATATGGGAGATAAGGAGATATAAGATAATATCAAGATCCTCAGATTGAGTAACCAGGAAGACAGTGATGGTATTCAATAAAATAGGGTAGGTAGGAAGAGAACAAGCCTGGGATTAATTGAACTTTATGTATATTGAACACAAGATATCTAAGCTATCCAAATGGAGACATCCTGTAGGCAACTGGACACACAGGTTTGAAGCAAAAAAGAAAGAGCTGGTCTAGAGATTAATCATCAGCACTATACATGGCATCTGAAATAAAGTAAGTGGATAAGATTGCTCAGTGATACTATTTAGATTGACAAAAAGAGAAGACAGAGGATGGAGCCTTGGATAATACTAAAATTTAAAGCAAAAGAATGTCACGGATAAAACAGGAAACTGAGAAGAGTGAAATGTGATGAAAACCAGAAGTGTTTTGAAGAGAGAATATATTAATGCTGCTGAGTGGTCAAGGATGGTAAGAACTGAAAAGTACCTACGGGACTCATTAGCAAGGATGTTATGACCAAACATGGAAAGAATGTATTTGTGGATTAATGGGGGCAAGTTAGTCTGCAGTGAATGAGAGAAGGTAAATTCCAGAAAGTAATTATAGACAACTCTTTTAGATAGAGTTGGGAAGATATTTAGAGAGGGACATAGAATAGGTAAAAGACTGTCTTAAGGAGGAAGAGACCTGGCATGGTAAATGCTCATTAGAAGTATGAGTAAAGAATGACTCTGAAGATACAGGATGGAATCAAAACACCCCCAAGTTAAATAATTAAATTTAAGGGAGGAAGTATTTTTTTCTTTATATGAAAAAGAAAATGATGGACTCAAATTTTTTCTTATCCAAGTGTATTCGTTTTCTATTCTATCACTACAAACTTAGCTGTTTATAACTACACAAATTTCTTATCTCACAGTTTTCATGGGCTGGACACTGGTTACCTGGGTCATTCCAGGGCCTGACAGAGTGAAATAAACGTGTTGGCTGGGGCTCTGTTCTCATCTGAGGCTCAGGGCCCCACTCTTGTTGGCAGAATTCAGTTCCTTACAGCTGTGAAACTGAGGTCCCTGCTTTATTGCTGGTTGACAGCCAGGTGTTGTGGTAGCAAACTACCTACTGTCCGTTTCATGTTGCCTGCTCCACAGTTCGCTTCCTCAGAGCCAGTGAGAAAACATCACTGCTACTTCAAATCTCTCCAACATCAGGAAGGGTCCAGTCTCTTTTAATGGCTCACCTGATTAGATCAGGCCCACCCAGGGTTATTTCCCCTGAGATTAACTCAAAGTCAACTGACTTGGACCTTAATTCCATCTGAGAAATGTCTTCACCTTTATCATATAATGTAATCTGATCACAGGAGTGACATACATTCTATTCACGGGTTATTTCCATACCCATGGGTGGGGATAATACAGACTATATACTCCAGGAGGCAGGAATTTTGAGGGCCATCTCAGAATCCTGAGTAACATATCAAGACAGCCATCATCCTAAATTTAAATATTTTTCTTTTCTTTCTGAAATGGAGGTTTGTTCACTCTTCACTTAATATGTGTGTTCTCATCTCTAAATACATACATATACATACATATGTACGTACATCGTTTTACATCTTTTATTGAAGTCCTTCCCAAAGGACTTTTTTAAAGAACAAAATCTAAAAGAAAAACAACTAGAAGTTTAATGTTTATTGAAAAAAGCAAGACCACTGAAAAATGGTGGGACCCTCCTAATGCAGAGTTAGGGGAAGAGTAGAATTACAGAGAGATCTCATTAGACTACACGGAGATCTAAATCATGGTATTCAATAAAAGTGAAAAAAAAAAGCAGATAATGGGAAAATAATGGCAATTCTTACAACTCTCTATCACAATTCTCCCCACCTGTCTTGATGAAATTGCCCTTGGGAAATTTTGCTTTAGGCTGACACTAACTGATGTCCCTCTTTGGGGCAGCACGGGCCCAGTGCATGAGGCAGCACTGGCTTTCCCTATTCCCTAAAGGTTTAGTTTCCATAAGCATACTCAGTTCTGCACTTTCTCAGGAAAAGAACAGAGTGTTGGGTACTCTTTGCCTTTTGAATTCTGGATCTCTTCATAAATGAGTGGAGACTAATCAGGTGGGAGTTAGGTACCTATTCATAATGGAATCTGATTCTACTCAGTATCAGCCCGCAAAAAAAAAATTACTTTCAAACAGGGATGACACAAACTAGTTCCCACTTACTTTATTTTTCCAGTATTGTACAAAATTAAACTATAATAAAATTCAGGGCTTCCCTGGTGGCGCAGTGGTTGAAAGTCCGCCTGCCGATGCAGGGGACACGGGTTCGTGCCCCGGTCTGGGAAGATCCCACATGCCGCGGAGCAGCTGGGCCCGTGAGCCATGGCTGTTGAGCCTGTGCGTCCGGAGCCTGTGCTCCGCAACGGGAGAGGCCACAACAGTGAGAGGCCCATGTAACGCAAAAAAAAAAAAAAAAAAAAAAAATTCAAATGACAAAACTGAGAAATGATGCAACAAATGTATCTTTTCTTGCATGCAATTTATACTGGAAATTGTAACACCTACCAAAAAAAAAAAAGTACATAACACAGCATTTCCCTCAGCAAATTTGTAAGATAATTAGATTCTAAGACTGTCTAAACACAGTGCCATTACCAATTAACAGTGTTTTCCAGGGGTGTAGAAAGAGGATGAGGGTGGAAATGCAAGTACAGTTAAGACATTTTTGCCACACATGATCTAGAAAAATAATGTAAGATAGACAAGAGAAGGAAAAATAATAATCGCTACTAGTCATTGAATCCCCGTGTTGTTATAGCCATCAAAGTGGATACAGTATCTACATTATCACAGGTGTTTGCAATGACCTTGCAAGGTAGACTTGCATCACTGTTTAAAATCTTGCAATAGGGAGAGACAAAAAGGTTAAGAAACTTATCCAGGGACACAGAAGGAGGGAGAGGCTGTAATGTGTCCCCAAGTTTAGCTGACTTCAAGGCCACTGCAATTGCTCATATATCACATTGCCTCTGGTGAGAAGGAGTGCCAGTGAGTCTGATGTCATGTCTCCAGACCACTGGAGTAGCACATGCTAAAATAACTTTAGATTCTTCTGAATGCTTATCTACCTTGTTTTTTAGAAAAATGCCACAAAACATAAAATGATTATGCCCTCTTGCCCGGCATACGATGAGGGTATGTCCTCAAACTGGTTTATTTTCATAAGTTTTAATAACACAGATTTTTAAAAATAAACAACTTATCCATAAAAGATTTCTGTACCAGAAATTTTATAGCTGATTAAATTCTTGGATTTGGTCATTTCTTTTCTTTTGGTTAAAAATAAATAAGTAAAAAAGACCCCAGTTAAACTATGCTCTGAATAAATATTGCATAATATCTTAGTTTCTCAGGCTTCTTCCTAGGTTTTAGCTTGTACAAATCTGCACTTGTCTTCTTGAAAAAAATCATTATCTGAGGGAGAAAGAGACACACTACTTCAGCAACATACTTATGAGTATTGGGAACAACTCTATAGCTTTTGTGTTATTATATGTCGATATGACTGCTGTTTCCTCTAGTGTTTCTCTCCTTCCTTTTTGAGAAGCCAACATAAGAGACTACTGCCTGCGTGTCCAGAGCCAGAAACTCATTATGACAGCAGCCCTGCAAGGCAGTGCTGGGAATCAAACTGTGAAATTGTGATTCCTTGAGTGGAGTGTGGCAAGTGCTATGTACTGCTAGTTTTCTAATGGATTGAACCACACAATCACAGCAAACAGTAAGAAAACCCTGAGGTTGATTTTGTGTGTGTGTATTTATTTTAGTGGTATGCAAGGGAAAGATTAATCAGCGAGGGATATTTTTTAAAATGAATGTTTCCTTGGCTGAGGTCTGCTCTAACAGCTTTAATTGATGTTTGACATGTATTCTATTGTTTTATATTTTGATTTTTCTAAAGAATTCATTTTGACAGAGAGTTTGAGGAAAGAAAGGTTGGTGGAATTTGTCAGCTGAATTTTGCAAAATTTTATAATAAATCAGGTCTTTATTTATTCTTCCTCTTGGACAGTTTTAGGAATCAAGTGGCCAAAATAATGAACCCTCCCTTCTACTTATATTTTCCTGTAAAAATTATATAAGAAAACAAGATAAATAGCTTAATAGCAATATAGTGTCATTCCTTATACTGAACCCATATATGTACAAAGGGAATTGTGGAGCTCAAGAACTATTTGATGTAAGCTGCAAACCTGGATGATTTAATGAATAATACCTCAACTTGCAACTTCAAAGAAACTCATCTCAAGCTATGACTGCCTAAAGTGAGTAAATTTATGTAAATTGGTCCCTACTTGTTATTTTATATTTGTTCTTATAACAAAGAGGAAAAACTTGCATGTGACGGAGTTAAACTTGCATATAATTTTAGGTCAGACAATAGTGTCTTGGTTTGGTATAGGCCATGAGATGTTAGAAAAACTAGCATAACTTAAAGGAACACACATTAAATACTTATACGCATTTAAATGTGAAGAGAAACCAAAGAGAACTGCCACATATCTGAATCATCTCAGTCATTCTTTCCTAATTTTTTCCCCCTCTCTCTGCCATGCATCTTTCTAAGTCAGGTTCTCCGCTAAAGATCCCTCCTGCTTTTTCTTTCTCCTTGATCTTCTCTCCGGCTCTAGAACAGGGATTGGAAAGATGCTAGTTGTTGTTTGCCAGGTCATATGCCAACACAAAGAAGATAAAGTTTGTTTGAGGAGTTGGAGAATAATGTTATTTCTTATAGGTCACTTCCCCCAAAAGATGATTGATGAGAGGTAATCAGATAACCTAGAACTTAGCCTCAGAATAATGGACAGATATTTGGGCTTCAGCCTCCCTCCAACACCTGTGAGCAGAAATACTCTCCACATATTCTCCACAGGTACTACTGCTTGGGGGTGGGAGTTGGGGGATGGAAGGGGCTGCTCTACTCCTCAGTACACATTTATGATTCTCAAAATTTAACGCCTGTGTCCAAAGCCAGTTTTATCAGTGGGTTTTTGTCCTATTTAACAAAATTCCATTAAAAAATAAATATCCTTAAAAAATGGATAAATCTCTCAAAATATATGATTTAAAAGAAAGGTTACAACAGGTAAAATAAGAGCTAACATTGTTCATCATTGCCAAGTGTATTTTAAAACACCGTTTTATCAGTGGAAATTACTGCAAAAACAGAAATGAAATAGCATAATAATTCAAATTACACCTATGTACACACATATATGCATGTGTATATATATTATATATTTGTGTATTAAAAATGCTACATCATAGATACAAAGGAAGGAGTTATTTTAAAATGGAGTGTGATAACTGCTGAGGAATTTGGAGAAACAAATATAAACCAAATATAACCTCACAATGTATACCATTATATATTATAATATGTAAATTCCATATGCATAAAAGAGCTATTTTATATTATATAAAAATTTCTTTATATTATGTAAAAATATATAAAATGATAAAAATAATGATTTTATAAGAGGGAAGACAGATCCAGATAAATATCTGCAGCAAATTTTATATATAAAAAATAATATATAATGTATGGACACCAAGGGTGGAAAGCGGAGGGGGTTGTGGTGGTGGTGTGATGAATCGGGAGATTGGGATTGACATGTATACACTAATATGTATAAAATGGATAACTAATAAGAACCTGCTGTATAAAAAAAATAAAATAAAATTCAAATATTCAAAAAAATTAAAAATATATAAATATATACTCTATAAAAAGCATATGGAAATTAGTATGAAAAGTAACACTAAAATAAAAAATGATATGAACAATTTGAGTTAAACTTAATAAAGTAAAATATCTATATAAAACTGTTCAACTCTGCTAGTTCTCAAAAGAACACACTGAAATAAGAGTAGTGTGCCTTTTTAAAACCAATACAATGAGGGAATTTGGTAATCAAGCTGGCACTCTCATACATAACATAAAAATAATAAACTGGCAGATTCATTTTGGAAAAATGATTTTTCAGTATATTTCAAGACATATAAAATGATTGTACCCTTTAACCCAATTATCTCACTTTTGGTAAGAAGATAGAGGAAATAAAGAAAATAATAAGAAAAAATGAGAAGTTAATACACATGAAAATATTTATTATAACAAATATAAAGCCATTAAAATTATGAGGATTCTATAACACAGAAAAATAATTATTAAAACATTAAATGAAAAAGAAACAATTATATCTGTCTATTTAATTATAAATATATAAAAGTCGTGCCTAGATGGTAACTATATGGGAAAAAGAATACTTAAACGAGTTTGACTTGTTAAATCTTTGACTGTGGGTCATTTTAACGCATTGTATTTTGAACCAATCATTACATATTATTTATCTAGCAAAAATAATTTCTTCGAAGTAAAATTTCCTGGCAGAGAGTAATAAAAACCCTAGTGGTTTCTCACTGTCCATTCTCATTTTTCCTAAAAATTTTATTTGGGAATAAGGCAACATGTCCCAATCTCCTTTGTAGCCAGGTCTGGGCATGTGCCTAAGTTCTGGCCAATATGCTGTGAGTAGGGTCCTGGCCAATACCCTGTGAGTAGGGGCCCTCTGTGGCAGCTTCCTGAATCCTATCTTAACAGACAGCTGTCACATGTTCCTTCCTCCTGCTACTAGGTTACAGATGCCAACTTGGACAAGGGCCAGTCTAGAGTGACAAAGCAGGGTGAACTGAAGGAGCCTGGGTCCTTCAAGACAACGCAGAGCAGAGTCGTACTCCAGCCCTGGTTTGCCCATCTCTGGCCTTTCTGTACATAAAAGAGAGTGAGCCATAAACTATCTTGCATAAACCACTGTTAGTTTTCACTTTTCTATTACTCACGGAAGAATCTTAACCTACTAAATACAGAGACGGTTACCCCAAAAGCCAGTTGGCTGTAATACTTAAGCCATAATCAGTTGATAATCGCTGACAGCAAGGTAGAGACAACAATCTAAGGGCAGTAGGACACTAAAATGGTTGCCAAGATTGACCCTAGGGCATTCAAATTAACTGACTAGCTCTAGGCAGTTAATCCCTCCATGCCAAGCATTCTATAATGGGGTGATATCACCCCAAGGGAATGAAAATTGGCTCTTGGGTGGGGACAAAAAATGTTAGATATTACAACGGTTTATGGCTCTCCAACATGCCATATACATAAAGGGACATACAATATATCTGTGGTATTAACATTGCATGGGGGTGGGGCTAGCATTTAGGAAAAAAAGGTCTAAAATTGTTCCTTAGGAGGGTGATAATGAAAAAAAAAAAAAGACTGAGGAACACTACTCACTCTGAAATGTCCTTTCCTGCCTGTTCTATCAAATGAACCCTACTTATTCTTTTAGGTGCCATAGCTTCCCCAATTTTTAACAACTTGTCACATTGTTTTGTTAGTGATTGTTTATTTTTCCATCTCTCCCACTAGATTTTCAGCAGATTATAAAATGATTATGACTTTCAGTTCTCCATCTATTACACGTTGCTTGGCACCTATTAATAGCACAAGAAATATGAATGGCTGAATGAGCACCTCAGGGACATTTTTCCTTTAAGTCCAAAGCTCCAGCAATTCTCACTTTATAATGGACACAATTCTCCCTCTGCTTGGGTGGTGACAAACTAAGACAAGCACTGAGAACATACAGCATTTCTCAAACAATATGTTGAACAACTAGGTAAAAGAATCCAATTCAGCCACAGGAACACCTTGTTCCTACTTAATTGTACCAATTTAAGTTTTCCTTAAAAAAAATTAAAAGCTTTAACTTTCTTCATATTCATTGCGACTTAGCATTTTCCTTTTTAATTTCAAACTTCAAGTTGACTTGAAATCTGCTGTTGTTTTAACAATAGGGCAGAGTTTGATATTTGGAATTTATACAAACATTTCTGAAAAGGCCACAGCTAAAGAGAATCTAAGCTTTTCCAGTTTACAGGAAATATCACAAACATTAATTACGAACTCAAGACTGTTTGCTAGTGGTTAATTCTACCAGCGTCGTCCCATCACATAGAATAATTCCATTTAAACAATAGTTACTGAGCACCTACTTCATGTGAAGTGTTCAGCAAGGTCTATAGGGGATTTAGAGTGAAATAGAACATAGCCCAGCTCCACAATTCTTACCTTCCACTTGAGAAACTATCATGTGAGGTAACATAGTTTAAGTGTTATGAACAATATACACATAGATGTTTGAGAATTTGAGAAAGAACATAAAGTTCATGCAAATAAGGTCTCATGGATATGTTGGCTTTTGAGATGTGTTTTGAAGGAGGAATAGGATTATAATAGGAGATGGGGACAAGCTATTAGAGGCAGTGAATAGCACAGAAACAAGAAAGCACATAATACTTTCCAAGAACAGTGCATGATCTACATTTGATTTGCATGCATGTTAAATTTGAGAAACACTTGGATAGGGGCCCTGTAGCAAAGTGAAAGAAAAGACTATAGCAAGGTAGTCTGGAGCCATTTCCTAGAGAAATTATTACGCTTTGACCAAAAAAAAAAAAAAAAAAAAGAAAGAAAACAAAACACTGTTAGCTAGTGGGACCACTGTCAGCATTTGACCATGTGAGCCAGAGATATGCTTTAGCATAACATATTTGCAGGGTAATTTACAAAGACTTTCAGAGGTAAGAAGACCAACAGTTCACTCTTACAGTGGTCTGGAAAGAGATGAATTAGGATTGCAGGAGAGAAATGCATAATTGAGGATGGATGAGAGAACATTTCAGAAGTAAAATCTGCAAGTCTTGACAACTCTATGAATGTCAAGGATAGGGGAATGATATATAATAAGGAAAAATTATTCCTAGACTTTGAGCCTAAGTAACTAGGAGAAAGATGTGACATTAACAGAAAGAAGAAAATAAGGAGGGCAAGCTGGTTTAGGATGTTGAGGAAATAATGAATTCAGATTTGGACATATTAAACCTGGTATACCAGCAAACATCAAAATGGACCTATTTAACAGGCAGTTATAAATGCAGTTTCAGTAGTTGGAAAAAAGCTGAAAATGCTAGAAATCATGTATGCTGGGATGATTGTTGAATATGTGGAAATGTTTGAAAATAGAAAAAGCATGGGGATATAAATTAAAAGAATCAAGGAAAGAAACCTAGAGATTGCTAATTTTAAGAGATAGGAGTAAAAAACAGTAAAAAGCCCACAGGATGTGTAGAGAAAACCAGAGCAGCCTACGCCACTAAGACAAGGAAAAGTTCGCATTTCTAAGAATCAGCCAGCATGGCAAGGCTGCCAAAGGGTCAGGAAAAAGGATAATATTTTATCACAACTTAAATCAATTTTGGTAATAAAACACTCATTACTATTTTAATTAAAGCTCTCATAAACTGGTATCATCTGTTTTTTCAAAATATTTCTAAAGTCCATAGAGTAAATGTAATGCAAAGCAACATGAATGTATTATGGAACAAATAATGCAACAATATTAACATATTTCATTTTATTTGGTATTGTATCCATGACTCTAAAAAATCAGTTATACAAACAGTAATATGTATTTTCTGCATATAACTTTAGAGGATCCATATTGGTAACTCAGTATTTCTGAAACCATTAATAGTCCAGGAATTTTTTTTCATTGTTGTTATATGGATTATAATTTAAATAAACTCACATCCTGAGTACAGTTACAAAAAATATCAGCTGTGAACTTGCTTTTTGAACACTAGAAAGTCTTAACTTCTCTGGTCTCTGCTCTTTTCACTGTTATACACCACAGGGGCTGGTGAAATCTCTAAGGAACCTTCCTAACTTGATACATATTCTAATATATTCCTGAAATACTGTTTTAACCAATTAACTTCCTTAATATACAGAAGTGGGTCTGATTAAAGAAGTGAAAGCTACAAGATGAAGAACAATATGACAAACTATGCGTCTCACATACATAGCAAGAAGGGTGCATTAAGTTCAAAATACGTTATTGTAGAGAAGCTCCAGATATATGAGACAGGAAATTTATCAGCCATGCTCTTTTGCCCCAGGGAGGGACAGACTGGAATAGCAACATTATTCTTAAAACAACATTGTTTTAAGAAAAATATTAGGCAAAAACAGAGATCTTCTACTGGGGAATATCCTGCAAATATTAACAAAGAGTATATCAGAACTCAGCCACTGTTAAAAATCAGCATTTCATCCTTTTAAAAAATAGGTAACACACACCTAGGTCTTTCAAGGATCTTCTCTCATTCCAAAAATACTTGGCTAAATTCAACACTCAAGTACTTAGGAGTCACTTAAAAGAATCTCTGCCAGGAAGATGAATGGTTGTCCAATCCCAACACCACCACATACCATAGGAGGACTCGACATCAGGGCCTGCATTTTAGAAATCTCTCATTCCACAGCAGGTTATGAAGCTCACTTTGAGCATATGTGAAAGACTGTTTCAAGGGGGGAATCTACCATCTATTCTCAAATGTGTTCAGTGACTTACAGAAAAATGTTAAACCAAAGCTGGATTTTTTCCTTAGCTTCTAATTCTTAATAGCAGAAGAAGATAAAGAGGCTAACTGGACTAATTCATCAGAATAAATAATAAATGATAAGCAAATGCACTGCTGGTTAACCTCATAGCTTTTGTTAAACACAGTACCTGTTCAATTTATAGAAAAATTTGAAAGAGCTGATTGGCCTTAGTTACTAATGAATTATTTTTAGCGAATAAAGAAGACCAGATAAGATACTTTATTTTACTAACTACATATTTACTTTTTAAATTTTTGTTTTACCAGCTTTCATAGTATTTAAAACAGTGAAAAGGATTATTTAAGGTTTAATTTAGATGCATAAAAATACTTTAGACTTTAGACCTTACATAAAAGTTGCAGATTAATTGAATGTCCGTAAATTCAATCTTTTTTCTCCAAACTGTGTTCAAATAAGAATAATACTGTCCCTGAAAAATAATGTAATTTATCCTTGCTACTGCTGCAAACTTTTACAAACATATATGTAAAGGGATAAGGCAGGGATAGGGGTACTATGCTCTGCTGGTGGATGTGTAAACTAGTAAATTTTTCTGGAGGACAATTTGAAACTTGGCATCAAAATCACTAAATATATAGTTGAATAATAATTCTACTTTCCTAAAAAAATAATCATGGTTATAGAAAACATTCTAATACAGAAGGGTTTTTTGAGGCCATATTCATAATAGAAAATAAATAAGACAGCAAACTCACTGTCCAATAAAAATAGCATATTACTTAAATTATGAGCCTGATGTTATATGCCCATATACTGGATTTTTATGAAATCATTAAAAGGTTGTATAGTATGCTAAAAGAGGGAAAATACTTATGTATACTTTTAAATTACTTTAAAAGATAAGACAGTATTATTACAGTTTTATACATTATATATTTATATATTATACATTTTAGTTTATATATTTACATATATTTTATATTCAGTATTATTCCATTTTTATAAATAACATTTATATACTTCATATATGCACTGAGAGTCTAGTTTGGAAAGGTTTTATGAGAGACACTATCAGTCACTTCATATTGTGGGTGGAAATAATTCATCCTGGAGCAATTCATTGTGAAAAATACTGATATGGTAATTCTATCACATTTTTACTTAGCTGAAATAATTCTATAAAGAGATACTCCCCTTTTCTACCATTTGGTCAGCCAGTGGTACAGTTCATATAAGAAGGCAACATAAATGCCTTATTCTTTCCTTTTATATATCATTTCTCAAGATATGTATTAATTCCCTTACATCTCCAAAAGGGTGACTAATTTTTACATCGTTATAAACCCATGAATTTAAACAAACTGTATAGATTTGAATACATGTATGTCTTATGCTTACTCAAGTTCATACTGTCCAATATTTAGCCAGTGAGAAACCCTTCAAGGTAACGCCTAATTCCTTTGGATGTGATCCTAAAAATTGTCTTATAGCTCCCTTGCTACCTGGTATAACAAGATTTTTCAAACTCATACATTTCCAGTCCTACATGTAGAATCAGCTATTTCCCCATTTCTCTTACAAGTTATAAGGTATTTCAAGACACAATTTGGTCAGCAAAAATATGTGTTGTGACTGGGTTAGTCATTGTTTCCAGGCCTTTTCAGTGGAATATATATATATATATATATATATATATATATATATATATATATATATATATATATATATATATACACACATATATATATATATATGTAGCAAAGATATAGCAAATATATATATACAGCAAATATATATAGGAAATCTATAGCAACTATATATAAAAAATAATATATAAAAATATATATTGCAATTATCTATGTGTACATACACATACATATATATGTAAATACAGTCACAACTACATTGGTTTTGTTTAATCTCTTCTACATTACATTTGTATCTTTTCTCTCATGCTAAGAATCTTGGTTCTCAAGCACAAAGGAGATGCCCTTGTTTTATCCCACATTATACACAGATTATTCTCAGAATAGTAATACCAATAAAACACCACCAATAATAATTATAAAAAACAATTTTATCTTATATAGGCTATTCCCTTCTCTATCTCCATTTTTATTTTTGTATGACAGGTATATTTTCAGAGCATATAGATATTACATACCATACGCTCTCCTTTTTAACCCTCCTTTATTCCTAGGTTTATATATTCTTATCACTGTTACATATGTCAATGTCACCCTAGTCATTCTGGTCATCTGAAGTTCACTCTGCAGCAGATTCCTCCGATATGTTCTCATAAGAAATTACCAATATCCCTGAGTTCCTGTATATTGACAAAAGTTTGTACCTGATTTATGTATAATTTTGCTGGATATAAAGTTCTTATTTCTACATTTCCTCTCCTGGTTACATTTAATATATGTCTTCATTATTTTCTGGTGTGAAGCACTGCTGTCAAAAAGTATGATGATGGGAGAGAGGAGGAACCAAAATGGCAGAGCAGAGGACGTGCTCTAACTCCCTCTTGCAAGAACACCAGAATCACAACTAACTGCTGGACAATCATCAACAGGAAGACACTGGAACTCACCAAAAAAGATCCCCACATCCAAAGACAAAGGAGAAGCCACAATGAGAAGGTAGGAGGGGCGCAATCACATTAAAATCAAATCCCATAACTGCTGGGTGGGTGACTCACAGACTGGAGAACACTTAAACCACAGAAGTCCACCCACTGGAGTGAAGGTTCTGAGCCCCACATCAGGCTCCCCAACCTGGGGGTCCGGCAACGGGAGGAGGAATTACTAGAGAATCAGACTTTGAAGCCTAGTGGGAACTGACTGCAGGACTTCGACAGGACTGGGGGAAACAGAGACTCCACTCTTGGAGGGCACACACAAAGTAGTGTGCACATCGGGACCCAGGGGAAGGAGCAGTGACCCCAGGGGAGACTGAACCAGACCTACCTGCTTGTGTTGGAGGGTCTCCTGCAGAGGCGGGCAGAGTGGGGGGTGCTATGGCTCACCGTGGGGACAAGGACACTGGCAGCAGAAGTTCTGGGAAGTACTCCTTGGCGTGAACCCTCCCAGAGTCTGTCATTAGCCCCACCAAAGAGCCCAGGTAGGCTCCAGTGTTGGGTTGCCTCAGGAAAAACAACCAACAGGGAGGGAACCCAGCCCCACCAATCAACAGTCAAGCGGATTAAAGTTATACTGAGCTCTGCTCACCAGAGCAACACTCAGGTCCAACCACCACCAGTCCCTCCCATCAGGAAACTTACACAAGCCTCTTAGATAGCCTCATCCACCAGAGGGCAAAGAGCAGAAGCAAGAAGAACTATAATACTGCAGCCTGTGGAAAAGAAACCACATTTACAGAAAGATAGACAAGATGAAAAGGCAGAGGGCTATGTACCAGATGAAGGAACAAGATAAAACCCCAGAAAAACAACTAAATGAAGTAGAGATAGGCAACCTTCCAGAAAAAGAATTCAGAATAAGGATAGTGAAGATGATCCAGGACCTTAGAAAAAGAATGGAGGCAAAGATCGAGAAGATGCAAGAAATGTTTAACAAAGACCTAGAAGAATTAAAGAACAAACAAACAGAGATGAACAATACACTAACTGAAATGAAAACTACACTAGAAGGAATCAATAGCAGAAAAACTGAGGCAGAAGAACGGATAAGTGACCTGGAAGACAGAATGCTGGAATTCACTGCTGCAGAACAGAATAAAAAAAAAAGAATGAAAAGAAATGAAGACAGCCTAAGAGACCTCTGGGACAACATTAAATGCAACAAAATTCGCATTATAGGGGTCCCAGACGGAAAAGAGAGAGAGAAAAGACCAGAGAAAATATTTGAAGAGATTATAGTTGAAAACTTCCCGAATATGGGAAAGGAAATAACCACCCAAGTCCAGGAAGCACAGTGAGTCCCATACAGGATAAACCCAAGGAGAAGCATGCCGAGACACACAGTAATCAAATTGGCAAAAATTAAAGACAAAGAAAAATTATTGAAAGCAGCAAGGGAAAAACGAAAAATAACATACAAGGTAACTCCCATAAGGTTAACAGCTGATTTCTCAGTGGAAACTCTACAAGTCAGAAGGGAGTGGAATGATATACTTAAAGTGATCAAAGGGAAGAACTTACAACCAAGATTACTCTACCCAGCAAAGATCTCATTCAGATTTGATGGAGATATCAAAAGCTTTAAAGATAAGCAAAAGCTAAGAGAATTCAGCACCACCAAACCAACTCTACAACAAATGCTAAAGGAACTTCTCTAAGTGGGAAACATAAGAGAAGAAAAGGATCTATAAAAACAAACCCAAAACAATTAAGAAAATGGTCACAGGAGCATACATATCGATAACTACCAAAAGACACAGGCTTGCTGAATGGATACAAAAAAAAGACCCATATATATGCTGTCTACAAGAGACCCACTTCAGACCTAGGGACACATACAGACTGAAAGTGAGGGAATGGAAAAAGATATTCCATGCAAATGGAAATCAAAAGAAAGCTGGAGTAGCTATACTCATAGCAGATAAAATAGACTTTAAAATAAAGAATGTTACAAGAGACAAGGAAGGACACTACATAATGATCAAGGGATCAATCTAAGAAGAAGATATAACAATTATAAATACATATGCACCCAACATAGGAGCACCTTAATACATAAGGCAACTGGTAACAGCTATAAAAGAGGAAATCAACAGTAACACAATAATAGTGGGGGACTTTAACGCCTCACTTACACCAGTGGACAGATCATCCACAATGAAAATAAATAAGGAAACAGAAGCTTTGAATGACACAATAGACCAGATAGATTTAATTGATATTGATAGGACATTCCATCCAAAAACAGCAGATTATACTTTCTTCTCAAGTGCGCACAGAACATTCTCCAGGACAGATCACATCTTGGATCACAAATAAAGCCTCAGTATTTTTAAGAAAACTGAAATCATATCAAGTATCTTTTCTGACCACAATGCTATGAGATTAGAAATCAATTACAGGGAAAGAAACGTAAAAAAACAGAAACACATGGAGGCTAAACAATATGTTACTAAACAACCAAGAGATCACTGAAGAAATCAAAGAGGAAATAAAAAAATACCTAGAGACAAATGACAATGAAAACATGATGATCCAAAACCTACAGGATGCAGCAAAAGCAGTTCTAAGAGGGAAGCTTATAGCTATACAAGCCTACCTCAAGAAACAAGAAAAGTCTCAAGTAAACAATCTAACCTTACACCTGAAGGAACTAGAGAAAGAAGAACAAACAAAACCCAAAGTTAGCAGAAGGAAAGAAATCATAAATATCAGAGCAGAAATAAATGAAATAGAAAGAAAGAAAACAATAGCAAAGATCAATAAAACTAAAAGCTGGTTCTTTGAGAAGATAAACAAAATTCATAAACCATTAGCCAGACTCAAGAAAAAGAGGGAGAGGACTCAAATCAATAAAATTAGAAATGAAAAAGGAGAAGTTACAACAGACACTGCAGAAATACAAAATATCCTAAGAGACTACTACAAGCAACTCTATACCAATAAAATGGACAATGTGGAAGAAATGGACAAATTCTTAGAAACGTATAACCTTCTAAGACTGAACCAGGAAGAAATAGAAAATAGGAACACACCAATCACAAGTAATGAAATTGAAACTGTGATTAAAAATCTTCCAACAAAGAAAAGTCCAGGACCAGATGGCTTCACAGGTGAATTCTATCAAACATTTAGAGAAGAGCTAACACCCATCCTTCTCAAACTTTTCCAAAAAATTCCAGAGGAAGGAACACTCCCAAACTCATTCTATGAGGCCACCATCACCCGGATACCTAAACCAGACAAAGATACTACAAAAAAAGAAAATTACAGGCCAATATCACTCATGAATATAGATGCAAAAATCCTCAACAAAATACTAGCAAACAGAATCCAACAACACATTAAAAGGATCATACACCATGATCAAGTGGGATTTATTCCAGGGATGCAAGGATTCTTCAATATATGCAAATCAATCAATGTGACACACCATATTAACAAATTGAAGAATAAAAACCATATGATCATCTCAACAGATGCAGAAAAAGCATTTGACAAAATTCAACACCCATTTATGATAAAAACTCTCCAGAAAGTGGGCATAGAGGGAACCTACCTCAACATAATAAAGGCCATATATGACAAACCCACAGCAAACATCACTCTCAATGGTGAAAAACTGAAAGCATTTCCTCTAAGATCAGGAATGAGACAAGGATGTCCACTCTCACCACAATTATTCAACACAGTTTTGGAAGTCCTAGCCACGGCAATCAGAGAAGAAAAAGAAATAAAAAGAATACAAATTGAAAAAGAAGAAGTAAAACTGTCACTGTTTGCAGATGACATGATACTATACATAGAGAATCCTAAAGATGCCACCAGAAAACTACTAGAGCTAATCAATGAATTTGATAAAGTTGCAGGATACAAAATTAATGCACAGAAATCTCTTGCATTCCTATGCACTAATGATGAAAAATCTAAAAGAGAAATTGTGGAAACACTCCCATTTACATTGCAACAAAAAGAATAAAACACCTAGGAATAAACCTACCTAGGGAGACAAAAGACCTGTATGCAGAAAACTATAAGACACTGATGAAAGAAATTAAAGATGATACCAACAGATGGAGAGATATACCATGTTCTTGGACTGGAAGAATCAATATTGTGAAAATGACTATACTACCCCAAAGCAATCTACAGATTCAGTGCAATCCCTTTCAAATTACCAATGGCAGTTTTTACGGAACTACAACAAATCATCTTAAAATCTGTATGAAGACACAAAAGACCCCGAATAGCCAAAGCAGTCTTGACAGAAAAAACTGGAGCTGGAGGAATCAGAGTCCCTGACTTCAGACTATACTACAAAGCTACAGTATACAAGACAATATGGTACTGGCATGAAAACAGAAATATAGATCAATGAAACAAGAGAGAAAGCCCAGAGATAAACCCACGGACCTACGGTCAACTAGTCTATGACAAAGGAGGCAAGGATATACAATGGAGAAAAGACAGTCTCTTCAATAAGTGGTGCTGGGAAAACTGGACAGCTACATGTAAAAGAATGAAAGTAGAACACTCCCTAACACCATACAAAAAAATAAACTCAGAATGGATTAAAGACCTAAATGTAAGACCGGACACTATAAAACTCTCAGAGGAAAACACAGGAAGAACACTCTTTGACATAAACCACAGCAAGATCTTTTTTGATCCACCTCCTAGAGTAATGGAAATAAAAACAAAAATAAACAAATGGAACCTAATGAAACTTCAAAGCTTTTGCACAGTAAAGGAAACCATAAACAAGACAAAAAGACAACCCTCAGAATGGGAGAAAATACTTGCAAATGAATCAATGGACAAAAAATTAATCTGAAGAATATATAAACAGCTCATGCAGCTCAATATTAAAGAAACAAACAACCCAATCCAAAAATGGGCAGAAGACCTAAATAGACATTTCTCCAAAGAAGACATACAGATGGCCAAGAAGCACATGAAAAGCTGCTCAACATCATTAATTATTAGAGAAATGCACATCAAAACTACAATGAGGTATCACTTCACTCCATTTAGAATGGGCATCATCAGAAAATCTACAAACAACAAATGCTGAAGAGGGTGTGGAGAAAAGGGAACCCTCTTGCACTGTTGGTGGGAATGTAAATTGATACAGCCACTATGGAGAGCAGTATGGAGGTTCCTTAAAAAATTAAAAATAGAATTACCATATGATCCAGCAATCTCACTACTGGGCATATACCCAGAGAAATCTATAATTCAAAAAGACATATGCACCCCAGTGTTCATTGCAGCACTATTTACAATAGCCAGGTCATGGAAGCAACCTAAATGCCCATCGACAGACGAATGGATAAAGAAGTTGTGGTACATATATACAATGGAATATTACTCAGCCATAAAAAGGGATGAAATTGAGTCATTTGTTGAGACGTGGATGGACCTAGAGACTGTCAATACAGAGTGAAGTAAGTCAGAAAGAGAAAAAAAATCATATATTAACGCATGTATGTGGAACCTAGAAATATGGTACAGATGAAGTGGTTTGCAGGACAGACGTTGAGACACAGATGTAGAGAACAAACGTATGGACACCAAGGGGGGGAAACTGCAGTGGGGTGGGGATGGTGGTGTGCTGAATTGGGCGATTGGGAGTAACATGTATACACTGATGTGTATAAAATTGATGACTAATAAGAACCTGCAGTATAAAAAACCAAACAAAAAAAACAACTAACACTAAACTTTCTTTGGGTTATTGGTATGGAAATATGTTAATATAAATGTTTCAGACATTACATGAAATTTCTAAAAATCTTATATGTTCTGGTATAATGTTATAAGTCATAATTCTAGTTATTACTTTAAAATGTATATCTCAGAACTAAAAAAAAAAAGTATGATGATGATATAATTTCTCTTATAAGTTATACACTCTTTGTCCGGATGCCCAAAGGATTTTTTTTTCTTTCTTTCAAGTCCAGGAGTTTTTCTAAAATAGGTCTTGATGATAGCCTTTCTATGTTGGTATTCTTGAGTATACAATGTGTTCTTTCAATAAGAATTTAACATCTCTTTTTTAACCTCCAGATAAACTTTCTTGAATTACAGTTTTGAGTATTGGTTCTTTCCTTGCTTTGGTTTTCTTTTTTCAGATATTCCTATCAACTGTGTGTTATATCTTCTTTGCTTATCTCCAATGTTCCTTTTTCCTTTTGGATTTTAATTTTTTTTTAACTTTAACATTTCATTTTTATTAAAACATTATTTGCTGTTTTTATGGCCCCATCCAATACAATTTTTTTATGTCTACTTCTTTCTTGAGTTCCATGACCTTATTTCTGACTTTTTCTAATTCTGATGTATGTCATTCATTTATATCTTGCATTACATCTTAATGTCTTTAAACTTGCTTTCAAATAGCAGGTTATAATTTTTATCTGTTTTATAGGCAGATCATTTTAGCATGCTTTCACCTTTAGTCTCTTTGCATCTTCATAATTTTTAATGGGATTTAGAACAACACTTTTTTGTTGTTCATTTTTATGTGAAATTATTTTCCTGAGCTTTTAGAAGGGATCTTGGTTCAAATGGCATTTTCTAACTTCACAGGGCTCCTTCTTCTAGTACTGGTGTGTAGTATTTAAAAAAATATGGTCACTTGCTTTCTGAGATTTTCTGGTTCTGTTTTCCTTTTCCACTTTTACATGGACATGCCTTTCTTGTTATTGTCCCTATCCTGACCAATTTTGATTCTACTCCTAACAGTTTCTCCCCAGTCTGGAACCCTCACCAGGAAGGAAATCCTGGTTAATCAGTGTCAAGAGCTCATGGGGGTTAGCCAACCCCAGACCCTTAAATGCACTCACCCACTACAGGAACAGGAGAAACCCTTCCACTTTTAGCTGTTATTCTCTAATGGATGCATCACTCTTTCCAGTGATACTTATTGGCTATTTTGTCAGTTCCTATCTCAGGTCCTTCAGTCACCCTGTTATTTCCTTTTGCTTCTTCCGATGAAGATGTTGCTGCTATGCAGGTTTTGTGGCTGTTGGTGATTTGTTTCCACCATTTATACTAAGGTTCAAGGGAATAGCTTGTGACATAGTTTTGTTATAAATATTGACTATGAGTTTTTTTGTTTTTCTTTCTAGTTGTCACTATATTCCCAGAATTTCCCAAGACATACTACTTTTAGACACAGATATAGGTACAGCTATAGCTACAGATGTAGATACAGATGCAAATAGAGTATAGGAAAAGATACAGCTATATATATAAAATATATAAATATGTGTAGATAAAAATGACTAGCAGAAAAAGCACTGAAATATATATATTAGCAGATTGATGAGATTATGGATGAATTTTTTTTTGCTTTGATAACAGTTCTTTTTTTTTTTAAGTCACATAATAAAAACAAAACCCAAACCTAGTACTTAGAGGTTTAAGAGAATTGCTATCATCTGCTCAGGGGTGTGTGGGAACGGTCCTTTTTCAGGTGCCATCAACATCTAAACCCCAGTCACATTAAATTCAATTATCTTTCTTTCTTGCTCAACATCATTAATTATGAGAGAAATGTAGATTAAAACCACAATAAGATATCACCTCACACGTGTCAGAATGGCTATCATCAAAAAGACCACAAATAACAAATACTGGTGAGGATGTGGAGAAAAGGGAACCCTCGTAAATATAAACTGGCACAGCCACTGTGGAAAACAATAGGGAGGTTTCTCAAAAAACTAAAAATAGACCTACATATGACCCAGCAATTCCACTCCTGGGTTTATATCTGAGAAAAACAAAAACACTAATTCAAAAAGATACATGCACCCCAATGTTCATAGCAGCATTATTTACAATTGCCAAGATATAGATGCAATCTAAGTGTCCATCAACAGAGGAATGGATAAAATAGATATGGTATATATTGACAATGAAATACCACTCAGCCATAAAAAAGAATGAAATTTTGCCATTTGCAGCAACATGGATGGACTTGGAGGGTATTATGCTAAGTGTAATAATTCAGACAGAGAAAGACAAACACTGTATGATATCACTTACATGTGGAATCTAAAAAAACAAACAAACTAGTAAATACAACAAAAAAGAAACAGACCACAGATATAGAGAACAAATTAGTGGCTATAAGCAGGAAGAGGGAAAAGGTAGGGGCAAGACTGGGTAGGGGATTAAGAGGTACAAATAAAATAAATGAGCTACAAGGATATATTGTACAACACAGGGAATATAGCCAATATTTTATAATAACTATAAATGGAACATAATCTTTAAAAATTATGAGTCAGTATGTTGTACAACTGAAACCTATATAATATTGTACATCAATTATACCTCAATAAAAATTTTTAATTTAAAAGTAAAAAAAAAAATTTTAATTATGTTTCTCATTTCAACTAGGTGTACATTTATGTTCTTTAGGGCACAGAAAATGGTTCACTGTTTATTCTTCCCAACCCTGCAGTTTTGGGTGTGGATTCCATGCTTTGAATGCTCCAGTCTTCTTGATATATATTCAAGCCCAACTTCTGTTATTCCATTACAAACCTTTTTTTGTTAGAATAGTGCATAGCTTTTGCTTTTCAAACATTCTTCAGCTTTTAGCCTAATGTCTCCAACAGAAAATTACAGAAGTCTACTTGAGAGCTATGAAGTCAGGATTTTGACTCTCTTTCTGAGTTCTTTTTTGTTGTTTTTTCCCTAGGGCAACAGCCCTCACGCTCATGTCTAGTTTAATCATGAACTGACATATAAACACTACTACATATAAAACAGATAACCAATAAAGACCTACTGTATAGCACAGGGAACTTTACTCAATACTCTGTAATGACCTATATGGGAAAAGAATCTAAAAAAGAGTAGATATATGCATATGTATAACTGATTCACTTTGCTGTACATCTGAAACAAACACAACATTGTAAATCAACTATACTGCAATAAATATTTTTTAAAAAGACAATAACCAAGAAGGAAAAACAAAGTGGGTAATATTTCAAAATGTTATCCATTTTCACTTCTATATACAAGTGATTGTCTCTAGATAGTGATGTTACCATTGTTTATAAGTGTTGCAATGTTGACACTAATCCTTTTATGGGCATTAGTTCACCATTTGTTTATCATCAGACCTCTTCATAATAATTTAGAGTCCTTATTACAGCATATTTATACCTATTATCAATTAAATTTGGCTGTTGCTGCTCTCAAGGAGCAGATAAGAGAACCAACAATAACCACTGAAATAAGGCTTGCATTTAAGGATAAACTGAGGCATATTTTATTTGAGTTTATTTGAGCAAAAACTATTTGAACAGGGCAGCACCAACCTGGAAGTGATTAGGAGCTCTCTACCAACAGGAGTTAGGGAAAACACTTTTATAGAGAAGAGGAGCAAGCAAAAAAAAAAAAAGAAAAAGAAATTATTGGATTGACTATAGCTTAAGTGGTTGCCTTATTTGGGAAAGCCCAGATGCCTGTTTGAGATTGATTGCCCTTTAGATTTCAATTTCTAAACCTTGAGGCTTTAAAGGCTTAGGATCTGGTTTGCTTATATAAGCTACTAAGGCATTAAAGCCACCTCAGCCTAATGGCCTCCTTGTTTGATTAATTTAACAAGGTTTTCTCCCTTTCCTGATATTTCAAAGGGATTTCTAAAACACAAAGTCCCCAGAAAAAATGTCCTTTTTCCTCTTTGGGTTCACTGCCCCCTCTGTTTTTCCTATAGGTTTCATGTGAGATAACTGATATGTAAGCATTAGATGGGTATTTGTAGGTAGACTTCACAGGTGGAGAGACAGCAACTGCCGTGGTGCCTTCCTCTCAGCAATACTCTCCACCAAGTCTCAAGAGCAACTTTATCTCAAGTCTTCAAGGAATTGAAATAGTCAAGGGAAACCCTATCACGATTTTGAGCTGAAATTATTTTCCAGTAAGTACATTCCCTTCTAAGTGGCCACCCTTCAGCAAGTTTGGCTTTTGATTAATTTAGCTGTTAATGACTGATAATAAAAATTGCAGTACATCAAAAGCTACTCCATTTGTTCCTTTACCCAGTGGAGTGATGCTTGAAAAAATATCTAAGATTATAAAGTTGCCTTTTAAACAGCTCCAGTCATTTATAAATAAAATGTATTCCTCTAAATAATTCTTAAGGTTTATAGATGAAGTCAATCTCAGTAGACTGCCAATGGAATCCTGAAAGTATTGCAAATTAAATGTTTATATAATGTGATTTTAATTTATCCCTTAATTTCTGACAGTAGGTTTTGAAACAAAATATATCATGGAAGAAAATAAAAATAATTATAGTTATATTTATATAGTCATTCACAATACTTTTGTATATACATTTCATTTGATTTTTATTCTATATTCTATTTAATGAGTATTTACTGAGTTTCTATCATGTGTCAATCACTAAGCTAGGTTTATGGGGTACAATGAAGTATAAGAGCCCTCTAAAACCCAATGGTGAAGGAGACATTATCACCACTCTTTAAAATATTAGGAAACAGTGACCTTTGTCAAGGTAACTGACAGGTAAATTGATAACAGAACTGGAACTAGTATTCACTCTGTGAGGCTATGATTTCATATCAGCTACTAATACTGCTATTGGTTCATTTGCTCTAACAATATGACTATATAATTTTCTCATCCACAATAAAATCAAAAGTAACACTCTGGCTACAGAAAAATCTGCTTTTACTTGAAACCAAATTTTCATGCAGATTTGTGTCTCTGGCATAAAAACATCTTTATATGCAATCAAAAAATCACAGATTCCCAATTCTAAGTTGGCAAGCTTTGGTCTATGCTGTATTTGGGTACCTTAAGGTGAAAATAGTTGATGGAAGAGAGAGACTTTATCCCTGAACTGGATTTGTTCATCTAAAGCTATTCTGGTACTCATTACCTATGCAGTGACTCACCAGCTTATCAGTCTACTGTAGAAATAAAAGCTGCATTTACTTCTCTTTCTTTAATCTCCCAGTTCTTAATTGCCATATTGACAAAAAAGAAAGAGTTGTTTACTTTCCAGATTCTCTGAGGCACCCACCAAATTAATCCTTTTAAGCGGTGTTTCTTCAGCTCTAGAAACAAGTAGCATGCAAAGTAGCAAAAGGCTCCCTTAAGAAGCAGCAAACACAAGGCGCCTAGACATTAACCTTGACTGGGAGAGCCCTGGAGGCATTTGCTTCTTACTTTGGAAACAGCCCTGAGATTCTGAGGAGAGGGGGAAATAACTAGGGCTGGTTTAAGGAGTAGGCTGAGCCTGGTAAACACTTCCCCTTAGGCCATTTCCCCTTCTTTCTTGAAAACAGAATCCCAATTTTGTTTCCAACAGCAATTTGTCCAGTCTGAGTGATGAATCATGATCTGTCTGAACTTGATACTTCATTCCCTTTAAAAGATATTTTCATTCCCAGCCTCCCTTGCAGCTGCAGATGACTATTTGACCTGATTCTGGAAAATACTATGAGATAAATAAAATGTTAGGGTAGTGCTGGCTGGTACCACCCCTTCTTCTTTCTTCTTGTTTGGGGCACTGTTGTGATGCTGTTCCCACAACCTAGAGGTGAGAAGAAGGGCATTCCAGAGAAAGTGAAACCTAAATATTAAGTAGAAATTATCAGAGTAAAGAGGGTAAGGAATAGGGCTCCAAGAAGAAAGAGTACTCTGTATAAATGCCCAGAGAAAAGAAACAGCATGGAAACTTGAAGAAACTAAGAAATTTAGTATGACCAAATTATAAAGCATGAGGCTGGAAGAGCTAAGAAATCAATTGGACAGACAGACAATGATCAGCTCTTGAAGCACACTGTAAGCCAAATGAGGGAGTTTATATTTTACATTAAAAGCAAATGAGAGCTATTGAAATCTTTTAATCAGAGAAGTGATAGGATTACATTAAGACCCTAGAAAGGGAGTGTATGAGACTTTATTAGGGACTGGGAAAACATAAAGATTGCTGTTGTAATAATTTTGATGAGCAATAACATGGGCCAGAGTAAGGGTAGTAAAAATGGTACTGGAGAGAACTGGGTGAAATGTACAAATATTTAGAAGGCAGAATAAATAGGAGTCTATGAATGAATGAATCTAGGGGAAAAAGACAAAAATTAGGATTACCCTTCAACTTCTGGTTCTGGCAGCTATATAGTCAGGCAAAAGACCAGATTCAAGGGAAATCTGAGGGTTTTGTGAGCTCCCCAAGGAGAGACAGAACTCTGAGACTCAGGAATGAAACTGGAACTGACACAAGCATGGAGGCCAGAAAAGTTTCAATGCATTTTCAGATAGTAGCGAGAATCTTGGTGTGACTGGAGCAGAAATATGGAAGAACCCTGAAACAGCTCATCATTTTAAGGTAACAGATCTCAAACTTTACTGTGCATAAGACGCTCTCAGAGAAATTTGCTACAACGTAGATTCTTGGGCTCCACCACTAGGATATTTCTCTTTAGGAGGTCAAGGCTAGGACAAAAATCTGCATTTTTGGTAGGAATCCTATTATAATGATTATTATGCATGCTGATGAACCAAAGATCGTACTTGAAAAAATACTGATTTAACAGGGAAGACAAAGACATGGAAGGACTTAGAGAACTAGGAAGAGAATCAAGAACGGTATGCTGTAAGGAGAAGTGAGAACACCTCAGAAAGTAGAGATAATCATCACTGCCAGAACTAGAAGGAAGAGTTATGCTGAAGGGGGACTTCCCTGGCAGTCTAGTGGTTAAGACACCATGCTTCCAATGCAGGGGGCGCTGGTTCCATCCCTGGTCGGGAAACTAAAATCCCACATGCCGCAGGGCACAGCCAAAAAGAAAAAAAAAAAGAGTTATGCTGAATTTTACTGTAATACTTTAAGCAAGATTGGAAATACCATCAAATTCAATGAGAGAAGTCACCAAATACAAGAAGAAAGAGTTGGATGCTTTCTTGTTTGTTTTCTTGATATTTAGTTGCAATTCACTGTTACTATTAAATATTTAAGTCCACTTTTTCAAATGTCCTCTGTAGAAAGATTTTTTTATAAACTGTTTTTAAGTTCTGTTGAAAATCCTTCAAAATTATTTTTCCTTTAAACATAAGAGTTAAAAATATCAAAACTAAAAGGGAATGAAGCGTGGCAGAATATGTTTTTATTTTGAGAAACGGCAGACACAGGAGAACCTCTGAAAACACAGTAGAAGTGACCCTTTTGTAAGGAAAATTCGCATTTATAAAGGAAGTCTTCATTTGTGAGGGTATACCAAGAAGAGGATGACTCACTAGAAACTCCTTTCAATGGAGTAGACACCAACTTAAATTGTATAAAAAAACCTTACTCTTATTTATCATACTTTTATTGGTCACCTCCATGTAACTGGCCTCCTTCACACCCTTTTCCTTTTGTCTTTAGCTGAAGATGGTATTTAAGCCTGAATTTTAAGCCACGTCTGAGAGTTACTCATTTTTTCCTTGGTATCTCCCATGTATACACGAGTTATACACGTTAATCAACTTCTGTTTGTTTTCCCTTGTTAATCTGTCTTTTGTTATAGGGTCCCCAGCCGAGAACTTAAAAAGTTAGGGTAAAAATTTTATTTTCCTCCCCTATAGAATGTAAGGTTAATATTACAGATAAATAGCAGGATTAATATTACAGATAAATAGCAGATAATTATATATTCCAGTGTTAGAAAAGGATATATAATTAACATAAGGATATGCAAACTGGTTATCTGATGAGTTTTGCTGGAAAGAAAGATGACGTACTTTAAGTTTGGCTTCTGATTATAAAACAAAAATATTGTTGTTATTAAGAGAACAAAATCCCAGGCCATATAAGAATCGCAAAATCAAAATCTAGTCTCAATAGACTCCATATTCATGAAGGGAATCCATGAACTAGGGCATTAAGAAAAGATCATATATTAAATGAGAAAAAATAGTTACAAGGAAAATTATGAGAATTTCAACTTGGAAATAAATTAAGAGAATGTACAAGATGTCACTGAGCAAAATTTTTAAGAAACAAAGCTTTCTGGTCTCTCTCTAGTGGCTTATGAAACAAAAAAATCTAGTTAATGATGCATGAAACAAGTGGCAGAAAGCAGTTATAAAATGTAGTCCATTTCTTTTGGAGATTAATTAACTTAAATCAAGTATATACAGGTGTTAAATTCATATCACTGAAAAGTGAAAGGTAAAAATAAAATTATAAGAGTGAGTCAAATACTAATAGCCTCTAGGGTCTTCTCACCTTAGTCAAGGAAGGAAGGAAGGAAGGTAGGAAGGAAGGGAGGGAGGGAGGGAGGGAAGGAGGGAGGGTGAGAAGAAGAAAAGAAGGAAAGAAGAAAAAGATATTATTCTTAGACTGTCAGGTAATCTGGAAATCTGCAGTTGATTTTATCCATCACAAAAATTCAACTCTTAAGTTCACAAACCCAGTTGTCTTTGAAAAACATCTTGTCAATTATCTTTCTATTTCACAAGGTAGCCAAGCCAATTTGGTGACCACACTGTTCTTCCCCATTATTTTATCATGCTATATAAGCTCTAGTAAGAAATAGATTTTAATGTCATTCACTTTGATGATCAACGTGAGTGCACTGCTCTTACATTCTACTTCCAATTAGTGTTATGACTGTCCCTGAGTCTATCTTATAACAAATCCTTACACTTTGGGTAACTTTTCTTTAAATGGCAACCCATTATTTTGCTGAGACAGAGTGACAGGTTACCACGACTTGACACTCTTTGTATCATGACTCCAACGTAACAGGGTCATTCAGATGAGAATGACATTACAACAGCAATTGTTCTGGTCTCTCCCTTGTTAAAGTCATTATCTTTGGTCATTTTACTTAAATGCATCATTTAGTTTGACAGCAAATTGTATGACAGAATAAAAGGGACCTTGGGGGGTGAAAAAATATCCCTAAGTAAAACTGATTTAATATCAAATAACTTCAAGGTCAACTCTGTGAAATGTGTTGCTAGCTTGCCATACCTCCTTTACCAAGAAGAATGCCAGCACAGCTAAACTGGGCCATTTAACCTGCAGGGTTAGAGAAACAAAGTAGGCTGCTGAAGCCTTTAAGGACCTATGAAAAGAAAACTCAACAATTATTTTTTTAAAAATTAAGTTATTTACAAAAATGTATTTCAAACATTAGAAAGTAGAGTCAAGTAGTGGTTCAGATTTTTAACCTAAAAAGTCTTTGAAGTTACACAGACTTGAGCTTAACTCCTGGTTTTGTTACTTACAGGCTACGTAACACACAGGGGGGAAAATGATTAAATTTACTAGTGCTAATAGCTGGGAAATTGAAATAACTATTCACAGAATTTCTTTTAGGAATTAACTGAAATCAAAAGACTCAACACTAAAAACACTTAACAAATAGGGCACTTTTACTAATGGTATGGTTGTTATGTAACTAATCAGGGAAATAATAACCCCTCATCAATAGTAATGTTTAAATTCAAGATTAAATAGGTGATTATTTACATATTTCTTTCCACTTGGCTTATAAATGCAGATGTGTCTTTAACCAACATCAATTCTTATCTATTTCTATTTCATCTCTTTTAAAATTGCAGGAAGTAATATAAATTTTTAAAAACAAAGAAAGGAAAGTAGCACATATATACATGTGATTCCTTATAAAATTGGCCTATTGTGTTAGCATGAACCCACAGCTTAAATTCTAAAAGCACATAACCAAATTTCACTACTTATGTTCTTCCAATTAGGAATTTATTCCTTTGCATTGATAAAACATTGTTTTCAAAATATCTGGGAGACAAATTCATAACTATTAGACATTCATTATTTCAATGTAAACAAATGAGGTGTTTCCACTGGCTTGTGGAGAATAGGGGAGGACATCCAGCAATGACACAGACATCAACAAAACCACCTGAGGTTGGTACCTTAGCAAGTAGGGAAATAGGACTGCCAACAGACTGGTAAAGGGAAAAAGGAGAATAGGAAAAAAAAAGAAGCTACTTCACAGTTTTGCCTAGAGATTTCATAAGATGGGGTTCTAATAAAATCTTTATGTGTTTGATACTTGCTATAAAGTATCATCACATAAGGTGTGAGTGAATCGGCACTGAACCTATTGAGGGTCTAAAGGAAATTTGCACTGAGTCTATTGAGAGTCTATTGAGGGTACATCTGTCTGAGATACTTCATAACTAAGGATGCCTACTGAGCCATTTAGGAACAAGAATTGGTATCATCCAGAATTTTTTCATAATCCTAATTTTTGTCTATTAAATTTAGTGGATTCAATAATTAAATGGTCTCTTGGGGGTTAATTCTGTCTCTTTCAGGTTATGCCTTAGTTCTTCAGATTTCTCTCTTTCTCCTTAGTCTACTTTCTAAGATGGTATATTGCAAGGGCGAGCAAACTTTATCTGTAAATGGCTACACAGGATATTTTAGGTTTTATTGGCCATATAGCCTCTACTGCAGCTACTCAACTCTGCCCCTGTAGCAGGAAAGTAACTATAAACAAGATGTAAATGAATGGGCATGGCTATGTTCCAATCAAGCTTTAATTATGGATACTTTAAATGAAATTTGATTTTCATGTAATATTCACATGTTATAAAATATTGGGTTTTTTTCCCAACCATTTAAAAATGTAAAAACCAGGGCCTCCCTGGTGGCGCAGTGGTTGAGAGTCCGCCTGCCGATGCAGGGGATACGGGTTTGTGCCCCGGTCCGGGAGGATCCCACATGCCGCGGAGCAGCTGGGCCCGTGAGCCATGGCCGCTGAGCCTGCGCGTCCGGAGCCTGTGCTCCGCAACGGGAGAGGCCACAACAGTGAGAGGCCCGCGTACCGCAAAAAAAAAAAAAAAAAAAAAGTAAAAACCATTCTTAGCTTACAGGACATACAAAATCAGGCAGCAGACAGTATTGTCCTGTGGGCTACAATTTGCTGTCGCCTGGTAATTGCATACTGAGTGTGGGCAGCTTACGTGACCTTAAGCACTGGGAGAGAGGTTGTCTACCCTTAAGCTAATCTTTGGGTGTGTTAGCCAGTGATCACTTCCCAGAATTAGCCTATTTGTTCTATGCTGTACCCTTGTGATTCTAAATTTGTCAGCTCTGTCTGGTCTCTTACCCCTCCAACGTGACATAGCTTCCCCTCTACTCCCTGATTGTGCAGACCATGCTGAGTCATTGCCACACCTTTCATCTTATCCTTTGACGTAGGTTGCTCCCACCACACTAAGTACTTTGGTATGCCTTAAACCAGTATCTATGATCTCTGCAACTTGAGGAAACAAGCACACGTCAATGAGACCCTCTCTCCACCAAACCTAATTACCAACCCTTTTGACTGTGCCAAGATACTTACTATATGTTCGTGAAAGCAGCCCTGGAGTTTCCTACTGAAGGACCAAATGCTGAGCAAGGCTACAGCCCTTCTGCTCTTAGACACATGCAGTGAACTTCCTCCCCACTCTGGGGTTTTAAAACATTGGAAACAGATTAAAATCCCATCACTTTTGCCCCAACTTCATATGTTCCTCCTTTCAGAGACAGCATTGTCCTTCTCTCCTTCACTGATGCCAAAATAGTGGACAATTTGAAGAGAAAATCAGTTTACTAATAGGGAAAATAATTTAGCAAGTATTAAAAATATTACACCTTTAGTATATAGAGTTTCCATGGACAGAAATGAGAAGGTTGAAAATTCTAATAAAAAAGAACAACATAGGTAAAGAAGGAAGCAAACAAGATCGTCAACAAAGACACAGCTTTCATTCAAAAGTATATTGCTTGGGACTTCCCTGGTGGTCCAGTGGTTAAGAATACACCTTCCAATGCAGGGGATGCAAGTTCAACCCCTGGTCAGGGAAGTAAGATCCCACATGCCACCGGGCAACTGACCCCACGCACCACAACTGGAGAGAAGCCCATGTGCTGCAGTGAAAGATCCTGTGTGCCACAACTAAGGCCCGACACAGCCAAAAATAAATAAATATTAAAAGATAATAATAAAAATAAAAGTATATTGCTTATTTTATGATTTGGCCCAGAAATCATCCTAGGATAAAGAACCAATGTACAATGAGGCAAAATAACATTTATGTTAATTACTAACAGAGCTTTCTCCAGACAGCACTGTAGTCAGAAAGTATATTTACTAGGAGAAAAGTAATATTTTATCAGATGCAAACTAGTGTTACAGAAGCATTTTAATACTGGGTTTTAAAATGAAATAGAATAAAACCCATGCTGAAAAACGTTAGCAAGATAGAGTTCTTTCACATGGCCACAAATTAATAAAACTAAAAAATAATCTGGTGATAGTTTCGTATATACTAATTTGTTTAGTAAATGATCATTCAGTAAATATTTACTGAGTACTTACTATATGCTAGCACTACTGTACGGCCAGATACCATGTAGTGAAAGAAACACTGTCAAGCAGGAGACACACAATAAAGAAAAATAAAGTAAATATATATGTGAATAAATGCTGTGCTCTAAGAAGAAATTATAAACAGGGAAATGTATGAAATGTAAAGATTAGGCTTTGAAATCTTAGATAGAATGACCAGGGAAGTCATAGCAAAAAGATGACTTTTGAATAAAAATATGAAGGAAGTGAGGGAGCCATGTTGATCTAATACGGAAGTACATGCTAACCTGCGAGAGCAGCAAGTATGGAGGACTTGCCTTGAAAATATGTCTGATATGTTTGAGAAAGGGTAAGGCAGCCAGAGTTACTGAGGTCCTAAGAGAGAGGAATGAAGGCTGAGAGGTCATGTCGAGTCAGATCACATGGAGAGTTATAGTCAGGATTTGGGGTTTTACTCTGAATTAGCCATGGAAAACTTTGGTGCAGAGAAGTGACCTAATCTGATTATAATTTAAAAGAATTACTCTGGCCACCGTGTTGATAATACGTTGTAGGGGAACAAGGTTAGAAACAGAGTCTAGCTGGGAGGCTGTTACAATCATCTAAACAAAAGACAATGGTGGGGGACTTCCCTGGTGGTTCAGTGGTTAAGAATCCTCCTGCCTACGCAGAGGACATGGGTTTGAGCCCTGGTCCAGGAAGATCCCATATGCTGCAGAGCAACCAAGCCCACATGCCACAGCTACTGAAGCCCATGCGCCTAAAGCCCGTGAGTTCTTTCCTTCTGCTAACTTTGGGGCTTTTTTGTTCTTTTTCTCTAATTGCTCTAGGTGTAAGGTTAGGTTGTTTATTTGAGATGTTTCTTGTTTCTTGAGGTAGGACGGTATTGCTATAAACTTCCATCTTAGAACTGCTTTTGCTGCATATCATAGGTTTTGGGTCGTCATGTTTTCACTGTCATTTGTTTCTAGGTATTTTTTGATTTCCTCTTTGATTTCTTCAGTGACCTCTTAATTATTTAAGTGTATTGTTTAGCCTCCATGTATTTGTATTTTTTACAGATTTTTTCCTGTAATTGATATCTAGTCTCATAGCATTGTGGTCAGAAAAATACTTGATACAATTTCAATTTTCTTAAATTTACCAAGGCTTAATTTGTGATGCATGATATGATGTATCCTGGAGAATGTTCCATGAGCACTTGAAAAGAAAGTGTATTCTGTTGTTTTTGCAAGGAATGTCCTATAAATATCAATTAAGTCCATCTTGTTTAATGTATCATTTAAAGCTTGTGTTTCCTTATTTATTTTCATTTTGGATGATCTGTCCATTGGTGAAAGTGGGGTGTTAAAGTCCCCTACTATGATTGTGTTACTGTCGATTTCCCCTTTTATGGCTGTTAGCATTTGCCTTATGTACTGAAGTGCTCCTATGTTGGGTGCATAAATATTTACAATTGTTGTATCTTCTTCTTGGATCAATCCCTTGATCATTATGTAGTATCCTTCTTTGTCTCTTGTAATAGTCTTTATTTTAAAGTCTATTTTGTCTGATATGAGAATTGCTACTCCAGCTTTCTTTTGATTTCCATTTGCATGGAACATCTTTTTCCATCCCCTCACTTTCAGTCTGTATGCATCCCTAGGTCTGAAGTGGGTCTCTTGTAGACAGCATATATATAGGTTTTGTTTCTGTATCCATTCAGCCAGTCTATGTCTTTTGGTTGGAGCATTTAATCCATTTACATTTAAGGTAATTATCGATATGTGTGTTCCTATTACAATTTTCTTAATTGTTTTGGGTTTGTTACTGTAGGGCTTTTCCTTCTCTTGTGTTTGCTGCATAGACAAGTTCTTTTAGCATTTGTTGTAAAGCTGGTTTCATGGTGCTGAATTCTCTTAGCTTTTGCTTGTCTGTAAAGCTTTTAATTTCTGCATTGAATCTGAATGAGATCCTTGCTGGGTAGAGTAATCTTGGTTGTCAGTTTTTCCCTTTCATCACTTTAAATATGTCCTGCCACTCCCTTCTGGCTTGCAGAGTTTATGCTGAAAGTTCAGCTGTTAACCTTATGGGGATTCCCTTGTATGTTATTTGTTACTTTTCCCTTGCTGCTTTTAATATTTTTTCTTTGTATTTAATTTTTGGTAGTTTGATTAATGTGTGTCTTGGCGTGTTTCTCCTTGGATTTATCCTGTATGGGACTCTCTGCGTTTCCTGGACTTGATTCTTTCCCATATTAGGGAAGTTTTCAACTATAATCTCTTCAAGTATTTTCTCATTCCTTTTTTTCTCTTCTTCTGGGACCCCTATAATTCGAATGTGCATTTTTGTCCAAGAGGTCTCTGAGACTGTCCTCAATTATTTTCATTCTTTTCTCTTTCTTCTGCTCTGCAGTAGTTATTTCCACTATTTTACCTTCCAGGTCACTTATCTGTTCTTCTGCCTCAGTTATTCTGCTATGATTCCTTCTAGAGAATTTTTTATTTCATTTATTGTGTTTATTGCTCTTTATTTCTTCTAGGTCCTTGTTAAATGTTTCCTGTATTTTCTCCATTCTAATGCTAAGATTTTGGATCATCTTTACTCTCATTAGTCTGAATTCTTTTTCAGCTAGACTGCCTATTTCCTCTTCATTTGTCTGGTCTGGTGGGTTTTTACCTTGCTCTTTCTTCTGCTATGTATTTTTGTGTCTTTTCATTTTGCTTAACTTACTGTGTTTGGGGTCTCCTTTCTGCAGGTTGCAGGTTGCAGGTTCGTAGTTCCCATTGTTTTTTGTGTCTGCCCCCAATGGGAAAGGTCGGTTCAGTGGGTTGTGTAGGCTTCCTGGTGGAGGGGACTAGTGCCTGTGTTCTGGTGGATGAGGCTGGATCTTGTCTTTCTGGTGGGCAGGCCCGTGTCTGGTGGTGTGTTTTGGGGTGTGTGTGAGCTTATTACTATTTTAGGCAGCCTCTCTGCTAATGGGTGGGGTTGTGTTCCTGTCTTGCTAGTTTTTTGGCATAGGGTGTCCAGAACTGTAGCTTGCTGGTCATTGAGTGGAGCTGAGACTTAGCGTTGAGATGGAGATCTCTTTAAGAGCTTTTGCCGTTTGATATTACGTGGGGCTGGGAGGTCTCTGGTGGACCAATGTCCTAAACTCAGCTCTCCCACCTCAGAGGCTTAGGCCTGACACCCGGCCGGAGCACCATGACCCTGTCAGCCACATGGCTCAGAAGAAAAGGGAGAAAAAAAAAAGAAACAATAAAATAAAATAAAATAAAGTTATTAAAATTTAAATTTAAAAAATTATTTAAAAAAAAAGAAAGGAAGAAGAGAGCAACGAAACCAAAAAACCAATCCATCAATGATAACAAGTGCTATATACTAAAAAAAAAAAAAAAAAACAACCAAAGTTAAACGGACAGACAGACCCTAGCACAAATGGTAAAAGCAAAGCTATACAGACAAAATCACACAAAGGAGCATACACATACACACTTACAAAAGGAGAAAAAGGAAAAAAATATACATATATATAATTTAAAATAAAGGAAGATAGCAACCAAATCAATAAACAAATCTACCAATGATAATAAGCTCTAAATACTAAGCTAAAATAAACAAAACCAGAAACAAATTAGATGCAGAAAGCAAACCCCAAGTCTACAGTTGCTCCCAAAATCCACCGCCTCAATTTTGGGATGATTCGTTGTCTATTCAGGTATTCCAGAGATGCAGGGTACATCAAATTGACTGTGGAGATTTAATCCACTGTTCCTGAGGCTGCTGGGAGAAATTTCCCTTTCTCTTCTTTGTTTACACAGCTCCTGGTGTTCAGCTTTGGATTTCACTCCACCTCTGAGTGTAGGTCACCTGAGGGTGCCTGTTCCGCACCCAGACAGGATGGGGTTAAAGTAGCAGCTGATTAGGGGGCTCTGGATCACTCAGGCCAGGGGGAGGGAGGGGTACAGAATGCAGGATGAGCCTGCAGCGGCAGAGGCCAGAGTGACATTGCAACAGCCTGAAGTGCGCCGCATGTTCTCCTGGGGACGTTGTCCCTGGATCACAGGAACCTGGTAGTGGCAGGCTGCACAGGCTCCCAGGAGGGGAGGTGTGGATAGTGACCTGTGCTTGTACACAGGCTTCTTGGTGGCTGCAACAGCAGCCTTAGCGTTTCATGCCTGTCTCTGGTGTCCGTGCTGATAGCCACGGCTCGCGCCTGTTGCTGGAGCTCGTTTAGGGGGTGGTCTGAATCCCCTCTCCTTGAACACCCCGAAACAATGGTCTCTTGCCTCTTAGGCAGGTCCAGACTTTTTCCCGGACTCCCTCCTGGCTAGCTGTAGTGCACTAGTCCCTTATAGGCTGTATTCACGCAGCCAACCCCAGTCCTCTCCCTGGGGTCTGACCTCCGAAGCCCAAGCCTCAGCTCCCAGCCACCACCCACCCTGGCAGGTAAGCAGACAAGCATCTCAGCCTAGTGGGTGCTGGTTGGCACCAATCCTCTGTGCAGGAATCTGTTCGCTTTGCCTTCTGCACCCACTGCTGCACTCTCCTCCATGGCTCTGAAGTTTCCCCCTGTGCCCACCCCCCGGGCTCCACCAGTGAAGGGGCTTCCTAGTGTGTGGAAACATTTCCTCCTTCACAGCTCCCTCCCAGAGGTAAAGGTACAATCCCTATTCTTTTGTCTCTGTTTTTTCTTTTTTCTTTCACCCTACCCAGGTACGGTGGGGAGTTCCTTGCCTTTTGGGAAGTCTGAGGTCTTCTGCCAGCATTTAGTAGTTCTGTAGGAGTTGTTCCACATGTAGATGTATTTCTGATGTATTTGTGGGTAGGAAGGTGATCTCCACGTCTTACTCCTCTGCCACCTTGAAGGTCCTCCTATCATGTGTTCTTCTAATTCCACTGTTTGATTTTTTTTTCTTTTAAAACTTAAGCTTTGGAAAGTCCAAAGTCCTTTCTCTTAATGAGGAATTTCAAAGGTCCTTTCAAAAGTTGTTTCTATGGGGAGGGGGAAGGTTAAGCTGAGATGAAGTGAGAGTGGCATTGACATATATACACTACCAAATGTAAAATAGCTAGCTAGTGGGAAGCAGCTGCATAGCACAGGGAGATCAGCTCGGTGCTTTGTGACCACCTAGAAGGGTGGGATATGGAGGGTGGGAGGGAGACGCAAGAGGGAGGAGATACAGGGATATATGTATATGTGTAGCTGATTCATTTTGTTATAAAGCACAAACTAACACACCATTGTAAAGCAATTATACTACAATAAAGATGTTAAAAAAAAGTTGTTTCTTCTTTTCTGTCTGTATTTCTTATATTGGTTATATCCAATTAACGTTCCCTGAAACATTAATGTGGAATATTGTAGCTGCCTGCTCTAGAAAAAAGGCAATGAACTATAAGGAACTACCGTTAACATTTCAAAGTATTATCCTGCCACATTTTTCCCGCTGGAAATATTTGCATCCTTGAAAAAAAAGTTATTCCAAAGCCCCCCCACCATGCTAAGAAAGTGGGACCTTACTTTAATTTGTTTCTCCAGAATCTTACCTCCTACATGCAAACAGCCAAAAGCACTATTTTCACCAGGCCCTCTAACATTGGGTGTAAGATTAGAAGTTGGGTGAAGTTTTCAGCTTACTCTATTGGGTACTAATGAGGTAATATAAAATATATATATTGGTCCTGGCACACAGAACTGCTAAAACCCTTGTAATTTCCTAAATAATAAGAATACTAGGAGTATCTCTTGTTCTAATATTTGATCTTTGACCCCACCCCTAACACAGGGTTCCTAAAACTCTTATAAATTCCTAAGTCAAAGAGTACTAGGAGCCTCTTTTGTTCTAATGAGGTGACTCTGGGTGGGCTCCTAATGGCTCCTGGATAGGGGCTGGTCACCAGAAAGACCAAGCTGTGTTTAGATGTTTGGAATTTTCAGTCCCACCCCCACCCCACAACCTATTCTCTAGAAAGGAGGGGGGGAAATGAAGTTAATGATCAGTCATGCTTCTGTGAGGACGCCTCCATAAAAATCCCAGTGGTACAGGGTTCAGAGAGCTTCCAGGTTGGCAAATACGTCCATACTGAGAGACTGATGCATCCCAACTGTACAAGGACAAAATATCCTGCACTCAGGACCTTCCCAGACCTCCCCCTACATATGTCTTCATCTAGATGTTCATCTGTATCCTATCATATCCTTTGATAAACTGATAACCATAAGCAAGTTCTCCCCTGAGTTTTGTGAGCCACTTGAGCAAATAATTCAAATCCAAGAGGAAGAAGGTCATGGGAACCCCTAATTTGTAGCCAAAAGTTGTGGGTAACCTGGGGACCTATTACTTGCTGTTGTCATCTGAAATGGGGGGCAGTCTTCTGTGATTGGGTCCTTGGCCTGTAGGATCTGATGATATCTCCAGAGAGATAATGTCAGAATTGAGTTCAATGGTAGGGCACCCAGCTGGTGTCACAGCATTATTTGGTGTGGGGAAAAAAACCCACACAGGAAAAGCCTCCCTGTCACTGGCAGTGACAGGAAATAAAGTACTCTGAATGAGGAGTGTGAGGAATAAAGAAGACACACAGGAGGCAAAGGACTAGGTAGTTTTTCCAACACAGGTCTCCACTCCCTGTCTCAGGAGCCTCTCAACACTCTTAAAAATAATATTAATCCCTTCCATCATCCAGAGCAGCTGGGCCATGAGTGTGGATATAACTTCACACACTCCTGCCACCATAGTTAGCTGAGACTTGCCTCTAAGAAAGCTCACTCTGGTGCAAAAATGGTTCTTAACTATCTTTGCCTTAAGTTAGCAATGACATGAAGTGGCTCCTTGCTCCAATCTCTATCCACGCCTTCTTCGAATAGAGTTGTGTCCAGCATCTGAGCCTCAGCTGTCTGACACAAGAAAGAAAATATCTTCTGACCAAGTTTTTGCAAGTCCATAGTTGTTCCAGTGATTCTCCCTCTCTGGCTTTCTCCTCAAGCCCATTTTGGCTTCCATACAACCAGTGCTGAGCAAGTTCTCTTTATAGATATAGGTCACCTGCAAGTTGTTTGATTTTCTTATAGGCAAGACAAAAAAAAGGACATCAGTCAAGCTTTTAAATATTCTCCTTAAACTGGTTCCCCTCCAGGACTGAGGTTTAATCTCCCACATTTATTGGGGATTAAAGAGCTTCTATAATTCACTAGTAGAAATTATTTTACAGGTGGGAAGAATCTAGTTAAAACTTTACTTCTAGAGTTGACACTCTTAAGTTTTCTATTTCTTAGCTATTTTTCCTTTTTACCAAAAATAAAAGCATAGTAGCTGAAAATTAACTGGATTAAAGTAGCTAAAATAATATACTTTGAAAATATATTTTGTTTATAAGCAAATGTCTCTGAGAGGCTGCATTAATCCTTATTTTATATGCTTAAAAATTATTCAATTCTAGGATTATGGAATTTGAAAATTCTTTGATTCTAATTAATTGGAACATTTTCTTTTACTTAGTCCTGGAAACCCATAAAAAGTTATTAGCTGTCAGAATCTCTAATGCCAGTTAATTAGAGGCCCTGACTCTGCTCCTGCTGACAGTTATTGTGAAGGCTGAAAGGTTAACAATAACGGGCCGCTACCAACCGCCTTGTCGGGTGTTTTTCCCTGCAGTTAATGGACTTGAGCCAATTGAAATTATCACCCTAGAACTAGTCACAGGCACTCTTAATCTTCATGTAGAATCATGGGTAGAAAAAAAAAACGTTGTGATTTGTATTGCTGCTTTTCACTATCATCACATTTGGAACAATTAAAAATAAAGTATAGTTAATCTTCTATTAGTAAATGAGGGCCTGACAAATCCAAAAAGGAAGAAAGAAACCTTTTAAGATAATTTTCAGGTTTAACATGTTCCATTAAAATAATAATAGGCCATCAGTGAAACAATGTCTTATAAAATCTCTCACAGTTTTTTCAAGGCATGGTGGTTAAGGACTACATAGGTATTAACATGTCTAAGTTCTTTTAATTGCTGGGTTTATAAATCTGAACAGTTGTAATGAAATAATCAGAATCAACCAGATAGAACTGGAGCCAGTCACAGTGGGTATTTGAAACATGCATGCTGGTTGGGGGCAATGAATATGTACTTATCCAATCCAAACTGGAGCAGATGCCAAAGCGAACAGGTAAACACTTGCTTTATCTTCCAGATATTGTGGTTCACTAATTACCCTATTTATTTTGGGAACTTCAGAACATCTGTAAAAATCAGATGAAAAACAAACAGAGGGGCTTCCCTGGTGGTGCAATGGTTAAGAGTCTGCCTGCCAATGCAGGGGACACGGGTTCATGCCCCAGTCCGGGAGGATCCCACATGCCACAGTGCGGCTAGGCCCGTGAGCAATGGCCGCTGAGCCTGCGCGTCCAGAGCCTGTGCTCTGCAACGGGAGAGGCTGCAACAGTGAGAGGCCCGCATACCGCAAAAAAAAAAAAAGAAAGAAAAACAACCAGAGGTGACTGAGAAAGATTTGAATGAAGTGTGAAATCTAGAGCTTTCACACTGTCAGATGAAGACAGAGGGGTTCTCACCCTCTGCCAATTCTTAGGAATCGTGTACAATTTTAGGTAGCAGCATTTGAAATTAAATACTTAGCTGAAGAAAATGCAAAGGAAGAAAATGCTGTAACTGTATATAATATAAAATTGAACAGAAGAATGGAAGCGGACTGTTTACAACAGAAGCAAAAATTACTTATGCCTACCCTAACATCAATATGCTCATCTAGTGCAAAGATCTTGGTTTCTAAATGTCATTCTCCACATAAAGGAACTAGAGTTCCTTGGAGAAATGGCCAAGGCAAGGAAAATTAACTAGCAATGCTAAATGTTCTTGTAGTATCAGAAAGCAAAAAAGTACTCAGTGATTAATGGGGACCTAACAGAAAAATATAGGGGCTAGCTTCAAAGATCCAACTGGCCAAATTTGGGAAAATTGGAAATTTTTTAAAAAGAAAACAATAAATTGTAATATATTACATTTAAGAAGAGTCAATTAGATGCATGGCAGGGAGGAAAAGCTCTATGTAATAAAAGAATGCTAGCTATTGTACAGAGAAGGAAAAATAAAATTAGAAAATTACCATTTCAGGGCTTCCCTGGTGGCGCAGTGGTTGAGAGTCCGCCTGCCGATGCAGGGAACACGGGTTCGTGCCCCGGTCCGGGAAGACCCCACATGCCGCGGAGCGGCTGGGCCCGTGAGCCATGGCCACTGAGCCTGCACGTCCGGAGCCCGTGCTCCGCAACGGGAGAGGCCACATCAGTGAGAGGCCCGCGTACCGCAAAAAAAAAAAAAAAAAAAAAAAAAAAAAATTACCATTTCACAAGTGAAAATATAAGATCTGATTTAGGCAAAATCACCAAATGGGGCGTCTCTGGTGGTGCAGTGCTTAAGAATCTGCCTGCCCATGTAGGGGACAAGGGTTCAGTCCCACGTGCCATGGAGCAACTAGGCCTGTGTGCCACAAGTACTGAGCCTGTGAACTGAAGCCTGCAAGCCACAGTTGCGGAAGCCTGCATGCCTAGATCCCATGCTCCGCAACAATAGAGGTCACTGCAATGACAAGCCTGCACTCCACAACAAAGAGTGGTCCCCACTCGCCACAAACAGAGAAAGCCCAGGTGCAGCAACAAAGACCAGACGCAGCCAAAAATAAATAAATAAATAAATATTTTTTTTTTAAAAAAAGAAGAATCACTGAATGATGCTAAAAAAAAACATAGGATAATAGGATTCCCACATTCTCAAAGTTTCACCCACAGGTTATTTATTATGAAGAAAAAAGATATTTTTATATTAGTGACAGCATCTGAACCAAGGGATCAATGTAAGCATCACCAGTAATGGGACAAATTAGTATTTTGTTGCTTCTGATATGATGCACTGGAAAGTATAATCTAGCACCTATGGCCTATGGCTGTGATGTATTCCTGTGAAAAACATTTAAACCTGAAACTAGACATGAGAAAGGAAACAAGTCAAAATTGTAGAATACTTTGCAAAACAACTTGCCTGGATTTGACAAACTTGTCAAGTTGTGAAAGACAGAGAGGAAGGAAGAAAGGAGGGAGGGAGGGAGGGAAGGAAGAAAGGGAGGAGGGGAGAAAGAGAGAGATAGAAGGAGGGAGGAAGAGGGGGAAAGAAAGGGAAGGGAAGGGAAGGAAAGGAAGAAAGAAAGAGAAAGAAAAGAAAAAGCAAAGGGATGGTGATAGATTAAAGGAGACTAAGGAGACATGACAACTAAATGCAAATTGTAATCCTTGATTAGATGCTAAAAAATATCTTTCAGCAGAAACTCTGCAAGCCAGAAGGGAGTGGCAGGACATATTTAAAGTGATGAAAGGGAAAAAATGACAATCAACATTACTCTACCCAGCAAGGATCTCATTCAGATTCAATGCAGAAATTAAAAGCTTTACAGACAAGCAAAAGCTAAGAGAATTCAGCACCACCAAACCAGCTTTACAACAAATACTAAAGGAACTTGTCTATGCATCAAACACAAGAGAAGGAAAAGCTCTACAGTAACAAACCCAAAACAATTAAGAAAATGGTAATAGGAACATACATATCAGTAATCACCTTGAATGTAAATGGATTAAATGCTCCAACCAAAAGACATAGACTTGCTGAATGGATTAAAAAACAAGACCCATATATATGCTGTCTACAAGAGACCCACTTCAGACCTAGGGATGCATACAGACTGAAAGTGAGGGGATGGAAAAAAGATATTCAAGGCAAATGGAAATCAAAAGAAAGCTGAAGTAGCAAATCTCGTATCAGACAAAATAGACTAAAATAAAGACTATTATAAGAGACAAAGAAGGACACTATATAATGATCAAAGGATCAACCTAAGAATAAGATATAACAATTGTAAATATTTATGCACCCAACATAGGAGTACCTCAATACATAAGGCAAATGCTAACAGCCATAAAAGGGGAAATCAACAGTAACATAATCATAGCAGGGGACTTTAACACCCCACTTTCACCAATGGACAGATCATCCAAAATGAAAATAAATAAGGAAACACAAGCTTTAAATAATACATTAAACAAGATGGATATAATTGATATTTATAGGACATTCCATCCAAAAAAACAGAATACACTTTTTTCTCAAGTGCTCGTGGAACATTCTCCAGGATAGATCATATCTTGGGTCACAAATCAAGCATTGGTAAATTTAAGAAAAATGAAATTGTATCAGGTATCTTTTCCAACCACAGTGCTATGAGACTAGATATCAATTACAGGAAAAAATCTGTAAAAAATACAAATACATGGAGGCTAAACAATACACTTAAATAACTAAGAGATCACTGAAGAAATCAAAGAGGAAATCAAAAAACACCAGAAACAAATGACAATGAAAACATGATGACCCAAAACCTGTGGGATGCAGCAAAAGCAGTTCTAACAGGGAAGTTTATAACAATACAATCCTACCTCAAGAAAGAAGAAACAAGAAACACCTCAAATAAACAACCTAACCTTACACCTAAAGCAATTAGAGAAAGAAGAACAAACAAAAAAAAACCCAAAGTTAGAAGAAGGAGAGAAATCATAAAGATCAGATCAGAAATAAATGAAAAAGAAATGAAGGAAACAATAACAAAGATCAATAAAACTAAAAGCTGGTTCTTTGAGAAGATAAGCAAAATTGATAATCCATTAGCCAGTGTCATCAAGAAAAAAAGAGGAGAAGACTCAAATCAATAGACTTAGAAATGAAAAAGGAGAAGTAACAACTGACATTGCAGAAATACAAAGGATCATGAGAGATCACTACAAGCAACAATATGCCAATAAAATGGACAACCTTGAAGAAATAGACAAATTCTTAGAAATGCACAACCTTCAGAGACTGAACCAGGAAGAAATAGAAAATATAAACAGACCAATCACAAGCACTGAAATTGAGAAAGTGATTAAAAATCTTGCAACAAAAAAAAGTCCAGGACCAGATGGCTTCACAGGCAAATTCTATCATACGTTTAGAGAAGAGCTAACATCTATCCTTCTCAAGCTCTTCCAAAGTACAGCAGAGGGAGGAACACTCCCAACCTCATTCTACGAGGCCACCATCACCCTGATACCAAAACCAGACAAAGGTGTCACATAGAAAGAAAATCACAGGCCAATATCACTGATGAACATAGATGCAAAAATCCTCAACAAAATACTAGCAAACAGAATCCAACAGCACATTAAAAGGATCATACACCATGATCAAGTGGGGTTTATTCCAGGAATGCAAGGATCCTTCAATATATGCAAATCAATCAATGTTATACACCATATTAACAAATTGAAGAATAAAAACCATACGATCATCTCAATAGATGCAGAACAAGCTTTTGACAAAATTCAACACCGATTTATGATAAAAACCCTCCAGAAAGTAGGCATAGAGGGAAGTTACCTCAACATAATAAAGGTCATATATGACAAACCCACAGGCATCATCATTCTCAATGGTGAAAAACTGAAACCATTTCCACTAAGATCAGGAACAAGACAAGGTTGCCCACTCTCACCACTACTATTCAACATAGTTTTGGAAATCCTAGCCACAGCAATCAGAGAAGAAAAAGAAATGAAAGGAATCCAAATCGGAAAAGAAGAAGTAAAGCTGTCACTGTTTGCAGATGACATGATACTATACACAGAGAATCCTAAAGATGCTACCAGAAAACTACTAGAGCTAATCAATGAATTTGGTAAAGTTGCAGGATACAAAATAATGCACAGAAATCTCTTGCATTCTTATACACTAATAATGAAAAATCAGAAAGAGAAATTAAGGAAACACTCCCATTTACCATTGCAACAAAAAGAATAAAATACGTAGGAATACACCTACCTGAGGAGACAAAAGACCTGTATGCAGAAAACTATAAGACACTGATGAAACAAATTAAAGATGATACAAACAGATGGAGAGATATACCATGTTCTCAGATTGGAAGAATCAACACTGTGAAAATGACTCTACTACCCAAAGCAATCTACAGATTCAGTGTAATCCCTATCAAACTACCAGTGGTATTTTTCACAGAACTAGAACAAAAAATTTCATAATTTGTATAGAAACACAAAAGACTCCAAGTAGCCAAAGCAATCTTGAGAAAGAAAAATGGAGCTGCAGGAATCAGGCTCCTGGACTTTAGACTATACCAGAAAGCTACAGTAATCAAGATATTTGATACTGGCACAAGAACAGATATATAGATCAATGGAACAGGACAGAAAGACCAGAGATAAACCCACATACATATGGTCATCTTATTTTTGATAAAGGAGGCAAGAATATACAGTGGAGAAAGACAGCCTCTTCAATAAGTGGTGCTGGGAAAACTGGACAGCTACATGTAAAAGAATGAAATTAGGACACTCCCTAACACCATACACAAAAACAAACTCAAAATGTATTAAAGATCTAAATGTAAGGCCAGACACTATAAAGCTCTTAGAGGAAAACAGTGTTCAAAGGTACACCCTTTGACATAAATCACAGTAAGATCCTTTTTGAACCACCTCCTAGAGAAATGGAAATAAAAACAAACAAATGGGACCTAATGAAACTTAAAAGCTTTTGCACAGCAAAGGAAACCATAAACAAGATGAAAAGACAACCCTCAGAATAGGAGAAAATATTTGCAAATGAAGCAACTGACAAAGGATTAATCTCCAAAATTTACAAGCAGCTCATGCAGCTCAATATTAAAAAAACAAACGACCCAATCCAAAAATGGGCAGAAGACCTAAATAGACATTTCTTCAAAGAAGATATACAGATGGCCAACAAACACATGAAAGGATGCTCAACATCACTAATCATTAGAGAAATGCTAATCAAAACTGCAATGAGATATCACCTCACACCAGTCCGAATGGCCATCAACAAAAAATCTACAAACAATAACTGCTGGAGAGGGTGTGGAGAAAAGGGAACCCTCTTGCACTGTTGGTGGGAATGTAAATTGATAAAGCCACTATGGAGAACAGTATGGAGGTTCCTTAAAAATCTAAAAATAGAACTACTATACAACCCAGCAATCCCACTGCTGGGCACATACCCTGAGAAAACCATAATTCAAAAAGAGTCATGTAACACAATGTGCACTGCAGCTCTATTTACAATAGCCAAGACATGGAAGCAACCTAAGTGTCCATCGACAGATGGATAAAGAAGATGTGGCACATATATACAATGGAATATTACTCAGCCATTAAAAGAAACGAAACTGAGTTATCTGTAGTGAGGTGGATGGACCCAGAGCCTGTCATACAGAGTGAAATAAGTCAGAAAGAGAAAAACAAATACCGTATGCTAACACATATATATGGAATCTAAAGAAAAAAAAATGGTTCTGAAGAACCTGGGGGCAGGACAGCAATAAAGACGCAGACGTAGAGAATGGAATTGAGGACATGGGGAGGGGGAAGGTTAAGCTGAGATGAAGTGAGAGAGTGGCATGGACATATATACACTACCAAATGTAAAATAGCTAGCTAGTGGGAAGCAGCCGCATAGCACAGGGAGATCAGCTCGGTGCTTTGTGACCCTCTAGAGGGGTGGGATAGGGAGGTTAGGAGGGAGACGCAAGAGGGAGGAGATATGGGGATATATTTATATGTATATCTGATTCACTTTGTTATAAAGCAGAAACTAACACACCATTGTAAAGCAATTATACTCTAATAAATGTGTTAAAAAAAAAAGAAAGCCACATTCACCCAACTATAAAGGACAAGCGGGACAACTGGAGAAATGTGAATAGAACTGCATCTCAGATACTATTGTGATGATATTCAATTTCTTAGATATGAAAATGATATTGTGTTCATGTGGAAGGATGTCAATGCTCTTGTGAGATACATGTTGAACTATTCAGAGTAAAATATCTTTATGTTTGCAACTTAATTTCAGCAAAAAAAGGTATAAATGAAAAATGTATATATTGATAGAGGTTTTTAAGCAAATACAGCAAAATCATAAAAATTGAACATCTAAGGGAAAGATAGATGTGTAGTTATTGTACTATTCTTTTAAACTTTGTACGATTTAATTTTTTTTAATTTTGAAACAATAATGCTCATCTCTAAGTGGCTTCATGAACAGTTGTCCAGGAAACACTATGCACTAAAATACCAAACAGATATAAGCTCTCTTGGCTGCTATATCTGCAAATCTTTTGTGAGTTTCCACTGATGCACAACGCTACTTGATCATCATAGGCCACCAGCAATGGGCAAAATAAAACTACAGTTGAATGATATCAGATCAGAGAGTTTCATTCCAATTCAAGTCACATCTGGCTTTCTTTGAGGGCATGGTAGTAGGTGACCCAAAAATCCTTATTAGGTGCAAGAAGCTGTATAAAACTTCTTGGGATTAAACAGTGATAAATTGGTTTAAACTGATGGTAAATTTCCCTAGAGTAATTTCTGAATAAAACAAAAAATTAAAAAAAAAACAAAAGAAAACTTGTTTAAACTGCTAAGCCTGTTAAGAGCAGATCCACCATATGGCTCTAAAACTTGTAAGAAATAAGCTGTCTTTTCCTTCAAACTTAAGAGTTGAAGGTGAGATTACCTGATGGTTTAGAAAATCATTCATTCAACACGTATTGATTGAATAGTCTTCTAACTGTGCTATAAGGCTGAAAATATGTAATATAATCTCAGTGCTATAAAAGAAAAAAAGAAAGCAATGTGAAGAAGAAAAGTAAAGAAGAAAAGGGAATAGAAAATGATGAATGATGATATTTGAGGTAGGATGGCCAGACAATACCCTTCTGAAAATGTGATCCTTGAGCCGAGACCTGAAAAATGGAGCTAGAGAACTACATGAATATTTTCATCAAGAGCACTTCAGGTGCAAGAGACAACAGCAAGTACAAAGGCCCTGGTGAGGTAGTTTGCACAGAGTATACAGAACCTGCAAGATGACATGCATGGCTGAAGAGGAGCAAGCAAGAGAAGAATAATGGGACCAAGGCGAGCTTTAACCTATGTGGTGTCTTTCATTTTTTTTAAAGGCATGCCACTGGTGAACATGGACCTTGTGGAAAGATAAAGTTATCTCTCCTCCAAGGAGATTCAGTTTATACTAGACTTAGTGAAAGAAAGCAATTGCCCAATTGCCCTCAGTTAGGCACCTTTTGCAGACACAAACTGCACAATTTAACTCGGTGACCCTGGGTAGAACACCAAGGAAAAAATAGGCAGGAAAGCAAGTCAATTCAAAAAACCACAGGAGACAATTCTCATCTGAGTGTTCATTGTCCAAAGCTGTAGTGGGAAGAATAACATAAAATTATACACAATAAACAGATCACTTATAAGGTTATTTTCAACTGAAACATTCCTCCTACTTCACAGCTCTTAAATTCAACATTTTTGCCTGACAGTCTTTCATTGAGTATCAGCCTACAATACAAATATAATGTGAAGTACTTTTAAAAGATATTGAATTTCTAGTAAAATAAGCACAATTTCACGAAGATAATGAGACTGACATTGGAGATTGCTTGAATCACAGGAGCCATCATTATCAAATTAGGAAATGGCAAGTCTAGACATTTAGAAGTCGAAGAAGAGAGGTCAACACGGATGATAACACAATTTGAAATTTAATAGGAAATAATCTGAATATCAAAGGACCTAGAGAGGCTTTGGGAAAACTGATGAATAATTTTGTAAAGTGATACTTTAAATGATGATCTGCAAAGTCACAAATGAAGTGATAATGTGACAATTTAGTCAGGAAAATCATACCGGGGAAAAACATCCCTTAAATAATTCTTTGTTCAGTCTAATAATTAGAAAAGGTTTGCTATTCAGATATAAATTAAATATAAGAAAAAAAAGTATTTTCATTTCTCAAGATAAAATACCAGTAACATATTTTAACAATTTATTATATAAGTTTGATCTCCTTTCAAATTGGGTTGACTTTAAATGGACTTCCTTAAGTACCAATAATTCTCTGCTAATTGAACCTCCTATTTTCTGACTCTTGTACATCATACCTAATTCCACAGTCCCCACAATGTATCAGTTTACCACTCCCCAACATACTCTCCTTCCAGAAGCACAGGCTATTTCCCAGTCTCTACAAGAACTCGCAAATGACAAATATAGAAATATCTGCAGTAAAAATAAAACTTGGTATGTGTTACAAGAGAATCATAAAGTATTAAGAAATTCAAAAGAGGAAAAATCATCTCTATTTGAAGGCATCAGTCAGTACTTCATAAACGAGTTTGAATCCTAGAAAAATGAGTAGGATTTCCACAGAGATGAAGAATTGAATATATAGTGAATTCCAGGAAATAATTTATAGTCTAATTTGGCCTTATATAACATATTATGGAAGAAGTTGGATTTAAGGCTGACAATAAATGTTGGGGTTGGGGCTTGGAAGATTTGAGTACCAAGCTGAGTTGTTTGGACTTTACACATTGAAGAAGAAGTAAAGTGGAACTATGAAATTAGTATCGTACTCTTTTTTTTTTGAAGAATTTGATACTATACACTAAAGTTTTATTAATTCAATTTTTTCAAACCTCAAGGAGAAAGTGATTTACTTTTCTTTGACAGCCATTATTTCCACTGATTACCCTAAAGAAAAATGTATATATTTTAGTCAACTCTCAATTATCTGCACAACATGAGAACACTGGCAAGAACAGCCCAAAATCCATGTGAAGGTCACCTTGCTGGGTTGGGACCATGACATGATTTCCTGAAGCAAGAAAAATTGCTATGAGGAGCAGGTTCATAAAGCTGTTCCACTGGGTAGCAATCAAATAGAAAAGCCTGTCTCTCTGGGGAGTTATCCCGCTGCCACATGAATGTTTGTGTCTGCTCAATCAGCTCAAAGCTTTGATCGTGTTCCCCTTAACAAGTGTCTCTGTCAAGAGGACCAGGGTGAATCCAGATAAAGGTGGTCCAAAACATATTATACATTTTCAATAGAAAAAATAACATGGAACACAGATGAGCCATGTATAAGTGGTCAACAATGCATCACATTGAAATTAGAACCAGCAACTATCGACTCTTCAATATTTTGAATATGATTGAAGATAATAAAGAAATAAAATTATTCAAAGTTACGCAGGCATTAGCATTTCCTCTGTATCCTATCACTGATTCACTTATTCATTCACCAAACATTCACTGGAGCACCAGCTATGCAAAAGTCATTACTATGAACTGTAAGGAGCAGTGTCCATAATTATTTCTACTTTCCCAACAGGAAACTGTTATAATTCAGTATACTTTTACAATTTTTAAATGGAAGTTTTAAATTCAGACAGCTGTAAAACCTACATTTCTCTAGCACTGTCTTATACGTTGAGGCTCCAGACTCTGATCTAAGTTTTCCACTTATAAGCTATGCTCTCTTGGGCAAGTTACATATCACTTTGGGGATCATTTTCTCAGCTGTGAAATAAAAATAATAAGGGCACATATTCCATAAGGTTGCTGAGAAAATTAAGTGAGATTAGGCTTACAAAATATTTACAAGTCTAGCACTTAGCAATAACTCAAAAAACATTAGTTATGAGTATTATTTGTAATTATTATCATTAGAATAAAGTCATGTCATTATTGAACATATTAATATTAGAAGATCAGAATAAAGTTTTATATATTTAAATTATTCAGAAAAACACAAAGATTCAATTTGTATGTGTCTGTCTTGTAGCAAGAATGGGAAAAAAAACTATGTTACAAACTACAATATAATGTCACGTATTTATAGCTTCAAACTACAGAAAGGAATGTTTATTAAACTGAAGAGAACCAGAGGGATTCAAAATGCCTAATTACCCTCTCTTTGGGATTAGTGTTGCATGAAGTCACTTTTCCTAATCATTAGAGTGGACAAGTTCACCCATAGCATGGACCAAATGAAAAATGAACAGATACACTGATAGACACCTTGAGAAATAAAATTATTCAGATGTTCTGACCAGACACCTGAGGCACAAATTCACTTTATAAACTCCTCATAGTTGTGCTGGCAATAAAATCTCACACCTGTTTCTTATTTTATTTTTTTTCCTTTGGTGTTTGCTGTCAGCTATTGTAGGTACTCTTTTTTCCTAGGTTTTTAATATCCACAGGGCAAATGTTTTCACTCTGCTCAGTGAACTGTGCTGAAACATCTCTTTCTGAAACCCTCGTAACTGCCTTAGAAGGGATTTAGGCCTCTAGAGCATCTTTAAATTAATGAGAAGTTATATGGGGAAAAATTAGTCCTCATCCCTCCACCCCTCAGTGACCATTCTAAACCTCCTGCTAAATATATACTATTATCTCATCATTAACAAAGATAATGCCTTATACTTGCCTTTTTCTCACTTCCATAAAGCTGCTGGTTCTGAAATGTTCTGACATGCAAAGAGAATGTTAAAGCTATTACTCAGCTGTGGAGAAATGTTGGTCTTAGGGTGTTGCGGTTTTTGGTTTGTTTGGTTAGAGCATTTTTAAAAGATTTAAATAAAGAATATATGGCACTGTAGTCACAAAGGATAGAACAAGTTGCTTCCAGGCAACTTTTTCTATTTAACTGTCTTTTCCAACCTAGAGCTATTCCAGACCATCAGGTAAGATAGAGTAGCTATGCCAGACATCCCTTACCTTACATATATTTCCTTTTCTTCTCCTGAAACCTTTCACCTGGGACTTTATCCTGACATTTCTAACAGATAAATGTGGAAGAACTCAAGTGTACATTTTCAACACCTACCTGTTTGTTATATTCTGTATACTTCTAGAATCATCACGTGTTAAGATGGGAGGTTAAACAACACTCTCCTAAATATAGATGATAAATGGAAATCTGTTTCAGTGCTTAAGAGCAAATTATTTGGATTTAGGTGAAACCTAGATACCAACCCCAGCCTCAGATCTTTAGCTGAGTAAACTTGAACAAGCTAGCCAACTTCCCTGACTCCATTTACCCACTTATAAAATAGCAATAAAAATATCTCAAAAGGTTGTTGTGAGGATAGATGTGATCATTTATTTTTAAATGTGTTAGTTTTTGTGATGCCTAGCGTTTAGTAAGCATTCACTAATTTGTGGCTATTATTCTTCAGCTTTCTTCATTTTTTCATGTGCCAACTATAAACATAGACTTTCAAGTTAGTCAGACCCAGGTTCAAAGAATATTATGTAATCTAAGATATTTGCAATGGGTTTCACCTTCCTGGATCTCAATTTATTCATCTATGTTCTCAAAGTTGTTTTGAGGATTAAATGAAATAATGACCATAAAGTACCTAATGTACAACCTAGAACTTAATAGTTACTCTGTAAGTAGCAGTTTCTTTCCCCATTTCCATTAATATATATCCCAGCTAATATACAAATGTGATCAATATATAATAATCATAAATCTAAATAATACTGTTGACTAGTCAAAATCCATTCCCAACTCCACTGTCCATTGGCTGCCTACATGGAAAAACCAGTTGGAAACATGATAGCCCTGGTTCTGACAAACAAGATATTAGATGAGCTAGGGTTTTCTTGGAAGGCTTTTGTTTTTCCCAGTGAAAGGGCCAGAGGAGGCTCACTCCATTGCCTCCCTCCTTCTTTTTTGTTAACACAGCTTATGATTTCTGGACATGCAACAACCATCTTGAGACCAGGAGAGGAAGGCCAATACAATTTAGAGACAGCAACCCTAACAGGATTATAGATAAACCAGGGCCATCAACTGCTGACTTAGCATTTCTTGTTAATCAAGATAATGACTGTTTAGTTTGGAAAGGTAAATATTGGTTGGGTTTTCTGCTACTTTTAAAGTGTGCAACTTGATAAAGATAGTAAACCTCCTCCTGTCTACAAATTACCCTAAGAAACCAAAAAGAAAAAACTATATACGTGTGTGTGTGTGTGTGTGTGTGTGTGTGCGCGCGCGTATGGCCTTCACCCCTGCTACCAATATGAAATTAGTTTTTTATTTTGCTATGTGTGCTCCTGGCCAGATGCTTCTTTATTCTTTATTCTAATATTTCTGGGAATGATACTATAAAATGACACATAGAGAACTGTGTATTTACTCAGCCTTTCTAACCCTTACACTTCATGAATTCCCTTGTTCTTAAACTTTAGGAAGAGGGAAAGCTAGATATACATAACATGGATGATACTGACTCTTGGAGCAACTCTTTGAGGTAAGTTCCATTACTATCATCCCCGTTTTGCGGAAGGGAAAACTGAGGAATTGAGAGACCTAAATTCCCTTAATTTGTAATAGGTGAACCCAGGCAATATGGATTCTACATTGTACTATTTGGGCCTCATGTTCTTTATCAGTAAAAGAAGATGATTTGACTAGATAACTTCTAAATTTCCTTTCACATCTAATTTTACACTTCTTTGAGAGTATTAACTTCCCGTTTTTCCTAGTTCTGCTGTCCCCAACACCATAATTAGAGAGAAACAACATCAATAGGAATAGTTTAGCATAGACCATGGATTTAGACATTGCCTGGGTTTCAATGTTGTCTAAGCCACTTTTATTACCTGTCTGACCAGGAGAAATTTACTTAACCTCTCTAAGCCTAGTTTCCTCATTTGTGAAATTGTATATGATACCACATAGATTGTAATATGACCTGAGGATTCAATGAGATCACCTGTATAAAGCTCTTAACACACAGGGCCTGGAACATAATGCTCAACAAATATTAGTCTTCATTTTTGTTGTTATTGCTGTTATGTAAACCTCTGAATACTCAATTTCAAGCAAGCTGGTGAGTATTTTCCTTTGAATTAAAATCTATTGTCATGAGAAAACAATCACTGACATATTTGATAAATTTCATTAATCCTTATTCATAGTATCATATTATAAAATATTTCTCTTGACATGCATGCTCTCTCTTCATGGGAATCCTGAAAAATAAATATGAAATTCACTTTTATTTTACTAGACCTATAGCAAAAGAAAAACAGAGTACACCAATGATACTAGCAAAGCAACTTTCCCTTAATTTTCTATACCAGTCAATAACTAGATATGTGATAGGGTGGTAAAAACAGGTCAGTTTCGTATCAAAGATTACATTAAAAAACTGGATTCCGTCCAATTATCAGATCCTAGTAACACACATCCCAAGGTACTTAAGGAATTGACTAAAGCAATCCCTGAGCCACTAAATATTATTTATGAGTTCTTGGAGGACACACTGCCTCTGATAGCAATAACTCATCACCTTCCTTTTAGAAAGGGAAAGGACATTTCTAAAACCAATAAGCCAAATCACCTTGCCTAGCTGATCAATGGATTTCCAACCATGCTCTTCAGAGCCTATTAAAATCTTAACCTTTCCCACATGCTTATCTACATTCCTTTTTTAACTCTAATTGGAATATACATATGTATAAGTTTTATATTAATATATAAATGATATATTTACACAACATAAATTTTATAAATTGGACCTGATTTTTGAGAAAGGGTTTAAGGGTTAAAAAAGCAAGCGGCAAACAGAATTTAGAATTACTATGACTAAAAAGACACAAGGAGAAAAATCACCAAATTGTTTAATATCAATAAAGAATAAGTATTTTTGATTTCTGAGACTTTTGGTTTACAACCTTATATCAAACAAGAGTGTGTACTACCAGGATTTGGAGATATTGGAAGTGGTGTTTTATTATCTGCTCTTTAATTGTGCCATTCAGAGTATCAATGCTCAGCTATTACTGAAATCCACAAGCCCAAAGTTGGGATTTATCTAGTTAAGGAGAGAGAGCTAATCATCATCCCCACCATGACCTCCAGCCTACAGAGTACAACCACCACAATTTTTCAAGGACATTAGTGACCCCTCACCAAGGTGTTTTTTTTTAATGCCTTTTTGAGAAAGTGTTCCTGGCCCTCCTGATAGGTATGGTTAGAAGAGGATCTGAGCAGTTTGTGCTATTAAATGAATTCAATATTCCTATCTCCCTGGGACTTTTGATTCCTTCTGTAGTATGCCAGGGAAATTCCAGCATTAACAGTTTTTTGATGGTAGGCCACCAATGACTCCAGCCTATAATTAGCCAACCTAATTGAACAAAATCACCCCTAGGTGCTTAAACCACCACATTAAATTCTGTAAGTTTCATGGGTATGTACATATCAATCATTTTTGTCCCATCAAATAACACGCATAAAATCCACACTTATACATGCTCCTGATTGCTACTAATACAAACTGATGTGGCCAACAACCCTTTGGATGTGTACGCTACGCTCTTCCAGAGCAGGCTTTGTATGTCTCCATCTGGTCCATATTGGGATCTAACTCTTTATGGGCAGAGAAGCCATGAAGGAGAGTGGCAGTAAGTACCAAGGAGAACTGGCACATCTTAGTGAGACAACTCACCCAGGAGCAGTCATTAAAATTTCATTCAAGGAAAGTCTTATTCCTGCAGATAGGGTAGGGGGTTAAGATTCCTTTATCCTCATTGGACTGAGCCTTAAGTTGGCACTACAGCTCTGCAACCCTTACAATCAGGCCTTGGGCTTGGTCCTCAGCCATATCTGTCTTGTGACAACAGGAAATGAAAGACTTCTCCAAAGATGCCCTTGAAGGTTTCTGACTTCCATCTTATACTCTGGGTTGTATTTTTATGACCCTGAATGTGTCCCTTTTACCCTGTATGATCTCCAGGACTTCAGAAACAGCCAACTGATCCACAATCTTTATAGAGACTATTGCTACCATAAGACCAAGTGCCACAGCACTTGATCTCCCACTCCCATGCTTCCTACTTGCACTTAAGCCTGTGCTGCACGAGTGAAAAATTGAGTAATGATGATGACACAGTAAGCCATAGATTACTAGTGTTCTATTCCTCCCTACCAAAAGAATATCTATGAGTTTCTCAAATGTATGGAGCTATTCAATCCAAGAACCCATTTTTCAGGACACCTCCACTACCAGATGTTTTATCAGTCATATACCAACAGTCAGAAAACATTATCACTCTGGGCCTGAAGGAGCAGGGAGTGAGCAGTTATGAGAACGTGGAGTAGTTAGTTGTCCATCTGAATGGAGCTGGCACAACCAACTGCATGGAGATAGTTGAGTGTGTAAATGCCCTGGTGTCACTCTGCTCCCACCCAGATATCTGAATCTGAAGAAGTAAGTAAAAATTATCCATCATACATAACCTTAATGGGGAAGATAATTCAACGGGGATCTTGTAGCTGAAAATTAGGAGTTTGGATTTCATTTTAAGGGTAATGCAAAGCCACTTAAAAATGTTAAGGTGAGAGATAGCATGGGATTCAATTAAAGATTTAAAAATAATTCTCTGGCTGTTATGTAGAAAATGGATTGGAGAGGGTCAAGAGAAAATGGGAGGATGAATTTGGAGGTTATTGCAGTGGTTCAGGCAAGAAATAATGTTCACTTGTATTAGAAAGGTGGGGGTAGAGATGGATATAAGGGTGTGGCCTGAAACATTTTGGAGGTAAAATTATGAGGATTTAGTGGTAAATATAATGTGGAGAATGAGAAAGAAGATGTAAAATATGAATCTCAGTCTTCTGAACTCACTAACAATCTAGAGGGTGGTATAATTTACAGAGATCTACTCAATATGAGCTAGCTGAGAATTACGTTTGAAAAAAAAAATCCCTAAAGAGAGAAGAAAAAAATGTAGAGTGTAAAAAGCCACACAAGCTGCACAGTTTTCTAGGAACAAAGCACATTTTATTATAGTCTATTTCAGCATTTTGAAATCTAACGGCAGGTAGAAAAGTCAGCTTTATGGCTGTCTTCTGTCACCAGCAAATGGGAGCTTTTAGGGACATCTGCTCACCTCTTTGAAATAAATGGTATTAGTAACTGAAGGCCATAGTTATTTGTGACAAGTGAATAGAATGTTGATTTTATTCTATTTTAGAAATATTCATAAGAAGCTAGGTTCCAGGACTAATCATTTGAAAATAATGAATCAATTCATTTTTTTTTGTTTGTTTGTTTGTTTGTTTGTTTGCGGTATGCGGGCCTCTCACTGCTGTGGCCTCTCCCGTTGCGGAGCACAGGCTCCGGACGCGCAGGCTCAGCGGCCATGGCTCACGGGCCCAGCCACTCCGCGGCACGTGGGATCCTCCCGGACCGGGGCACAAACCCGCGTCTCCTGCATCGGCAGGCGGACTCCCAACCACTGCGCCACCAGGGAAGCCCCAATTCATTGTTAACTAACCAGTTCTCAATACTTCCAGCTTCAGTGTTTACTGGTCTAGGGTTTATATATCTTTCATTAGTCACAATTTTACTAACTTTTTTCAGGATTATGCACTCTACAGAGATTCTGAGGGATGAAACAGAGTTTAAAATTTCAATGTCTGCCTGATCCACTTACCAAAATTTTTGAACTTTCTAACTTACTAGCTTTCCTGATAGACAGCTGGCCATACCTTCTAATGAGAAAATCTTAAAAGACCAATGTTTCTTGTCTATTTCATACTGATTAAAGTCATTAACCCTGGGATAGCAGAGAATGGCAACCCCTCAAACCTGATCAAGTAGGTAATTTTGTCGGTGACTTTTTCAGGGCCTTTAGCAGACAATCCTGGCAACTATAGTGCCAACTGGGACAACTCTTGGTTCAAGTTCTTATCAGTGGTGCTCAGAAAAAATGAGTAGAGCCTGTTATAAGCAGCTACTATAAACCACTTCAGTTAAGAAGACTAATGCCTAGAACTTCATGGCAAAAATGTCCAGAAATTGCTATGTCCAAAAAATACATCATTTAAAGAATCTTATGCTTCCTTGGAGGTTAGAATGCTCTGTAACAGTTTAAGTTCCTATATTTAAAGTTTCTGAATTAAATAATTTATGACATTTTGACTGCTAACCCCACCAAAAGTTGCCATGTGAGCAAAGTAACTAAGGATTGGTCCTTTGGAATTAATGTTCATGATTTTGTCATGTGACCTGAGACTCTGGACTAGGATTTTTTTTTGGGGGGAGGGGGCGGTTACGTGATCTGAAACTGGATTAACTGGACTAGGAGTGGGCGCTGACCTCTAGAGGCTGACCAATGAAGGTATTCTCTGTGGAGTTTTGACTAGTAGACTAAATCAGACCTTCTCACAGAGAGTCTATATGTGAAGCAAAGGCAGGAATTCAGACAATAGAGTAAACCACACATCAAGAGTTCACTGTTGTTAGTAAGAACAGAGGCAGACACACGGTAGACACTAAGGACAGAAAGTGACTAGTCAAAAACAAGGCAGTTTTCTGGAGCTGCCATTGGGCCACTAAAGGTATTGCTGACGACCCAAAAATAATCTATTTATCCATGAATTCCCAGCCCTGAAACTGTAGAGGCTCATTCCTGTTCTTTCTTATTTTCCAGTGTTTCTTTTCTCTGAACTATCACCCAAAGTTTTCCAAGCATATCTTGATTCCTTAACACTTAAACCCTTAACAGAAATCCCTACTTGAGAATTATTTTTAAAAACTTATCAGTAAATAATCACTTTCAGTGTAGTAAGTGGGCACACTGTCTTTGGAACAGATATCCGAAATTTGAATTATGGCTTTCCTACTTACCTATATAACTTTGCTTAAATTATTTAACCTCTCTGATCTTACAGATTTCTCATCTGTAAGTTAAAGATGAGACCAGTGTCATAATTGTAACATTTAAATAAAATGTTACATGTTCAAGTATTTAACAAAAGGTAATTTCTCATTGTGGAATATTATATTTTCTGAAGATGGTTGGCATATATACATATCCCATTCCACCTACTTCACACTGACTTCTTATAGTATGATACTGGCACTCCTCCATCAAGAGAGGGGATCTATTTTACTCCCCTTTGAAACTGGGTAGATCTTTGTAACTGTCCTAACACAAAGATGGTAGTAGAAGTAGCACTACTTGACTTCTGAAGCTAGATCATAAAAGATAATATGGCTTCTGGTTCACTCTTAGAACCCAACCACCATGTTGTAAGGAAGCCCAGGACACATGGAAAGGTCATGTGTAGATGTTCCAGCTGAAAGTCCCAGCTAAGGTCCTAGTTGACAGCCATCATTAACCAGTAGACATATGAGTGAAGGAGCCTTTAAATCATACCATCTCTCAGCCTGGAATCTTCCAGTTGAGACCTCAGACATCCCAGGGCAGAGACAAGTCATCTCTATTGTGCCCTTTCCAAACTTTTAATCCACAGAATTTATGAACTAAAATAAATCATTGTGTTGTACCATTAAGTGTTAGGGTTACTTATTATATAGCATAGTAACCAGAATACTTGATGAATGGTAATTATTATATGATATTACTATGTCGGGACTCCTCAAATATGGGTAACATTATTATAATTACCATCATATTCATCATTATCATCATCATCCTCATTACTATTTCACAGAGATCCTATATATTTTATTTATGTAAATACAAAGTCAAGGGGAAAAGCATGTCTCAAACTTTCTGGAGCACATATTCCCTTAAATGGAGAGCACCTATAGTATTTATAATGTGTTCTTGCCACTGAAGGCCTGAGGCAGGAGAAACTTCCTGAAGTGTTTGACAAGTTGTTTGTGTTTGAGGACTTGACTTTAATTATGCTGTACAATCAGGAGAACTGAACTAGAATGCTGTAAAGACAAGCATTTTCTGCAACTTCCTAAACACAATGCATGTTTAATTTGCCTAACTTTTTACACCAGATATAGGAAGAAAAAAATGACCTAGACAAGCTCTTTAAACAGCAAAAAGATGCTTTTTGATGGTAATTGTCAGCAAGACAATCTGCTCTTATTTATTTATATTGAATTAATAGAATTGTTTTTAAAAAGTAAATCTTTTGCCCTTAGCAGAAAAGTGTATATAATAGTATTGTTTCATGGGTACCAACGAGTGATAGATGCTAGTAATGTGGTTGGCTGCCTGGCTGGCTCTCACTTCTTCCTTGGGTTAATGAGCTTTTTACAGTTACATTTTATTCTTATACCTTTCACCCTCAATTGTCTTTCATTTCCACCTTCTTGCTGAAACTTATAAAGGCAAAATGCATTTTTAAATATGTGAAATAGCCCTACTTCACTGAAAAAAGAGTGCTGGTGTCAAGAAGGAAAGATAAGAACCAATGGTGAAACTAGAAAACTTGAATTATGCAATAGAAGCAATTCTGAAGAGTTCAGCATAACTTGGACATTGGTAAATTATACTTTAGATACACTATTAGAGTTTGATATTGAAAGGAATTCTTTATTAAATCTCAGTTTATTTATTTTGTAAATATAAATGTTCAAATATTATTTTTACTTAAGATCAAATACCTAGAGTAGAAATGGCATATAAAAACATGCCATTTTATTTTTAGCATATAAAAATTTAATAAAAAGATGAATAAGAAATCTTAATGCAAAAGGTAAAATTTAAAAAAATTTTATACTTCAATATAGAAAAATATTTTATCTATTTTTGGATAAAGAGATTTTTTAAATGTTTAAAACCATAAAGAGATCTTTAAAAAGAGATTGATAGATTTGGTTTCATAAATATTTGAAACTTATATCCATAAAATATAATTCAAATTAATTTAAAAAGTAAATGGAAAAGGGAAAAAAAACAATTGCAACATATACAATAAATAATTTCATGTACCTATGTAAATATATATAGAGAGAGACAGAGACAGAGAGACAAGACAGAAAGAGACCTCTGGCAAATCAAACGCAGTAAAAGAAAAATGTGTCAAGATGTAAAGAGACAACTCAAAGAGATAAGCAAATGGCCTAATTAAATTATGTTCAAACTTATATACAACAGAACACACAAATAACAAAACAAAACCACAGTGAAATACACTTTTTAATCTATCCATTGTCAGTCACTGAAATAGAGGAATTGATATTCTTATGTACAAATCATACATTGTTGTTAGAATTATATGGATACCACTATTTTGAAGGGCAATTTTGCAATATATATATTAAAATTATGATGTTTTATATCATTCAACCCATCAATTCCACTTAGGGAATTTTATAAAACTGAGATATTCACACCAGTGAATCAAGATACATGTATAAGATATTAATTAGGAAAATGTTTGTAATAGACAAAGATTAAGAAAAGAACATCCAACAGCAGAGAATTGGTTAAACAAAGGTATACAAAAACAGCCATGAGAAAGAATAAAGTTGATCTAAACAGCCATGTTCAAATAGAATGTAAGTAAAATGTGAGTTGTAAAATAGTATTTATAGTATGATTTTAATTTTTATAAAATAATACTAATAAAAATAATATATAGAAAAACTAAAGACTATGCGTTAAGTAGTTGATAAAAGTTATCTATAGGGATGGGTTTATGGGAACCTTTACTTACTTCAATCCACATCTCTATAAAGATCAAAATTTTATATAATGAACATGTACTATCATTTCTTAATTAAAATATGTGATAAATTACAATAAAACAAGAAGTAAAAGAGAAGATTCAAGTTTATCTGTTTATGTGCAAACTACAGAACAAATCCATTTAAAACTCCAAAGGACTCTTTAGTCCCTTTTGTTTTAGTGAATTTCTTTCATTAAGAGTTGCAAGAGGAAGACGTTAGAAAGACAGTGGAATAGCAGGCTCCCATCTTTCCCTCCTCCCATGGACCACACCAAATAAACAGCTACATAAAGATTAATTCTCTTTGAAATAAATGCAGAAAACAGTTACTGATTCCTACACAGCAGGCAACTGAGAAAACACCCACATTGAAATGGGTAGGAAAAGTGGAGACACGCTCACACCATAAATCCCACCCTCAGCACAGCACCTTACAATCAGTAGAGAATCGTTAATACCCATGTCCTCCTTGAGAAGCAAAGGGTTTGGACCACATATCTAGTGCCCCAATTTTTATGAGGACTGGCTTAGAAATCACCCAGCTCTCAGAGACAACAGGGCTCAGCATTTGTAAGTCCCCCAGTGGCACAGAAAATGAAGAGTTGGTTTTTCATGGGCTCAGAAGCATTTCTCACAGCTGTTCCCCCAGGCAGGCAAAAATACCCAACTCCCAGTTCCTCCTAGGAAAAGGTTCTACTTTCCCAGGTGCTTCCTGAGGGCTGTGCTTCTAATCAGCCTGCATCTGGAAGCTCACTGGGCTTTTCCGGGAGCCTGAAAGAACCCTTCCCACACCTTCTCCCCCAGGCTCACTCCAAAGATAAAACCAAGTCTCCAGCTTTTCCCTAGAAGGATCTAGTTCATACATCTGTTGCCCCAACTTTTTCAACTGCCACCTGAGAGACTAGCTCCTAAATCACCTAATTCTGGGAGCTAACAGGACGTGGCATTCACAAGTCCCCCAACTTTTTCAACTGCCACCTGAGAGACTAGCTCCTAAATCACCTAATTCTGGGAGCTAACAGGATGTGGCATTCACAAGTCCCAGAGGACCAAAGAGAACAGAGAAGCAGTTTTATATTACACAAGCAGTCCCTGTGGCTATTCCTACAGGCTTAGCACAAAACAAGTAAGCAAAAATACCCAGCTCCCAGTTTCTCCCTGATGGAGGCTAGATTGCAAATCTAACATTCTGACTTTCCCAGCTGCTGCCTAAAAGTTGGGTTTCCAATTAGCATGCATATGGGAGCTGACAGGCAGAAAATTAGTAGTCCTCTGGGAGTGCGAACAGGCATGTAGCATTTTCTCCACCTTCTGGCCACTGACAGGACTTGGCACACACTAATCTCCTGGGGCCACTAAGAACAAAGATGGCAGTTGGAACAAACTTAAAGGTTTGAGAAGCACCCAGAATCTCAGGCCAGGCTGACTGGCAAAGATTACATTGTACACGAGGCCAGTCTTTCAAGACTGGAAGAGGTGGCTATTTCATGTAATGCACAGAAACCAACAGAGAGAGTCAAAGAAAATTAAGAAATAGGAGAATATGTTCCAAACAAAAGAACAAGATAAATCTCCAGAAACCAACCCTAATGAAAAGGAGATAAGTGATTTATCCAAGAGAGAAAACTCAAAATAAAAGTCATGAAGATGTTCACTGAGATCAGGAGAGCAATGCATGAACAAACAGAATTTCAACAAAGAAATAGAAAATATAAAAAAGGACCAAACCAAAACCATAAAGCTGGTGGTGAGTGCAATAACTGAACTGAAGTATTCAATAGAAGGACTCAACAACAGACGAGATCAAACAGAAGAAAAGATCAGCAAACTTGAAGACAATTCAGTGAAAAACATACAATCAGAGGAGCAAAAAGAATGAAATAGAGTGAAGATAGCAAAAGGGTCTTATGGCACACTATCACTGGAACAACATATGCAATATGGAAGTCCCAGAAGGAGGAGGGAGAGAGCGAGAGGCAAAAGGCTTATTCAGAGAAATAATGGCTAAAAACTTCCAAATCTGGGGAAAGAAATAAATATCCAGTTCCAAAAAGCCCTAGAAATATCAATTAGGTAAATTCAAGAGACCACACCAAGAACATTATAATCAAATTGTCAAAGTTTAAAGACAAAAACAGAATTTTGAAAGCAGCAAGAGAAAAGCAGTTTGTTGCATATAAGGTAACCCCCTACAATGAACAGATTTTTCAGCAGAAACCTTGCCAGCCAGAACAGATTGATAAGGTATATTTAAAGTGCTGAAAGAAAAAAGTTCCAACCAGGAATATTTTATCCAGTTATGTTGTCTTTAAGATTTGAAAGAGAGATAAAGATATTTCCATACAAACAAAACTGAAGGAGTTTATCACCACTAGATCTGCCTTATAAGAAATGCTATAGTTCTTCTGGAGTTCTTTAAGCTGAAAAAAAGGGGGCTAGTTAGTAATATAAAAGTATAAAACTCACTGGTAAAGCCAAATATATAGTCTAATTCAAAATAATACTGTAATCATGGTGTGTAAACCACTTTTAACTCTAGTATAAAAGTTAAACACAAACTTATTAAAGATACCTATAGCTACAAAAGTTTAGTGGATACACAATATAAAAAGATATAAATTATGACATCAAAAACATAAAAAGAAGGGAGTATAAAAATGTAAAGCTTTTATATGCATACAATGAAGTTAAATTGTTATCAGCTTAAAACAGACTTTTATAACTATAAAACATGTAAGCCTTATGGTAACTACAAAGCAAAAAATTATAGTAAATATACAAAAGGTGAAGTGAAAGAAATTAAAGCATAAAATCATTAAATCACAAAGGGAGATGGCAAGAGAGTAATATGCAAGGAACAAAGGATCCACAAAATATCCAGAAAACAGTTAAATAAATGGCAATAGTAAGTCCTTACCTATCACTATTCATTTTAAATATAAACAGACTAAATTCTCCAATCAAAAGACACTGAGTGGCTGAATGGATTAAAAAATAATAATAATAACAACAAAAGCCTACTATAAGCTACTTACAAAAGACTCATTTTACACAGAGACTAAAAGCAAAGCCAAGGGATGAAAAAAGACATTTCATGCAAATAGAAGCCAAAAGAGAGTAGGGGTAGCTATACTTACATCGGATAAAGTAGACTTAAAGTCAAAAACTGTAGCAAGAGATGAAGAAGATCATTATATAATGGTAAAGGGGGCAATACTTCAAGAAGATACAACAATTGTAAATATTTATGGACCCAACATTGAAGCACCTAAATATAACAGCAAATGTTAACAGATATGAAGGGAGAACTAGACAGCAATACATTAATAGTAGGGGACTTTAGTACCCCACTTTCAACAATGAATAGATCATCCAGACATAAATTCAATTAAGGAAGTATTGGATTTCAACTATACTGTAGACAAAATGGATATAGCAGACATAGACAGAATACTCTACTCAATAATGATAGAATATACATTTTTCTCAAGTATGCACAAGGATTCAATAGTATAGATCAAGTGTTAGGCCACAAAATATGTCTTAAAAAATTTAAGAGATTGAAATCATGTCAAGCCTTTTCCAACCTCAATGGTATGAAACTAGAAATCAAAATAACAGGAGGAAAACTGAAAAAATTTTAAATATCTGGAGATTAAACAACATGCTTCTGAACAACCAATGAGTCAAAGAAGAAGTCAAAAGGGAAATCAAAAAATATCTTGAATGTTAATAATAGGGGAAAACACATTGGGAAGTCTGTATTACCTGCTCAATTTTTCTGTAAATCTAAACTGTTCTGAAAAATAAAGTTTATTCATAAAAAAAATCTTGAGACAAGCAAAAATGAAAGCATACCATACCAAAACTTAAGGGATACAGCAAAAGCAGTTCCAAAAGGGAAGTTTACAGCAATAAACACCTATATTAAGAAAAAGATCTCAAATAATGACCTACGTTTACACCTGGAGGAACCAGAAAAATAAAAACAACCTAGGCCCAAATTTAGTATAAGCAAGAAAATAAAGATTAGAGCAGAAATAAATGAAATAGAGATTAGCTAACCAATAGAAAAGGCAACTGACAAACCTATAGCTAGACTAAGTTCTGAAAAAAGAGAAAAGATTTGAATAAGTAAAATCAGAAGTGAAAGAGGAGATATTACAACTGATACAACAGAAATATAAAAGTTCATAACAGATTACCGTGAACAATTATATGCTAACAAATTAGATAACCTAGAAGAAATGAATAAATTCCTAGAAATATACAGCTTACCAAGACTTAATTATGAAGAAAGAGAAAATCTGAACAGACCAATAATGACCAAGAAGATTGAGTCAGTAAACAAAAATCTCCCAACAAGGAAAAACCCAGGACCAGACAGCTTCACTGGTGAATTCTACCAAACATTTAAATAAGAATTAATACTAATTCTCTTCAAACTCTTCCCAAAAAATTGATGAAGAGAGAACACTTCCAAACTTGTTTTATGAAGCCAACATTATCTGACACTAAAGTAAGATGAGAATGTTACAAGAAAAAAGAAAAGTACAGACCAATATTTCCAATGAACATAAATGCAAAAATCCTTAACAAAATACTAGCAAACTACATTCAACAACACATTAAAAGGATCAAACACCATGATCATGTGGAATTTATCCCTGGGATGCAAGTATAGTCCAACATCTTCAAATCAGTAAATGTGATACACCACATGACAGAATAAATGATAAAAAGCACATGATCCCCTCAACAGATGCAGAAAGAACATTTGACAAAATTCAACACCTTGTCATGATAAAAACTCTCAAAAAATTAGGTACAGGGCTTCCCTGGTGGCACAGTGGTTGAGAGTCCGCCTGCCGATGCAGGGGACACAGGTTTGTGCCCCGGTTCGGGAAGATCCCACATGCCACGGAGCAGCTGGGCCCGTGAGCCATGGCTGCTGAACCTGCGCGTCCGGAGCCTGTGCTCCACAACGGGAGAGGCCACAACAGTGAGAGGCCTGCGTACAGCAAAAAAAAAAAAAAAAATTAGGTACAGAAGGAATCAACATAATAAAGGCCATATATGACAAGCCCACAACAACATCATAGTCAATGGTAAAAGTTGAAAGCTTTTTCTCTAAGATCAGGACCAAGGTAAGTTGTGCTCTGTCTCACCATTTCTGTTCAACCATAGTACTGGAAGTCTTAACCAGGGTAATTAGTCAAGAAAAAGAAATAAAAGGCAGGCAAATCAGAAAGGAAAAAAGTAAAATTGTCTCTGTTTGCAAATAGCATGATCCTATATATAGAAAACCCTAAAAATTCTACCAAAAAACTCTTAAAATTCATAAATGAGTTTTGTTGTAGGATACAAAATCAATAAGCAAAAATCAGCGCTGTTTCTATACACTAACAACAAACTACAAAAGAGAAATTAAGCAAATCATCCCATTTACCATAACACCAAAAACAAGAAAATACTTAGGACTAAACTAAACCAAGGAGGTGAAAAATCTAAAAGACTTTGATGAAAGAAATTGAAGACACAAATAAATGAAAAGATACTCCATGCTTATGGATTGAAAGAATTAATACTGATAAAATGTCCATACTACCCAAAGTCATCTATAGATTCACTGTAATCCCTATCACAATTCCAATGGCATTTTCATAGAAATATTTTAAAAAAGAAGGCCTAAAATTCATATGCCAAAGATCCTGAATAACTAAAGCAATTGAGCAAGAGAATATCACATGGAAGCATCACATGTCCTGATTACAAACTGTATTGCAAAGCTACAGTAATCAAAAAAATCAACAAAGGCACGAAGCATACACAATGGAGAAAGGATTGTCTCTTCAATAAATGGTACTGGGAAAACTGGATAGCCACATTCAACAGAATGAAATTAGACCCCTATCTTACAACACACACAAAATCTACTCAAAATGGATTAAAGACTTAAACAGAAAATCTGAAACTATAAAATTCCTAGAAGAAAACATAGAGGAAAAGCTCCTTGACATTGGTCTTGGGCAATGATTTTTTTGGATTTGACACCAAAAGAGCAAGCAACAAAAGCAAAAATAAACAAGTGGGACTACATCAAACTCAAATGTCTCTGCACAGCAAAGGAAACAATCAACAAAATGAAAAGGCAATCTATTAGGATGGTGACCAACAAAAGGTCAAAAGATAACAAGTATCGTCAGGGATGGGGAGAACAGGAACCCTGTGCACTGTTGTTAGAAATGTAAATTGACACAGCCACTATGAAAAGAGTATGGAGGTTCCTCAAAAACTTAAGACTAGAACTACCATATGATCCAGCAATCCCACTTCTGAGTATTTAGTCAACAGAAATAAAATCACTATCTCAAAGAGATATCTGCACTCTCATGTTCATCGCAGTTTATTTACAATAGCCAAGATACAGAAACAAGCTATTTAGGTTAGGATGTTAGGTCCATCAACCGAAAAATGGATAAAGAAAATATGATATACACACACACACACATACAGTAGAATATTACGCAGCCTTAAAAAAAAGAAAGAAATCCTTCCTTTCCAACAACATGGATGAAGACAGAGGACATTATGCTAAGTGAGATAAGTCAGACACAGAAAGATGAGTGTTATATGATCTCACTTATATGTGGAATCCAAAAAATAAAACTCCAAACTCATATTAACAGAGAGTAGAATGGTGGTTACCAAAGACTAGGATGTGGAGGTATAGGGGGTACTTTTTTAAAGAAGAAAGAGGGCTTCCCTGGTGGTGCAGTGGTTGGGAGTCTGCCTGCCGATGCAGGGGACACGGGTTCGTGCCCTGGTCCAGGAAGATCCCACATGCCGCGGAGCGGCTGGGCCCATGAGCCATGGCCGCTGAGCCTGCGCGTCCGGAGCCTGTGCTCTGCAACGGGAGAGGCCACAACAGTGAGAGGCCCGCATACCGCAAAAAAATAAATAAATAAATAAATAAAATAAAAAAATAAAAGAAGAAAGAAAGGAAAAGAAAAGAAAACAGAATGGTGGATGCCAGGGGCTGAGAGAATGGTATCGGAGAGTTATTGTTTAATGGGGACAAAGTTTCAGTTATGCTAAGTGAAAAGAGTTCTGGTGATGGATCACTGTGATAGTTGTACAACAATCTGAATATACTTAATACTACTGAACTGTACACTTAAAAATGGGTGAGATACTAAAGAAGACATACAGATGGCCAATAGGGACCTGAAAAAATGTTCAACATTGCTAATAATTAGAGAAATGCAAATCAAAACTACAACGAGGTAGCACCTCACACCAGTCAGACTGGCCATCATCAAAAAGTCTACAAATAATAAATGCTGGAGAGGGTGTGGATAAAAGGGAACCCTCCTACACTGTTAGTGGGAATGTAAGTTGGTGCAGCCACTATGGGGAACAGTATGGAGGTCCCTTTAAAAACTAAAAAATGAGTTACCACATGTAACTGCAATCCCACTCCTGGGCATATATCTGGAGAAAACTCTAATTTGAAAAGATACATGCACCCCAATGTTCAGAGCAGCACTATTTACAATAGCCAAGACATGGAAACAATCTAAACGTTCATCAACTGATGAATGAATAAAGAAGGAGTGGTACATATATACAATGGAATATTACTCAGCCATAAAAAAGAATAAAATAGTGTCATTTGCAGCAACATGGATGGACCTAGACATTATCATACTAAGTGATATGATAATCTTTCTTTTCTCTCAGACAGAAAAAGGCAAATATCATATGATATCGCTTATGTGTAGAATCTAAAAAAATGACACAGATGACCTTATTTACAAAACAGAAATAGACTCACAGATATAGAAAACAAATTTATGATTACCAAAGGGTAAAGGAGGGGAGGGATAAATTAGGCATTTGGGATTAGCATATACATACTACTATATATAAAATAGATAACCAACAAGGAAGGACCGTATAGCACAGGGAACTATACTCAATATCCTATAATAATCTATGAGGGAAAAGAATCGGAAAGAACAAAAAAGAAAAAAATATATATATATATATGAATCACTTTGCTGTATACCTGAAACTAATAACACTGTAAATCAACTATACTTAAATTTTTAAAAAAGGGTGAGATAGTAAATTTTGTTATGTGTATTTTACCAGAACAAAAAAATTACTACTAAAAAAGCAGAAACTATAGAATTAATAGGAATAACAACAGTGATGATGATGATGTTGGTGATAAAAATACAACCTGAAGCTTCACTTTTAAGAATGGAGAGTTTCTGATAATTAAAAAACAAACAAAAAAAGAGTTGGAAGAAATAGGCTCATCACTGATCAGGACCTGTTTTATTAGGATTTAATTTTATTTGCCTGTAATCTGTAACTACAGATAATAAATAAGTGAAAATAAAATAAATAAATGAAAGGAAAAAGCTAAAATGAAGATATCTTTTAAAAGTATTTTAAAACAGTCTTTAACACAGACTCAGATTCTTGGCATTTAGAAAAAAAAACTTTCCCTTGACAACTCTATAATAAAGGATTGACTGACTAATCAAATCAACACTATTTTAAAAGGAGGATATTTAAATTACTTCAGAAAAAAGCTTTGTAAATGTACAGATGGTCCCTGAGTTATGATGGTTCAAACTTATGATTTTTCTACTTTATGATGGTGTAAAAATGATATACATTCAGTAAATACACTAAATTTTGAATTCTGATCTATTTCCCGGGGCTAGAGATATGAGTACAATACTCTTTTGTATGCCAGGCAGTAGCAGCAATAAGCCACAGCTCTCAGCCACGTGATCATAAGAGTAACCAACCCGTATACTTACAACCATTCTGTACCCATATAACCATTCTGTTTTTCACTTTTAGTACAATATTCAATAAACTACATGAGATATTCAACACTTTATTATAAAATAGGCTTTGTGTTAGATGATTTTGCCCAACTGTAGGCTAATGTAAGTGTTCTGAGCACATTTAAGGAGGGCTAGGCTAAGCTATGATGTTTGGAATTTAGGTGTACTAAATGTATTTTCAATTTATGATAGGTTTATTGGGATGTAATCCCATCGTAAGTGGTTAAAGATCTGTATTTAAATAATCCATTTATAGATAAAATGTTAATGAAACAGGATCTTTGAAACTGTGTAAATGTTGTATTCTGAATGTATTTAGTACTTTAGAACTTGCCACTGGTTCATCTGGCCTCTTCATCCCAACCAGTTCAACTATGAGTTTTGGTTTTTTATTTAGAACACTGGCAATTCAAACACTGCTTCTTGGGGTGGACTCAGGTTTTGTGTGGCTTCCACAATTTAGAGAGCCCTGTCTAAGAATAAAAAGGCATATGTCTATGGAAATGCATTGCTTGTGTCCCTCCCACAAGTATCAATTAGCTGCATAGCAAACGTGCCTCTCCCTCATTTTATGATGAAGGAAGAATAGTTTCCTTGTACTTGAGCGCAACTGTACTGTCTCTGAAGAACTAAGAGAGCACTTTCCTTTTCCAACAGATCTTAATTTACCTTCCAGACTTTTTTTTCCCAGCAGGGGCCCCCTGGCCTTCTTTTAGGAAGGGGTTTAATTAACCTCTTCTGCTTCACGATTTTGGGAACAAAGCTTCACAATTCACTTTACCTCACAATGATATGTTCTTGTGTCTGCAGAGATTCCCCTCTTACCACATCATCACTTTCTCTCAATTTTATAAAATTAAGATCACAAGGAAAGATTTAATCACATTTTTCTATGAGTCCCCCAACCCCATCCCAAGGAGAACAAAGTTCAGCTGTTTCTGAGACCATTACAAGGCAAGCAAATGGCCTTTCACTGTATTAACATGTCAGGATCTAGAATTTTACTACCTTGTTAAAACACTGTTAGTAAACAGGATGCAAAAATGAAACATATTTATCTTTCTCCTTGGCTAGCTATAAATGGCAGTAGTTTATGCACAGAAATTATTCAAAGAATCTGAAGCACAAAAGAGAATATAAAATCAAGAGACTATAAAGACAAGTGCAAGCCAGATTATTACCTGCAACTTATCCTCAGACTTTAGTTGCAATATCATGAAATACGAGAAATACAAAAAATAGAGAATGGGAAGACATGAGAAAGGATAAGAAAAATTAATACTGGTAAATATTGTTGGTACTGTAACTGCAGAACCAGCCCAAAACTGATCCTATCCTGTTTCTAATAAGATACTGAGTTTTTTCAGAGACAACAAAACAAAACTGCAAGTCATGCACCCAAAACATGTGCTGAGGAGAAAATTTGACCTCGAACAACACCCAGAACCAAAGTTTCTCCCCTCTCCACAGAACCAAAGGACTGGGACATGACAGGAACCTGAATGCTAGAACCCTTTCTGAAGATGGATAGTGTCCAGGAAGATGGGTGCTGAAGTCTTCATTACCATATCTTAACCATAAATGGCCAAGGTCCAAAGCCCTCTAATCGAAATCTGCCCCACCATTGCTTCCATATGCCAACCTGTCCTCCCCTAACTCATTAAGTCTGAGCAAACCCCAGCTCAAGGAGACAGATTTGAGCCCTGTCTCCCATCTCCTTACTGACTGACCTCAAAATAAAGCTCTTTCTTTTCTCAAACCAGTGCCATAGTATTGGCTTCTGTGTGTGTCAGTCAGTGAGCCCCTTGATCAGTAACAGTATTTTCATTTAGTACAAATTAGTATTACATTTAAGTAAGAGAACCAGGTACAATACATTTTGCATGTCGAAGTTCATTTAAAATGAATTTTAATTCAATTTTTTTTCTTAATCCAACATTTTTCTACAGGAAAAGCTCTCTAGCTACATATTTCCAATTTCTTAGGTCTCTCACCTAGCAATGAAGAGTACATGCTCATTAATTTTAAACCGTTGATTCCAGACTAACAAGTCAACATACTGTATGTGCTGGAAAGGTTGATATGGGAAGAGCTTTATTCAATATTTGTTTTTATTATTATCTCCATACCGTCTTACTAGACTACTTATGAATATGGTAATGAATAATTTGGACTCATAGTTTGCTTTGTTAAACAAAGCATCAGAATCTACCTCAGGAGAATCTCTGATTTGAATCTCAGCTTAAAATACCCCTGTCAGCTTGTGAGTGTGAGACTCCAAGTTTCCTCCAAGCCCCTGAACTGAAACCTCATTGACGTTTTGTCATTTCCTTGAGAGACAAAGAGGCCACCTCCCGAGAAAACAATTGTGAAGTGTTGAGCAAGTAACTGCTGCCTCATAACACTAACCATGTTTCATCCTCTCCAGGCTTATGTCTAGGAGATAATATCTGAACTGATGTATCAGCCAAAATCCATAAATTCTAGGATGGAACAGAATATGTACCATCTATTTCCTAAGAATAAATATAAAAATAGAAATAAATATAACCTCCATCACTCTAAAATGCACCTGAAAGCCCAAGGGCAGACTCCCAGAACATGCATGGGAGACATCTGAGATGATCTGCTGCAAAGAGACAGAGCTGCCTTTCCTTGGAGCAACCCTACAACAAGCATAGTCTAGTCACCCATTTCAAACCAGAGACTGCTGAACCTCCCTTCCTATGCCCCTTCCTCTCACTCCTTCTATGCCAAAGAAAAAGTATAATTATTAGTGTCTGTAATTAACGTGTTGATTATTCCATTCCATCAATTTCTGGACTCCATCAAGGGCCATATAAACTCTATTCTACTTAAATGTAGCATCAGTTTACGTTTTGGCTCCTTCTAATCAAGCTTTGGGAAACCAAGTCTGCTTGGTTAACCTATATTAATTACAGAACAGATGTTCAAGGAAAGTGGTGGGAGGCTCTACCTCCTTTGATTCTCCCTTAAGTATTTGTGACTTCTTAGGCTCTATGACTGATATCACAACCTTCATCCATTGCAGTTCACGCTGGGCTGTGTATGGAGGTAACACAATGTGGTGTTAGAAAGTGTGACCTCTTTGATCTGATCTCAGCTCTGGTGCATGGTCACTGCATAATATTTGACAAGGTACACAACTTCCCAGGCCTCTGTCTTCTCATCTATAAACTGTGAATAATAACAGAACGAAACCCAAGCTGTGATGTTGGGAGGATCAAATGAGTTAATTCAGGTAAAGTATTTAGAATAGTGACTTCCACAGGGTGATGCTCAGTAAATGTGAGCTACTGCTGTTGCAGAAAGATTCTCTTATAGGAAAACCACATGGCCTAAAAAGCTCCTATGCATATTCAAGGCCTCCACCACATGTCCATCCCTTTCACTTGAGACATTCAAATTTTTGCCACATTTTTCAAAGTCTCAAATTCACAATATGTCCTTCTCTAAATTCCCCAAACCCCTTTGATATCCAGAGATATCCAGGAGCTAGACAGAAGCTTTGGCCCAGGTGATTTTATTTATTTGTTCTTAGAGAAAACTATTTTTAAACACATACTACATCCATGCAGTGTGTTAGCCATTAAGGTATCATAACAAAAGATATGAAAGACATTGTCTCAAGTCTCCTAACTGAGGTGGGGCTGGGGAAGATGGGAGGAGGAAAGGAAAGGTGAACTACTGAACCGGTAACTACAAGTTTTCTGCATCACCCTTTCCTTTAATGTACAAATGATAATAGTTCAAATTGTTACCCTGTCCTGTGTCCTGTATCCTAATTTGTTGTTTTTTGTTGTTGCTGTTGCTTTGAAAATCTCCAGTAAGTTCTAGTCTGCATCACATTTAATTTCTGACTGCCACCAGTCATCTCTCCCTCCAGACTGGTACCCTGGCTTCTATCATGTGATGTTCTCTCCCTGGTCTGCTTCATCTCCAAGCATAGATAGAGGTAAAACTGAAGGGTTTAAGAAGGCAGGGACTATATCTAGGTGTTTGTACATTATTATAACCCCAGAACCTAGCAGAGTGACTGGCATATTGTAGGTGCACTATAAATACCTACTTAATGAATGAATGAAGGTAATGAAAGATTAGTGAATGAATACATAAAACAATACAGAGTATTTTTGTTTTTCTTTCTTTTCCCCCTAAGTCCTGGGCCCCTTAATCCATATATAGAATCAAGAAGAAGCTTTAAAAAACATTCAGTTAATATCACATTTTTTTAACTTTTTATTTTATATTGGAGTATAGCCGATTAACAATGTTGTGATGGTTTCAGGTGCACAGCAAAGGGACTCAGCCATACATATGCATATATCCATTCTCCCTCGAACTCCCCTCCCATCCAGGCTGCCACATAACATTGAGTAGAGTTCCCTGTGCTATATAGTAGGTCCTTGTTGGTTATCCATTTTAAATATAGCAGTGTGTACATTTCGATCCCAAATTCCCTGACTATCCCTTCCCCCCGGTAACCATAAGTTCATTCTCTAAGTCTGTGAGTCTGTTTCTGTTTTGTAAATAGGTTCATTTGTATCATTTCTTTTTAGATTCCGCATATAAGGGATATCATATGATATTTCTCTTTCTCTGTCTGACTTACTTCACTAATATCATATTTATTTCTTCAATAATGCCCTCTGCCCATAGGGGAAAAAACAAAACTTGTTTTATATTTTCTTACAGTATTCTAATATCAAACATCTCAGTACCTGAGCTTTCATATCTGTATAATTCAAAAGGTTCTCCAAAGCAGTCCTTCTCAAAACAAAGGCAGCACTCTCTTCCCTCCTCAAAGGATGAATTTAGGCCAAATAGTTCTATTGTAAGCCACTGATATTTGAGGCTGTCCATTTGGAACAAAGCTGACTAATATAACTGAAAGATTATAAGTTCAGACTTAGTCAAAGAAATAGAAAAAGAAGATGCAATGAGCTCTAACAAGCATATACAGCTATGAAGGAAAGGAGAAAGATAAAGCAAATGCTTAAAGAGATAAGGGCACATAGGAAAAAAATTATAATATGTTGTTTAAAAAAAGTGAGAGATTGACCTTGCATTATACAAAGGGATAATTTGTCAATTAAAGTCCCAAAATAAGAATGAAAGGAAGAAGAAATAAAAATATAGAGCACACTTAAGCCAGTAAGGAAGATAAAGATGACTATATAGAAGACACTCATTACAACTGATTGAGTATATTTTCTACAAACATGAGAGATGGAATCCAGGGCCCAAGTACTGTGAATAGAGATGGCTCATGATAACTGAGTGCCAGGTATGATGCTAAGCACATTGCATAAGTGGGAAAGTCCCATTACATTCTCACAACCATTCTACCTAACTATGCCCCTACTACAGATGAGAAAGCTGAGATCTCAAGTGAAGTCATGCTCTCATAAGAGACTGAGACATGACTGAATACAGGCAATCTAGCTCCATAATCTGTGCCTCTAAACACTCAGTAATGTTGTTTGCTTTATAGGAAGGAGAAAGACTGTAGAAGAGTCTGAGTGTATTTTATGAGTGGAGAGAAGGAAGTTAAGAACATTTTACCTGATATCATTTGTTCTCTTTGAAAGATGAGATAAGGGAATGAGGATATTGGTGGGAATATGGGATTGCTGATAGGAGGAAAAAGAGAGGGAATTACACATGAAAGGATTCTAATACAAAGTTAAAGACCCAGCAATGATACCAACCTGCCCAATAATGTCACAATCTCCAAAAGTGTTTGGAAACTCAGGTATAAAAACTGTGTGCATGATGACAGGCCTGACTGAGAGAAGAGGGTCTACAGGGCAGTTATGGTGGAAGAACCAGGACATGAAGATCCTTAAGCCTCCAGGTGTAAGAGGAAAGAAAGCAGAGTACGGTCCCAAAAAGGGAAAACAAACCAAAAAAAGACATATTCTCTCCATTTTGGACTGGACACAGAACCAACAGATAAAGGGGTCTAGTAAGTCAGTGGCAATGTCTAGGAGCAGTGACAGAGCACAAGGCTAACTGTGATGTCTGACTGAGGAAGACAAAGTCTCTGAAGAAAAGGTGGGCATCTTGGTGCCCAGATGTAAGGAAACATGTTAGTGAGGATGTATAAAGTCCCTCCTGAAAACACCAAGAAATAACCAAAGGCAACATTTGCAGAGGGCCAAGGACCTGGGCTTCTGAGTGAGTAAACCTTAAGTAGAATTATTAAAATGGCCACACGTGAAAGCACAGGCTGAAGGTAGGTTCTGGGGAAACTTGTAATACTTTAACTATTGTGAGACATTAAATTTGGGTAATATCTCTCAAAATAATTTAAAATATTATTAAAGTCTGGAAAATAGGCTATGAATGAGGTTTCTGATTTTCAAGATCAACAAGTGATTTCTTTCCTCTTGAGGAAACATGAACTCTGTCTCCATGGCCTCTCAGCCACTGCAACCTCTCCTGGCTGCCCCTGTCAGTCTAACTAATGATGCCGCAGTGGTAAAGTAAGTTGGGGAAGTGTTTTCTTCAGTTTCTAATTGGGCCACTTGTTCATCAGCGCTGTGCTCACAGGAAGGCGATGGCTGAGACTGCTGCCTCCTTTCCCACTGCGTGACTTACGCCCCACAGCAAGAAGGCCACCCGCACGGAGGCCAAACAAATGCTCTCAACCTGAAAGAGACATGGGTGTTTTCACTGGTCTCTGCAATCACCTTGTCGAGGTGGAGGAGAGGAAGTGGCAGGAGAGATGGAAGAAGAGCCTTCCAGGGCACACTCTTCCACACCTTCTTGTCAAAAGAATTGTAACCACTCTGTTTACTAACAAAGATGTCAAAGCCCTGTTTATGCCTTGGGTTTTACATATTGATATCAGAGAAAAAGAGTAAAGAAAAAAAGGTGGGATTTTGGTTTTTTTCTTCTTTACCTAACAGAATGTCATCAAAGAACTGTGACTTGTAATTCTGGAAGATGAAGGCATTGTTGACATGGCCTGAGAAGATTTTACTCTTTGCAAATAATCCCACCTAAGAGGTATCCTGGACATGTCCAGATGTTACATGGGCCCGTTTTCAAAACACTGGTACAAAATTTTCTTTGTTAAATACAATAAATGTGGGCAGATGAAAGGATTTGGGGTATCTCTACTTTTGCAATACATAATAATAATGCTATAATTTCTTTATATTCTTCAACACTGGACTCCAAAGTGATTTAAAACACATTGAATTCACAGATTCCTTTGTCCAGTACTGAAATGCAAAAATAAGACAGACAAACATGCATAGGAAGATTATTATTATTTCCAACCAAGAAATAGGATAGTTGGATTTAAATTTTATCACCATTATTTCATTGGGCCTTTCAAGAATCAATGTGCTTCCACATGCAGAGAGGATTCGAGTGTTGATATAGGATTTAGTTGGCCTCTACCTGTCAGAGGGAAAGGTTAAGAATACGGAGTCCCAGGCTCAGAGTGAATCAGCATTTTCATGGATGGCTTACAGTTAACAGTACTTTAAACAGTCCTTCCCAAAATTCACATTTAATAATCAGGTGCAGTTTGCTATACCTACAATTGGGACATATTCAGACACTAAGATGTTATAATTAGTAGCTCCTTTCTGTTTGCTATTTTGCTTTTTTTTTTTTTAATGAAATGCCTACATTTGCAAGAGCTATTGGCTGAAGAAAACACCCTTGCCTTCTATAAGCTTTACAGTAGATACTCTAATGCAAATGACATGTAGGAAAACATATCTGCACATAAACAATCACTGAGCTCCAAGGCACTTGGTAACAGAAATGAAATTGGCAGTTGGTAGTGGAAAAAATGAACTGTGACTTGACTTTTCACTAGTGAGGAAATAATTCCCCCAGGAGGACTTTAGTGTCCTTTCCAAGGTGATGGGGAAGTGTGCTTGACAGGGATAGCCATAAAAGGCCTGTGAGATGTAATGGACAAAAGGACAGCAGGCTCACATAAGGAGTCTCAAAGGTGGACAAAGGGAGATAATCTCCAGCAAAAACAGCAGTTATTCACTGTACAGGCTCTGAAAGATTCAAGAAAACATCCCACAGTGGAGAGGGATCTGACGAAGGACTGGAAGACTCAGATTCCATGGAGATACCAAGGGTGCCTTGAGAGTGTCTTAGTGCCCCTACCCCCAATTTCTACCAACCTCCCAGCTGCCCCAAGTGTTTTTAATAATAACATCCTTTAATATGGACCATTGACATTTCTCAGTCTTTAACGGTGAATAAATCATCTTTAGAAAACTTTGCTATTCTTATTGGGTTGCAACGTAAATCTAATTTTGAAAATACAGTACACAGCTTCAAGACAAACCCCTTCATTCTTCTTCCCACTGGTTAAGTCCTCTCTCAGTGGATATACTGAGTAACCACTGCCCTTGTTCTAGTCCTGGCTAAGAAAAATTTCTCCCTGTCTTTGGAACTTTTCTTTCCCCATCAGAAACATTCAGAGTTAGTCCATGTGATTTCTATGGTCATTTAGCTAAAATATTATACTTTTATTCTTTTCATGCTATAAAATATTAGCACTCTGTTATCACCAAACCAAAACCCCTGATCACCTTGTTCTATGCTCTTTAATTTTCCATGAGACTGCTTGTTCTGATTTGATCTCTTGACAGTTGCTAATCTTCTGATGGAGGGAAAAAAATTAATTCCATAAATGGCCCTCTGGTGATCAGGGCCTCTAAAATGCTAAGCTTTATTTGTTAGCAACTCCATCTTCAGCATGAGTTGATTTTTCTCTTTGCACATACCACAAATTCCATCTCTATTTCTGTGCCAGCTCCTGGCAAACTCCCACACCACCCTCACTCATTATGATCAAGTTAAAACGTGTATCAAAATAAACCCTAAACATTGTAAAGTCTAATAGAAAATTTACTCCATCTCTAATTTTATGAGTTTTGCTAATACTGTAAATTTTGTTTTCAACTGATGGATGCCATCCTGTGGAGAAACTTGGTAATACTGAGCTATTGTTAACTCACTTCTGGTCAGCGCTGATGAAATTAGCAATAGATAAACGTGCACTTTATACTCCACTAGAATTGGGATTGAGCTAAAATAAACTCAGGATGGTCCCTACCAAAAACTCCGACTCGCCATTGGTGATAGCAGCCTAAACCATTTATTGAAAGGCTGCTAGCAAACTCAATAAGGGAACTGGTTTTTTTCCACAGATGATTATATATTTCATACTACAAATATAAAATCTCATGTCTTCACAACGTTTCCTGAAACGTCGGCACAGAGACTTCTTTCCTTCAAAAAGAAGAAAGAAAATAAATGTGTGGTATTATATCTCAATGAGGTAAGAACCCAATTTGGCTTTATAACTGAGCTTACTGCCCACCTCACCAAATGAATCAACCTGATTAGCTGTCGAGTACAAACTGCTGAGAGCCCACCATGGCGCGGTCACCTTTACACTTAACAGCACAGGAAAATTACAATTTCAAAAAAAAACATTTAGTCACTTACTCTAAAATAGCAAATCCAGTCATTGTCATGAGTGTCGCTTAACACAATTTCATGCCCTCTCAGCCTTGCTGAGCTGCGTTTTCTCCTCCCTGTCTTTGCACAAGGGAAGGTGAATGATTAAAACTGGCAGCCTCACCCCAGGCAGCTGCCGATAAGCCCCCAAGGCACACAAGAAGTCTGCCACCAGAGTAAGGTGACAAGCGGGGAGGGACCCTTTAGAGTACCCATATTTGTCCAACAGCTTTTACCCTAGGAGTAGGTAAACTGTAAATCATGCCTGGATTCTCTTCCACGTGTACTTGCATAGCATTCTTGTGATGCCACTATCAAATATGACAGGTATTCCCTTGTACTAAAGTAATTTGAATGTTTTTCCCGTTTCCACTATTAGATTAAGAGCTCCTGGAATGCCAGAAAAATTTTAATCTTTGAATCTTTCAAAAAACAACTTTGAATCTCTCAAAAAACAAAACAAAAAATGAGTAGTGCCTTGTAAGCATTTATTACTTAGAAACTTACTGTAAAAAGAGAGGGAGAGAAGCAGCTAAGGATAATGCAGTTACCCCTTGGTTACAGAATATTTCTTTAAATTGTTTAATTGCATCATAGAAAACACTGTCAATTTTCAGAGTTATCAATTTCCCCCAATAACAAAGAAAAATCAAAACCTTAATCAAGAAGCTCTGTAATAACTGTAAACACCCAGCTCATACAGCATACACAGAGAGACAGAAAATAAAAGACTGAGCAAGAGTGAAAAAAGGACCAACAGCTAGACCATCAGTTTCATTTGCCACCTTATATGGTTAGAAGAAGGTTTTTCAAACTCAGCACCATTAACATTGTAGGCTGAGTAATTCTTTGCTGTGGGGCAGTCTTGTGCACTGTCCGAGGCTTAACAGCCTCCCTGGCCTCAACCCACTAGATGCCAGGAGCACCTTTTCCACAGTTGTGACGACCAACAAAGGGCTCCAGATGTTGCCCAATATCCCCTGGAAGACGGAATCATCCTGGCTGAGAACCACTGGCTTAGAGTTAACTTGTACTTAAGATGGACTCTCCAAAAGGAATAAAATGTATGATAGATTTTTATATCTTGGTCATATCCTATTCAGTTAACATCTTTCTGCATCTCATTCTGTTTTTTGGAATCAAATTAAGAATGTAAAGCAGAGGGTAAGTATACTGGGTCCTCAATATCACAACCTCTTAAACCCATTAGACATTCCTAAACAGGGGACAGTTGTTCTCAGCTCAGGCCTCTGACTCACTGGAAACCCTGGACTAGACAGACTACCCTGCAGTGGGTGGCAAACATCAGACTGAGACAGGGCCACTCAACAGCTAAGAGAGGACTTTGCCACTTCAAGATTTTGAGGATCTATGGACATTAAAAATTTAAGAAATTCCATAGCAGGGTTATAGAAAAAAAGGTTAAGATGCTTTACATGACCAATAATATTTAATTCACACCTGCTTTCAAAAGTGGGGAGAACTGTTGATCACAAAGAGGAAATTTCCTTGGATACATCTGGCCGCAGGATTGGCATGTCTATGACTGGATAAAGGAGGGACCCTGTTCCTCCTTTCTCTCTCTGCTCAACCATCTACACAGCGGATCTAGCGTCTGTGTTTCTCCTCTCTGCCTTCTTAAGGGGCATTCTTCTCATGGTATAAGGTACACATTTCCTTCTTTAAATCTACTGGGAGAAGGAATCTAACAGCTGTCTCAGAAAAAGTCCTTGAAGTCAACCAGGAAGGACCACTGAAGTCATACTCATCCCTGAACCAGTCACTGCGGCTACAAGAACGAAATATGCTGCCCAGTTCAAGCCATCCAAGGCCATTCCTGGATTGAAGGCAGAGTGAGCAGATGAGTGATGGGTAGAGCTGAAAGAAATCTGGGTGATGTTTGGAAGGGGGAAGGAGGAAATGAGTTCCAGAAATGCTACTAATACTGTTCATTACTACAGTTAAATTTTTCAGTGTTACATCAAAAAATAACACTTTTAAAGCAAAAATTACAGTGTAATATATTTTGCTATTTGAAAGATAATTACAGGATTAGTATTTTGAGATAAATATTAATTCATAGCATGCTACACTGATGTGGTTTGGTAACAAACACAAGTTTGAAATAAGGATGATCATCTTTCGATCCTTTATTTTATATATGCAGCTGCATAGTATTTTCTCATTTTGAGATTATAGCAAAGCTTATAAATTTGGGACCCTTTCTGAATGTAAGACCCTGGCCAAATGGCAGGAGGGCAAAAGGCAGCCCTCACCACCACCACCATCACTGTAGACAGGGTATCTATTCCTTTTGTTCCTTTTAGTTTTATTAGTAAATTTTCAAAGATAGTCACAAAATTAAAAATACATTCACATTCAAATGATGAAAAGAAATATAAATATCCCTGCCTAGAGAGTATTCAGAAAAGTAAACTCCCAGTTAGAGAGAATTACTTAACAATTTCCATGAAGGTGAGTGCACACTGCAGTAAAGAGCTTTAGAGATTGGGAAAAGGCTGAAGTTAAGCTGAGCTCCCTGGAGGATTGTAGGAGCAGTTTATTTTAAATATGCTAAAATGTTGGGTTATTATCTTTCTAATAAGATGAGATCAAAGAGGAGTCAACAAACAGAACTAAGAAAATAGATGCTGTTTCAGAGTTCAAAAGTTCAGTAGTGTATGCTTTCTGGCTTCCTGCCGACTTCTGCTAGGGTTTCTCAGAATGTTCAAGATTTTCCAGAGAGTTTGGAGAGCAGCCAATAAGGATTTCTTTGATATTTCTCAACATAAAAGCACCCTCTAGCTTCCACATGGACTATGTTCTAAGAGTTCAGGTTGCGAGTTATTTATTTAGGACTAAGTTTGAATTTTCCCTAGAGACAATCAGATAGCTATAGCAGCTGAAGCAAAGTTTTGTCCTGAGAATTTTCTGAAACTTAAATGCCATGCTGCAATGTTTCTGTTAGAAAATGCATTCGGAATCTCAGCTTGGAATGGCAGGGATATATTTCCTATCAGAGTAAAAGTACTTCAGTTTCCTGTCCCTGGGCCAGGGGTCTGAGCTCCAAAAGGGAGAAAAGGATAAAATATAGGAATGATAGGAAATCTAAAGGTGAAAACCTCTAGAACCAGGGGGTAGGAAATAATCCTCTCTCCTCACACTCCAACCTTTACTTCCATAGCCCTGGGCCCTTCTCACACTGGAGTTTGAGAAGTTTGCTGTCCTAGCTGACCCTTTGTAATAGAACATCTAACCTGCCTCCCTGCTTTTCTTTTGTCCTGAAATAAAATCATCACCATTTTGAGATTTTATAAAAATTTACATTTTAGGCAAAAGTACAGAATAGCTCTTAAAAAGAATATTTCCTCTTTTGCCTTTTTAAATCTTCCTTTACTTTGACTCATGTGTAGATATGTAAAACTGCCATGAATTCAAAAATATCAGCTGGCCTTAAGAAGCATCTACTAGCCTTACGGACATGAGGTGGTTAACAAATCTTCCAAAGTTTCCAGGCCTCAAAGAAGTAGCTCAAACCTCAGGAGAATACAGATTAAAAATGCATTGCCTATTTTTATTACTGGGTTTTAAATGGTTATAATTCATTTCATGTTGTATAATTCAAAGCTGAAATAAAAGTTTAAAACTGTATATTTGATTTCACTGCAAATAGATATAATCAACCAAGTCCATACCTAGTTTTGCTAAGGCACAAGAGACTTTTTGCAAATGCATTGGGAAGAAATAGCCAAATAAAACAAGAAATAGGGCTTCCCTGGTGGCGCAGTGGTTGAGAGTCTGCCTGCCGATGCAGGGGACACGGGTTCGTGCCCCGGTCCGGGAAGATCCCACATGCCATGGAGCGGCTGGGCCCGTGAGTCATGGCCGCTGAGCCTGCGCATCTGGAGCCTGTGCTCCGCAACGGGAGAGGCCACAACAGTGAGAGGCGCACCTACCGCAAAAAAAAAAAAACAAAAAAAAAACAAGAAATAACCCTCAGGTAAACAAAAAGCAGAAGAAAAGGACATATATTGCATAGAGAAAGAGAAAAAAAAGTGACTAAGAGAAACAATTGTTTTACAGAAAGAGAAAATGTGACTGAAAGAAAAGGGTGTAATTCCTTTCTATCCTTTTCTCAAAACAGATAGGTATTTGGCAAGCAATGTATAGATTTCAGAACTGTCACGACAATGAGAACAAAGTAGATGATTTAACTTGGCTCCCATCCCTAGGATTAGGAGCAAGTATGCCTGAAATTGATGCAGGAACATTAAGGATGACACCCATGTCACCAGCCAGCCACCCTGGGCAGTGTTTTGGCCACTCTCAAAACCTGGAGTTTGCTGTCTTAGGGGAAGTAGTGGTTATATACCAACCACTGAATTACTGTTATCAGTTGTTTCACACTAATAAGCTTTAATGTTATTTTCTTTGAAAAGTGTTAATATACCTGCTTTGTATTAAAGAAATTCTCAGGAGTGCTAGTAAAAGGACACATGCCAGGACTGACAGTCCGTGAAACTGATCTGGGAAAATCATTTAAGAGAGGACACTAATGCACATGATACTCATCTGATAACATAAAGAACTTTTCCCCTCTTCCGCAATCTAAAAGCAGTCCCCACATTAAGTGCACAAATTATTTTAAGTCTGAAAAAATCTTGGGAAATTTTTTCACTATAAAACAACCAACTACCTTCTGAAATTTTCTGTAACATAGAGAACTTTTTATCAAGAACTCATGATCAAAGCTGTCCTTCCACAGTCCAAAAAGCTAGAGTGAGATGGGAAAGGGTTTATATAGCATCTATTTTATTATTAGATGGAAACCACCAGATGGCACTGTGTTGGGCTTTATCCTGGTAATTTTCATTATGCAGTAATGTGCTTGTGGTTGGTCCTTGGGGAAACGCAACATAGCACTTTGGTGTAGTGTCTTATAGGAAATAATTAGACATGCCAGTAAGGCTTGTTCTATTGCTGCATTTGTGACTACGATCATTTCTTTGCTCTCTGCTACCCGCAGTGCAGAAATCCAACAACCACAACACTCTATGCTCCTAACTGCTTGACCGGGGAAGGAAAGAACCACTTTAGGTAGATGGCAGGGGAGTGTCATGTGGTTGTTGGATTTCTGCACTGTGGTCAGCTGATAGCGAGAAATGATCTCAGTCACAAATACAACAGTGATAGGCATCTTGTAGTTTATCTAAATAATGTTTAGTGTTTTACACTGTGTACTTTATAGACATTATTTCATTAATCCTGAAAATATCTCTGTGACATAAAATGTAGAGATGTTGCCCCCATCTGTTATAGAGAACTTTTTTACCAAGCAAAAATTGTATAAGAACTCCAGTATTGCCAAAACATAAAATAGAAATATAATTCTGATATTTAATTATCTGGATTATGACTTAGTGAATATTTAGGATACAGAGCTTCTAAATAAAATTTTAAATCTGTGTAGTGCCATGATGTGTAAAGAATTACAGAGTATTTCAACATAGTACCTAAAGGCCTGACTAAATAACTAATTAGCTTTGTGACCTTGGGAAGGTCAAAGAACCTCTGGGCCTAAATAACTTCATCATGAAATTAGCAGGGCTGAACTAGATCTCCATCATATCTGCAGTATAGTAAAGTGTTTGCAAGTATAGACTTTGAATTCAGAAAGTCTCTGATTTGAATTCCTGCCCTGCCACTCAGCTGTTGAACTTGAATAAGTATTTAACTTTTTGAGCCTCAGCTTCTATACCTCTAAAATAAGGGTAATAATAATACCTATCTCAGTTTTCTTGTTTGAGAAAATTATGTACAATAAATGTAAAATGTTCAGCATAATGCCTGGCCTATACTAAGCATTCAATAAATATTAACTATTATTATTAGTAAATATGGTTCTTAGTTTTTAATAAATTTAGTAAGTAATAGCTTACTTTGTCAGCCCTCCCTATCTATCCTGTTTTGAAAAGGGAGTGAGCCAGTCTGGCCAGAAAGCTAAGGCAGATATCCAGAAATGCAGGAAGAGTGACTTAATCAAAGTCACAGCTGGTGTGAATGTCAGAGCTTTATCTACTGTTCCAAAAGTTTTTGGCTTGCAGTAATGTCCTTGGTCCACGCTGCATCATGCCAACCCAAGTAATATTTCAAAGGTTGATTTAGGTTTGGCTGCTCAAAGCACAGATCACTATTCCAATCTTCATGACATTTCCAACCCAGGGCCAAGATTCTACCATCCTTAAAAGTTATAACCATAAACAAAGCAGTGGCACACGGCTAAATTAAAATGGGGAAGGAATTATTATCCACAGGAAGTATATTTTAGTAATTTCACCAAATTTAGATCAACCCAGGTTAATTTTGTGGTATTACCTCACAAGATCTGTGTTTATGCATGAGGGAAAATGTTCAGAAGTCGCCCACTATGATCTAAGTCATCTGTGATGAAGAGTGTAATATACAGCTTCTTTAATATTCCCACTAAAATACCTATGAGGAGTCAGAAGAAAACAAATAATAAAGACTTAGAACCAATATTCAAACCAGAAGCTGACTAGAATTTTCACTTAGTATCAGAGTAGGAGGTAGAAATAAAAATCACAATTAGCAAAAAAAAATCCAGTGTGGCAGATACGTTCCAAAGATGACCATACTGATATATCCCATCCTATGTATACTTACAATGTAACATTTATGGTCCTTCATCAAAAGGTGGGGTCTATTCCCCCTCCCTTGAATTTAGACCTCCTTAGTATGTGCTTTTTAACAGATAGAATATAGAGGAAGAGATGCTGCGTGACTTCTGTGCCTAAGTTAGAAAAAACAATACTGCTTCCACCTGGCTCTCTGTCTCTTTCTGTATCTCACCCTTTGAGTTCAGCTACCACATTTGTGAGGAAGCCCAGACCACACAGAGAGGCCACAAGTTAGTGTTCCAGCCAACAGCACCAGCTAAGATCTCAACCAACAGCCAGGACAACCAACCACTAGCTAGACAAATGAGTGAAACTTCTGATGATCACAGCCCCCAGACTTCGCAATGCCCCAGCTGACACTGTATGGAGCAGAGATGAGCCACCCTAGTGGGCCTTGCCCAAATTTCACATTTGTCAGCAAAATAAATGTTATTGTTTTAGCCCACTAAGTTTTGAGGTGGTTTATTACACACCAAGAAGATAACCAAAAGACCCTGACACACACACACACACACACATAAAGGAGAAAGATCCTGCTGTTCTTATATTGGAATCAGAGATCCTGTGTCCTTCTCTCACTGCTGGTCCTGCTGTTCAGAGAACCAGTTTCAACTGGAAAATTGGACTGCTCTCCCTCTGTAGGCATAGTCACTATCTTTAGAATTTAGCAGAATATTATAATAAAAGCAATTTCATAGCATTTACTAATATTTACTGATTAGTGATTATGACTAACCAGCATAGTGTGAATGATTTTACCTGAAATTTCTCATTTAACACCCTCAACAATACCATGAAGCATGTAAGAGAAGTTCAGAAAGTTAAAAAACTTATCCAAAATTCCTCAGCTATAAGCAGAAGAGCAGTATACTGAACCACATGCAAAAAAAAAAAAAAAAAAAAAAAATTTCCCCAAAATCTTTTATCAGTGAGGAAATGAAAACTTCATTGGGAGCTCTTTGGAAAATAATGACAAAGAGAATATAATAAAATAATGTGTCAAAATTTATGGGATGTGGCCAAAGCTGTACCCAGAAAACCAGAGTAAAATGTACTCAGAGTAAAATTAACAGATTTAAATGCTTTCACTTTAAGGAAAGAATAAAAATAACTAAACCAAGTATTCAATTCAGTAATTTATGAAATCAACCTAAAGAAAGCAGAATGGATTATCATACTGGTTAAATCACAGATTAAACAAAATAGAAAAGCTTGATGTATAAAAAAATGCAAAATAAATCCAAGAGCAGTGTATCATAAAAAAAAAGTTGCAAATATTGGGTGTACTAGTCAGGATAGGCTAACTGCTAGAAAAAATAATAACTTAAAGTTTCAGTCATTTAATAAAAGCTTATCGAATGCTTATGCCACAATCTAATGAAATGGTGATGGGTGTTGGCAGGACTCTGCTTCACAAACTTGGCTCCTTTCATTTTATTATGCCACCATCTTAAACAAATAAACTCCAAGGATGCCCTAAAAGAGGAAGAGAGTTATTGCTCATGGGTGATTTTTATGGTCTAGATCTAAAAGCTATATATAATACTTCTGCTCACATTCTTTCCACCAGAATGCAGTCATATAGCTTTATCTATAGCAAGTTGACTAGGAAACAGTCTACTAACACACTCAAGAGGAAAAAGAAATGGGTTTGGTGAACATATACCATAGTCTCTGTCATAATCCTCCTTTGTGGTCAAGAAATATCCATTTTGCTTTTCATCCCACATGTAGAACACACTCATCCGCTCTCAAGGAAAATGTAAAGTCCTAAGCATTCAGCTGAAAGTTCAATAACTCCTGATGATGCAAGGTTCTTCTTAACTTGTTCATGTTACTTCTCATGGTTTTATGACTAGTGAACCAGAAAGAGAAATTATCTGCCTCCCTCTGACGCTGCATAATGGTGGAGCTGGGACAGTATAACTGCAATAAACATTTACATTCAGAAAAGAGAAGAACAGAAATCACAAAGTAGTTATTGGTATACAGCAATTCTGAAATCTTATGGCATAAATATTACAAATCTGATTCTGTTCTTTGGAAAGAACATCTTCATCCCTTGTTCTTTTGATTCTGGGCCTTCTGGGTTGGGGTAATATGTTTTTTCCAGGTCAAAATCCTTATAGCCACATTTAAATAAGGTTTGGATATTCTGCCCACTCTGGAGACAGGAAAGCTTTGGGAACTCACATTCTGCTCATTGTAGGTTTAAGTTCCAATAGTTGAGTTTTAGTTAAACTTTAGTTTGAGTTAAAATTTAGTAAGAGAATTTCAGTCCTAGCTTATTGCTTATTGAGGCTTCTTAATTATTTGTCTCCAATTAGCATGATGTACAGCAAACTTACCCCAAGTTCTTTCATGGACATAGTTCCCAAATCTGATGTTTTTATTTGTTTTTTTGCTAACAGGCCACTCCAACCTTAAGGGCCACTTCCTTGAGGCTATCAGTCTTGACTAGGAAGACTATTTTCAGTAGGTTTCTTTTTCAGTCACATTTAGCATCAAATTTTATCTCCAATTGTTTTAGAGCCACAGTCAACTATTCCAACTCTTCAAGGACCTTTTTACTGGACTTTCTCTATTTCCATTCATTTATGCTTATAGGTTGGGCAGTTCTTTCCTGAGGTCACCTTTATCTTTGGCAACCACAATTAATATTAGCCAACATACTCTTAACAATTTTATTATTTCAATGCACTTCCCCTAGGACTGCTAACTGATCAGGCATATGGTCTGCCTCCCAGTATGGCAGGTTATATCGTCTTACCACATGTGTTGTCAGTATGTTATATGAATTGCCATATTTCCAGCCTTCAATATCCATTTCTCTGAATTCTGACACCAAATTATTGCCATTACCATGTATTTTCAATTTTTATGATGGCCACAGCCCTCTTATGAATAAATTAAAATAGGTTTGTCACTAAAAAAAGAAAAAAAAGCCAAAATTTCTGTTGCTTAACATGCCATATTCCAATGCAGATTTACAACAGGGTTTCTGCCATATGTAGTCATTCAGCAAAGGAAACTTGTTTTAGCTCCACCCTCTTCAACACGTGTTTTCACAATCAGTATAGCATCAATTAGTCAGGTGTGTGCATGCAGACAGGCCAGAGAGAGAGAGAGAGAGAGAGAGGAGATGGAGACAGAGACAGAGAGATAGAGGGAGGGCTTAGAGAATGCACATCTGCTCTTAATTGGCTCAAACTGAATACAGCACCTCACTTTTGCTTAAGTTTTGTCAGCTGAACTAGTCTCACTGTCTCACCCAAATATGAAGATCTACGAAGAATAGTTTAGTTGTGGACCCAGACAGAAGAAATGGATTTGGTAAACTTCTGACCAATATTTTCCAGTTGGACAGAGCACATACATCTGTTGCTCTGAGGGAGTGTCTACAATCTAGACAGGAAAGATAAGGCAAGGAAAGGAAAATGCTATACCCAAAATAGGGTGGGAATCATTACCAGTAACAAATATCTATGGAAGAGATAATTATGACCATGATCTGGACAACTGGAATGACTAGACTCAAGGCCTTGAAACCTAGTGATAGAAACAGAAGAGAAAATTGTTCTTTCCAGAAGAATGAAAACTAGGAAGAGGAACTCAAGTTCGAGAAGACTGGATCACCATAGTCAGAGTAGAAGCACAATAATCTCATTTCAATTTGAGGCATCTAAGTTTTTAAGTAGGATACTTTATTACCACTCTTCACCACATTCTTACATCAATCCTAAGGTCAAGACTGGTTCTAAATTATGAACAGCTGAACCTGTACATGGAGGTTAACCTGCCAAGTTTGGAAGGATGTAGAGACAAAAAACCAAAGTACCACACTAGCAGGCCTAAAAAAAAAAAAAAAAAAAAAAAATCAGAGACAATGATATAGGGAAGAGAAGATCCATGGATGATGGAACAGATACTCAAATTTCTTCAGTCCCTGTTTTTGAGAATTTACTGATGCTAAAGATCCAGGGGTGGCCAAGAAACAGGATGCTCACCTCAGAGGACAGCTTACTCTCAGTTGCAAGGCCAAGACTAACTGAGAAGGTATTATTCAACCCAATGGGGTCAGTCCATTTTAGCATTACCCTACTGGTGTTTTCCTATAAATATCTGATTCAAATCAGAGTCTCTAAAGTTCTGACAAGAATAGTCTAAGAGCATTAGATAAGTGTCACATTTTAAAGGGTACTAACTTTTATTTGGGGAAAGGCTGTACTAAATATAAAATAGTTTTTAATGTTTTGAATCCCCAGTTCAGCTCTGTAGAATGAATACTTTTCTCTGCCTGGGCCTCCAGGCTTTTTGCCATTAACATTTGTTCTACTAATTAAAAAAGAATGTGAATCAAAAGTAACAACTTGCAGTAAATAGGTCTATTTTATGAATGATATTACATTCTCATATGCTGTGGCTTGCAATAATCATGTAATCTCTTCTGCATCAGTAAATAGTGATTTATTCTTCTGACACTTTTAATATGATTCATTTTGCAAGTAGTTTAAGTACCCATTAGTGAATGCTTTGCTGCTGCTGAACTCAGTAGATTTTTTTTGGTAAAGCTTTATATAGCTTTTATAGGTCACAAAAATGCCAACAGGGGTTTCCCAGGTGGCACAGTGGTTGAGAGTCCGCCTGCCGATGCAGGGTACGCGGGTTCATGCCCCGGCCCGGGAAGATCCCACATGCCACGGAGCGGCTGGGCCTGTGAGCCACTGCCGCTGAGCCTGCACGTCCGGAGCCTGTGCTCCACAACGGGAGAGGCCACAGCAGTGAGAGGCCCGCGTACTGCAAAAAAAAAAAAAAAAAAAAAAAAAGTGCCAACAATGTTCATTACAGTTACTTTCCAAACTATCTGACAGCAAAATGTTTTCCCTCAACTCATATGTATGTATATCCCTTAATTAATGCTTCACCTCATGCCAAATTATAGTGAAATTCTTGTCACCTTACATGCAACATGACATTTACACAAATATCTGCTGAATTTATCATGTGCAATGCACACAGAATTTGTATCCCGTGACTTGAAGGCAGACAAACCACAAACCCGGACCCAAATACTTGCAGACCAAAAAGCATTAAAAAATTAGAAAAGTGAGAATCTTTGCAAAAATTGAAAATGTGCTTTCTTTGCCATCCTCAAAGGCATCATGACTAGTAATTACTGTCAACAAACAAACCTTTTAAAATCAGTGTAAAATTCTTTTAGGGGTATTTTTAGAAGGTTATTTTGTGTATAGGAAATATTTGTCATCTGAAAGACAGATGGACTTTTTTTGAATCAGAAAAGGTGTTTGAAAGACTCCTAAATGCTCAGAAATGGAGAGATGCATCAATCCATTTTTGAAGGAGTCTGTCCGGAGATGAAGGGTATTGAAATGATGCCATTTGACTGTTCAGTACATAAATAAGCACTGGAAACATAAAAAAGTTCAATGAACAGAATTCAAAATGTTTAAATCCAAACTAATTTCTGGGTTAGGAACAACAAAGTTGTTGATTAAAGTTCATTAAATTAAAATTGATTAACATGAGATGCGCCTAATATAAGAATGTTCCAAGAGCCCCACTTTATTTACTAAAACAGCAAGAGCGTACAATATACGGTTTCAGCATAGGCTTTGGAGCTAGATCATTTGGGCTTGCATCTTGTCTCTTCTCCAACTCACTGTGCCACTTTGGGCAAGTTATCTGACCTCTTTGTTTCTCGAATTTCCTCATTTAGGAAGTGGTGGAGGTATTATAATAATAATAACTTTTTATGAAGTTTAAATGAGTTAATACATGTAAAACAGTTCTGAACGATGCCTGGCACATAGTAACCATTCATTAAAAGTTACCTATTATTGGTACCCCTAATTTACAATGAGATAACATCAGAGATGTGAAGTGACTTCCAAGGTGGACAGCTCCTTAGTGGCCAGCCCTGTCCCCTGAATTCCAGATCCCATTTCCCTGTCAGCCTTCTCCTGAAACTTCTCACACAAACTGAAATAAAAACAGTCTGGGTTTCAGCAACATTATTAATTTTCAATTTTGTTCATATTCAAATGATTACTGGCTAGTCCTACCACGTGAGTAAATTGCAGTAATTTCCCAACTCAAAGAAAATTTTCCCAGCCTTCCTTTTCTTCACCCAGAAATGTCTGAAAACCTTTTTTAATTGAAATTCAATCAATCAGAACCCAGACAAGGCTCCAGATGGCATTTTCCTTGGACTTTGCCAAAGATCAACACAGTCTGAGAAGGGCTAAACCTCAAAGGCCACAGTTACATGAGCTACATTTTTTGTCACCCAATCTTAAATCACCAGATAACATGTTAGAGATTAAAACTCCAAAGTCTACAACTTTCCATTGCATGCAAATGAAACCAGGACAAGATGTTAATCGACCATTCATCCTGAAAATATCTAACCCCAAAATGTCTGACCATAAAGAAGGCATACGGTAAAAAGAGGCAAGGTATAAAATCATGCAAAAATGACAGATCTGGCTTCTACCCTTGACTCTACCTCCAACCAGTTTTCTGTCAAATAAAAGAGTTGGAATAAGTGATACTTAGTGATATTCAGATTTAAGACTTTAATACTACTAGGGGTTGTTTTTTGTTTTTCTTTTGGGGGATATGTGTCTAATTTAAGACTCTATGTTGCTATTTGTTGATCTCTCATATCTTTCTGGATTATTTTAAACATAATGGTTTTCTCTATGCAAGGAAAAAATATATGGCTCTCCAAGCAGGAATTAACTTGAAAATAATCATCTAATAAAGCAAACTATTATACAGACTACTCATTAGCTGAGGTTTTCACACAGGAATCTTTAAAACACCTACATAGATAAAAGAGAAAATTTAATTTTGCTGATAAAGTTAGATCAATTCATCAGTTAGCTATGCAATGGGATATGTTTCATACATGAGGGAATATCAGCTAAATGATCTTAAAGAATTTCTTTTTGAAACAGGAAGTCCTGCTAGATTTCCTTGGGGGGAAAAAGGCAAGGCAACTGTAAGGTGCTTTAAAATTTATTGTGTCTATATAACATCAATGAAATATTTGCCATTTATCAAAATCATTAAGATGAAGCCATTAACCTTCTGACAGTTTAACACTTCTTTTTTACATTTTCAAAAATGATAGGCGCCCTTTAGAAACTGAGTTTCCCTTTGGTGGCCAGTCCTCGTCATATGTTCAATTAAACAATTGTATTTAAAACATATTCAGCTGCTCCTAGAATGGTCTTTGTTGCTAACTCTGCACGTATCTTTTCTGCAATGGTGCAGTATTACTAGGGTAAGTCCATTGAAAGCACACTCAAGAGGAATTGAGAAAAAATAAGAAGTTTATAAAATTATGAATTTTCATAGTCAAAGAATTTATCTAACATACATGTATTTATACAAGATATCTCCTGCTATAATTCAGACACTGATGGCAAAAAATGAGTTAATCTACAGTGAAATATGCCTTCTGACTCACTCCAGGTAGGAACGAAAACTAGAGATTATGAAGAACAAGAGAGATGGCTAAATTCTCCATAAATATATGTTATTACAGATTAAAGGAAAGGTGATAAAGCTTGGGAGAGCTTGAGAACCAGGCAAGATTAAAATGTTCCAAATAAGCAGTATGGAAATGCTTTTTTTTTTTTTATAACATGTATGCTAAAAAAAAATTAAAGGTTTGTACTGTTAAGCCCCAAGATCTATTTGAGTGCTAATATTTTATAAACCTGGGATAAACTTGGGAGTTAAGTATCTGTTTGAGGAATTGCTCTGATACCTTAACCTGAGGTACAAAGAGGACTTACCTATTTTTATAATGTTTAATTTATTCTTGAGTATTTCTTAAAGGATTAAGAAGTGTTTATGGGCTCAGTTGGAAAGAGAAAATTGTTTGATTAAGTGTTTATGATGGGTGGGGAAGAGAATGCATGGAGAAGTGTCAAGGTTTTTGTCATCCCTACTTGGTAGGCATTAAGCAGGGGATAAGCATGATGAATGTTAAAGTCACTCTTAAACATCAGCATTTAGTTATTTTCTGAATCAAATTTTAGAATTATATATAGCCTTTTCAAAATGAATGAACTTTTTTTTACAATAACAAAGAAATGCAGCCTTCATTCAGATTCACTACTAGTTTGCCAGGGCTGCCATAACAATATACCACAGACTGAATGGCTTAACAACAAACACTTTCTTACAGTTCTGGAGACTGGAAGTTTTAGATCAAGGTATAGGCAGAGTTGCTTTCTCCTGAGGCCTCTCTCCTTGGCTTGCAGATGGTGCCTTCTTCTTGTGTCCTCACATGGCCTTTTCTCTGTTTGCATGGATCCCTGAGGTCTTTCTCTCATCTTATAAGGACACCAGGCATATTGTATTAGGGCCCACCCATAAGACCTCATTTAGTCTTAATTATCTCTTTAAATGCTCTATCTCCAAAAACAGTCATAATCTGAGGTGTACTGGGGGTTAGAGACTCAATATATGAATTTGGAGGGAAACACTTCAGCTCATAACAGAATCTATGCCTCTAAAATCACTATTTTTCTCACTTAGCCCATGTCTTTTTGAAGATGGTCGGAAAACTGAACACCCTTTGTGATGGAATTTGCTAGAGGAAGGACCAATATCCTATTCAGAATGTTTAGCAGCAGTATGAAGGCTCATCCACTCAATGCTCCTTTGTCTTATGGCTGGTGTGTAACAGTTTTATTTGCTGTTAAGGAAACTGAGGGCTTTACATTTACTACTTACTTGTGATAAATTTAGTCTATCCCTGATACAGAAACATTTTCATTGGACAGAGACCAGAAACAGGAAGACTGGTTAGAATACTGACAGTAGCTGAAGAAATAGAAAAGAAAGGATAAATTTAAGAGTTATTAATGGGCATCTTGTTAGACTTGCTGAGAGCTTGCAGATGCAGGAAAAGAAGAAGGTGGAGTAAAACTGGCCTTGGTAGGAGCCTACAAAACTAGCTCTCCCATCCAGGGAAGACCAGATCTCAGTTATTTTGCAGAGGACTCCAGTGTGACAATGGAATGTTAAACAAAAGGAAATATTCATGAGTCAAAACAGAAATGAATCTGGACACATTCACGGGCTTTAAAATGGTGTTTAATAAAGCCTTGTGTTTCCACAGAGGAGAACAAAAGGGAGAGGACGATGGGTACCATTCATTGCCAAGGGAGCTCTGCTCCAGTCCTCTGTAGGAATTTATTCGAAAATAGGATTTGTTCCTACTTTCCTCCCCAAATTTTGAAAACCAGTAGACTATACAATGTTAAAAATCTCCTTCCTTTAAAAATTTCTGAAGTTGAGTCTGAAAATATATTTGAAGACCTAAATCAGAAATTTTAATGAGCTGTGTGATAGCACTTTTCAATAGTCCCTGTTAGTTGAAAATCTGTCTGAAATTGGTCTTAAATTTTAAATTATCATCTTCATATTCATGATGGAAAATGGAAGTTTAGAAAATCAATATACTTACCTAAGGAGCAACACTCATAAATAATAAATTTTCTCTCATAATTATCAAATTAAGCAAAATACCCATCATTTAACATTTTATATAGGTAAAATCAATTTTAGAAGAACTCTTAAGTGCAGCAGGAGGTGTAGGTATTGTAAAGGTAAGGGGTAGTCCAACCTTTATAATAACCATGGAGGTTTGAAGTGGGGTGAATATTAGAAGATAACAAACTTTTGTGAATCAGGAGGTGTGCGTGGCTGGGGAGGGGGGACAGTAAGCAGGTGAAGGTCTAGGAGGGTTTTCTGGGGTAGGGAAGAGGGAGTCTGTGAGGCAGATTAGCACATGCCCAGAGCTGTTGCCCAACATATAGATTCCACTTGACCATAGCAACTCTGGACTCAGATGGATCCTTCTGATTCACTGTATCCTGAGAATTCTGAATCTTTCTCACAGATCACAAAGAATATAACTTTTTCTTCCTTTAACTTCCATAAAAAACATTTTTAAAAGAATAGTTTTAAATGATGCCCTGAGGTGAAATAGCTCAGAAAGAAAGGAAAAGAGAAGAAATGAGATATGCCATTAAAATTTTAAATAAGACATCTTAATAGTCACACACACATACACTCACACTTTCTAAATATTAGAAACCTAGAGTACATTTCTGCCTGATCCCTCAAGTCTAGCCTCCCTCCCCGCCCAAAAAAAAAAGAAGGAGAGAAAGAAAGAGAGGGAGGGAGCGAGGGAGGGAGGGAAGGAGGAAAACAGATCTAATAACGTTTAAAAGAGAACCAAGTGAAAAACTACTGTCAGATACTGCATGATTTCTACTTGAAAGTGAATGTCACTTTGCTACAAAACTAGTTCCTAAAAAGCTCACACTACAAAACTGACAATTCACTGTTAATTGAGCTTTCAAGACAACAGAACATTTTCAAAGTTTAACTTCTATTTTATGCACTTATTTTTCCCCAGCATTTTTAACATGTCGAGATACAGTGAAGTTAATGAGGTCAAAAATATCAATGTCTGTGATCAAACTACTAACCAATTAGTGTTTAAACTAGAAAATGAATGTTTAAATTACATTTTCTATGTACTCCTGACTACCAGAAATTGTCAGCCTGTGAGCATATTTTTTTGCCATTAGATTTTATGCCAGCTACTAATTTATCTGCTAGCACGTTTTGAAGTTTATATAATTAACCCTGCACTAGTGGGTGATACGTAGCAATACGGATCCTAAATTTATTCTTGATAAATTACAGTTTAGTTGGAGAAGTGAAGATTACACTCAGCCTTGTCGAGTACGTTACTGCATTGATTAGGTTCTAGCCACAAATTAAGCCATTTCTCCCATTATATAAATCCATACATTTTTCTACAGCAAGCAAGGACCCTGAGGATAATTCAAGTGATAAATTCTTCTCAAATATAACCTTCTGAGCATTTTAATAATTTTAATATTTGAAAACATCACTAAAATCTTTCTTGTGAACATCATGTTCACTTTTTTCCTGACATCTTCCCTCTCTCACCCACATTCCCTCTGTTCAAACAGACTTCATAGAATAAAGAAGTCTCAAAATTATAGTTAAAAGGATAGAGAAAAGCACAATGCTCTGCCTCAATGATGACATTTGGGAACTATATGATCAATGTTTATTAGCCTCAGTCAGAGGCTCTTCCAAAATTTCTATACAGAATCGGTTTAGGAAAGCAGTCTGGTGGGGAAAAGGCAGTGGGAAAGGAACTGGAGAACTTACATTAAGGCTATATTTACATAGTGATTAATGACTTATTTGGCAAGACTCAGGGCTGATGCCAATGGAGATTTTAGGATTCTCTCACTCCCCAAATCACTACTATTGCCACCACTATCTCCCATCGCCAATAATCCCTTACCAGTGAGAACCCATGGCAGAGATTGCCAAATGACAGAGTAAAAGCATAGTGAAGTTAACTGTCTGTGTTAGATAGCAAATGAGCAAAGCAGGAAAGTGAATCAAGAAAGCAGAACAATCACAATTACAACTGTAATTGTTGCTTCTATAGAAAAGTCCAAGATATAGTAAGTATACAAGAAAACCTAACCTAGGCTGGGAATTCAGGGTAGAATATTCCAAGGAAGTTAACACTTAAGCAGTTTTAATTTCTCCCTCTATTCCATATGTTAACCAAATGCAAACGAGTTGGGGGCAGAATCAAGATGGAGGAAGAGGAGGATGTGGAATTCTCAACTCTGCACAATTAGGACACATACCAGGCACTGGTAGGAGACCATGAACACCTAAGTGGACGGGAGGAACCCCCAGCGACTGGGTAGGACATGGAGGCAGAGTAAGGGTTGAGAAGTGGAGGCGAGACAGACCAGCACCCCTGAGGGGTGGCTGGGGGAGGGGAAAGGATCCCACGCCCAGAGGGGGAAGTGGGGAACCACTGGGAGGGTAGAGGATCAGAAGGGAGCATGGCCAGCATTTCCACTGCACTCTTGGGCCCCCGGGAGCCTGCTGAGATCCCGGGCCTGATCGTCTGCCCACCGACCCCCTCCAGCGGCGCAGGTCCTGAGGGAGTGGGGGGAGGGAAGTGGAGCAAAAGTAAAGGCTGGACCTACAGGACCAGCACCCCTAAGGGGTGGCTGGGGGAGGGGAGGAGTTCCTACACCCGGTGGGACCCACCCACGGTTAGGGGTCCAGCAGCGACAGGGGGTGGAGGAATGGAAGGGAGCCTGGCCAGTGCTTTCCCTGCCCACTTAGGCACTGGGGAACCTGTTGGGCTCCCAGGCCTAATCCTCTGCCATTGGAGCCTCCCTCCTGCTGCACAGAGCCCAAGCCCCACCTCTACACCCCCACCCAGGGCCCTACCTCTACACGCCACACTCTGAGACTCCCTCCAACTGCACTGGGCCTAAACCCCATCCACACACCCTCACCCTGGGCCTTACTCCAAACTCTGGAACTCCACACTCCGGGGCCCCCCCTGTGAACATGCTGCCTCTCCCATCCATACAGGTCCTAAGCCTAGGCCCCGCCCCATGCTTAAACCTCATCCCTGCCTAGGCCCCACCCTACCCTAAATCTCACCCCTGCCTAAGTTCCATCCCCAATAGCCAAGGCCTTTTCTGGCCTTTTTTTTTTTTTCTTCTTTTAAGTTGGGGTTCTGTTTTACCTTGTCATTGTTGATTCATTTATATTTCTATTTTTTCTAATAAATCTTTTATTTTTCTAGTTCTATTTTATTCGTTATACTTTGTTATTGTTCTGCTCCTATTGGCTTGTCCCCCCCCTTTTTTTTCTTTTTTCTTCTTCCTATTGTGATTTTGTTTTACCTTGTTGCAGTTGTTTCAATTATATTTTTATTTTTCCTAATATATTTTTTATCTTTCTAATTTTATTTTTTATTCTTTGTTATTGTGCTGCTCCTTTCTTTTCTTTTGCTGCACCACACAACTTGTGGAACCTTGGCTCCCAGACCAGGGGTTGGGCCTGAGCTCCTGTGGTGGGAGTCCCGAGTCCAAACCACTGGACTAATAGAGAACCTCAGACATCAGGAAATATTAATCGGGGTGAGGGCTCCCAGAGGTCCTCAACTCAGCACTAAACCCAGCTCTACCCAACAGCCTGAAAACTCAAGGGCTGGATGCCTCAGGCCAAACAACCAGTAAGACAGGAACACAGCCCCACCCATCAGAAAAAAAATGAAAGGACAAAAAAATATGTAACAGAAGAAGGAGCAAGGCAAAAACCTATAAGACCAAATAACTGAAGATGAAATAGGCAACCTACCTGAAAAAGAATTCAGAATAATAATAGTAAAGATGATCCAAAATCTCGGAAACAGAATGGAGAAAATACAAGAAACATTTAACAAGGACCTAGAAGAACTAAAGAGCAAACAAACATGATGAACAACACAATAAATTAAATTAAAGATATTCTAGAAGGAATCAGTAGCAGAAAAACTGAGGCAGAAAAACGGATAAGTGAGCTGGAAGATAAAATGGTAGAAATGACCGCCACAGAGCAGAATAAGGAAAAAAGAATGAAAAGAATTGAGGACGGTCTCAGAAACCTCTGGGACAACATTAAATGCACCAACATTCAAATTATAGAGGTCCCAAACTAAGAAGAGAAAGAGAAAGAATCTGAGAAAATACTTGAAGAGATTATACTTGAAAACTTTCCTAACATGGGAAAGGAAATAGCCATTCAAGTCCAGGAAGCTCAGAGAGTCACATACAGCATAAACCCTAGGAGAACCACACCAAGACACATATTAATCAAACTAACAAAAATTAAATTCAAAGCAAAGGTATTAAAAGCAGCAAGGGAAAAGCAAAAAATAATATACAAGGGAATCCCCATAAGGTTACCAGCTGATTTCTTAGCAGAAACTCTACAGGCCAGAAGGGAGTGGCAGGATATATTTAAAGTGATGAAAGGGAAGAACCTACAACCAAGATCACTCTACCCAGCAAGGATCTCATTCAGATTCAATGGAGAAATCAAAAGCTTCAAAGACAAGCAAAAGCTAGGAGAATTCAGCACCACCAAACCAGCTTTACAACAAATGCTAAAGGAATTTCTCTAAGTGGGAAACACAAGAGAAGAAAAAGACCCACAAAAACGAACCCAAATCAATTAAGAAAATGGTAATAGGAATATACATATCAATAATCACCTTGAATGTAAATGGATTAAATGCTCCAACCAAAAGACACAGACTGGCTGAATGGATACAGAAACAAGACCCATATATATGATGTCTACAAGAAACCCACTTCAAACCTAGGGACACATACAGACTGAAAATAAGGGGATGGAAAAAGATATTCCATGCAAATGGAAATCACAAGAAAGCTGCAGTAGCAATACTCATATCAGATAAAATAGACTTTAAAATAAAGACTGTTACAAGAGATAAGGAAGGACACTATAATGATCAAGGGATCAATCAAGAAGAAAACATAACAATTATAAAAATTTGTGCACCAAACATAGGAGCAACTCAATACATAGGGCAAATGCTAACAGTCATAAAAGGATAAATCAACAGTAACACAATAATAGAGGGGGACTTTAATACTCCAATTACACAAATAGACAGATCATCCAGACAAAAATAAATAAGGAAACACAAGCTTTAAATGACACAAAAGACCAGATAGACTTAATTGATATTTTTAAGACATTCCACCTGAAAGTGGAAAAATACACTTTCTTCTCAAGTGTACATGGAATGTTCTCCAGAATAGATCACATCTTGGGTCACAAATTAAGACTTGGAAAATTTAAAAAAACTGAAATTTTATCAAGCATCTTTTCTGACCACAGGGCTATGAGATTAGAAATTAATTACAGGAAAAAAAACTGGAAAAAACACAAACAAATGAAGGCTAAGCAGTATGCTGCTAAATAACCAAGAGATCACTGAAGAATTCAAAAAAGAAATTAAAAAATACCTAGAAACAAATGATAACAAAAACACGATGATCCAAAACCTATGGGACACAGCAAAAGCAGTTCTAGGAGGGAATTTTATAGCAATTCAAGCTCACCTCAAGAAACAAGAAAAATCTCAAATAAACAATCTAACCTTACACCTAAAGCGACTAGAAAAAGAAGAACAAAGAAAACCCAAAGTTAGTAGAAGGAAAGAAATCATAAAGATCAGAGCAGAAATAAATGAAATAGAAATGAAGAAAATAATAGCAAAGGTCAATAAACCTAAAAGTTGGTTATTTGAGAAGATAAACAAAATGTATAAACCTTTAGCCAGACTCATAAAGAAAAACAGGGAGAGGACTCAATAAAATTCAAAATAAAAAAAGACAGATTACAACTAATACCACAGAAATACAAAGGATCATAAAGACTACTACAAGCAACTATATGCCAATACAGTGGACAACTTGGAAGAAATGGACAAATTCTTGGAAATGTACAACTTTCCAAGATTGAACCAGGAAAAATTAGAAAATATAAACAGACCAATCACAGGAAATGAAATTGAAACTGTATTTAAAAATCTTCCAACAAACAAAAGCCTAGGACCAGATGGCTTCACAGGCGAATTCTATCAAACATTTAGAGAAGAGTTAACATCTATCCTTCTCAAACTCTTCCAAAAAACTGCAGATGGAGGAACACTCCCAAATGCATTCTACGAAGCCACCATCACCCTGATACCAAAACCAGACAAAGATATCACAAAAAAAGAAAATTACAGACCAATATCACTGGTGAACATAGACGCAAAAATCCTCAACAAAACACTAGCAAACAGAAACCAACAACATATTACAAAGATCATACACCAGGATCAAGTGGGATTTATCCCAGGGATGCAAGGATTTTTCAATATATGCAAAACAATCAATGTGATACACCATATTAACAAATTAAAGAATAAAAACCTTATGATCATATCAATAGAGGCAGAAAAAGCTTCTGACAAAATTCAACACGATTTATGACAAAAACTCTCCAGAAAGTGAGCACATAGAGAGCCTACCCCAACATAATAAAAGCCATATATGACAAACCCACAGCAAACATCATTCTCAATGGTGAAAAACTGAAAGCATTTCCTCTAAGATCAGGAACAAGATAATGATGGCCACTCTCTCCACTGTTATTCAACATAGTACTGTAAGTCCTATTCATGGCAAACAGAGAAGAAAAAGAAATAAAAGGAATACAAATTAGAAAAGAAGTTAAACTGTCACTGTTTGCAAATGACATGATACTATACATAGAAAACCCTAAAGATGCCACCAGAAAACTACTAGAACTAATCAATGAATTTGGTAAGGTTGCAGGATACAAAATTAATGCACAGAAATCTCTTGCATGCCCATACACTAACGACAAAAGATCGGAAAGAGAAATTAGGAAACAATCCCATTTACCATCGCAACAAAAAGAATAAAATACCTATGAATAAACCTACCCAAGGAGGCAAAAGACCTGTACTTAGAAAACTACATAACACTGATGAAAGAAATCAAAGATGACATAAACAGATGGAGAGATATACCATGCTCCTGGACAGGAAGAATCAATATTGTGAAAATGACTATACTCCCCAAAGCAATCTACAGGTTCAGTGCAATCCCTATCAAATTACCAATGGCATTTTTCACAGAACTAGAACAAAAAATTTCACAATTTGTATGGAAACACAGAAGACCCCAAAGAGCCAAAGCAATCTTGAGAAAGAAAACTGGAGCTGGAGGGATCAGGCTCCCTGACTTCAGACTATACTACAAGCTACAGTAAGCAAGACAGTATGGTACTGGCACAAAAACAGAAATATAGATCAATTATAGATCAATGGAACAGGATAGAAAGCCCAGAGATAAACCCACGCACATATGGTCACCTTATCTTTGACAAAGGAGTGAAGGATATATAATGGAGAAAAGACAGCCTCTTCAATAAGTGATGCTGGGAAAACTGGACAGCTACACGTAAAAGAGTGAAATTAGAACACTCCCTAACACCATACACAAAAATAAACTCAGAACAGAATAAAGACCTAAATGTAAGGCCAGACACAATAAAGCTCTTAGAGGAAGACATAGGCAGAACACTCGATGACATAAATCACAGCAAGATCCTTTTGACCCACCTCCTAGAGAAATGGAAATAAAAAAACAAAAATAAACAAATAGGACCTAATGAAACTTGACAGCTTTGCACAGCAAAGGAAATGATAAACAAGACGAAAAGACAACCCTCAGAATGGGAGAAAATATTTGCAAACAAAGCCACTTACAAAGGATTAATCTCCAAAATTTACAACCAGCTCATGCAGCTCAATATCAAAAAAACAACCCAATCCAAAAATGGGCAGAAGACCTAAATAGACATTTCTCTAAAGAAGACATACAGATGGCCAACAAACACATGAAAATATGCTCAACATCACTAATCATTAGATACAAATCAAAACCACAATGAGGTATCACCTCATACTGGTCAGAATGGCCATCATCAAAAAATCTAGAAACAATAAATGCTGGAGAGGGTGTGGAGAAAAGGGAACCTTCCTGCACTACTAGTGGGAATGTTAAGTGATACAGCCACTATGGAGGTTCCTTAGAAAACCAAAACTAGAACTACCATATGAACCAGCAATCCCACTACTGGGCATATACCCTGAGAAAACCATAATTCAAAAGATACATGTACCATAATGTTCACTGCAGCACTGTTTACAATAGACAGGACATGGAAGCAACCTAAATGTCCATCAACAGATGAAAGGATAAAGAAGATGTGGCACATATATACAATGGAATATTACTCAGCCATAAAAAGTAATGAAATTTAGTTATTTGTAGTGAGGTGGATGGACCTAGAGTCTGTCATACAGAATGAATAAGTCAGAAAGAGAAAAACAAAAACCGTATGCTAATGCATATATATGTAATCTTAAAAAGTGGTACTGATGGACCTAGTGGCAGGACTGGAATAAAGACCCAGATGTAGAAAATGGACTTGAGGACACAGTGGGGGAAGGGGAAGTTGCGATGAAGTGGGAGAGTAGCATTGACATATATACACTACCAAATGTAAAATGGATGGCTAGTGAGAAGCAGCTGCATAGCACGGGGAGATCAGCTTGATGCTTTGTGAACACCTAGAGGGGTGGGATAGGGAGGGTGGGAGGGAGGCTCAAGAGGGAGGGGATTTTGGGATATATGTATACATATAGCTGATTCACTCTGTTGTACAGCAGAAACTAACACAACATAGTAAAGCAATTATACTCCAATAAAGATGTGAAAAAAATGTAAATTAGTTAATTCACTGTTTCAACAAAAATTTTCCTGAACCTCTACTATGTGCCAGGCACTCTTCCAAGTGCTGGGGATACAGCAATAAATAAGACAGACATAAAGCCCTGCCTCTATGTAATTTAAATTCTGAAAAAAAGGATAAAATTTAATCAATGGGGTGTGGAGTTTGGTGGTCATCATGAAGGAAATAAATAACTAGGATGGAGCAGATGTATTCTGTGGCATATTTTATAGCAGTTAGAAGCAATAAACATGTTTTTTTGAAACACAGATTTCTTAAAACACAGTATTGAGTAAAAAGAGTAAGATAAAAGATGAGCCCAAAACATAATACCATCAAAGTAAATTAAGAAATACCTCCCACATAAAACAACACTATCTATATGACAAGGGTTTGTACATATCCATCTCAAACCTGTTAGAGTGGGTGACCATGAGAGGAGGGGAGAGGAAAATAGAATCAAGAATGAAGAGGGAAGCAATAATAAAACCAAACAAAAGGCAGATTTTACAAAAACTGATAGTAACAGTGTGCCAAGAACTTCAGAATATGATTACCTTAATTCTTTGAATTTAAGATTCCAAGAACAAAAGGAAAAGAAAAGAAGAGAGAAAATAGGCATTGTTTCCCATTTCCTATCACATCTTCTCTTTAGTTACTTTATAATAAATGTACTTTTAAAGTATACAATGTGACCACATATTTTCAATTTTCCTTCTTGAAAAAAGTGAGAAACTGGCCAAAAATGAAATTCAAAACTACGATTGCAAAGGGCAAGCCTTCCATGTTCCATGCAGATAAAATAGAGGGATGCAAAATGAGTCTACTTCTTGGAGGTGAGCATTACCTATTTCCACAATTAAGTATGTTTCTTGTGCAGAAATCACTTCCCAAAGTGGTCCAGGTATTTTTCCAAGGAGAATAGAGACCTATTATCTAAATTATTCAAAAATGTAAGCTGATAGCCTTAATTACCTCTATGATTCATGAAAATTCAATTTTGTGGGTCTTTCTAAATCAATATAAATCGTGCATGCCTTCTTAAGATGATTATTCAGTGTCAGTTTATCTTTTTATTGTGAACAAGAGTACAATTCAGGATACAGTTTCCGTACTGCTTAGGGAAAGCTAGACGTGCCACTCACATTCAGCAGTGGCATTTTAAAATGGATTATTCTGAGTCATATTTCCTGGCCACCACTGTTTTTCCGAGGTTCACAGACCCACCCAAAAGGTGCTTTACAACTTTGTCGAGTTTGCACCACTTTTAATTTGAGGTAGGAGAATTATTCTGCCCTGATTGGTTGGAGGATTGGGATTCCTATTGCCTTCCTGTAAGATGGGCATAAATATCTATTGCTGATTTAGCTAGTTCCTCATCCTATTTTACAGCTGATTAAAGATGCAAAAGATTAATGTTGAAAAAGGCCGGTTCTGCTACAAAAAAATTCCATTTCCTTCATTTGATTTTAGATCTAAAAGTCTTTGAATGGCATAAAATACTCTTAACAAGATTTTCCCCTCCTTTTCCTATGGGATCTAAGACTATGAGTTCTGAAATAAGGAAAGGGAAACCAGCAGAAATGAAAACAAAAGGTCCTGAGCAATCTCATCTTGTCCAATATTCCAATCAGTTTTAGAAGCAGCTGTCCCAAATTAATGGTTCTCAAATTTATTAGTCCCAGAGTCATTTCACATTCCTAAAATCATTACTGAAAACTCCAAAGAGCTTTTATTTATGTGGGATATATCTATCAGAAATTAAAGCTGATAAAGTTTTAAAACACAAGAATACGCAAGCACACATTCTATTAGCTGTCAGATCAATGATGTCATCACACATCAGTTAGCTTCTGGAAAGCTGTATTGTGCATTAGTGTAAAGGGTAAATAATATTCTAGCATTGTTAGGAAGATAGTTTTGACCTTAAAAATCCCAAACATGTTTCAGGGACCTGCAGGAGTTCACAGATAAGATTTTAAGATCCACTCTTCTGAATGAATTAATGCTGAGATATATTATTATAGAAATTATACAGCTTTGCATATAGGAATGGCTGAATGTCTTTTTTTCCCCCAAAGTGATTAGGGTAGGGTCACATAGAAACCAAATGTGAACTCTGCTTGGGGCACAGTGAAATAAGAGAAAATATATTGGTCTCTGCCCCTGGTCCCTGGTACAGCGCTCCTAAAACTCTTCTAATTTTCCTGAGTGATAAGAGGACTAAGAACACCTTTTGTTTTGATATTTGGTCTTTGACCCTGATTTCTGATTCCTGACACAGAGCTCCTAAATCTCTTGGAATGTCCTGGGTGATAGGAGTGTGTTTTGTTCCAATGAGGTAACTTTTGGTGGGCTCCTGGATAACATCAGGATGAGGGCTAGCCACCAGAAAGACCAAGCTACTATTAGAAGCTTGGAACTTTCTGCCCCATCTCCCATCCCTCCAGGAAGGGAAGAGAGGTTTTAGATTGAATTAATGACAGATCATGCCTACGTAATGATGCCATTAAAAATCCCAAAGTATGGAACTCTCAGAGCTTCAAGGCTGGCGAACATACCCAGATACCAGGAGGATGGTGCACCCCCAACACCATGAGGACAGAAGTCACCTGTGTATCTCTATCTGACTATTCATCTGTAAACTTTATCATATCCCTTATTATATAATAAATCAGTCACGTTTCAACCTATCTTCCTTTTCCCTATTGCCTCCCAGATCCCACCTAAAGGAATATGATAAACTGCCTTAAAATGCGCACTGAGAGGTGTTAATAACATGTATTTGTACTTGGAGAGCTCTGAGAAAAACAAAAAACAAATAATTTTAAACTAAAGGAGCGAAATTCTATTGATAAAATTTTCTAGTGACTTCTTAGCAGAGCAGGTAGAGTGTCAGTCTCATATTGATAAAAATTCTGAGGCCAGAGATTAGCACAAATTTTCACCTGGTATGAAATTTTACCTGGCAAAAAGAAAAGAAATTCATGCCAATAGCAACCACTTTTTTTCCTAGATACAAGAACAAGCCTGACTTGAAAGATGCTTTGATGCTTTCAAATATCTGCAAAATTCAGCTCACTTCTTGGCACATAGCTAGTCATTACTAATGTTAAAGTGAATTCCACTGAATTCACCATCGATCTCTTTGTGTAAAAACAGAAATATCTGAAGGCTGGTGAAATGCCCTCAATCTATTAAGATGCAATCTACTGGGTTTTCTATGTATAAAAATGCATTTCTGCTGCATTTGCAAAGTTAAGGCAGTTTCCAAAGTTCCCAAATTTAAGAATTTAGACAAATGAACCCATTTTTTTCATTCCGTTCTTCCTTCTTACCTTTCTTCCTTCTGTCCTTTATTTATTTATTTTTTCAACAAATAGTTATTAGGCAGTCAGTCAGTTTGGGCTGCTATAACAAAAATACATACGCTAGGCTGCTCAAACAGCAAACATTTCTTTCTTTCTTACAGTTCTAGAGGCTGGAAGTTCAAGATCAAGGTGCCAGCAGATTTGGTGTCTGGTGAGAGTCCACTTCCTGGCTCACAGACAGCCATATTCTCATTGTGTCCTCACATGGTACAAAAAAGGAGCAAGCCCTCCGGGATTTCTATTTAAGGACACTAATCCCCTTCATGAGGGCTCCACCATCTCGATGTAATCACCTCCCAGAGGCCCCCATCTCCTATCATAATGATGGTTAGGATATCAACATGTGAATTTTGGGGATATACATTCAGTCTATAACAGGTACCAACTATTTGCAAGTCACTGTTCTTGCTCTTTTGGACCTATGATTGAATAACATATATCCCTCTGCCTTGGAGGCACTTACTTTCAATGACACAATAGCTAACAAGCATAGTAAATAAGTAAATGACATGACATTGAAGTTGTTTTGTGCTGTGCTAACTTGTTGAAACTGGAACTTTGTTGAAACTGAAATCACCTTCCATGTATAATTATAATGTTGGTTAGTGTCAGCCCAAAGCTAAATTTGTGGGAGACCGGGAAGTGTGTGTGTGTGTATATATATATATATATGTATATATATAAAGATTTATTATAGGAAATGACTCACGGATTATGGAGGCCAAGAAGTCCCATGATCTGCTGTCTGTAAGCTGGAGCATCAGGAAAGCCAATGGTGTAACTCCGAGTACAAAAGTCCTGAAAATTTGAGGGCTAACGGTCTGAATCTGAAAGCTCTGGAACTAGGAGAGCCAAAGTCCAAGGGCAGGCAAAAATGGATGTCCCAGTTCAAGCAAAGAGCAAATTTGCCCTTTCTCCACCTTTTAATTCTATTCAGGTCCTCAACAGATTGGATGAGGCCAACCCATCTTGGTGAGTGTGATGTTCTTTACTCAGTCTACTGATTTGAATGCCGATCTCTTCCAGAAACACCCTTCCAGACACATCCAGACATAATGTTTTAGCAGCTATCTGGCATCCTTTAGCCCAGTCAAGTAGAAAATTAACCATCACAGCGGGAGTGAAATATCAGCCGCTACTCTCTGAAGGTTGTTCAGATTGGATGAAGTGAGATGCAGCAATGCAGGTACGAGTGATTCCAGCTTGTCCTCCCTGCGAACATCTAATTAATTTTCCCTTCAGCAGGCCCTGCTGGCCAAAAGCAACCCTGGATCCACCACCAGATGCAGAGGTGATAGCCTTCCATAGACTTCTACACCAGCTCCCCTTTGCATCTCACAGGATATGTTGGCTCCCCAGATTTCATAGCAAGCTCCAACTTGTACTGCACTAGCACTAGAAAGGCTAGTTGGTGACTTTGAGATTGGCCTAGGCTAGAAATAGAAATTTGAGAATCATTAACACGTAGATGATATTTAAAGGCTTTGTAAATTACCTTACTGTTGACAAAATCATTATCTAATTTATCACACATCTGTAAAATATGCAGGACTAGTATCATGATCCCTATTTTCCAGATAAGAAAATTAAGTTTCAGAGGTCATACCAGTTATAAAAGGTAGAACTGATACCCAAACTTTCTGTTAACTTCCAATCCTCCGTTTTTTAAGACATACCTTAAAATTCAGTTGGAGAACCAAAAACTGAAAACTATTTTTCTTGACAAGATTATTATTAATAAATGTATAACCAAATGTGGGCTATATCTATGTAAGATCTCCACTCTGCAAGCACCAATGAGCAATGTAAATTTTACCAGTGTTTTAGTGATGGGAAAATAAGTTTCACCAGGCAAACAACATTGTGCATCTATAATTCTCATTATTCACTGTGTTCTACTCCATAAAACTCCCTAGTTTTTCCACTAGTTATTCCTCTTTCAATACCAACCCCCTTACCTGTCCCACCTCCTACATCTGTACTCCAATTTTAAAATGTTTCTTCAAGGCTTGTTACATTCCACTTTGCTCTCCAGAGCAATTTAACACCATCCCTGCTCCTGAAAGCTTGTGCCATCACACCCTTCAACTGATGCTTCTTCAGTTCTGTGAAGAGCCAGCAGGCAAAAGTTTCTTCAGTACCAGGATCTAGACTGACCCTCTTTAGATAGTATAGGAAATCATAAAAAACATTTTCCTGCTACAAATGTTTCTCCTGTTCTAAAGGCATCTGATTTGGGGAGAGAATGCAGCATATTGTAATGATCACAACATATGGGGGTCAAAAAACCTGGACTCTAGTCCTATTTCTACCACATAATAGTGTTACCTTAGTTCAGGGTTTCTCACCCTGGCCAATACTGACATTTTGGTCTAGGTAATTCATTGTTATAGGGGCTGTCCTGTGCATTGTACAGGCTTAGCAGCACCCTGACCTCCACCCACCAGATGCCAATAGCACCCCTCCCTCAGTTGTGAAAACTAGACATGTCTCCAGATGTTGCCAAGTATCTCCTGGGGTGGGGTGGGGCAATTGAGAACATCTGTGTTGGTGAGATAGGTCTGCTTCCTCTTTTGTAAACTGAAGAGCTCATACGATGTCACAGTATTGTTAAGAAAATTAAATGAGATAATCCATTTTAAATTGCTCTAAAGATATTTATTTGTATTGACAAGGTAATTGGTTTTTCCTCTATTTAGCCACTTGCTTAGGGGGTTTCTAACTCATCTAACCATAGACACTAAGCATTTCATCCAATATTTATAGTTATAATTTAATCTTTTTATTCAGAAAGTAAGGTAAATAGTCTTGGTCTCTGCTCTTTTACCAGGAACAGATCACATTTGACATTCAATTCAAGTTATTTCTCTGATTACAGGGTGACATTTGATTCAAAAAATTCATATTCAGTTTTAGAAACACACATGGGGTAGACAACTGCCACTACATTTGACAGAGCCTTTTAAATTTGGGCAGCTTTTTCCCCTAATCTGCATTACAATTCAGTGAAGGATGATCTACCATAGCGAGAAATGGTCTGGACAAGCTTCTGATTAGCAGGAAGTTCCAAACAGCTGTGTCTCTGCCAGACAGCTGTCAGCAGAATCCAACCTCCCAACCTTGTTGCAACTGTGCACGGGAGCTGCCTAACCACGCTGCTTTGACATGCCCCTCATTAGTTAAGATTTCATACAAAGACTGTTCGATAATAAATCAATTTTATTCAGAGGTCAATATGTATTGGCCCTTCCAAAACCACCCTGGCATCAATCCCAGGACATAATTTATTGCCTAATAAGCAAGCAAGCTTTTCAATTATTTCCTCTCCCCCAAATCCTACTCTCTGTGATTTGACTGTCCTGCTGCCAAATCCTAGAAACCTGAAGCTAGGTGGGAAAGGGAGGGGGATTCTTAAGGAAACAGTTAATGCTACACAAAAATTTGGAAACAATGAGGGGACCTCTACCTGACTTTGCTGTGGTCACTGACCAATTTACACTGTGTCATTCCAACCTCTCTTTCCAGAAGTCTGAATCTGTGTGAGAAGTTTCCCACCAACAGCTGTCCTTTTATTCCTACTTCCCACTTTCATTTCACCCAGATATTCCCCTATGTAACTCCACCCACAGGCCCAAGTCTAGCGACCCTGGAGGAGTTCCTAATTTAAACAGGAAGTTTCAGGTTGTCCTGACAAAGGTAAAAGGGCAGCTCAGAACAAAAGCCAAATTTGACCCCCTGCATCAGGTCTCTCACCTATTTGCTCTTCCCTCCTTCCCTCTTCGTAGATCTCCCATAAGCCTGCCTTCGAGAGCTGCAGTCCTTTTCCCAGCATTAGTGTCTAACTATGGCCTGCTCATACCCAACCCTTAACTTTCAAGTGCATCCTGACACCTGGTTCTCACTCTGCCTACTCTGATTTCAGGTTCAAGTCAACTGGCTTATATCCTTCATCTGACGGTCACTGACAGTCTGGCATCACAACATCTAAGGTGGCAAGTGATGCTGAAATAGACTATATTTGACAAGATAACAGAGCTTTTGAACTTTGAGACAACTGTTGGCCAAAAGAATTGCATATGAGGAGAAAAAATAATTTTTATATTGATACAACTCATCCTTTCAAAAGGAAGCTGCTTTCACTGTTTACAATAGCCAAGACACGGGGAGCAACTTTAGTGTCCATCAACAGATGAATGGATAAAGAAGATGTGGTGTGTGTGTCTGTATGTATACACAAACACGCAGAATGGAATATTACCCAGCCACAAAAAAAGAATGACATATTGCCATTAAAACCAACATGGGGCTTCCCTGGTGGCACAGTGGTTGAGAGTCCACCTACCGATGCAGGGGACACAGGTTCGTGCCCCAGTCCAGAAAGATCCCACATGCCGCAGAGCGGCTAGGCCCGTGAGCCATGGCCGCTGAGCCTGTGCGTCTGGAACCTGTGCTCCGCAAAGGGAGAGGCCACAACAATGAGAGGCCCACGTACCGGGAAAAAAAAAAAAAGCAACATGGATAGACCTAGAGAACATCATACTAAGTAAAGTAAGTCAGACAGAGAAAGACAAATATTATATGATATCACTTATATGTGGATTCTAAAAAATAATACAAATGAATCTATTTACAAAACAGAAACAGACTCACAGACATAGAAAACAAACTTATGGTTACCAAAAGGGTAGGGGAGGAGGGGATGGGGGCAGAGGGAGATAAGTTAGGAGTATGGGATTAACAGATACACACTACTATATATGAAATAGATAAGCAACAAGGATTTACAGTATAATGCAAGAAACAATATTCAGTATCTTGTAATAACCCATAATGGAAAATAATCTGGAAAAATACATATATATAACTGAATAACTTTGCTGTCCATCTGAAACACAATATTATAAATCAACTATAGTTCATTTTTTAAAAAAAAGGTAAGCTGCGTACAACCATTTTCTTTCTAGCATTTTATTAACTGTTAGTCCCTTACTAGAACCACCAGAGGATGAAGGCTGCAGAATATGGGAGAATTTCTTTTTAATAAATTGTTGTTTATATATTTTTTAAATAATCTACTCCTGGAAAAAGAAGTTTTTCTAAGCATGATAATGGACTTGTACTGGTTCATCAATACTCTTCCCTCCCCAACCCAACCCCAAGCCCTGCTTGGAATCACTGACTGGGCTGTATTATATACTTGTAAATACAGTCAAGCTAAATCTGAATTTAATTACAACAGCACCAAGTAGATTCTTAGAAGTTAGAAGCAATTCCTGCATATGGGACTGTGAGGATGCTGTGAGAAGCTAGTAGGATTATGTAGGCTGACATATCTAGCAAAGTATATCCATAACTATATCTCCATATAATATTTGGATATTTTGGTTACCATAGAAGTTTGACCAAAAAAAGGAGTGTAAGGGCAGACAATGAAAGAACCTTGATAATTAGAGCAGAAATATAAGGTAGGGGCAGAAAAACTGTTATTCTCACTTTCTGTCTTCTGGACACCAAAGAAAAATCACTGCCCACGGTAACCTCTGAGATGGGAATATGAGACATTCCAGGTATAGAAATTCAAAAAGAAAAAGAGGATTACCAGTGGCCAGAAGGAAAATGATGAAAGATTGCCTCTGCGCTGCCCGGGGTATGAAGTAGGTTGTCTAATAAGAGCCTTCACAAAGTGTCACTCAGTAGCTTTGTGAGATAAACTTCTCCCCAGCTGCTGGCCCTCAGCCAGGCCCCTTATTTCATCAGAACACCAAGAGTAGATCCATCTCTCAGGGTCAGATTCTTATCAACACATTTATGAAGAGGATATTCAAAACCAGAATGCCAACGTGTTATTATTCTGTGTAATGGGTTTGAACCATTGCAATTTAGCTAAGCTGGAACTACATGTCCCATGATTCTCTTCCCTCGTTGGCCAAAAGAGGCTTTTTGCAGTTTTACAGAGACTGTTTAACCATCTCCCACAATTGCATACGGTACAATCTCTATTTTAAAAAAAAAAAATTATAGTGGTTCTCTTTCTCTGATCCTACCCTGATTTATATTAAAAAAAAAAAAAAACGAAAATGAGTCCTGCATTCTTCAAGCCTATGTGGCCAGCACATTCCTTCTCTGTAGACAGAAGTAACTGGGAATGAAATAATAACCAGAAGCTTGCTTAGAAAGCTTAGAAACAGAACAGAGAGTTAATTAGATGAATCAAATGTTTAATATAAATTAGATCAGTTTTAATATAGGGTCTTCTTGTCTGTAGAGAAAGATTACTAAAAATTCTGTTATCTAAGACTCTCTTCTCTGAACTATGCTAGGACAGGCCTTGCCAAAATGTGCCTCTGTGCATGTTATTTGCAATACTTCCAAGAGTAAACAATCTCTGAATGAGACCTTTTCCCTTATATGTGTTAATCATTCAATTATAGTTCAATCTTTTTTTTTTCTGGTCAGCATAAAGCAAGTTTGCAAATCTCTTTTCTGATCTATTATGGTCCAAATACTGAAAAAATTAAAAATCCAAGACTCTTCTCCATAAATGAAATTCTTTACTTCATTTCCTATGTTCTGCAAATTAGGGATAAATTTAGCTTCTCAAGCAACCTCTTTTATGAAGCAAATAACCCCATGGAGGTTAGCAGCCTTTCTCATCTTAGCGTGAATTAATTCCATCTATTTGTTTTCCTCTTGCTGTGGTCAGCTGTGCTGAAAGAACTGGTGTTGTGGCATAGTTAGAAAGGAAGAAAATTATTTTAGAATGCAATGATCTTTGAGGGAAGAGGAATCCACTTGAGTCATCACAAGGGAGCCCAGCAGACACAGGGTATATAATCGTTCAGGGCTTCTGAGGAAAAGAAGAGAAGGAACACTCTCCAGATACTTTTTCTGATTCCAAATTCTGCAGTCATAAGTACTTCAGTAGGCAATTCAAACTCAGCAATAGATTCTTCCCAAATCCCAGACCCTGGTTGAGAAAATCAGATAGTGACTTCTAGTCCAAATGCTAAGTATATGAACAGCACTCTCCCCAGTCAGACACCAATGCCATCTCCATAAATGGTTCTCATTAGGTGTCATTTGAAGGGCTTTGGCACAAATGTGTGGCTGGCTGAAGAGATCTTGAAAATTTTGAAATAATCAAGCTACAAGTGGCAATTATTGACAAGATATAAGAATCACGGCATTTCTGTTGTTTTTGTTACCTTGAATACAACCTCCAAATTACATGCCAAATGGAAAGTTTGTCTCACTGACAGAATTCCAAATATTGGAGTTTATCTGAGAATAGTATTTTCAGCCTTGAAAAGAGCCTGGAATTATTGGAATAAAAATGAAAGAGCAGAGATAACCATATTTTATAAAATTCCACTTTCAAGCAAGCTTTATGAGGCATTTTATTTCGTATAGAAAGTTTGAAATAGCCTAAAGGCTTTCTTTGACCAGCTGTATATTCTATCTGTTAAATGTCCTCAGCGTGAAAAGATTCCCTCAGCAGAGGCACCTGCAGAATGTGCAACGATTCATTTTTACTCTGAATATCAGTTTTGTGGAAGCATCAGCTCTACTGGCTCATCATTTACATTCACGATGGACATCTGGAGCCAGCAAAAGGAAACATTAGACTTGTTTGTGTTATCAAATTAAAAAGAAAAAAGAGAATGGTTTAAAGTTCTGAGAGTCTCTGTAACATTTAATTATGCTTTCGACTGCAGTCCAATCAAAACTATGCTTTTGCAGGAAAACTGGCACTAAGAAAAAACACTCTTTGCTTTTCAGATTGTTGCTAGGTCAAGCTCTCAATTCATAAGCTTAGAGATAATGCAGCCATGACACGATTATCAGGTCTTCCCTCTGCAGAAGCCAAAGAACTTCACCACTGCTCCCAACATGACTTAAATTCCTCCACATCCCCAGGAGATGTTATTATCCCTCCTCTCCTGATTGAGGAACTAGAAACTGTTCAACCAACTAAGTATAAGAAGTTAACTAGATGTGCAAGGTTGTGCTGTCAATAAGCCTACTATCTCATGGGATAAATCCAAATCCAGTATATATGTCTGGACACATATTGATAATAGAATGTTATACAGCTCAAAGTATAATATTTTGATACTATTTTCATAGGAAGTTGATTTTATTTTAGAAAGTTTTTAGATGAGACTTTTAGTAATTTTCAAAATCACTTCTCTGAAAGAAAAAGGTCTTGCTGTACAAAAAGAGGGAGGGGCAGTAATAACAACTGGCTGCTTCTGAATGACCTTTACACTGACTAGTCCTAGTGAAATTGTTTCAGATATTAGGCTGTTTCTATCCTCACCCAAATTAACTCAATCATCTGTCTGCTGAGGGACTGACAAAAAGGACTTCAATAGACAGATGATGGTATAGGTGAAAAGTGTTTTTCTAGCTTATCCAGACATTGTGTAAACATTTATTGAGACTTTACTGTGTTTACTGCACCATACTAAATAACATGAGAAATTCAAAATGGAGCTTACAACCCAGCTGGAAAGAAAGAGCATAATAAAGAGAAATGAGAGAATGATTTTTAAAAAGCATATTTCACAGGGAAGTTTTATACAAGGTGAATTTTAGTTAATGATATCCCTACCTCAAACCTTTACACACACACATACGTGCGCGCGCGCACACACACACACACACATCATATTTGGATTCAACAGAGCAATACAAAAAATTGTTCCTCTGGACAAAATTCCATTTTAAGACTAAAATAAACCATTTAAAACTCAGGCTTTTAAAGAAAATTGAAACAATAACCAGGGTATTATGTTCTCTTATAGTATATCATAGTATAGTAACAACCAGGAGGTTACATAATGTGATTGATACTACACTGTAATCAACTATAAGAAAATATATCACCATCACCATGCAAAGTTTGTAGCATTATGGTTGTTTGTCTCATGTTGTTTATATTCAAAGTATTCTTTAAAATACTAGTGCTTCCTATGGTCACCTAATCTATGACAAAGGAGGCCAGAATATATAATGGAGCAAAGACAGTCTCTTAAATAAGTGGTGCTAGGAAAACTGGACTGCTACATGTAAAAGAATGAAATTAGAACACTCCCTAACACCATACACAAAAATAAACTCAAAACGGATTAAAGACCTAATTTTAAGGCCAGACACTATAAAACTCTTAGAGGAAAACATAGGCAGTACATTCTATGACATAGATCACAGCTATATCCTTTTTGACCCACCTCCTAGAGTAACGGAGATTAAAAAAAAATAAACAAATGAGACCTAATGAAACTTAAAAGCTTTTGCACAGCAAAGGAAACCATAAATAAGATGAAAAGACAACATTCAGAATGGGAGAAAATACTTGCAAATGAAGCAACTGACAAAGGATTAATCTCCAAATTATACAAACAGCTCATGCAGCTCAATATCAAAAAACAAACAACCCAATCAAGAAATGGGCAGAAGACCTAAATAGACATTTCTCCAAAGAAGACATACAGATGGCCAACAAACACATGAAAAAACGCTCAACATCACTAATTACTAGAGAAATGCAAATCAAAACTACAATGAGGTATCACCTCACACCAGTCAGAATGGCCACCATCACAAAATCTATAAACAATAAATGCTGGAGAGGGCGTGGAGAAAAGGGAACCCTCTTGCACTGTTGGTAGGAATGTAAATTGATACAGCCACCCTGAAGAACAGTATGGAGGTTCCTTAAAAAACTAAAAATAGAACTACCATATGACCCAGCAATCCCCCTACTGGGCATATAGCTAGAGGAAACCACAATTCAAAAAGACACATGCGGGCTTCCCTGGTGGCGCAGTGGTTGAGAGTCCGCCTGCTGATGCAGGGGATACGGGTTCGTGCCCCGGTCTGGGAAGATCCCACATGCCACGGAGCAGCTGGGCCTGTGAGCCATGGTTGCTGAGCCTGCGCGTCCGAAGCCTGTGCTCCGCAACGGGAGAGGCCACAACAGTGAGAGGCCTGTGTACCGCAAAAAAAAAAAAAAAAAAAAGACACATGCACCCCAATGTTCATTGCAGCACTATTTACAATAGCCAGGACATGGAAACAACCTGAATGTCCATCAACAGAGGAATGGATAAAGAAGATGTGGTACATATATGCAATGGAATATTACTCAGCTATAAAAAGAAATGAAATTGGGTCATTTGTAGACATGGATGGACCTAAAGACTGTCATACAGAGTGAAGTAAGTCAGAAAGAGAAAAACAAACATCATATATCAACGCATGTATGTGGAATCTGAAAAAACTGGTATAGACGATCTTATTTACAAAGCAGAAATAGAGACACAGACGTAGAGAAAACAGAAACAAAGCAGAAAATAGAGACACAGACACAAACGTATGGATACCAAGGGAGAAGTTGGGGGATGAATTGGGAGACTGGGATTGACATATATACACTATTGTTTCTATGTATAAAATAGATAACTAATGAGAACCTACTGTATAGCACAGAGAACTCTATCAGTGCTCTGTAGTGACCTAAATGGGAAGGAAATCCAAAAAAGAGGGGACATATGTATACATATAGCTGATACAATTTGCTGTACACTAGAAACTAACACAACATTGTAAAACAACTATACTCCAATAAATTTTTTTTAAATACTAGTGCTTTTGAATAAAATTTTCATTGTTCTGAGTGACTGTACCTCCTAATTTACATTTAATTCTAAATTCTTTTAATATTATACTAGACCTCATTTTTAAGGGCTTGGGATTATTTGGTTTTGGTTTTCACATTTCTGCAACCATTATAATTCATGCCACCTGGTAATACCTCTGTGCGGTCCCATGTATTTTTATTTAACAAATGACATGGGGTTGGCACAATGTTCAGGCTTGAAAATCTGTTCATCATTTATTTGTATTTATTTTTTCTTTGACATACTTACTAACAGTTAGTCCTTACTTTTTTTAGTCCAGAAAAGTACTTAGATTCTTTTCTTAAATTTGTTTTTTCCTTAAGTTTTGCTCCATGTACATTATGGAGATATTAACATAGGAGAATGTCTTTGACAAACTAGGATATTGCCTGTGGTTATCCTGCTCATGCCTAAACATTACACATCAGTTAAAGGAACCCTCATAGGAAGGGTAGAGCAGATATGGGGAAGCTTCCTCTAGACTCTGTGACCCAGCTTCAGCACAGCTATATAGCCTGCCCAGCTGATGCAGTTATCAAACCACCCCAACATGGATCTTTGCTGCCCGTGAAGTTCAAGCAGACACCCCGGCAAGAAAACAGGTTTGTCAGCCAACATTTATCATGAAAAATCATTATTTCATTGCCTCATATAACCCCCAATGGTTATATCATGAAGTGTAGACTGCATTTCTCCACCCTTTTCCTATATTTTATCATTAGCAGGATAGAAGAAGCCCCTGTAAAGCCAGAGCTGCCTCCCTCCTCTAGCTCAGTGGTTCTCAAACTTTAGTGCACATCACAGTCGCCGGGAGGACTGCCTGGGCCCTACCCCTACCTGATATGGGAGGTCTGGGGTGGAGCCTGAGTATTTGCAATTCTCATGTGTTTTCAGGTGATGCTGCTGCTGCTGCCAGAAATCAGGCTTTAGACGTTCACTGCAGGTCCTATGACTTTCCTGCTTTTGCTGAGATCACACACAATACTATAGTCAGCTTAAGTAAACACTGTCTCAGTATAGACATTAAAAGTATCCAAGCCGGGCTTCCCTGGTGGCGCAGTGGTTGAGAGTCTGCCTGCCAATGCAGGGGACACGGGTTCGGGCCCTGGTCTGGGAAGATCCCACATGCCGCGGAGCAACTGGGCCCGTGAGCCACAACTACTGAGCCTGCGTGTCTGGAGCCTGTGTTCTGCAACAAGAGAGGCCGCGACAGTGAGAGGTCTGCGCACTGCGATGAAGAGTGGCCCCCGCTTGCCGCCACTAGAGAAAGCCCTCGCACAGAAACGAAGACCCAACACAGCCAAAAATTAATTAATTAGTTAATTAATTTTTTTAAAAAAGTATCCAAGCCAATAAAGCCTAAAATATAAGACATGACACCATAAAACTCCTAGAAGAGAACATAGGCAAGACAGTCTCTGACATAAATCGGACCAATGTTTTCGTAGGTCATCTCCCAAGGCAATAGAAATAAAAGCAAAAAATAAACAAATGGAACCTAATCAAACTTACAAGCTTTTGTACAGCAAAGGAAACCATACACAAAATGAAAAGACAATCTACGAACTAGGAGAAAAAATTTGCAAACGATGTGACTAACAAGGGGTTAATTTCCAAAATATACAACCAGCTCATACAACTCAACAACAAAAAAACAAACAACCCAATCAAAAACAGGGTAGAAGACCTAAGTAAACATTTCTCCAAAGAAGACATACAGTTGGCTAACAGGCACACGAAAAGATGCTCAACATTGCGAAGTATTAGAGAAATGTAAATCAAAACTACAATGAGGTATCACCCCACACTGATCAGAATGGCCATCATTAAAAGATCTACAAATAACAAATTGTGGAGAGGGTGTGGAGAAAAGGAGACCCTCCTGCACTGTTGGTAGGAATGTAAATTGGTGAAGCCACTATGGAAAACAGTATGGAGGTTCCCCAGAAAACTAAAAATAGAATACCATATGATCCAGCAATCCCACTCTTGGGCATATATCCAGACAAAACTATAATTCAAAAAGATACATGCACCCTTATGCAGCAGCACTATTTACAACAGCCAAGATCAAGGAAGCAACCTAAATGTCCATCGACAGATGAATGGATAAAGGAGATGTGATACATATATTCATTGGAATACTACTTAGCCATAAAAAAGAATAAAATAATGCTATTTGCAGCAACATGGATGGACCTAGAGATTACTATACTAAGTAAGTCAGAAAGAGAAAGACAAATACGAATATAATATTACTTCCATGCGGATTCTAAAATGTGACACAAATGAACTTATCTATGAAACAGAAACAGACTCACAGACATAGAAAACAGACTTGTGGTTGCCAAGGAGGAGGGGGGTTGGGGGAGGGATGGATTGGGAGTTTGGGAGTAGCAGATGCAAACTATTGTATGTAGAATGGATAAACAAACAAGGTCCTACTGTATAGCACATGGAACTATATTTAATATCCTGTGATAAACCACAATGGAAAAGAGTATGAAAAAGAATGTATATATATATATGTATATGTATAACTGAATCACTTTGCTGTACAGCAGAAATTAACACAATATCGTAATCAACTATACTCCAATAAAACAAAATTTTTTTTTAAAAAGTATCCAAGCCAAGATATTAATTCCAATTCAGGATCAGAGCTCTCCAGTGTTCCTTATTCAAGTCTGGTACACCAGTGGGCTGTCTACCTTTCGCAAAGGGAATATTGTCAGCCTCTGCTTTCTCTCTCCACTCATTGCCTCCCCACTTGCAAACTGTTGGCATACACCCTACTAGCTGGGGGAGGGATATGAGGAGGAAACAAATTACGGGAAATAAGATTGGAAAGTTCTTAACTGGCTGCTGTTGCAATGACAAGCTGGCTCATGCACCCTAGGTCTGGCAGGTGTGGAAAGCTAACTCTGTTTCCTGGGCACATTTTAGGGTCCTTTGGGGCCCCCCACCCTGAACCTGTCCTAACAAAGCTCCTGTGAGCAGAGTGACACCTGTTCATTGACTGGTGGCTGTTCTCTGAGCTCTGCTTCTCTGGCAGTTCAGTCCACTCAACTCAGATTCTCACATGAAAACTGCTCCCTGGGGGTTCTTCCCTTGAGGCGCTGTTAAAACGGTTCCAGGTCAACAGTCTCTCTCCAGATGTGAGCCATGGAAAACACTCACACATTCCTTGCCCCAGTGCCAGCCAACGAGGGGTGTTATAACTTCCCAAATGCAGCTCTCTGTGAGCACACACTCTCTACTCTGCTACAGGCCACACTGGCTTTCTCAGTTACCCATGCAAGCCGTACCCAAAGCATACAGAACACATCAGGCTCTCTGACCGGTTCCATTGAGGCTCTTCCTCAGCAGGCCTTGAAGTAAAGTGACAGCCACCATCCCCCTCCCCGCTTAGGAGTAATGGGACAGAGCAGGGCTCAAAGGACAACCTTCTCCTAAAAGATCCTCTTCACAAAAAGAACCTCTTCAACGTCCTTGTCCTCTTTCTTCACTCCACTTTGTCCTTTCACTTCCTTCTTTCAAGTTGAAAGCATTCTTATCTGTTATCATTTTCTTTGAATTTCTGCATTTTGGTCTGGCATCTCACTAAGGATTTCCTATCTCTTGTCTCTGTGGGTGCCTCAGCTGAAATTTTCAACTTTAACATCCTGTAACCATGAGAATCTTGCACCCTCTTAAGTTAACCTGGTTGCCACACCCAGCACCAAGACCTGTGTTCTCCAGACCATTCAGTTATGCAAATACCTTAGTGAACAGTATAGATTTTGTTGAAGATGTCACAGGGACAGATGACAGACATATATCAGATATACCCCTGTGTAGCATATGCTAACTTTTTTTAGCCATTTCCCTTCCCCAAAGTCTCTGTCAAGTGCAGGCCTCATCTTTTATCATTCCTCCATAGCAATGGATTCAACTTTCCTTTCCCCTCCCTCAACCCTCCAGATTCCCCCATAGGAATGTCAAATCCCTCTCTCCTTTGTTTTATAGATTTATTTTCTTCTTCTTCCTCAGACAAGCTGGATCTAGCAGACATTGGCGTTCTGGAGGTTCAGCTTCTTCCTAGCAGTCATCTCTCAGTAACATCGAGTAGGAGCCTCTACAAGCACCTTATTTTTACCCCTTATTGCTGTAACTACATTATCTTATTTAGCCTTCAGGAAAAACACTGTGAGTGAAATATTAGAAGAGTTAATATTAAAGATGATATAATTGGGAGGAAGAGAATCTTAAGCTACTCGCCCATCCTCACAAAGTAGAGAAATGGCTAAATTTACTTTTCATGTCTCAGAGGCACATTCTGCTATAAAATAGTGAACCCCATGCTAGTATTCCTTACCCACAGGCTTCCTTCCTCGTTTACCCAGGTACATCCTGACAGGCTGGTGTCAGAAGAAGAAACAGGTTCAAAGCAGATAACCTGGCTCAGGAACAGTAAAGGCTTAGTATCAACCTACCAGAGTCAGCACTCCAAGGAGAAATGTCATTTCTTTTTAGCCAGTGGCTGCTATCATCAACAAACATATTAGCCACTATTTTAAAAGATTAATTTCAAATTGCTTGTATTCCGAATTCTCACCAATTAGTTTCTATTGATACAGGTTTGTAGCATTTTGAAATAAGAGAGGGCAGCTGTCTTCTCCTATGGAGGAACAAGGGATTTCCTTCTGAAGCTGCTATTAGCATTAATGGGAGTGGTGAATTTACCTTGTCTCATTTCAGGGGGAGGGGAGAGCTAGCTCGATGATGAACGTAGACAAAATTATTCTATTCAAAACACTAGTCAAAATTTCTATTAGTAGCCATGGTTTATCTCCTTGTATGTCTTTATGAACCAAATTTTGCTCCAAAGTCATAATGCTTTAGATTATCAGCCATATCAGGTAATGACACCAATAAGTGCCTGCTGTTAAAACAAATGCTATGTTCTGTTTTGCATCTCAACTTGTTTTTAATGCAGACTCCTAGGGGCTTGTGCAACAGTGGGGATCCATTTATCAGCACAAAAAAGCCTCTTGTTCACACATGATCACTTGGTAATCATGCAGCCTCTGTACAAGAAGTCAAGGAAAATAATAAGTGTGGCTCAATCTGCAAGGCTGCAACAAGGGGGTTGTCTTTTGAAAATCAAGCACTATTTATGAGGATTAATGTGGCTTTTGATAAACTGCCAAACAACTACAGGGGCCAGATTTAGAACAAGGCCCACTGAAGACCTTTTGGGCTCTTCATTTTCATGAACACTCTTCACAGGGCATACTGAGAAACTGCTTAATAATTGGAAATCAAATGTATTAAAAGAAAGCATAGCTAAGTGTTCTTCTAAAAAAACCAAATAATCTCATTTATCCTCTTTTTTTACACCAAAGAAATCACATTCTGCAATCATAAGAGGTAAAAATATTGTCTCCATTTTATAGTAAACCCCAATGTCCGCAAAGCATATGCACACTTTTCCTGTATTTGAATTTATGCTCCTGGTGTGAGCATAGCTCCACATAGGAGGCAACTGTCTATGTGACATGACTTCTGAAATATTACAAAGCCCTGCCAACTCCAAAGTTTTCTGTTCACCTTCTCAACGGGTTGAAATGCAATTAAAGTAATATTTTCAAGCTAGGTGTTGGGAGACAGTCCTTCATGTATTTCTCTTGCTTCTACACATCTCGCCAGGTATGACAGAAATGAAGGCCATGACTACCCTTTACACAGTGCCTTTTATCAGGGGTGTGTTTGCACTGAGCTATCTTGAGAGATGAGGTAACATTTCTCCCCAGACAAAGAAGAGGTTTACTTACTGCTTGCTGTACAAGTAGTCAATTCCCCCAAGTTATTGTGGGGAAACAAACTGCATGTGAGGCATTCATCTGCCCCATATCACATGGGACTTGGGGCAAGGGAAATTGATGCAAACATACTGATGCATGCCTGAAGCCAATCTACCCCTGAATATTTCATAAGCAGATTAATTCTATTTTTAAGTCAGGCCAATTTGAGTTGTGTTTCTACCACTTAAAAACCAAGAACTCTAAATACTTAATAATAATTAAGTTTGGGTAATAGTACATACTGTACTGGAGAGTTCTAGTATAGATTAGCATATTAAAGTCATAAGAAGTCCTGCTGTAAAAAAAAAATGTTTAACTTTGTTTAACTTGGGATTTCTCTATTTTCCATGAATAACTCCACTTCTTTTTTAGTAACATTTATCAATTTTTTTTAAGATTGATGTTCCATGAACCTCACTTGGAGAATACTGGAATATTCTTTTCCCTGCAAATTTGTTATAAGATCATAAATCAAAAAATCAAATAGAAAATGTGTGTACACATAAAAGCTTTTATTGATACAAGCTTGTACTTATTCCACCAGCATTTAAGGAAAACCCACTATGTGTCAGACATGGTGGAAGGTACTGAATATATAAACTCAGGGGGAAAATTAGAGCAGAGTATTACCAAAAATCAATGTCTTTCTATTGACCATAGAAACATAAAGGTATAAAATTATTGGAGTGTTTCATTTCCATAAGGAAGTTTGATATCAAACTATCACACTAAGATCATATTAAAATGCTGAAAAGTCAATCTATTTTCTTGATTTTTGTTGGGAATTACAAAGCAAATTTCTCAGATTATATAGAGTCACGATCTTTCATAAGACAACTAGAGATAGTTGAAATATCTAAACTATTTAGAACATGAGGATAATGTAATTTTGTAACAGAAAACCTAATGACATCAGATTTACAACCCAATTTATAGTCCAAAGGGTTCCAATTTGGTCAGGAAATAAAACCAAAGTCAATAAACTCTTGTGTTAAATACTCTAGATAATGAATGCAAACTGCTTTGCAATGTTATAAGATGGAAGAACACATAAAAGAAAATATCTGTGGAGCATAGTGTAATCTTGAAACCAGACTCACCGGGATATGAGTTATGTGAATCACTTCAACTCATTTTTTTTTTTCAGTTCCTACCATTTGCCTCATCTTGTGCTAGGCACTTGGGGGATGTTTTAAAACACAACAAATAATACAGCATTTTACAGTCATCTTATTTGGTCTGAGTAATCAGCATGGAAGGCATATATCATTTCTAACTTGCCCTCTACGTGCTCACAAAAAATCAGAAAACAGAAATACATCTATACAGATGCAAGCTCTAAACACAACAGGTTGAGGAAGGGAGAGATGAATTAGGTCAGAATAGCTTGGGAAAACTTCAAAGAGAATCTCAAGGGAAAAAAACTAATATAAGCAAAGCCATGGGAAGTTTAGTTTTGTTTTTAGTTTGTTTATTTGCCTGTTTTTAAACTAAAAAATGTGCATAGTATCACAGCTTTGACTGGGGAAGAGGAAAACATTGATAAGTAGCTGGAGTTAAGTTTGGGCAGAAAGGAGAGGATCAATCTTAGACAATAGGAAGAAAAAGGAAATGTCTTATTCATTTATTTTAACAAGCATTTCTTGAGCAACTACTATGGGAAAAACATTCAGTAAGCCTTTGAAAGTATACACAAATTAATAATTTCTAGAATTGTCATAAAGAAGTGTCAATAAATCAGATACAGAAAATAGTGCACTTAAGGAAGCATGCAGCAAGGGTCATATATATGATTGAAACAAATGCATGCTATTGGAGGTTCAAAATGGGGTAGATTCCTTTTGGTTGGAAGTTAGAAAAAAGCTGGATACACTGAGTCTTAAGAAATGAAAGATTTTGACAGATGTAAAAGCAAATGAGGAAGAATGGATAGAACTTGATGATTCATTGCATAGAAAGAATGTAGAAGACGCTCAGTTGAGATAATGTATCTGAAATCATTTTGAAATGGACAAGCACAATATAACTGTAAAGAATTATACAGTGGCCTGGGTCACTTAATGCATCTGACCTTTGGTTCTTTAACTGCAAAATGGGAACAGTCATGATTTCTCTGCCTTTTTCACATGAGGCTTAATAAGAAAATGACCAGGGAATCCTGCCATTTGCCACAGCATGGATGGACTGTGAGGGCACTGTGCTAAGTGTGATAAGACAGACAGAGAAAGACAAGTGCCATATGACCTCACTTATATGTGGACTCTAAAAAACAAATATTCTTTTTAAACAACAAACTCAGAGATACAGAGAACAGTTTGGTGGTTGCCAGAGGTGGTAGATGGGAAGTGGGTGAAATGGGTAAAGGTGGCCAAAAGGTACAAATGTCCAGTTACAAAAATAAATAAGTCCTGGGGATGTAATGCACAGCATGGTGACTATAATTAATACTACTATGTCGTATATATGAAAGTTGCTAAGAGAGATCTTAAAAATTCTCATCACAAGGAAAAATAGTTTTTAAGTATATGTGACGACAGATGTTAACTAGACTTACTGTGGTGATCATCTGGCATTTTCTACAAGTATCTAATCAGTATGTTGTACACCTGAAACTAATATAATGTTATAGGTCAACTATATCTTGATAAAAAAAATGTATCAACACATTTTAATTTTTTACCATACATGTTTCTTTTTAAAAACACCTTTATTGAGGTATAACTGATATGCAAAAAGACTGGACATATTTAACGTATACAATTTAATGAGTCTGGATATATACACCTGCAAACCATCACCACAATGAAGATAATAAACATATCCATCACCTCCAAAAGTTTCCTCATGCCTCTCTTTTATTGTTTTTTTTGGGGGTTTTGATTTTGTGGTAAGAACACTTAGTATTAGATCTACCCTCAACAAATTTTACAGAATTTTTAACTATAGGCACAATGTTGGACAGCAGATCCCTACAATTTATTCATCTCACATAACCAAAACTTTCTATCTATCCAGCTCCCCCATGTCCCCTGCCCCGCTGAACCAGGAAACCACCATGCTACTCTCTGCTTCTACGAGGTTGATTATTTTAGATACCTCGTATAAGTGGAATCATACAGTATTTATCTGACCAACATATTTTTCAAATTATTAATCATTTTAAAGTTTATTCATGACTCTCAAACCAAAACCTGGACATTTAGATAAGTCAGTCAACTTTAAACAAAATCAAAATAAAAACAGAAATATTATTTCCAAGAAAAATCAACAAGGCCGAAGCAAAAATCTTCTGACTAAAGATACAAATGTGAAAATCTAAAAAGTAGTCTTAAAGGAGCAAAAATAAAGTCAAATCTACCTACCCAACAGCCTGCTTACAATGCAGGTTTCTGTCATAGCCTCAGAAAAATTCTAATGTGTTTTGACATATTTATCTGTGGGAGACTCTGCCATTGCATTAGCATTCTTCAAATTATTTTTACATTCAAATTGATTTCAATTACATAGACATTTCAAAACATTAATATTCATTTGAGATATTGCTGATATCTTCTCAGTGTGCTAAACTTTTTTAGGCAGTGGTTCATAATTAACTCACTCCACATTTAACTGCTGGAGAACAACCCTATGAAATTCTGATTAGTATAAGAGCCTTTTTTGCATATGCTCAAAGTTCCTAAATTATAAACATTCCATTGCCAAAGAGTTCACACATCCAGAGATTCCACCAAGATTTCACTTTCAGATTTCTCTTTCCCATTGTTTTGAGAATAAGTAACTTGAGTGAGAAACAAGCTCAAGCAACACTTTCATTTGCTTGTTATGAGATAGAAAGGAAGGAATTTGACTGGTTCTTTGGGAAGATGGGGAGGGAAATAAAAAAAGTCTGGAGGGAAAAAGAAAAAAGACAACAACTTGACCCCTACCTGTGGATTCCCTGAAAGGTTTAGCGTGACAGAAATGGATGACCTATGGTTTTCAGAAAAACTAAACTGATTTGTGCAAATAGAGGCAGCATGGACAATTTCAGGAGCCATAGGCACAGAGAAACATGAGTATTTAACACAGAGAAATTAACAGAACTTGTGGGGAGTTGTCACAGAATTGTTAGTGTTTGAAGCAGTATCATTTAAATCTCATTGGCAGAGAAACCCAAAAATGTTATCTGGGATACATGAGAGTTAAATGAAATAATATATAAAATACCTAACACTTAGAAGGTATTTAAGAAACAGTCATTGTAACTAATATATTATCTTATTTAGGCTTCACAATGTATCTAAACTTGCTTTCAATAAAAAGGTTTGGGGCTGCATTCCCCATGAGTGTTTGGTTGGAATGGAAGATTAGGCGACAATGCCCCCTGGTGGTCTTCTCGGCTCTGGGACAAGCAACTTCATTAGCAGACATTATAATGGATGTAAGCCTGTGTTCCTGCGTTTGTTTGGGGTCCTATGATCAGTGGGAGAGAAGTTGAACTTGTGTTCCAATTGGGATACAATCTTGTATAAAGGCCTGGAAGTTTCCCCAAAGTTGTATTACACTAGAAAGAACCCCTGGGACTCCAGAGAAAAATCCAGTGTGAGTTAAGAGTGGTCCAGATGGAGTAGCCAGGTGGGGATTGCAGAGGAACCAGGAGTTCCAGATGAAGGTCTGAACAGGCTTGATCATCCCTTACCCTAGACTGCCAAAAGTTCTGTCCTCTGGGCACAGAAAGGTGCAATATTAAGAGGAATTCAGCATCACTAGTGATGTAACATCTTTAGAGTTGAAAATAGAAAGTGAAGGCAATTTCCTGGCTACTGGAAGAGAAGATAAATAAGAGTCAGGGGGGTAATGGTGGTTGACAGCAGCACAGAGGTCCTGTGAGTGACATGGAGTCAGCACATCAGAGGAGCTCAGCACCAGCACAGGCAGAGGCTGGTGCAACTGGTCCAGCTGATGTAGCAAAAACAGAAGTAGAGAGATTGCAGGTAGCACTTTTCAGAACTCTCCTCATTCTCCCCAAGCCAGGGATCCTAGAGGAAATGCAAAGGAGATCTGAGGAAGAAGGAATCCTCCAGTAAGGAAATGTTACGGAATACATTCACTGGCTAGGTTAGTTATACTTTATATCCATTTCATAGTCGTGGATGCTGAGATTCAGAAGCTTGATTAAATTCACACAACCAGTTTTTTTCCAGAAAAATGATTAGGACATGGATCTATGTTTTATTAATTTTTCTTTTACTTATACTGACTTGTCTCCCTTTAAGAAAATCTTGGGTACCCAGAGACATTTATTATCTCTCTGCTCCTTTCAATTTTGAAGTTTTCTTATTTTGTCTTATACTTAATGACATGAGCTTCTCTCAGTCTTTTCCGGAGTAGGTAGGGTATAAATATCACATAAACAAAATAAATTACATTTCTCTGGGAAAATATGTTACAAGTTTCAAACAACTGGCCTTTGCATGAGATTTTTACTACAATCTTTTCATGATTTGAGATCAGAATATATTTGGGTCAATCAGAGGATCCTTTTATAATCGACCAACAGGTCCCATAAAAATAATAGAAAATAGGGGCTTCCCTGGTGGTGCAGTGGTTGAGAGTCCGCCTGCCGACGCAGGAGACACGGGTTCGTGCCCCGGTCTGGGAGAATCACACATGCCACAGAGCAGCTGGGCCCGTGAGCCATAGCTGCTGAGCCTGCATGTCCAGAGCCTGTGCTCTGCAACGGGAGAGGCCACAAAAGTGTGAGGCCCGTGTATCACAAAAAAAAAAAAGAAAGAAAAAGAAAAGAAAAAATATTCTGTATACTTTAAACTACTGTGAAAAGACTATTCTGAAAGGTTCATCAATTACCTGACCTTGATGGATATCTTCCAATTTATAGTGACTTTATAAATTTATACATAAACATGATGTGGCAAGGTTATACTCTTAGAATGATGTATTCTCTACTTTCAGAGATTTTTTGGTCTAAACTTCCAGTGAGACAGAAGTAATTGGAATTCAAAATAATGACTCAGTCACTAAGAAATTAATATATTTAATGTAAAAGAGTATCTTTCCATAATGAATAGAGAAATCCAATAATCAAGGCTCTTTGGGAAAAAGAAACCAAAAAATGTTTCCTAATTTTTCCATAGGATGACAGTGGGGACAATAAGACATTTAAATTAGATAGGCTGGGATCCACTGAATTATAGCTCTGGTTGCTATACCATCTGTACAGTGCCTACCAATGTGACTGATTTCTGAAGAAAATATTAAAAGTTTTCATTTACCTGTTTACCTAAAGAAATTAATTTTTCTCTAATCATATTTCCTGTCCCCTTTGGAGAATAAAGGCAGTCCTCAAATAACTTACACTTGACTCTTGGATTTCTCCTACACTTTTGTGTGGAGCAGGGTGCCAACCTAGTTCAGGAGAACTTAACTCAAAACCCACCAGCAAGGCCCCCCTTTGGGAATCTCCATTTGAAAGTTACCATGTTCATCTCAGTATAGACAACAAGCACTCAAAGCCCTGAGAAAAATGTGTAAATGTGTGACAGGAGAAGATGGGTACAATAGTAGTCATGATCAGGCCACTCTCATGTTTTAAGCACAAAGAGAATTAATACAAGGAGTTACATGCTTACCAAACTGTCAGACATGCTGGAGGAATAGAGGTCAGGAAATTGGGCCACTAGCATTCAGGGTTTGCCATTACCTCTCAGAGACTTGAAAGTTTGCAATAACCATGGGAAAATGCTGACAGTGATCAGAGCTGCCGCTAGCACCAAGCTGAGTCATTTACAGGACAATACCGGAGGCCCCTGCAAAACCTCACATCAGCTGAGACCCACATTATCTGACCATGACTGCCAAGAGGAGTAATAATGGATTTCTGCTTCTCTCTTACCTTCCAAATCTCATACAAGTGCTGCTAATCAGAAAAATCTGTGCTCTCTCCTCTGTGTGGGGCTAGTAGTTCTCAAACAGTGTCCAGACTTCCAGTTTCTAGAATGACTTTTGGTAGGAAAAGATTCTAGGGTCCTTTAAGAAGCACATTGTTATGGACAAGGAATCTGAATTGGGTACCCAGGCTTACTCAGTGAGGCTTCGTTCAGGCTCAATACGTAGCTGAAGTTGGATGCTCATTTTGGCCAATATGGGCCACATTCTGAAAACAATAGCTGAGCATGTGAGTATGAACTAAAAAGATGCAACTCTAAGAGAAAATATGGACAACCCTTGGCTGAAGAAGTGAGGTTAACCTCCATCAGAAAACCTGTGCAAGGATCTGGACCAGCAAAGCATAAATGCAGCAGTGAGCTGTGCCAAACCAATTTACAAGAGCAACACTGTATACCAGCTACAGGTACAATAGCCGCAGCAAAATGAGTCCCACTAGAAAACCAGCCATTTCCCCAATTCTCTCTTGGTGAGACAACTGTAAGCAATATCTGCCCCTCTGAGTAATCCTCTGGGGTCACTGAACAATTCAGAAGAGAGGGGTAAAAATACTGGATGTCCTACTATTTGGGAAATTATAAAATGGAGTGGGTTTTAATTTAAATTTTTTTTAAGTTTCCAGATGAAGATGGCAAATTAATGTACTTATAGGCCTCTGCTGTCTCCTAAGAGCCCAATAAGCTGTATTTTTTAATAAAGGCATAAACCCACATGGACAAAGAATATTTGGAAAGGAGACAAAAACAACACAGTTTTGAAAGCTAGAAAGCAGCTGGATATGTGTAAATTGCTTGGCAAATCTGAGAAAGCTGAATTCTAACCCAGCAGTAGGAAAGGCTGAGAAGCAACCTGATATATGCAACAGAGTCCCCCAAAGACCCAGGATTTAGTGGACCAGGTATCTCTGGAAGAGTTGGGGGTAAAAGTGATGATAAAAACAGCAGGATTGTTTGAAAGTCCTTTTTGAGACACAGTTAGACCTCCTGAACCCTCACCAACTTTGTGAAGCTGGACAGCTACTCCTCTCTCACTCTGGCAGACTAGACATTTACTCTGCAGACAGAGTAAAAATGAGGGTATCTCTGCTAAAGTGCCACTAGGCAGAGTTGCAGGCAGAGGTACCATAATAAAAATAGGGGAATTAAATGAAAGTTCCCATACTAAATGTTGAGATCCCCAGCAATCTATTCCCCCCCAACCCCTCCCTCTAACCCTGTCTCTTTGCATACTGGCTGTGAGGACTATACCCTCCAGACAGGAAGTCAGAAGCACCTTTTCTGGGCAGTCTTGCAATTCCAAGAGAAGAGCCTTAAAAACATTCTCATAAAGGATTTCCCAAGGAAACACACTGGTCAAATCACTCTACTCTGTAGCCCACAGTCCACACACCCCACACATGCACACAGCTTCCAAACAGAATTTTTTTGGTGCCTTCTTCTTAAATATGAATGGGCAATAAAGATATCTGAAGCAAGCCTCCAAATGACAGACAATGACCAAATACCCAAAAAAGCAACCTGAGGGAAAACAAGACTACACTGGAAGAAGAAAAGTGAATTTTTAAAATAGCATTAATATTTTCAGAGAAATAAAAGAAGATATTACATCAATCAATCAAAAAAAGAATGATACATTAATTAAAGTAATACTAACTGCTACAAAAGAAACACCTTGGCATCTCAATAGCTTGACATCATAGATATTTACTTCTCACCTACATAAAGTTCAATTAGTAATAGGATGGAGGGAGGGGCTCTGTTCCACATAGTTATTCAGGGTCCCAGGCTCCTTCCATTTGTGACTTCTCCATCTCTTTGGTCCTTAGAGTTCTATCTATTCATCTGACCAATGATGAAAGAAATGGCAAAGGAGAAATACCTAGTTCTTAACTCTTTGGCCTAGAAAAACATATGCTATTTTTGTTCACTTTCCATTAGCAAGATGCAAGAGGAGCTTGGAAATATGTTCCCTGACTGAGCAGTCACTTTCTATCAGCAACACTATTTTAAGGAAAGAGATACAAATCTATATTGGCTAGCTGACTGCACCACACAATTGAAAAAAGAAAGAAAGAAAGAAATCAAAAGACCATTCAGAAAACAAAAAAATAACTCTTGGAAAATAAAAGTGTAATAGCAGTCATTAAATAATCAGTGTAAAAGTTGGAAGATAGAACTGAGAAAGTATAGCAAAAAGGCAAAGGGATAGAAAATAGAACAGAAACATTAAAAAGACCAGAAGTCAATCCATAGAGTCTGACATTGAAATAATAGAAGGGAATAATACAGGGAAAAGAGAGGAAGAAAAAATAAATAAACAATTCAGGACAAGTCCACAAAACTGTGAAAAACATGAATCACTAGACTGAAAATGTTCATCAAAGTTCTGACATACAGATAAAATAGACTAAGATGTATATTGTATGATGTTTCATGTCACTGAGGACAACAAAAAGATCACAAAAGCTTTAAGAGCAAAAAAATCACAGTTCATAAAATGATCAAGTATTACAATGGCATTGGATTTCTCAATACTAAAATGGCAGTTTCAAGAGAGTGGACCACTGTGATCAGAATTACAAAGGGACATAATTTTCAACCTAGAATTCTAAACCCAGCCAACTAGCAATTAAGAGGGATGGTATAAAAAAGACACCTTCAAACATGCAAGGCCTCAAAAAGTTTACCTACCATGCAACCTTTTTCAGGATGCTACTAGAAATATGTTCCATCATAACGAGAAAAGAAAGACCAGAGAGCTAGAAAAATAGGATCCAGCATGAAAGAGAAATAAAGAGAATCCTCAGGATAATGGAGAACAGAAATATCTAGTCGGTAACTGTGTATCAACCTATCTATATAGTATAGGGATCAACCAATCTATATAGGAGCAGAGAGGTGTGTCATTAAAAAGATGAAATTGATAGCATACCCTCAATATTGACATTATGTTGAAAAGATAAATAGCTGGGGGAAAGTTGGAGATAAAGTAGTAGCAATAGTTAGCAGTTGTAGTGGTGGTGTTAGTGGTAGTAACAGTAACGGCAGCAGCAGTAGTAGTGATCCTATTACAAAAGAGAGTAAGTTAACTTAAACCTGGCTGAAAGAAAGAAAAACTGTGAAGGAAAAGAACAAATTGAACATAGGAGCAGGTATGAACATAACAGCATGTATGAAATACTAGTAGCATATAATTAAGTAGTCAGGTAAAATTGCAGATTTTGTAAAAAGTGTAGCTCTGTCTTAAAACATATAGGTTGATTGTTTTAATTTTACACCTGGCACTTTGTTGCACTTTTCAGGAACACATCGCCTGTGAAGCAGAAAATGACCTGGGTTGCCACTAGGGAGATGTGTTCTTTCAAGGTGTGGCCTAGGGTTCACTTTCTCATAACTGTTGCCTCTAATAAGTAGCATTGAACTGAAATCATAGCTTCTGTAGAGATAGCGGCAATTTTTCAAACTTTTAAAAAAATTTTAATCTTTTAAAGTTTTTAAATTATGTCCTTTGAGGAAAGGTATTGGCAATTCTCTGAGAATGTTCTGCAAAATAAAATTAATCTTTAATAATTAAGAACAGGAAAGGCAACTTGGAACTGGAACTCTGCAAAAGTAGGAGACTTACCTATCCATCTGGTTCAATTTGTGCCAGCCATACCAATTAGTACTAATTTAATACTTACAAGAAATTTTCTATAGTAAGTAAAAATTAAGCTATATTACCCTGAGAAACTTACTAAATTTCAGAAATTATCTTTTTTTTTTTTTTTTTATTTTGCGGTACGCGGGCCTCTCACTGTTGTGGCCTCTCCCCTTGCGGAGCACAGGCTCCGGATGCGCAGGCTCAGCGGCCATGGCTCACGGGCCCAGCCGCTCCGCGGCATATGGGATCCTCCCGGACCGGGGCACGAACCCGTATCCCCTGCATCGGCAGGCGGACTCTCAACCACTGCGCCACCAGGGAGGCCCCAGAAATTATCTTTGATATTCACACCACAGTAGGGCTTACATGAGAGGAAAACATAACTCCATATAAATATCTCCCCCCCCCCGCCTTATTGCAAGATTGGGTCAGATAACACAGTACAAGGCACTGGTTAGGGGGAAACATTTAGCAGGGTTTCTCAAAGGCAACTTATGTATCATATACCTAAGAACTGCCTGGAGTACTTGTTAAAAATGCAAATTCCTGGACCCTGCCACAGAACAACTGATTCAAAAATCTCTATGGTAGGTCTGAAAATCAGATTTTTTAATTTACAAATATACCATGAGATTCTCATGCAGCTGAAATATGAAACCGCAATTATTGCAGGAGTCTTAGTGCCACAAAATTCAAGCAAAGGCAATGACTCTCATTCTCAGAGGCAGAAGCATGAAAAGGTTACTTTGGAAGCCACAGACTGAAATTGGAGAACAAGAAAGCAAGCTTTGGAAATACAAGTTTGCAGGGGCTGAGAATCAAAGAGTTCAGATGTCTCAAGACAAGCAAGATTCTTCCTAATCTTCTGCAGAGGTAGAGGCTTGTGACTGTGCCCGGACATTCTTGGACGTGCAATATTACTTTATTACTTTTATAACTCTAATTTTATAATTTTTCTTTTAAATAAAGCATTAAGATAAAGCAATGGGGAGGGGGGTAGAATTGTATTTTGGTGTCTAACTGTAAGAATTGTGTATAACTGCCTATATAAGAAAAATAAAATAAGCAAGATGGGAATTTTATTTTCCTCTAACATAAGAGCTGATAAAACGGCTCCACGACTTCTTCAGGGACCCATACTTCATCAAGGTCTCTGCTATACCATCCTAATAGTCTGGCTAGGTGTTTATGCTTATATAATGGTTGCTGGAGCTCCAGGCATCATATCCTGTTCCAGCAGGAAGGACCAACTACAAGAATGTACGTATTAACCGAGTCAGCCCTCTGTTTAAGGCACTTTCCCAAAGCCCTACAAAACAACCTCCAACTACATTTCATCAGCCAGTTAGTTTCTATTGACTATGCAAAGGAGGCTGTGAAATGTAGCTTTGGCTAGGCACACTGAAATCTTCAGCAAAATTGGGGTTCCAATGCTCAGAAAGGAGAATGGATATTAAGTAGGCACCTGGATGTCCAGATTCTGTCCTATAGTTAATATCTGGCTGTAAGAAATTCACCTGTCTTCCCTAGGCCTATTTTCTCATGTGTAAAATAGGAACTGACACTTTTCAGAATTGCTATAACATTTAGAGATAACATATGTAAAAGACTTGACACACAGTAGAGATTTAATAATTGAAACAATAACAAAAAAAGATGTAACTTCTAAAATATATTTGTGTACTTATTGAACATTGCTGTAGAAAGTTAATTATCTGATCATGTATAATACCGTCAAATACTGGAATCACATCACACCACCTTGCCAGTGTAGCTCACTACTTCATTCTATCTCATTCCATTATCTCCATCCTACCCTCTGCAGAAGATTAAGAATTAACACTCTTACAAGGTTAGTCAACTGCTAAAGAAAACTAAGTATCTAGGAATAATGGAAAAGACTAATAATGAAGGGATCCACAGAGCATATGTGATGGATAATCCAAATCCATATAATCCTTTACTCTCCACCAAAACACTGGCCTCTTTAGCCCAAAAGACATTTTGTCTTAAAGACATACCCAATTTTCTTCCTTAAAAATGGCAAGTCCAGGCTTCTCCAGTAATGTTTCTACAAGGAGACTTCAGGATCTATGTATGCCTATCCCACTACTATTCATTTAAGTCCTCCCATCTCAGGATGCATGCCCCTTTGCAATGTGATTTACCACTCCTTCCATCAAGAGAGTGAGTCTATTTCTTCACTTCTTGAATCTGGCTTGGACTTAGTTTGACCAATAGAAGGTAGCAGAAGTGACATGATATAACTTACAAGGCTAGGTAGGTCTCATAGGTCTTATGGCTCTGTCTTCACCCACTTGAAGCACTGCTCTGAAATAGCCAAGTAAGAAAACATGTCTAGCCTACACAGAGGCAGATGTAGGTGCCCCCGAGGACAGCCAGCACCAACTGCCAGTCATGGGAGTTAGGCCATCTCAGACCTTCTAGCCCAGGGGGACCTCCAGCCGAATGTTAACTACTAACTACATGAGTAAGTGAGCCCAGGAGAAACCAGCAGAGGACCCACCTAGCCAACTGACAAAATGGTTAGAAGTAATAAATCCTTATTATTGTAAGCCATTAAACTTGGAAGGCATTTAATACATAGAATATGAACAACTATTATTTCTTTGTAAAGAAATAAACTGAAGCTTTTATTCACCTTACAGTGGTCTTTGACCCTGTGGAAAGAGACCTAATACAGTCCTAGCCCATAATGGGCACTCATTAACTGTTTGTAAAATGAATGAATGAATGAGTCATGGTGAACCTCCTTTAATTCTATAAAGATCCACGGTTTATAATCTGCATCATTAAATCTCCACCACAATTAAGATCAGTGCACCATCTACTGGTCAGCCAGATAATTTTGAGGAAGCAAACAGGGATGAGTTCACACTCCCTTCTTTTTAATGTGAAACTTAATAATTCAGTAACACTTCTAAGTGAGCCATATGTTTGCCTTAGAGAAAAAAAAAAACTTTATATAGATACACTGAGTTTTTTTCCTCTTCTCTCCCTTTTATAATAGGAACAGCTTCAACATACAACAATTTTCACTATTTTATTGCTATTTAAAAATCTACCCCAAAACAAAATTCACCTTTTATGAACGCAGACTCTCCAATATCAACCTGGATGATTTCAAACTCTTCCTATATAAAAAATAAAATTTAGTTACCTGGTATACACTTTATATCTGGTTTTTTAGGGCTCAAAAGTAGATGTTTTAGGAATATCTTTTTGAGAATTGTTTTTAATTGCAGCAATGAAAATTAGTAAACTACCCCTTGAAATCTTTCCAGGTTAGAATCACTGTGTCTAAGTTCTATGATGTAGAACTTTAGTGCATCTATTGCCCATCTGAGTGTCGGGGTAAACCCAAACTGTCTTGCTAGGAAAATCTTGGCCTCATGCACAGAATTTCATCAAGCACATATGCATCCAAGGTCATGTAGACTTTGCATCAGATGTATGTACTGTGTGGAAAAGAAGATTCTCCCTTTATTGCTAACCTTTATGCAGCAAGTAGAAATAAGAGGAACACCCAGCAGTACCTCACCTCCAAGCTACCAATTTGGTACCTTTTATTTTTATTTATTTATTTTGTTTGTACCTTTTAATTGGCATTTTATAGACCTGTTCCCAGCTGGAGCAAGCAGTCAGAGATCCCTTTATGAAAACTGGCCTCCTCTGTGGTTAGGGATCTCCTTCTCTAAGAACTGTTTTTCCTTTCTCTGTGGTCATGGGCTTCCTATAACAGGGGAATCTGTGTTGTGTATGAGGTTCCTTGTAAAACAGGGAACATTGTGATTAGGGTGCCTTGCAATACAGTAGAGCTCTAGACAGAGATACCTTGTTACAAAGGGGGTGTGAGCCAGAGGTGACATAGGGTGGGCTGCAGACACTCTTGAAAGAATAGAGGTAATATGGTCCTCTTTAATGCTTAAATGAGAGAAGACATATCACCTGATTGTTAAAGCACATACAGAATTTGGGAACTTAAAATTATCAGAAAATGTAATCCCAAATCAAAAGCTTATGTGTGAGTTTGTGTGTGTGTGCGTGTGCATGTGCATGCACACATACAAGAGAGAGCGAGAGAGAGACAGAGACTGAGAGATACTGAGAGAGAGAGATTGAGAAAGAGAATACTACTCCTGGAAGATGGCCTGAAGGCTATGTCATGCTTCCATTCCTTTAAATATTCTAAAATGTACCCCCAGATCAAGTCAGACCATAAGAAAAAAGGATATGTTTATTTCATCATTTTAACCATGACATAATTTCTTTTCCTTTGAGTAACAACCATGCTTTACCAGGATTTCCAGCAATGTACTCTTAACCAGTGTCCCCAGGTCTGTTTTCATACCCTTCTAAAGCACTCTCTACACACCAGTCAGACTGCTTTTTTAAAAATGCAAATCCTGGGGTTCCCTGGTGGCGCAGTGGTTGAGAGTCCGCCTGCCGATGCAGGGGACATGGGTTCGTGCCCCGGTCCAGGAGGATCCCACATGCCGTGGAGCAGCTGGGCCCGTGAGCCATGGCCACTGAGCCTGCACGTCCGGAGCCTGTGCTCCACAACGGGAGAGGCCACAACAGTGAGGCCCGCGTACCACACACACACAAAAAAATGCAAATCCTATCTTGTCACATGTCTGCCTGAAACCTTCTGTGACTTCCTAATGGAATTTAGATTAAAGACAAAATCATTAACATTACCCAGAGGACCATGCATGATCTTGCCCCTACCTACCTCTTCAGTTCCTTTCTATGTCACTTGGCCCCCTTTAGGAACCTGATGGAGTTATAAGGGAAGAGATCTAGTAAACAATGTTCCTCTACCCTATACAATTTCTAAACCAACAATTTAGGCAAAGGAGCAAGGTAAACGAGAGACATTTTTAAAAATCTCTAACACATATTACATTGGTATGGAAGGATATAGCCTTAAAATAAAGTTCTGAATTATTTATTTATTATTTATTATTTATTTTTGGCTGTGTTGGGTCTTCGTTGCTGTGCGTAGCCATTCTCTAGTTGCAGCGAGCTGGGGCTACTATTCGCGGTGCGCAGGCTTCTCATTGTGGTGGCTTCTCTTGTTGCGGAGCAGAGCCTCCAGGTGCGCAGGCTTCAGTAGTTGTGGCACGCGGGCTCTAGAGCACAGGCTCCGTAGTTGTGGTGCATGGGCTTAGTTGCTCCGCGGCATGTGGGATCTTCCTGGACCAGGGCTCGAACCCATGTCTCCTGCATTGGCAGGCGGATTCTTAACCACTGTGCCACCAGGGAAGTCCCAAGTTCTGAATTTTTAATAAATGAATTCCTGAAGCCTAAACCTGAGAATTAGGTTTACCCACCCCTATAGGCAGCACCGTATGATTCTCTTCACGCCCATGGGCAGAGCCTCAGCTGCTAAGTTTAACTCCTGATCTGCAGATCAGAAGAGCCTGCGTTATCCTGCAACACCAAACAACCCCAAAATGTCAATGGCTTGAAGCCACAAAGGCATATTTCTTGCTCATTTAACATGTCCATCACAGGTCAGATGAGACTCTGCTCTACATTCTGGTCCTCTCTCTGGGGCCCAAACTGAAGAAGCAACTACCATCTCAGACGCTGCTAGTTGCTATTGTAGAAAGATAAGACAGGGTTCTGGAAAGCCTCTCTTTTTCTGGCAATCACATGCTTTGCTCCAAAAGTGAATCACATGACTGTCAATCCCAACCCAGTGGCCAAAACTGATAATATGGCACCATCAGTAAATTTAGCCTTCCATAAGTCCAGAGAACTGGATGTTGGTGAGCAGAAACAATGAGCACCTCTATGGCCAACTGTGGACAAGAGCTCTGTGTCAGCATGCAGCCTCCTAAGAGACATGAAAATGGAGGTGTTAGGCTACATATACCAAAAGTTGCCACTCAGAGTTTCACATAGATAGATAATGCTACTTTAAGTAAAATCCTTCCTCATGGAAACCAGGTGAATGGGGGAGAGGTATCATTCCTGACAAGATCCATTGTGAAAATCTAAGATTTGAGTTCAACTAAGATTAAAAATTAAGCACAATTTGAAGTTAGGTATTCTTCTGAGAATGTGGGCAGCCTCACATGGAGAAACACATTGTACAGAGATTGCTGAGTATGTAGGAGGCTCCCAACAAATGGTAAAACCAAAGTGGATCCTAGAAATTATAGGGTAGGATCATCAATCCTTAAGAAATAAAGAGAGAATTCAATTTTTATAGAGCTTTTGCCATAGTTTCCCAAAAGAGAGGCCCTGGACAACTAATAGTACAGCATGTTTATGCAATATGGCATTTTCTTTGATAAGCTTTTTACTGGAATATTATGTACATAAACAAAGTATACAAACCATAAATGTATAGCCTGATATATTTCCACAAAAATGGACAGATCTGGGTGACCAAGTACCAGATTAAGAATCAGAACACAACTATCACTTCAAAGGGTCCCTTGTGTTCCTTTTGGTCACTAACACCACCTCCCAAACTAGCCTATAGACAGCAATTATGCTGCTGGGAAGGAGAAAAGGAGTGGAAGGGTGGGTAAAGAAGAAATTTCACATCTTGCCATGTGTTATTTGAATTTTGCACTAAGAACATAATTATATATAAACTTTAAAATTAAAAAAAATTTAAACCCTCCTATCTTGAGCCAGTAATTCCCCTTGATAATCCTGTATTATCAGGTTCCATTCAGGTACAGTGGTTATGAGCACAGCCTCTGGAGTAACACAGAAATGACTCGAAGTCATGTCTTACCAATCAGGAGCAGCTTCTGGAACCTGGTCAAGTTACTTAAACTCTCAAAGCCTGAGTCCCATCATCTATAAAATTATGATAATAACTAATTCATAAAGGATTAAATGAGGTAGTATTTGTAAAGTACTTAATATATTATCTGAAACATACTAAGGGCTCTATAAATTGTATCTGTTATTTTTATGTACAATAAAAATGTCAGGTAACTGGCCTTTGTGAAGAATATACCCTATTTACATCATTGAATTTAAAACATAGTTATTATCTTTTTACTTTGAATAGTTGAAGATAATGAGTATTATTCATCATTCACAATGTCTGAGAAACAGAGAACTAGCTAACAGTATCTTAGAAATCCTCATATTCATTCATTTGTTTGCTTACACAAATAAATAAACTAAAATCAAGATAGTCAGTGATTTATTTATACTCACACCACTGGTTAACAAAAAAGCCAAGATCCAGATTTCTATTTCTCTGACTTCCGGTCCAGTACTGTCCCCACTATACCATGATCCATTCACTCAGCCATACCCTAATAAAGCTAACAGTTATTGAGTGCCTTATAAGTACATGCCAGCAAAATTCAGACCAAAATGCCTATCCTAAGAAAAGGTGGAAAAACACTTTCCATTAGATCAGGCTGACTTCCATTTATTCTATCAATAGCATCTGTGCTTCCTGGAAGGGAATGCAAGGAGATTACCTATGTATTAGATAACTGCTAATACGTGGTATTAAAAATTAATTCCATTTCTGAATATACTGAACAAGAGGAGATCTTATGAGCCATCTGCTGTTGAGTCCTCTGTTGTCCTTGTTGCTTATATTTATGATAATGAAAAATCAGCCCTCAGGGCTCCAGAAATCTTTCATTCTTCTCCCCTCCTCATACACCCAAGCTAGAGAAAGGGACTGAGACTAAAATTAGAGGCTGTGAATTCAACGTCAATGGACTAGTGTAAGGAGACAAATTGGGGGCCTGAGGAATGAAAAAATGGAGCAGGTGCCATAGAAGAATTTCCTGAAGTACTGATGGCTTTGGTTTGGGAGTGGGAACTTGTGATTTAGTAGAAAAGAGCTTTGAACTTCGGTTTGAATCTTGACTTCTTGGTTTTGAATCCTACTCTCAATGCAGTAGCCTTGTGTTAATGTCTTCTTTTGCTTGGCATTCATTTCCTCATTCCTAGAGCATAGCACCTCCTATAAATGATCTGTGAAACTGTAGTATAATTTTCAGGAGCTATAAGATGAAAAGATTTCAAACTATTTAAAACATAAAGAAAGCCCTAATGTTTCAGCCATTCAACATATTACACCACTAAATCAGTCTCATAATTATTACTTCTGTTGTTCTCTTTTAAATCTTATGACAAATTGGTGAAAACTGCCCTGCCTTTAAAAATATTTAAGATTGAAAAGAGTATATTTTCTGTATTTTTTTTAATAAACAGAAAGGAATACTGCGACCAGCAAAGGGGATATATTAGAGATACATACATTGGCAGATCAAAGAAATATTAATATTTCATACATAGGAATGAACATAAGGGAGTTGAAAAACAAAATTTTTCTTAACCACTACATGCATTTTATCAAATGGCCATATATTCTGTATTCTTTCAAAAGCATAACACACAGAGACAGCATCAATAATTCCAAATACCTACTTTGTTAATGGGCCATTTTTTCCTTAAACAGGCAATTATGCTGGATGGATGTATTCCTTATGTATACATTCATAGTACATACTCTCAAAAGTGAAACACTATAGAAAACACATAAAAATCATTCTCAAAACAAACTCTGATTTCCATCTTAATAGTCTGGCAAATTTATAAGAGTAGCATTTCAAGGAATCTTATTCAACAAAGCATTAAAAACTTGGCGGTTAATGACTGTAAAGGTTTAGTTAATCTTTAATATAAAATTCCCTTTTTTCTTTGTTTACGTTTTTCGCAGTGAGCAGATATGTTGGGTTATCTCATGCAAAGAATAATAGATTAAGGAATTCTTTCTAAAGTAATTTTTAACCATTCTTATTGTGAAATACCATTCTCACAAAAAGTACACTAAGAACAAATACATAGTATGGTAAATAAATACAAAGCAAACACCCTATCTACCACCTAGGTCAAGACATGGGGTTCTGATGGCCTTGTAGATGTCCCCTGTGAGTTTTTTCTTGAAATTACCTCTCTTTATCCATTGTTGATAACCACTACCATGACTTTTATTATACATTTTTTTCTTTTTCTTTATACTACTATTGCCAATGTATTTATCTCTAAAAATATAGTTTACTTGTGTCTGTTTTGATTAGGATGTATTATTTTGTGATAATTGGTTTGTTTCCAGTTTGGGGATATCACAAGCAATTCTGCTCTGAATATTCTTATAATGTACCCTGGTACAAATGTGTACAAGTTTCTCTAGGTATCAAGAACTGTGGAGGGTCTGAGATTATACCCTGCCTGCAAGCTAATAAGTCAACCTACCAAAATTTCATGAATGCTGGTAGAAGACATGAGATTCCTGGGTCAGAAGCAAAGGGCAATGTATCACTCACAGCAATTGTAGTAGCCAGAGAGTCAGTATTTGCACTGGTTCCCTGAACATCAATTCCCACAAAGTGACACAAAGAGAGCCAGATGGATGCTTATAAATACAGTGGGCTGTGTTGCAAAAGCTCAGGGACCCAATTTTTTTATAATGGGCAATAAGCCTGACCAACCTTTGCTCCAGTAGCAACACTATATCTATCTTCCAAGTCTATTTTCTGCACAAATATTCTGGAAAACATAGAAAAAAGGCAGTTAGGGCCTTTGTCTAAAAGATGTACAGAAATGTAAGAAACCCATGGAAAACTGTCTCCAAACATTAGTTAAATACCATTTTTATCAGAAAATTAACCTTCTTATCTATTTTTCTTCTTCTTTAATTAAAAAAAAAATTCCTATGTGAGGTATTTAAGAGTTTGTGAAGATACTGAGATTTCCATTTACAAGCATACTTAAAAATGTGAAATGAATTATTAGAGGTGAAATTATTTTAAATTTTATTTTAAAAGGTCTAAATGGCATGGCTTAAAGATACTTGAGAGTGAAATGTTTGGTTTGTTTTCTTACTTTATAGCTGGGAAAAGTAAAATTCTCCACAAACCATTCTTTACTTCCTAAAATTCTTAAGGAAAATTTTAACTCCATTCTTTCATTCTCTAATCTATTTTACGTAATATTTAATCACTATATGTGCAACTGTAAATACATTAGTGGTTTGCACAGGGGATAAACATGAGTCATCACACATAGGGAGGAAATACTAAACTTTGATCATTACTGAAATCCATCCCCAACACCAAGGTGAGTCTCTGCTGATTACAGTGGGATGACGTCATGGCCCCCTGCATATCATCTTAACTCTAATTTCTCCCTTACCTAAGCCCCCCAGCATAGCCATGTCAGAGAAGTTGTCCTTAAAATGGATTTTATTAAGTCATAGCCTTGCTCAAGCTCCTATGGAATTCAGCAAGTGCTACAAATCAGGCTGTGTTTTGTTGTTTTTCCAAGAGCCATTTTTTTTAAACATTTACCAGCTGTATTAAGCATGTCTTTTTATTCTTATGCTTTAACATCTTGGTGCTTTGCTGACCCTGGTAGAGACTGTCCCTCCCAGGGTTAGCTAATTCCTAGAGGTAGCAAACAATTTACTGGGGAGTGTGCCTTTCAAATGCAAACCAAGCAATCCAAAACCCATATCCCACAACTACCTCCTCTCCCTAGCTCTTATACTCAGGGCCACTATCCATCTACTCCAGGGCTTGGATAGCCTCTTTGTCCCAGAGCACACCCAAATTACTCAAACTAGCCAATCCTAAACCTGCTCACCCTGCCTCACCATTTCCCTCCCTCAGAAAGTACAATAAAGGCTCCTGCCCACATTGCCTTCCTTTCCCTTCTTTGCCTCCTGACCAGCTCTATTATTTTGCCAAGTGGCCCTACATAGAGCACCATGCTTCATATTTCTAGGGGTCTGTGAGTATAAAAACTTCTTCCTTCATGACAGTCATTTCTGTGTCTGTGTATCTTACAATGCCTGATTAAAACAAGTCTCAGGTACATTTTAAAACACCAGCACACTTCTCATGGTCATCAACTCTAACTACACTCCACCCACACAAACATATTTTTATAGTCATCAAGAGGTCCCACTGTTTCTACTTATATTCTCATGTTGGCTTAGAAATAATGAAGGAAAATGGAGAGCATGGCTCTTTCCAAAGTTGAAACTCTCCTATAATTAATTTCTCAGGGATTTTGAAGATGTTGTCTAGGGAAGAGTTCTTGAGAGATGAGTAAGCCAGCAACAGCATGTCTTTTTTGCCGTGAGCCTGATAAGGGTGATTCAGGTTTCACACTGAAATCGAGCAGGACCCTAAGGATCTCTTGGGCACGGAAGCCTTTCTGTGTCCCCCATTCCTTGCTTGTAGGGAACAGACTCCAGCCTCCATGACATTTCCTGAGTTCCAAAGGGCAGATTCAAACAGTTGCTAACCTGGGAAGAGAGGGGATGCAGAGACAAGGGAGGAGAAGCCAAGAAACAACAGCGCAGCCTTGGGGCAGGGTCCTGGTTCCACCTCAAGGGATACACATATCAATATAGCTCTTTATAGAACTAACCCCCCCTCCAATAAATGGAAGATATCAGCATTCTTCATTCCAGAGAAGACCACCTAAGACCAGATTAAGAGGAGCCAGAGAAGCTCATCAAGAGGTTACCTGCAGCCAGATTAAAGAAGTACAGACCCTGTACACACCCTATCTTATCAGCATCCCCACCCTTGAACTATTGCTATAAAATTCCTCACCAAATCCTCCTGGTTTGGGACACAGTTTTCAAGGACAGGAGCCTGCTGTGTCCCCCTTTGCCTGTCAAAGCAATAAAGCTATTCTTTTCTACTTCACCCAAAACTGTGTCTCTGAGATTCAATTCAGCACCAGTGCACAGAGGCCAGTTTTTAGCATCAATACCTAAGAAAATGCATCCCAACATCTAGCTGCTATGAGCTAAAACTGGAGAGCCCCATTTGGAACAAAAGGCACCTGCTACATCTAGCATGTAGGTGAAACCCCTGTTGTGAAGAATCTTAAGAGAGTGTTACAACTTGAATGGACTTATCTCCTATTATAAAATTTCTTTAAGGAGATACTGACTCAGATTTATTATAGAGCCAGATTCAGTACTGAGAACTTGGGAGGAAATCCAACCAGAGGCTGATAAACAGTTATCTCCCAAATTAAAAATGAACAAGAAGAAATCTGAGACCTAAGAAAGAGTGCTGGCCATAGCTATGGTTGGGTTACCATATGAATTAAAATGCACCAGAAAAAAAAAGGGGAAATGCTCCAGAATGAGGAGAAGGAGGACAGAAGATTTTCACTGTACTCTCCTCCCAACCTCTCAGTGTTAATAAGGAAAGCAACTCACTGATCTGAAAAGCAACCCCTTCCAGATCAGTGAATGTGCTCCTACATTGGCTCCACAGAAGAACACTTTTACAAAAGTCTGTTACTGTAAATGAAACTAGGACATTTGTTTACCCAACAAGGGTAAAGCAGAGAAAAGACTACATAAGATAGATAGAGAAGCACTTATTACCTTTAACCAAGTCTGAGGGTGAACTGGGAATCTGGTCTAGGAGCAAAACAAGACAAACAGGAGAAGAGCAGAAGGGCAGTCAGGCACTTGCTGAATCACAAGGTAAAATGACTTTAAAACATCGTGGAGATAATGACTGTCTTTCTAGTGTGAGATCACAGACTCAAAGGTAATAAACTGAGTTTGGAAAAAAAAAAGGACAATAACTGGTTCAAAAACAACAGTCTCAAGCCTGCAGGATAGGCTCCCAGTCAAAGGCTTCAGTGCTTTCTGTCAAAGGCCCCAATGCTTTCAGTTGCCAGACACCATCAAAAGATCAAGGAGCAAGGAGAGGAAAATGAATGCTATGAGTAACTGGGAGCCTACATGCATAACAAAATAAAAATGTAAACACTGCATTTAATTTGACTTTCCTTGTCAGTAAGGCAACTGTTTCTTCTGGATAAAATACGTCATGACCTTGAAGTTCTATGATTTGTACAAATGATATTGAGAGTTGATGGCATTAAAACTCAGTAGTATTCAGAGATTTCAGAGCCTCAGCAATAAGTCTCCAAACATATCATGTTAATTTTCTACCTCAGCACATTCACTTGTTTTCCTCCTCTTTACTATATCCTCTCATCTGCCACTCTCCAAAATCAACCTTCAAGCTTCCACTTCCACTTTCTCTTTGAAGCTGTTTTTTGCCTTTATTGATACCTCCTAATTTTTAAATTCTATCAGTTAGTACCATAGAGATTACCACCTGTCTTCTAATTGTTCCATGTGTGCTAATTGCAATTTCTCAAGTAGCTTATCAAGTCTTTGAGGAAAGGTATCATATCTTCCCCTACCCCCTTTTAATTCTCAGACCACCTGGAATAGCACTAAGGCACAAAGTAAGCCCTCCATTAAAAAATTGTTTTTAGAGGCTCCTAAGTGATGCCTTAACCAACAATATTTTTTTAACCTTAAAATGGGATAGTAGAGTAGGATGAAAATAAAGCTTCACTAATCAAAAGAAGTATTATTAAGAGAGTAGTTCAAAAAATTCAGTTCAATATTCAGAATTTTCCTGACTTGGTATGGGCAAACATTGAAAATATAATACAATTCCACCACTAAAGAGCTGTTCTTATGTGGAATTAAGGTATATAGTGGTTAAGATGAGAATTCTGGAGTCCGAATAACTTGGAGCCACCCCATCATTTAATAAGTTGGTGCTATTTGGTATAGTCACATAACTATACCGGAGCCAGGTTCTTCATTTGTAAAATGAGCATAGTAATGGTACTCACCTCGAAATATGATGTCGGGACTAAATGAGAAATGTATGTAAAAAACCTTAGCATAGTGTTTGGCACATAGTAAATGCTCAATACATGTTAGCTAGTTGGTACCTTTATTCACCTACCAAACATCCCAATTATATCTGTGGGATACTTATAAATTCTAATCAACATCAGAGACACTGGCTCAGCATTAAAATTATAATATTATTAGATAAAATTACACCTTCAGTTTGGTTTATGTTTGGAATAAAATGTAAAAAAAAAACCATCTTAATATGGTTCTTCATTGTCAGGTAAAAGTCAGTATTTACTTAGCATTCACCATGAGCATACAAAGGTGATTCAAATAAAGTTTTGGATTCATATGATAAGTGAGACTTCACACTAGGCACTGTATGGATAGAAAGAAAAAAATTAATAAGATATAATTTCTGAATTTATAAAAGGCAATAATCTTCAGAGACAGAGAAGCCAAAAAGAGTTGGCTTCTAATGCTTCTGTTTTCACTTAGTAAGTATCTTTCTTCAGACTGACAAAGATATAAAGGAAAACATGGGACTTGCCCAATGAACTTCGGAAGACAATCAGGTGGGAAAGTCAAGCCATAAATTAAACAATTTTTTAAAGTATTTATTTTAGTACATAAAGAAGCGTTCAAATGAGTGATACAAAAAGTAAGTCAGTGGGAACAATCAAAGATTTAGAGGTAGTAACAGTGATGTGCTGGTTTAAAACTGGTTTTGGTTGGGGAGGGGTACTATTTGCCAATCACTATTGTGTAAATATTCCCACCATGGCTGATTTCAGACTACTAATGAGATATCACTGAACACAGAGTTGAGAAGAAATGCGAACACTTGATTCAGGCTCCAGCACACCAATGTAGGAATTTGAAAGGAACTTTGAAAGACTGACTGAAATGAAAAAAATGTTAGAGAGTAGAAGTTCCAAGGGCAGAGGTATAGCTGGACTAAAGCCTCTGAAGTATTAAGGGAGATGGTGTGAGGTCAGTGTGATTAGAGTATAAATAGTGAGTTTGGAAAAGTGGATTTGGACGTTTGTCAATTTCAAGTAGAGTAGACTAAAGGGTCTAAACTTCATTCAATAGCAAGTGAGGATTCACCAAAGATTCATGAACAGACAGCTGACCTCATGATAGTAATTCTGTAAGAGGAGTGATTGGTTTGTTGTATTCTCTATCAGAAAAGGGAATGACTGGAGACTTGGAGACCAGGTATAAGATGAGAGCAACAGGACTACAGTGCAGCACTGAGAGTCAAGAGGCAGAGAGAATCGGAAGCAACATTGTAGGGGGAAATCGGATGGCATTGGAAGACTCCTTTCATATGGAGGATAAAGAAGAGTGAAAAGAGAGCAATGCCTAAAGCTTTCACTTCTGGGTTTAGAGTGGAATTATCATCTCGCTGAACAACTTAGAGAAACAATGGAGCAGAAGCTAGTGTATGGGGGCAGCCAATAACTTCAGCTTTAGGCATACCCACTTTAGATCCCAGTAGTGTTTACCCTATACCTGCCCTTCAGAATTCCACGGGACACAGAGATCGAGGGCTCCCGCCCCACTTACTTGCCCTGTCATTCTCAAAGCCCAAACCTAACACTGGAATTCTCTCCAGTTGAATGACACATCAGAGACCTTAAATTCATTTTCTTGTTGGAATCATCTAATCCCCTTCCTTCCCTGTTATCCTTTTTCTTCTCTGCCCTCTCCATCCACTTACTCTCTTTCCATTCAATTCTGAGGATCTTTCTTTTATAGGAAATATTCTCATTTTAAATAAAAATTCTTATTTTTGTAATACATTCCTGTACTAAAAAAAGTGTTATACTTTGTATTTTGAATATCTCACTTTAGATATACTGGTATATTTATTATTCCATCCATTCTCCTAAAAAAATCCTATGGGATAAGTGAGGGTAGCTATAATTAACCTCGTTCTGTAAATAGAGAACCAAGACATAAGAGATAATTAATATAATCAAGTAACTGATTCAGAGGCAATCACTGATTTCGAATTTCCTTCTCAATATCCTACCTAATAAATAAAATGTTGCTTCTAACCTTTCAATTTCCTGAAAAGAAAGATGCTAAACAAAAAAATTTCTTTTTGCTGTGTATAGTAATTCTATCTCAAAACAATATAAGGTAAAACCTAAACTAGAATTAAGAATAAATGCCTCCTAATCAAAATTCCATTGCCTTTTTCCAAACTTGATTTGTTTTCTAGGAGTATCTAGAAAGAACTGTGTTGATATCCTAATATGCAGGCATTACATGTAGGCTGACAGAGTAGTTGGAGACAGTTCTAAAGCCAGCCTGGAGGTGTAGTGTCACGGCAGAAGAAATACTATTTTGTGCAGCTTATTAGATGAAGACTACTAAACAAAATTCTAAAAGAAGATAATACTAATGCTTTTTGATCTTTTGTGGCATAATTTACTATTCAAAGAAGACAAATTAAAAACAAAGTACTTAGTTTTCATTACCATCTCTAGCCTAGATGTAAAAACCTTACAATTTTTAGTACATCTCTATAAGCGATAGAGTGTATTTAAGTACAAATAATAGGATATAAAGATGGAAACTATGCAAGGCAGTTTCAGGTCCAAAAGGTGCTTACTCTGTATCTCAAAGTGCAGTCTCCTCACGTCTCAGATCCTTAGCAAAAGGCATGCAATCAAGCCTCCATTCTGAGCTGTATGCTTCTAACTTATTAATTCTAACAGACAAGATCAGGGGAAAGAAAACCTCTGAAGCATGTAAATGCCATTGTTTTAATGTATAAGTAGTTTTAACCCTGAAGGGTAGCTCACCAAGTATGGAGGAGCTCTTGAATGCTGAGTGATGTTCTTCAGCTCTTCTTTTTAAGTTCAACATAGTTATTCTGTGTATGAGCAACTGTTCCTGAAAACACTGGTTTTAAAACTTAGGCCAGTTGTTCTCAACATTGGGAGGTAAACCTTTGAGAAGCAATAGGGTTACAAGGTCTGAAGCAAGAGGGATATAAGCACATTAAATGCAGACTGAGTGAATAATATTCTGCATTTACAGAATGAGGTTAATTAGAGCTACCCTCACTTATATAATTTTTAGGATAATGGATGAAATAATAAATATGCCAACAAAATTAATAGTAAATTTCTAATTACGTATTTTACAACCAACAGGCCTAAAAATTTCAAGATCTATCCTTTTGGCATCTTCAAAATATTTTACTAGTATACAAAGATATTTTTAGACTAAAAAAATGTCAACATCCATTTCTTAAATCTTAGAGTGAGCAGAGTATTGCACTTCTGGTAGGATTGTTATTATTTAATATCTTGTGATATTCTTATTTTATATATTATGGAAAGTAGTTTTTAATCAGCAAACATGAGAGCCATGTAAGATAAATATACATGTAAAATATAGAGTAGAGGGGGAGGTTTATTATCAGGGTCCCTCAAATTTGGCTGTTACTGTAAACTAGACTATGTGCTACCTGAAAAATGGGAATATAGCTACTTTACAGTTTCCTTATTTGTAGAAGTATTTTTCAACATTTTTATTCTTTACATTAATAGTGAAGTCATATCTATAAAGTGCTTTGTACTCCTTGCAGAATGGAACTATGTAAATGCAATGCATCACTATTATTATTCTGCCATAAATCCCAGCTAACATAGTAGGTAATTAAGGGAGAGAGATGGGGAGTAATTAAAAGTAATTGATATCTCACTGTCCTTGCAAGGTGCTGTTTTTGCTGTTCCTCAATACCTTCAAAGTACTGTCAAGTACAAAAAACGAATAAATAATTCTTAGATGAAAGCAGAAATCTGTCAAGTCCCCTTTTTCCAACCAGGACATTCTGAGACACAATATCACCAACCTCAGAGGGGTCCCCAGTAACTCACAAACCCTGTTGTTAACAAAAAACCAGTAAGAAGCTTCAAGTCCAATGTCCTCTAAGGTCTTTGTGCTTCTCACATGAGGAGTGACCACTAAAGCATTGACTGGAAATAGTCTGAACACTTAACTGTTTTCTGATTTCTTGGGATGCAGGTATAAGTTGTTTAGTGCTTGAAAACGCATGTTTTTAAAGGGCTGAAAAGTTTGTGGGCACTGAGGTCTTCTCACAGAGATTTCTCCTGCCTCTTCACTTGCAGCTGAAGCCTCACTACCTGGTCTTTAAACTTTGAATAAGCCAAGATCATCCCCACTGTCATGAGTTTGTTCATTTTTCAACTAAGATTGGCCTGCCCATTTTTCTCTACTCAAATTTGCCCATCCTTCAAGGCTTACTTTCCCATGATTTCATTTTTCAGACAGAGTTCAGATATGTCTTCTTAGGATCATATTTAGAATTTCTTGCTCCAAAACCTTAGTGATTCCTAAGGACACCAGCCACACAATAGCAAACAGTACAGATATTTAGGAAATATTTTCTGACCACGGTTATGGCATACTTCCAAAAGGAGGCTTGAAAACCTTTTGGGATTCTTTCATATTGTTAAGATGTTAAGTCTTGGGGAGGGGGAAGGGTAAGCTGTGACAAAGTGAAAGAGTGGCAATGGACATATATACACTACCAAACATAAAATAGATAGCTAGTGGGTAGCAGCCACATAGCACAGGGAGATCAGCTCGGTGCTTTGTGACCACCTAGAGAGGTGGGCTAGGGAGGGTGGGAGGGAGATGCAAGAGGGAGGGGATATGGGGATATATGTATATGTATAACTGATTCACTTTGTTATAAAGCAGAAACTAACACACCATTGTAAAGCAATTATACTCCAATAAAGTGTTAAAAAAAAAAAAAAGATGTTAAGTCTTTAGCAATCTACATGAAATCATGCTGGAGTAAGGCAGTATGTGGGGCAAAATTGACCAGTGCCAGTAACCTGTTATGCAGGAGAAGTCTTCTGGTTTGTTTTAGCTTTAGGTAAATTCAGGACCCTAATAAGCTGCACAAAATAGTATTTCTTCTGCCGTGACACTACACCTCCAGGCTGGCTTTAGAACTGTCTCCAACTACTCTTGTCAGCCTACATGTAATGCCTGCATATTAGGATATCAACACAGTTCTTTCTATAATAACCCTTTGGTTTTCTCCCCTCCCTGCTATAGCTCCTTGTGATAGCTACTCCTGAAGATATCATATCAACGAAGCCACCTCCTCCACTAAGACAGCTTCCTGCCCGAGATGCCTCCTGCTGCTGACTATGATGGCTGGCAGAGGCTGCCCTGCCTACAGAGGTGTTTAGACAAGTCAGAATCTTAGGGAGTAGATTTCTGTCCAAATTGAGCTTTTCAAATGGTGGTCAGCTAAGATGGATATAAAGAAAAAAGAAACTTACATTTACAGGACTTGCTATGCCAGGTATTAATGCTGACACATCCCTTTTTCAATTAGTCCTCACAGTTATCTTGTTGAAGACATAGAGACTTGGAAAAGTTAAGTAATTTTACAAAAATCACATTATTTCAGAGCCATAATTGCAATCAGGTCTGTGTCACTTCAAAGTCCCTCTTTGCACTGAGCACATCTGCATGGTCTGGCGTCCAAGAGTCACAAAGTCCACTGAGTGTGCAGTTGGGTAGGCTCTGAATATTTGCTCTCTGAACTGTTTTTTTCTGTTGGTTGAGTGTAGGGATTTTGGATTTATATGGTGATTATAATCAGACACCTTCTGGAAACTGCAGGTGTATGAATCTGCCCTTCAGGGAACCTGGGACAAAAAGGATGGAATTTCCTCCCAAATATGAATAGAAAGAATAAAAGATAAGGAAGCCATATACTGTGCTCCAGTCTAAAGAACATTTCTAGGTCTGTAATTTTATATCAATGGCTGCTATAGATACAGAGGTCTCTGCCACTGTGAGACAGTCCCCTTGCTCAGTAACAGCACCCCTTAAATTGAAGCACCATGAGAGACAGAGCAAGTGCATGTCATCAATCAGGGACTGGCTTGCTATTTTCTAAGAATTTGACATATCCCTGTTTCCCCATATGCCTTGCCTCTTCCTGCTGCACACTGCCTTCCCACTCTCCCTCCTCCTCTTTATTTATCACCTTCTGTTCCCTCCCCTGCTTCTTCTGTTTTCAATTTAGTGATGTTAAGTGTTTTAAGTGTGAAATAATATGCATAATACTGGGGCTCTTCAGGAGAACAATAGAAATATATGTACCATCACTTTGTGCATGTGTGTGTGTGTGTGAGTGTGTGCGTGCATGTGACTATGGTGTATGACCCAAAATAATAATATTCACAGTAATATAGTAGAAGGCCTGAAATAAATGTGGGATGGGTGAGTTAAGGTGTTAATAAAACATAAAGTATTTCTCAGGGCACTCTAACTGTCCTTCTTTGGACCTTGATATCCACTGTCATCCATGTATCACCATGGAAGCACTGGCAAATGCAAAACGCTCTGATAATTATTTTGCAGAGTAGTGTAAATGTCTGTATGGGTCTGAATGCTTTGAATATATCAGCATGGCAACGTAGCATCTACTTGGTAGATGTAGAAAGGATGTAGATAAATAAGAGCATTACACATTTTCCCATGTTAAAGAAACTCAAAGCACGGTATAGATGACAACCAAATTTATAGACAGAGATCTCAAGCTAAGTAGTGTCCTTTGTACAAGTAGTTTTTAAAAACTGGTGATCTCTGAGACAGTATTCATAGCACAGTGATACCTGGATTAGCACAAATCTCCCTGAATCAAAGGTTCAGGTACGGACATGCTTGGGATAACTGTTGTCCTTAGCACAAGGTCAATAGAAGTAGCAAATGAGGCAAATAAGACAGTGATGATTTTTTCAAGCAGATCAGTATGGATCTGGGTGACACAAAGGCACATTCTCGGGAGCTAAAGAAGGGCCCAGTCACCAAGGAGTTAGGGAGCTGGGGGAAGGTGGGTGCTGCTGGGTTTGATCTTGTTTTGCTTCTGTAGGGGAGCAAAATTTGCCACCTCAAAATGTGTATATGTGGTATGAGGATCATTTGGGACTAGGTGTTTTTGAGAAACGGAAGATCCAGAAAGTTGTTCTTTTTACCTCCCCTTTAACTGCCTAAAAGAATTTATATAGGGAGGCTGTACCAGGAAGAGAGCTATTACCAAAATTAACTTCTTTTTACATCAGAAAGACTTCTCTACATGGTATGGAAAACATTTGTTTAGCAAACCTTTGCTCTTCCCATCTCCCCTTGAGTGAAGTGTCTTCCTCTCATTTGAAGTCCCAGCTCCCCATGTCCTTCTCCTTAGCTCAGAATAGCATAGAGGCGTCAATTGCTTGACTGGTTTTGGTTCTCACATTCTTATGGGGACCACATATGTATGCAATTAATTTTTCTCCTGTTAATCTGTCTTATGTTAGCTTGATTATTAGAACAGCCAAAGAGGGGATTTCCCTGGTGTCCAGGGATAAAGAATCTGCCTTTCAATGCAGGGGATATGGGTTTGATCCCTGGTCAGGGAACTAAGATCCCACATGCCGCGGGGCAACTAAGCCCACGTGGCACAACTACTGAGCTCGCGCCCGTGGAGCCCACGTGCCACAACTAGAGAGAGAAAACCTACACTCCACAACTAGAGAGAAACTTGTGCACCGCAACAAAGAGCCCGCGCCGCAACGAGAGATCCCACATGCCGCTACTAAGACCCGACACAGCCAAAAAAAAAAAAAAGAGAAAATAGAACAGCCAAAGAAATTAGAAGGGTAGGGGAAAATTATTCCTCTTCTACACTTCCAAGAGAAACTGGAGCATCAAACATCTAAGGATTGGGAATGCATAAGCAGAAAAGGAGAAATGCACAAGGACAAAAATTCCTTCCCAAGATAATTACAGGAAGGGATCCATCTGCTGAAAATTTCCCAGTTCGTCCTATATTACCTAGGCTCAGGACTAGTAGTAGAGAGGTATTTAGCAAGAAATGACTGCAAGTCAATGTGGCAAATGCTGTACTGCATGTGTATAGAAAACTGTTACGGTGGTAAAAGAGAGAATCCCTTCTTTGAGAAGAGAGGATTTTAGTGAAGGTTCCAGAAAAGAGATTATGTTAGAGTAGATGATAAATCATCAGTTGAAGTTTGGGCAGAATGACAGGGTAGAAACTTCAGATGGTGAAAAGAGCATATGCAAAGACAAGCAGGGTATTTAGGAATGATAAGGAAGTTAGCAATGAGTAGGACAGGGTGTATTATGGGGACAGCTTAGGATACAGTTTTGAAATGTATGATAGGGTTAAATACTGAAGTATTTTGTAAGCCAATCTATAGAGTTTGGACTTGGAAATAATGTTAAGCAGAAGTGTGACATGTTGAAATTTTTATTTTAAAAGGTAAGTCAGAAAACAATATAAATCATGATGGTGAGATTTTGGATAACCAATGAAACTACTGAATAAATACTGAGGAGTCACTCAAGAGACCCTAATAATCTAACTTGTATTGGAAGTATAGAGAGAAAGAAAAAAATTAATTGAAGAGAAAGTGAGGAGGTGGAGATCCTGGGTGGACAGATTAGATATAGAGTGTCAGGGAGAGAGAAAAGACAAGTAGGACGTTAAGATTTCTCTGCTTGAGGGACAAAGTAGATAATGATGCTTTTGACCAAGGCAGAAAATACAGCTCAAATGTCAATTGTTTCAATAGCCTTCCATGTGATAGCAACAGATCCTCAGCTTCCTCCTCAAAGTTTTTTTTTTTTTTTTAATGTTCCCAAAGCCTGTAAGTCAGCTAGAGTCATTACAAACCACCACCCATGTTCTTTCTCTCTTGCTTGGGCTCCCACTCACCCACATCTGCTGCCTGCAAAGTAACTTGGAACTACTTCCCCATCTGCCACGAGAATGTGCCTTGTCAATGACCGTATCAAAGATACTCTGTCTGAATTACTCTAAGGTTTCCATGTTTACAACCTACAGAATGGCACTGAGTTCCATGCCAAGTCAGAACATTGGGCAAAAGTGGGCTCACCCACTAGAATTGCTCCTCCATTAGAATGTATGCTCTATCAGTGAACAGATTTTTATGTTTCATTTACTGTAGTATCTTCTGTATCTATAATAGGCCTGGCACATAACAGGTGCTCAATATTTTTTAATTAAATTTTTTATTTTAAGATAATTTTAGCCTCACATGCAGTTGTAAGAAATAATACAGAGAGATCCTATGTACACTTTAGCAATCTCCACTAATGGTAACATCTTGAAAAACTATAGTGCAATATCACAACCAGTATATGGACATTAAAGCAGTCACAACACAGAACATTTCCGTCACCACCAAGATCCCCCATGTTGCCCTTTCATAGCATACCCACTTCCCTCCAAAGGGAAGTTGCTCCAAACATTGCTATCAAACGAGACCTGTGGAAGCAACTGTAAAAGACTGGAGATAATCTAGAAGAATTCTATTCTCAGGTTGCTTCACAATTAATTTAACTTTTACTCCACTTTAACTTAAATGGGACAAATTGAGGCTGTGATTTAAAGGGAAAAAAGACAAAAAGAAATTCTAATCAGTGCAAATAATTATATACTGGTCCTAAATCAAAAGACTGACAAATCATTTATGTGTACAGTATATTTATTTAGGTTAAAATAGAAAGAAAGGTGTTTATACTTTTTTAAGATTTTTATTCTGTATTTTAGAAAACTTTTTTTTTTGCGGTACGTGGGCCTCTCACTGCTGTGGCCTCTCCCGTTGCGGAGCACAGCCTCCGGACGCACAGGCTCAGCGGCCACAGCTCACGGGCCCAGCTGCTCCGCGGCATGTGGGATCTTCTCGGACCGGGGCACGAACCCGTGTCCCCTGCATCGGCAGGCAGACTCTCAACCCCTGCGCCACCAGGGAAGCCCTAGAAAACTTTTTGATGGTCCCAACCATCTTGAACAAAATGTCTTCTACCTAGGTCCAGCACTCTGGTTATGTCTTTCACTCTCAAAATGGGGCTCACATTCAGTCTAAGGGAACTGGAGGGGGACAAATGCCCTCTACCCTGTTTCATTTTTCTTCTTTTCAGTCTTTCCTCTCATCCCAAGTTTTTTTCTCCTCTTCCAATTACAAATAAAAACCTCCATGAATATGACTTAAAATATTGATATGAAATGTTGAGGGGGAGGGAGAAGAAAGGTCACCACCTTTAAGCAGCAGCAAGCCACAAATGCTATCTAATTTAAAAAGAAAGAAATTAAAGCAAAAGGAAGTTTAAGGGAGCAAGCAATCAGAAAATGGGTTAGAGATTGATGATGCTATGTTTCAAGCCTCATCTTCCTCATGTCCGTCCTCCACAGCTACACACTTGGTCATGTGACTCTCCTGCTCAGTTCCGACTGCCTAAAGACAATGTTAAAGTTGTTCACATGGCTTACTGAGCTCTTCCATTTTCCGATCCGTGAACATTTCTCCAGTCTTTCACCTGCTGTTCCCTGCCATGTACCTCCCTCTCCAGAAACACCAGCTGACACTTTCCTATACCCACACTAAGCCGCGTCTACGTTCAGAGCTCTGCTGGTGCCGTTCCCTACCCTGACTGCCTCCTCACACTCACCTTTGTCCCCTCACTTCCTGATTACAGCCTGATTCCTACTCTTTTAATTCTTACTCACTTCCCACCTTACTTCATCCACAAAGCTTTCCTGGAAGCCTTCCCTGTCACCAGTTAACTTGAGTCCATTAATCAGTATTCCTTTTCTCCAAGCCACAGAAACCTAACTCAAAGAGCTTAGAAGAATAAAAACAATCTATGTCACTCAAAAACGAATTATAGGAAGAGCATCCCATGGGAAGAGATGTCCATTTACCGTGAAAAATCTGCATTGTTACACTTAGTACATGGTATTATAATCTGTTTATGTGTCTATCTTCCTCAGTCTATTTGCCTGAAGTTATTCATCTTAGGATTTCCCAATGTCAAAAACAATGCTCAGTGCAGTAGAAGTTAAACATATCCTTTTTGTGTATAGTAAATTATTTTACACTGTGGTTGGAAATTCAGGAAAGTGGATGTCTAGAGAGAATATTCTATATATAGGAGATCTTGTTTATAAAGAACTTGGTGAATAGAGTTTTAGAATAAAAGAAAAATTGATGAAGATGGTCTTTAAGGATATATAATGATTCTAGGCTTACATCTGAAACTTGGGGGAAAACAGAGATGCCTTTCTATTGAGAGAAGAGGGAAGAAGGTAAAGTCAGTGATGATACAAGTGAGATCGGAAGTCAGGAGATGAGTTGAGAGAGCTCGTACCTAGTCTGTCTTTTCTCTCCAAAATAATAATCAGTGTGTTTAGTTCATCTGCTTAAGAGGAAGAGGACAGTGGTATCTGGAACTGAGGTAGGAGAATTGAAGAAAGTGGCAACTAGCTGAGAAAAATGGGAAGAGTTTCTTTCAAAGGACAAGGAGAAGTTGAGGGATTATTTAACACCTGCTTTCCCACAGGCCCCATGCCTCACAATACAGCCAAAACAACATAGCCAGGAAATTCCATGGATGTTGATGCATCATTTTACCCACTGAGTTGGCCCTTCCTAGAAAGCAATTCCTTCTATTTAACTCTATATTCATACCTATAATTTTACCTGTCTTTATCTCTTTTCCCTCTCCTATAAATATGCTCAAGTCTTACTCATCCTAAAAAAAAGAGATGTGTTACTTAGAGTCCATTTACTCCCTCATCCATTGCTCTCTGGCTTTCGCTCCACTGCTACTGAAATAGCTTTTGCAAAGCTTTTGGGTCATTATCACCCACTTACAAAGAACTATAGCCTTTTTTCCCCCTCACTCTTCCTTCTTTATGACATTTCTGAAAGCTTTTGAGCCCAATGACAATCCCCTGCTTTTGAAATATTCTCATCCTGTGGCTTTGGACATAGCAATCAGAAAACATACTAAATGAGGAGACTGTAGTGGTACAACGCAAAGATTGTGGCCTGAATCCAGGCCATGCAGTTTCCTCACTGAGTGGTGTTAGAGAAGTTATTTGGCCTTTCCACACCTCAGTTTATGTAGCTGCAAAGAGATATAATACCCACTTAGTAGTATTGCCTTCATAACTCAATCCTTTAACATTTGAGAAATACTGAACACATAATGCCAGGTATGATCTTGGGTGCTTGGAATCCATTAGCGAGGGGGAAAAAATGGACAAAAATCCCCGCATCACTGAACTGGTAAAGGGATAGGGACGGTAAACTATAAATATAATAAATAAGTACATGGCATAGTATGTTAGAGCGTCACAATGATACAGAAAAATATAAACCAGGGAAGGGGATTAGAAGAGTCACAGTAGTAGAACGGTTTGCAATTTTAAATAGGGAGAGTAGGGTAGATCTTATTGAGAAAATGACATTTGAGGAAAAAAATTGGAGGGGAGGGAATTAATCACGTAGAAATTTGAGTAAAGGGTGTTTCTGGCAGAAGAAACAGACTGTGTAAAGGTTAGTGTGTCTGGAGCCTTATGAAGGAAGAGGTGGACAGTAGGAGATGAGTTCAGAGGTAAGGAAGAGTGATGTGTGCTCTTGTAGGCCACTGTGAGGATTTCCACTTTTACTTTGAGTGAAATTGAAAGCCTATGGGGGGTTTTGAGCAGAGAAGTAACATAATCTCCAATGTGCTTTAACAGGATCACTCTGGCTGATGTGTAGAGAATAGACTACAAAAGCCAGAGACCAGGAAGCTACTGCAACAATCCTGGTGAAAGATGATTGTGGTACGTATCAGAAAGGTGGGGGCAAGCTGCGGTGAAAGTGGTGAGAAGTAGCTGGATTGCACACAGATTTTGAAGAAAGAAATTAAAGTAGTTTCTGATTGAGTTGGCTGTAAGAGCAACAGAAAAAAAGTACATCATTCCAATGTTGGGTTGACCTGAGCAGCTGGAAGGATGAACTTGCCATTTCCTGTGATGCAGAAGACTGGTAGAGGGAATGAACTTCACATCATAAAATTGGTACGGTGAAATATTCCACTGTACTTTGAATTTGCCTCTTTGATTCTAAGACTGGAAGTAACCATCCCCTTCCTTGTCACATAGCACTGCAGCGTTCTTGAAGTAAATTCATACCTAGAATTTCATTTGTTTTGATACTTATAACCATTTTTTAGAAAGAAAAGATGTTATTATTTCCCATGGAACAGATGAGATGACCAGGGCTGAGAAAAGCTATGAGATTAACTTAAAGCCCCAATATGGTTAGAATGGATTGTACACTACAACATTGGGTATTTTGTCTCTTTATCTGGGATACTTTAGACCCTATAATACTTCCCAAGAATCAGGGCAATGCAAGATAACTTCAAGACCATGCAGTTCAAACCCTTCTACATGTTACCTGAAGAAACTAACTCAGAGAGTCCAAGTAACCTGTTCTGTGTTACTCCATTTTGGGTTTGAAATCTTTTTGAAACTCCCAAAAGACTTTAGATTGAGATCCCATTCTGGTATGTTGAATATTAGTTGACTAATGTATTATATTTTTCAATGAGCAAAATGCCCAGTGAGGTAAGGAGGAAAACCAGAAGAGAGCAATGTACTGAAAGCCAAATGAAAAAGTGTATGAGGAAGGGAGCAATCTACTACACCAAACGCTGCTATCTGAGTAAAAAGAATAAGTCCCAAGAATTGAATCAGCCATTGGTTTTAGCAGCATGACAATCATGGGGGACCTAGACAAGAGCAGTTTCAGAGTAGTGGTCGTGGGGGGAAAGTCTGACTGGAGAGGTTAAATATGAAGAGACAAGAAAACTTGGAGGCAGCAAGGAGCTTATTACAAACTGGAGAGAAAAATGGAGTCAAGAGAAAATATTTCTTCTTTTTTAAATTATTTATTTATTTATTTATGTGGCTATGTTGGGTCTTAGCTGCGGCACGTGGGCTCTTTTAGTTGCAGCACACAGGCTCTCAGTTGTGGCATGCAGGATATAGTTCCCTAGCCAGGGATCAAAACCGGGCCCCCTGCGTTGGGAGCACACAGTTCTAACCACGGGATGACCAGGGAAGTCTCAAGAGCAAATATTTCTTTTTCTCCTTTTCTTTTTTTAAGATGTGGGGAATAGCAGGTTTGCATGTTATTGGGGGCAGCTCAGGAAAGAGAAAAGAATTAGCAATGTAGGAGACACTGGTAATAATCGCAGAGGTAATGCCCTTGAGTGGGCAAGAGGGATGAAATCTAGTGCCCAAGGGGAGGGACTGACGTTAGAATGAGATGTGTGTAGTTCTTCCGTGTAAGAGGTGAGAAAATGAAGTATGCAGATACAAAGGCTGCTAGGCAGGTGGATGAGGGGAAGTGTGTGGAAGTTCCCTCTGAGTGTGCAGTGAGATAGGAAACAGATCCATATGCAGAAAGAGAAGGTGAGGAAGGAGGAGCTGGAACGTAGAGGTGAGAGAAGATGTTGTAAAACAGTCATGTAAAAGACTGAGAGAATAAATGGACTAGACAAAGAGAGCGTGATTGTCAGGGTAAATTTAAAGACATACTGGATGTGCCTGGTCAGTACCATGGGAGCGTCCACAGTCCAGGGTGGGTAGCCCAGCTACACCCAAGGTTCACTGTAACTATTATTATTGTGCTATTTGAAAGCACCCTCTCCCTTAATCGAGGTATTAGAGAACACTGAATTATCTACAGGAAAATTGCTTGACATATTTTAGGCAGAAATTTAAGAATTTCCTCTTTAATGTCCAATTACTTGGCATTTCCATAATCCTTTATATTTGCAAATTGTTCCACAGTCCTGCTCATTATGTATGCTTCACCATCCCCGACTTACACAAAGAATAAAATCAGGTTAAGTAAATCAGAGAAGGCACAATACTTTGTGCCATCAGTACTTGGCAGCAGGGAACAGATAAGAATTACCTATCCTGGATTCTACAGTTTACAGCAACATTTCATCAAAGCGTATTTGAGGAATATATATTTGTGGACCATTCATGAGAAGCTTGGTGTTAAAGAGATCTGCTTAACTTATTTAACCTCGCATTTCTGAGGGTTATTTGACCACAGAATTCATTTTTTAAACACAGCCTATTTTATAGGTGTATGTAGCAGTCATTGATAGGGTCCATTCCCATATACACTCATCCCTTCTTCCTTGATAGAAATTCCAGTTTTATCTGGGCACACTGCTGCTTAGCCAATAGGTTTATTTCGTAGCTCTCCTTGCTGTGGCTCCTGGCCTTATAACTAAGTTCTGATCAATGAGATGTAAGTGGAAATGTTATGTGTGACAACCTAGAAATAGCCTTAAAGGCAAGAAGCACTCCTTTCTTTGCGCCACACCTCTTCCTCCTTTCAGCAGGCCAGAATGTAGACTGATGGCTACAGCCTTAGCAGTTGAAACAGCAGGAGACTCAGTCAAGACAAGAGAGCTGCAAGACAGCAGGAATCTGGCTTCTTGACCACTGTGGAACCACCACAGTGGCCGCACTCTGCCTTACCTCCAGACTCTGTTAAGTGAGAGAGAAATAATCTTCAACCTCATATACGGCACAGAGATTTTAGGGGTTTTTTTGTATTACTCAAAGCTAACTCAAACCCTAACTAATACACTGTAAATACCTACCATCATCTCATGGAATAGTGTTCTTCAGAGGACACTTTGAAAAGTGCTGGTCTAAATTCAGCCACTGAAACGTCATGCCTCTTCCCCCACCCAGGTATATCTTAAGAGTCCAAACACATGGACTCTTCATTGATGTCTGGTATTTACATTTCATTCCAAATATTTTCAAATGAAAGGCATCAGGAAACTGTAAAGAGCGATGGCTTTTGTCAAAAAATAAACATTAATATCCCAACTCTGCTGCTTGACCTTAGAAAAGAACTCTAAAATTTCTGCTCCTGTTTCCCTGAAGGCATAGTAGAGATAGTACATTCTGTGCTTCACATTGTTGTTATAATGGTTAATGAAATATACACCTCTCAAAAAATAATCCGAAGAATTATGTAGCATACTACACAAAAGATCTTACTGTTATTGTTATTCCAGCATACCAGAGGCAGTTCTGGTCCCAAACCTACTGTTGTGTGGGTGTGTACACGGGAGCTCTCTCACATCATTTCTATAGGTGTCACTACTCTGTGGACAGGTAGAATCAGATGGGCTCCTTGGTCCCATTCCGATGTAAATTCTCAGTGCAGATGGCATTCTCAGAATCTTAAGGCTACGATGGGGCCTTTGGGGGACTTGTTAAGTCTATGTCTCTATATTAAGGTGAGATCACACCTAAACTATCCTGGAATTACAAATTTATTAGTTTATAAAGACCTTGAGAGAATAAATTCTAAATCCTCACCTTCAAGAGCATATCTGAGGTTTAACATCCCTCACTATTAGAAAATTGCTCCTCAGAATTAAATTTAAATTTCTTACTCTAATTTAAGTCTCAGGCTCTCTTGTGCATACTTTAACCATCTGCAAAAAGCTGGTACAATTTGTCCAGCATTCACCCTTTATGTATTTGAAGACAGTTCCTAAGATGATCTTCATGGGAATATTGAGTCTAAAACTCACACTTGCCATGGCAACTATTGTTTCTATATATATATAAAAAAAATCATGCAAGATATCCAACTCACTGATGAGGACTTTCATGAACATAACAGAAGTACTTTACTTCTAAAGTTATGGATATTTAGAAATCTATTTATAAAGAAAGGAGACTGGGTAACAAATTTGCAAATCAAGACATGCCCTAAAGTTAAAATTATCACTTCTAAACTAAGTAGCAGAAAAAAATCAGACTATTAGTTAAAATAGGTACATACATTATTCAAATTTTATAGCTAACTTTTTAAGCTTAAAAGAAAAACATGTCTAATTGATATTTATTTATTCTTGTCACTATATAACCAGAACAGTACAAACTGGTTTTGTATGGCATCATTCACAGAAATAGTGTTCCAACATCCCTTACAAAATTAAAATAATGTATAATATTAATTGTGTGTTTTCAGTTTCTAGGACATGTCTGACACATATTACTGAATATATTCGGTCTCAATTTGCTATTTTTATTGTAAATCCTGATGAAGGGTGTTAGCATTGCACTCAACAAAATCCATCAAATGATTGATTTTCTTAAACCAATATGAAATTAGCCTAGTAAAATGGAGTTAGTTAAAAACATTAATTAAATAGCTATGTTTGCTTAACAGCCCTGATCCTTATGCACTGTTTAACTGCATAACTCTACAGAACTGATAGTCTCAATTTGTCTCTATTGACAAAATTACCTTTATGAGATCAGAAATGCAAGGAAAGTAGTCAAGTTATAAGTAGGGAAGAGGGAGACAAAAGAAGAGAGTGCCAACAAAAATCAATTTTTATATGTAAGGATATTGTGGAAATGAGTGAATTTTTTCATTGTTAGAAAAATGAGTTTACAAATAAAGAAAGAAAGAAGGCTAGGATGAAATCTGTGGTGGTGGATTGGAATCAGAGATATATGTATCAGTTTTAACATAGATAGGTAGATATAGAAACAAATACAGAAATATCTATATGAAGACCATAGTTTAAATATGTGTATTTCACAGCTCTGGCCACTGAGAGACCCTATTAGCAATACTGTTCTAGTAGTAATGAGAACACCTAGTTCCCAGATCTTAGTTTCTAAATACTGTCCTCCATTAAAAGGAACCAGGGTTCCTGGAGGAATGGTGGACTCCAGGGCTGAGGCAGGGAAAATACCAGATAATCCTGGATTATACTGTGGTGGCATAAAGAAAGAAAATGCTAGAAGACAATGGGAGCAGATTGAAGAACAACTTAGAGAATTTCAATGGCCAAATCTAGGTCAACCTGAACAATGAAATAAATGATATATTGGATTATAATCCATAGTCCATAGTGATATAAATAAATAAATAAGTGAATAAATAAATGAGTGAGAAGGGACAGCTTTTGTTATAGTCAAATTCTAATTAATAAATGTGAAAGTAATTATGAAAATAGAAAATCACCATTAGGCAAACACCACAGTAATAATTACATCAGGCAAGAGTCACAGATGGATGCTAAAATTAGTAGATAAAAATATGATAAGAAACAAGATATGTGCATAGTTTCAAAATATCTCCTTAGGCTTCCCTGGTGGTGCAGTGGTTGAGAGTCCGCCTGCCAATGCAGGGGACATGGGTTCGTGCCCCGGTCCAGGAAGATCCCACATGCCGCGGAGCAGCTAGGCCCATGAGCCATGGTCACTGAGCCTGCGCATCCAGAGCCTGTGCTCCGCAATGGAAGAGGCCACAACAGTGAGAGGCCCGCGTGCTGCAAAAAAAAAAAAAAAAAAAAATCTCCTCACAAGGTACTTATTAATTACAAATGAAAATATAACCTTATAGTGGAGAAACCTGGCAGACATCACCTTAACCAAGTGATAAAAGTTAAAACTGCATAATAAGACATCATGAGTTAAGACATGTCTTAGTGCTGTACCTCCTGATATGATATACTGAGAAGGTTACAACATTACTTCTGTGATATTCTTGCTAAAAAATGAATAAATTAAATTTAATCGTGAGGAAATATCAGCTAAACCCAAACTGAGTGACATTCTACAAAATAGCTGGTCCATGCTCTCCAAAATGTCAAGCTCATGAAAGACAAACAAAGAGGCATTATAATAGAATTGAGAAGGCTAACAAAATATAACAACTAAAGGCAAAGTGGGATTCTGCATTGAACCTTGAACTAGAAAAGCAGCATTAGTGGTACAACTGGCAAAATTCAAAGTTTCTAGATTAATTAATAACTTCACCATATAAATGTTCATTACTTGATGTCATTAATTTTATTGTGATTATACAAGGTGTTAACATTATGAGAAGTTGGGTTAATGGCATATAAGAGCTCTCTGCACTGTTTTTGCAACTTTCAGTAAGTGTAAGATGATTTCAAATTAAAAGCTAATTTATAATAAATTCATCTTCATCCCTATCTCCATGAGCTTCAGTTGACAATAGTTATACATTTTGCTATGGATAAACCATTCCAATCTTAGTGGCATAAAGCAACAATAGTTATTATTATGCATCATGGCTCTGGGGATTTAATTTGAAATTACCTTTTACTTACAAAAAGTTGCAAAAATAGCAAAGAGAGCTTTATATACCATTCACTGAACATCTCCTAATGCTGATATCTTATGTAACCATGGTACAATTAATGACCTCAAAAAATAAATATTGATACAATAATACTATTATTATGTCTCAGGCTTCTGGGGATGATTGGACTAGACTAGGTGGTTCTCACAGTCTTTCATGTGGCTAAGGTCAAACAGTTATAGGAGCTGGAGTCATCTGAAGGCTTCAAGCACCATTCCTCCTACATTTTAGAAAACACTAATCTACCTGAGCTTTCTTCAACATGAGCATTCTTGATTATGTCTGTTCTTTGCTATAATCATTGTCCTCTCTCTAACAGTTATACTCTTTTCATGGGTTTTTAAAACATTCTTCACATGAAATATTTGCTTTTTCCTTATTACTAATAATTAAATCAGAAAACTACACCAAAAACATTAAATAAAATTGAATTTAATTCATGATTTTTAAAAGTTATTCATGATTTCTAAAAAACCTTAGCATACTTTAAAAAAAGGCATTTATCTAACAACAACAACAACAAAACCCTGTAACAAACATAATAATTACAAAACTTTTGATACATTAAAGCCAGGTACAATGCAACTTATTAATTGTCTAAAAATCTTAATCAGTGTAATAAAATTAAATAAAGAAAATAATAACTAAAAGAGAAAGACCATTTTTTTTCTTGGATACAACATAACTGTCAGCATACAAAAAGGAAATAGCATAAACAGGTATACCCTTAGAAATAATAAGTTCAATCAATTTTCTGGATGTTGGCATAACATATAGAATCAACAGCATTTCATAATTCAGTAATAACAAAATAGATTTTTAAAAATAAACAATCTCATGAAAAACTATAAAGTCTCTAGGACTAAATGTAACAAAAGTAGAAAGGATCACCATAAAAATATTATAATATATTGCTATAGGCTTTTTAAAAGACCTAAATAAATGGAAAGATACACCATATTGATAGATAAAGACACACACTCTTATAATTATGTCAATTATTCTCCAACTGAGCTTTAAGTTAAATGCAATATCGTTAAAAATCAGCCAATACCTTGAAAGATGCAATCTTCCAAAGCTCAGAAGTAGAAGTAGACAATCAGAATAGGCCTATTACTATTAAAGAAATTTGAGTTGATAAATAATAATCTTTAAATCAGAACTCATCCAGACTATATGGGTTCACTGGTGAATTCTATGAAATATTTAAAGAAGGAATTGGTGTAATTTGTCTACAATCTTTTTCAGAAGATAAAAGCAGAGGGAATACTTCTTAACTCATTCTACGAGGCAAGCATTATCCTAATAGCAAAACTAGACAAAGACGTTACAGGAAAAGAAACTATAAATCAATATTTCTCATGAACACAGGTGTAAAGTCCTCAACAAAATATTAACAAATCAAGTGCAACAATGCATAAAAAGAATTATACATTATACCCAAGCGGGATTTATCTGAGGTATGCAAGGTTGGTTCAACATTTGAAAGTCTATTCATGTATATCATCACATCAACAGGCTAAAGAAGAGAAATCACACAATTATATCAACAGATACAGAAAAAGCATTTAACAAAATCTAACACCCTTTCATGATTTTTTTTAAAGTCTCAGCAAACTAGGAATAGAGGGGAACTTCCTTGACTTGACAAAAAACATCTACAAAAAAACCTGCAACTAACATCACACTTAACGATGAGAAACTCAAAGTTTTCCAGCTAAGATCAGGAACAAGGCAAGAATGTCCCTTCTCACCACTGCCTTTACCATCATACTGGAAATCCTAGCTAATGTGTAAGGCAGTAAAAGGAAATAAAAGGTATACATATGGAGAATGAAGAAATAAAACTGTCCTTATTTACAGATGACATGATGGTCTACACAGAAAACCTGAGAGAACTGAACAAAAAATTTCCAGAACTAAGAAGCAATTATAGCAAGTTTTCAGGATACAAGGTTAATGTGCAAAAGTCAATCCCTTTCCTATATACTAGCAATGAACAAGTGGAATTTGAAATCAAAAACACATTATCATTTACATTAGCACCCTCCCCCACAAAAAAAAAGAAATACTTAGGTATGAATCTTATAAAAAATGTGTACAAAATCTTTGAGGAAAACTACAAAACTCTGATGAAAGCTATCAATAGAGAACTAAATAAATGGAGAGATATCCCATGTTTATTGACAGGAAGACTCAATATTGTCAAGATGTCAGTTCTTCCTAGCTTGATCTATAGATTTAACACACTCCAAATCAAAATCTCAACAAGCTATTTTATGAATATTAACAAAACAATTCTAAAGCTTATATGGAGTAGCAAAAGACCCAGAATAGCCAACTCATTGAAAAAAGAGGAACAAAGTTGGAGGATTTACACTACTGGACATCAAGACTTACTATGAAGCTACAGTAATCAAGACAGTGTGGTATAGCTGAAAGCATAAACAAATAGATCAGTGGAAGAGAATAGAGAACCCAGAAATAGACGAAAATAAATAGTCAACTGATCTTTGATAAAGGAGCAGAGGAAGTACAATAGAACAACGATAGTCTTTTCTTTTTTTTTTTTTTTTTTTTTTTTTTGGCGATATGCGTGCCTCTCACTGTTGTGGCCTCTCCCGTTGCGGAACACAGGCTCCGGACGCGCAGGCTCAGTGGCCATGGCTCACGGGCCCAGCCGCTCTGCGGCATGTGGGATCTTCCCGGACCAGGGCACAAACCCGTGTCCCCTGCATTGGCAGGCGGACTCTCAACCACTGCGCCACCAGGGAAGCCCAACGATAGTGTTTTCAACATACAGTGTTGAAACAACTGGACATTTACATGCCAAAAGAAAAAAAAAAGAAAAAGAAACTAGGGACAGACCTTACATCCTTCACAAATATTAGCTCAACCAGATATTATACACTTTAATCATGAAAAATGTTATATATTAGGGAGGTCTTCTACATAAATAGGTGGATTTATTTTTAATTCCTATGTTTGATATTCTTTGACCATAACCTATATAACAGATACATTTTTGCAATGAGAAAATAGAGAACATGGCAGAGAGAAAGTTACTAAGTACTTAATGAGATTATGGGCAGTTAATTTTCCCAACAACCATTTTCTTGAGATTTCTATTAATAATACCAAAACATGCTGGGTGCATCACAAAATTTATGAGAAGTCCTTATATTCAAAACAATGGAGCACTGATATCATGCTGTCTTATATTGTTGGTTATTTTACAGCTTCCATCGAAAGAGGATAAAAAAAACACTGATGTTTTAAGTACTTGAGTTCTTCCCATTCACAACAACTCTGAGTGATGAACTAAGGAGTTATACTCAGGATCCCCATAACCTCTGCCTAATGCTGCCTTTTGGCTCAGTTACATTCCTTGAGGATAAAGACTATGGTTGTTGCATTTGCTTTCTTTTCTTACGCTTAGTGGAGTGCCTGATATATAGTTGGAGCTCAATAAATATTATAGCAACAACGTATCCACATTTCACAGACGTGAAAGCCAAGATTTAGAGAGGTGGAGGAGCAGCAGGTACCAGAAGGCCTGAGTGGTTAAGGTGTTGGACTTAAGATCCAATGAATTACATCCTCTTGGGTTCGAACCCCACTTCTGGTACAAGTCAACCCGCTTTTCCAAATAGAGAGGTGGAGGAGCTTGTGCAAGGTGGAAAGGCAAATCCCAAGCTTGGTGACTTCAGCAGTTCCCTTGCCATCTCCCTTGTTAAGATATGGAGGGCCCCTAAGACCCTATTCTCCTGTTAGGCAGCTTCCTATGAATACTATAGATTTTTCATGCTCCTCAAATGAAGGTGGCTCAAAGAGAGTGAAACCTAATTATTAGGATAATGTAAAATACCATTTACTGATAGTGATACCATTGTGATACCACAGTGATACCAGTGATACCATTTACTGACTGCTCAAAGAAACTAGTGATGAAATTTCTATTATCTTACTTCTCAAAGCTGCTAAAAAGCGTAATTTGCTGTTCCTTCATGATTAAAATCCCTTGAGATCCATTTTTGTAATCTAAGAACAAAAATAAACATCGCTCCCTACCATGTGTACTTTGAAGAATTTGCTCTTCAGGAGGATTATATAACAGACACCTTTCAGATGGTTCTGTGTCAATTAAGAGAAAGCAACCTTAATTGTGATTATGGATGTTTAAAACAGGTGTGATTTCCTGGCTGTGTTTAGCCAAATCTCCTGCAGACCCTTTCCATATAGCACCACTGAGTTCAGTCTGGTCTAGGTAGATTGGCACACATTTCAGCTTACTGTGGCACAGCAAGCTTCCAATAGAATCTTGTCAGTGCAATTTCACACAGTGGGTGGGCATGTGTGTTCTGCATATTAGGAAAGGCTCTGATTTGCCAATGCAACAGGTTTTTTATTCTGAATTCATTTAAAGCATCAAATGAGGTTACAATGGTAAATATCACAGGAAAAAGTTAACAATGACAGTCATGGTTCCTCAGAATATCTTGGCTTTGTCCACCAAACCATTTACGGAGGAAACTTGCTATACTGTGCTCTATTTCTGCTGCTTGCTCTCATGATAGCAATTTAGATTAGTAAGGATCTGATTATTAATGCAAAAATTTTTAGTGTTCTTTACTGCTTATAAATTAAATATATAGGGGAGGTGGCATTAACTCTCATTTCTTACTTCATATGTTTTACAGTTTGAATTTCCAAGTAGCATGTGCTACCTTAGTAATTTTATACATTCATGAAAGAATTTTTAAAATAATGAACATCATTTCAATTAAGTAAACACAAGCCACACCTGCTTACTGTTTTTAAAATTCAGACAATACCAACAGATACAAAACAGAAACAAATTCCACCATCTAGAGATGTCAGTTGAGAACATTAATATGTACATATTTATTTAAATTGTGAAAATACTTTTAACTTGGCTAATATTGTTTTGTTGTAGATTTCTTTCTTTTAATAATACCTAATGATCATCTTTCCATATAACTTTATGAATGTCGCAACATTATTTTTAATGGCCACAAAATATTTCATTATGGACATGAATTAAATATTTTTAACTAATTCCCTAATAATATACAGTTTGCTTCCAATTCCTCAATATTATATACAATGCTACATGAACATTTATTTACTTCTCTGATTAATTCCTTAGGATAAGGAGTTTGAAGAAGATGTAGATTTTAAGTCTCTTACTACATATTGCCAGAGTATCATTCCAAACGTTGAACCAGTATGTATTCCTACCCACAATATAGTCAAGTTGCCATTCATTTAAAATGGTTCTCCGGTTTCCCCATAAAAACAAAAGAAAACTTTTTTAAATTTTAATTAAGAAAAATAGAAGCTAGAAAACACACGAATACTGACACCAGCAGCAACCTTGTTCAAATTCTTTCCCTTGGGAGGAAAGAAGGGACTAACTACCATTTGCTGAGTACCTGTAATGGATCAGTCACTATGCAAAGTGCTTAGTCAAAGGCATTTCATTCAATCTGCAATAACAATCTTAGGAAATAGGGGTAGTATATCATCTCCACATCACAGAAAAAGCCGTGTTTCATAAAAGTTGAGTATCTTGACCAAGGTTACCTAGATAATAAGTTTTGACCCTGAAATGTGCAGGCCAATTTGTTTGACATCATTTTTTTTTTCACTCAGGTTTGAGGTTCTCCACCAGATTTCCACATGTTAGTGACACATGACCTTGCTAGGTTCCCTATAATGCAAGGTACTCCTAGTCTCAGGTCTGGAAGAAATACCTGGTTCAAAATTTACATCTTTTACAGGGAAACACATGAAGCAATCAGGAGGGAAATGAGGATATAGTTTTGTGACATTTTCACATAACTTTCAACTCAGGGGCCATTCATACTCTGTAAAACTTCTCAAAGTTTCAGACATAAAACTTTTCAAATAGGCTTAGGGAAAAGATATTTTCAGGTACACATTCTGCCTTAAATTAAAAAAAAAAAGGAAAACAACTTTAACTTACTAATGAGTATGTACCTTGAGAAATAAATGGCAGAGAAAAATAAAAGGCAAAATGAGAGCTTAGAAAGTAATGCTGTACATCGGGGAATATGCACTTAAGAACAATAATGACAATTTCTAACACATAACTCGCATCCCACACGCCCATATGAAAGACAAAATCTTAAGTAATAGACTTAGCTGTCAGTTATAATATCTGTTCTCACACGTAGTGTTAATGAAACTGGAGGAGAATGAACATATTTTTTGTTAGAAATAAATGGATGGCTTCATTTGTTCCAACTTTCTAGATTCCCTTTGTTGATCACACTTACAGATTTTTTCATGTTGGAATTTAATCATAAAATCATCATTTTAAAAAGAGAATTATCCCCTTATAATACTCAATGCAGTATCATGCTGAAGTGTACAACTATAGTTAAGTTTCCTATAAAAATGGTTACTCTTTAACTTGGCATTTGAATGAAGTAGGCAGAGCAACATAAAAATTTTGCAAGTTTTCCCCAGTCTTTCCCCCCCACACACAATAAGGCAGCTGACAAATTCCAAATCTTAAATCAGCTGATTATGAATCCCCTATCTTTATTTATTTTAATAATATATTTATTATTTATTTCCTATATTTCCTCCAACATCACAACATGCTCTTAAAATATATGCAGTGCCCTAATTCTTATAGGAAATTATTGAAATTCACAGAATGCTAATCTTTTTTATATTTCACAAATTCAATTTACAAAATGGCAAAATTAAAGTCAGAAGAGAAAGAAACTAGAAAAATCCTAGCTGATTTACACTTGGGAGACAGGTTTTTTTCTCTTTCTGTTTGCACATATAAGACTAAAGAGAAAAATTTAAGAGCAGAAGTGATGCTGACATTCTCATCTCATCTGACAGATATTTGAAAAGCAAATCTTCATTCTTATTTATCTATGCTGTGGGAAATCAGTTTTAACCAGGCTCTGACAAAAGGCATCCTCCAGAATCCTGACACTGATGCACACAGGGTGGTTATTTTCAATCTGAGACTAAGTTAAAAGAGTCCCCCTTCCTGTTCCTCCCCACCACACACAGAGGGTACTTTCTGTGCCTTTCTCACAGAAAACCTCTGGAATACCCCATGGCACTCATCCTATATTATTATCATAGCACTCATCTCAACTGAAGCACTTCCTGTATAAAATCAATTGTTTCAACCCCCTAAAAGAAATCTCCCCAAATAAACAAACACTTGAATAACATGGCACTATTTTTACTGAGGAGCACGAGTTTTAGATTTAACAATGTGCGTATGCTGGCTAAAATGAATGATTTCTCTACAGATACAAGTGCATTCGTTGTGCACTATTAAAGAAAAACAAGGTATGATTATACTATATCTGATGGATTCCAATTTAAAAAGCCACAGATAAACTCCGTTTAATGCAATTAGTATTGGTCAGAAAGCATCCTTCAATTCTCTTAGATGTATTGGGAACAAAGCCTCACCCAGCTCTCATGTCTGCAAAAGCAGTGTTTCAAAAAGTGAGAATTCTGTAATTAAAAGAATACATAAGAAGGAGGACACCTGTGCTCTCACTGGCAGACAGTGTTCATTAGAACTCTGAGAACTGAGGTCTCTCACCAACTCAATTTGAGAAACTTTTATCTACGTAACACTCAGAAAACCTATAAAGAAAATTCCATAAAGAAAGAATAGGTGGCCTTCAGGCTATTCCTAAATTACCCCAGCAGTAACACAACTCTTCATTTCTGCTGTGTAGGGAATCCACTTATTTTTCCACGGAGGGGTTCTACTTTCCCTCTCACTTTTATTGACAGCAGCATGGGTCTTCTCTTACTGAGATGCAGGCCTGGGGGCATTTTCAATTACAGCAGACAGAAAGTTTTCAACATTCTTTCCAATTCTTGATCCAGATGCCCTAAACCCTGGATAGGACAACACACAGATTGGAAGCTGGTGCTCATACACAATCTATATGTGCACCTTTGCTGCATTACGAAAATGTAGGATTGGACCGCTGAAAATCATGGAGAGGGTACACTTCAAATCATTTGGTTGCTTTCCAGACCATGGACATACTTCCTGTGAGCTAGACCTAACATTAACCTTCAGAATCACTATGCTGTACACCTGAAACTAATGCAATACTGTAAGTCAACTATACTTCAAAAAAATGCATTTGCAATCTTGCACGGGGCACAGGAGCAGAGGACAAGGCTCAGGGACTTGCTAATCCTGGAAGGGAAGGAGATCCAAGGTTTACCCCACTGTGAATAGCTGTCTTATAAGTAAGAACTATTTGAAATATTTAAAGTTTACAGTCAATGTTTTATATACTTTAGAAAAGATCATTTCAAAATATACTGTATAAATATATATATACACATACATATGTGTGTGTGTATATATATATATATATATAAATGAGCAAATATAAAGAGCAAATACATAGGGCTTACATAGTACTAGGCACTGCTCTAAGTGCTTCACATATATGAAACTCCCTTAATCCTCACAACCTTATAAAGTGGGTACTACTGTTATCATACTATTGACAGACTGAACTGAGAGGTTAGGTAACTGACCCAAGGTCACAAAGCTAGTAAACGAGTGGTAAAGCTTGGTCCATACCGAGGCATTCTGGCTTCAGAGTTCATGCTCTTAACAACCATATTATACAACCTCTTTCAGTTTTCAGAAAACAATTAAATTTTATTTTTCTTTTAAATCCACATACAGAGACATTAACTTGATTTATTCTGTTACCCAATCCCTCCCTCCCTCCACCTCCAAGTTCCCTGACAAGGTTTATTCTAACAGTACATACATTTAAATTTTTATTTTTTCAGAGCTGATTTTGAATATAGCATAAAGTTCTTTGAAATTCCCCAATAAATGCAAATAAAATTTTGAATCAATATTTGATATACTAGCAAGCTGTGCCAAAGCAATTTTTATCACTACAAAAGGCAAGTTTCAATGGCCCGATGATTCTTTTATTTGTTCCATTATTTATTTATAACACCTAGAGCATATGATCTTTTGGGTTAATCTTACAGATGAAAAGTCTCATAAAGAGTGGAAAAGCGAACAGACGGCATAAGTCCAGGAAAGGCCAGGAATCTTAGTACTTTTCTGCCTGGCAATTTAAAGTAAAATGCACATCAAAACTGAAGAAGGCTATCTGTTGTCTGGGTTAGAGTTTACAGGAAAAAGCATTAAGTATCACCAACAAGTATATCATCTCTGACTCCAGGGACGTTCCCACGCCCTCTAATTGGTGCCATTCCGTACTAATCAATACATTACAAGCACCTAATAGGCACTCCTGCAAATTCTAGGGAAACAACTCACAGTAGAAAGCACTGTAGCCCTGAATGTTCATACTCAAGTGCAAATGTTAATTCATGCAGTACTTGCATTAAACTGGGCTAATTATCTACTGAAGGAATCTATTAAAGGCATGCTGTCAATCCTACAGATTGGGTTCAGCAAAGTGAAACTGAATTGCTTGCCTTTTCAGCTAATTACAAAACTGTCTGACATGCTTTAAGAATGGTCAAAAAAAAGTACACATGGGCGCAGGGGGAAGGGAGGTGGGCAAGATGACACTCTGCGAGCGATTCTCCCCGGATCCCTCCAGCGACCGCTGAGCCACCGCGGCAGGGAGTGCTGCCCGCCTCCTCTCCCCTTCCCCCGGAGACGCCCCCATCCCCTTCCTCCTTCTACCTCGGGTAGGGGTGGGTGGCTGGGAAGGGAAGGGAGGGGAGGCACGCCTAGTTCCGGCGGGCGGGCCTGGTTCCTGGGACACCATGTCGGACTCTGAGGAGGAGAGCCAGGACCAGCAACTGAGAATCGTCGTGCTGGGGGGCGGCACCTCAGGGCAGACCTCCTTAGCTACGTGTTTTGCTCAAGGAACTTTTGGGAGACAGTACAAACTATAGGACTGGATTTCTTTTTGAGAAGAATAACGTTGCCAGGAAACTTGAATGTTACTCTTCAAGTTTGGGACACAGGAGGGCAGACAATGCGAGGCAAGCTGTTGGATAAATGTATGCATGGAGCACAGGGAACCCTCTTGGTATATGATATTACAAATTATCAAAGCTTTGAGAATTTAGAAGATTGGTATTCTGTGGTGAGGAACGTGAGGGAGGAATCAGAAACTCAGCCACTGGCTGCCTTGGTGGGCAATAAAATTGATTTGGAGCATATGCAAATGGTAAAACCTGAAAAACACTTAAGGTTTTGCCAGGAAAATGGTTTTAGTAGCCACTGTCTCAGCAAAGACAGGAGACTCTGTCTTCCTGTGTTTTCAGCAAGTTGCTGCTGAAATCCTTGGAATCAAGTTAAACAAAGCAGAAATAGAACAGTCACAGAGGGTGGTGAAGGAAGAGATTGTAAACTACAACCAGGAACCTATGTCAAGAACTGTTAACCCTCCTAGAAGCTCCATGTGTGCAGTTCAGTGAGCGCATTTTTCTTCTGTATTGATAGTTCCGGCTGCCCTTCGCCTCTGTGTGGGCCCGAGGACCTCTAGGAATTTATCAGTGACCATCTCTGTAGTTCAGTTAACGCTTTCCTCTCAATTCCCTTCATCACTGCGTGCTGCCTCAGCCATAGGCAGCTCCTTGAGCTGAAAAGAACTCAACCTTGGGACGACACACTTTGAATTCAAAATGGAAAGCCCATTCTCTGGAATTAGACTGCTTCACTGAAAACGAATAATGTTGGTTCTTCTCCTTATGTCCTCACTTCTTTTTTCCCTGATGTAAGTTTTTTTAAACAAATATGAAAAACTATCCAAGTCTTGATCATCAGCCAGGATTTTGCCACAGCACAGTTTCATACTCTTATCTGAACTCATACCTGGCAAAGTATGCTTCAGAGTGCAAACATTTAAATGAGTAATATACTTTATCTACAGATACTTAAGAAGGCATTCTTTTGCTGTCTATTGTGAGTGAAAATATATAAAGCTGTATCTAGCTGAAAATGCTTGAAATAAAGCTATAATAGAAATATTTTTTTCATTTTTTAAAAAAGAGCCTAAATTCTTTATATTTTAGCTGTAGCTCACAAAGTAGTATTTAATATTGTATTTTTATTATTATATCATGGTCATTATGTATTGTGTAATACTCAGGTTAGATTGGCTTTGTGAATTCTGATAAACATTTAGCTGATGCTCCATGTGGACTTTCTCCTGCAAACTGTGTAAGAGTACTCCCAGAATGAGTTATGACTATTGTTGCATCATTGTGGACTGTACCTGAGGTTCAGATGTTTTTCTCCCGCAAAAAAATTTACTTAAATTACAAAAAAAAAAAAGTACACATGACCAGAGTACAGCTCCCCAATACACACTGATTCTATTCTTGTCAATCAAGAAAATACAGGACATGATGATATAGGAAGAGAAGCACAGCCTGAGGCCATGTGCACTTTCATTACATCTCTTATGGTCCCATAAAGAATGTGGCATGCCACAATTAACCAGATTTCTTAAAAATCTCAAACCTCATATAATTGGTTTTTCACTGCATAGTTTCAAATAATAAACAATAACTTTTAAGCACTTAGAGATATTCCTCAATGGTTATGTTTAATATTCTTATACATTTAAACAAAAAGAAATCTGGCTATAGAATTCTTTTTTTCCCTTTGCCTCTTATATTAAGCTAGAAGTCAAGAGGAAAGTAGGATTCTTCCCTTTGTTTTCCTCATTTTCTCTAGCTTCACTGGGTCTCAAGTTTCTACAAACTCATCACACACTCAGATAATGATGCATAGACTTTATAAGGAGGACAGAGGAAGCAGTTTGCAATATAGCACCTAGACAAATTCCAAAATAGTTTGTGGGGTGGAGCCAACTTGCTGTCAAAATCAGACATTCTTTTCTTCTACATGGAAATGTTTGCTACTGGCAGATTTCCATATCTTTCTGACATACCCACACCTTAAGTTTTATACTACCCACACCTATATAAAAACTCAAGCTCAAAACAATAATCCTGAGCCATCAAATAGGCTGATTTAGCACCAGCACAATATTATAGAAGGCATGTAGCATTTAAGGGGATTTTACAATTATTACTCTCAATAATGGGTAAAGGATTCATGATTAAGTTATTCAAAAATTCACTATATAATGATTCATATCCTATTCCTCTTTCTCTCATGTCACATGTCTGTAAATATCAGCAAATCCCATTGGCTTTACCTTAAAAATCTATTCAGAGTCTATCTACTTGTTACCATCACTACTGCTACAGCCATGTTCAAGGTACGGTCATCTCAAGCCTATAGAAATGCAACAGCCTCAAAATTTGTACCTCTGCTTCCACCTCTGCCCCTCTCTTAGTCTATATCCCTTTCACACAAAAGCCATAACATAAAAATAATATAATAATTAAGCAAAAATATAAAAATCAACTCAAAGAAATTGAAGACAACAAAAATTGAAAGATATACTGTGTTCTTGGATTGGAAGAATCAATATTGTTAAAATGACTATACTACCCAAGGCGATCTACAGATTCAATGCAATCCCTATCAAATTATCAATGGCATTTGTCACAGAACTATAACAAAAAAAAATTTAATTTCTATGGAAACACAAAAGACCCTGAATATCCTAAACAATCTTGAGAAAGAAGCACAGAGCTGGAGGAATCATGCTCCCTGACTTCAGACTATACTACAAAGCTACAGTAATGAAAACAGTATGGTACTGGCACAAAACAGACATATAGATCAACAGAACAGGATAGAAAGCCCAGAAATAAACCCATGCATTTATGGTCAATTAATCTACAACAAAGGAGGCAAGAATACACAATGGAGAAAAGACAGTCTCTTCAATAAAAGGTGCTGGGAAAACTGGAGAGCTACATGTAAAAGAATGAAATTAGAACATCCTCTAACACCATATACAAAAATAAATTCAAAATAAATTAAAGACCTAAATGGAATACCGGATACTATAAAACTCCTAGAGGAAAACATAGGCAGAATACTGTTTTGGATCCATCTCCTAGAGTAATGGAAATAAAAACAAAAATAAACAAATGGAACCTAATTAAAAGTTTTTGCACAGCAAAGGAGACCATAAACAAAACAAAAAGACCACCTTCAGAATGGGAGAAAATATTTGCAAACAATTTGACCAACAAGGGGTTAATTTACAAAATATACAAACAGCTCATACAGCTTAACATCAAAAAAACATACAACCCAATCAAAAAATGAGCAGAAGACCTAAATAAACACCTCTCTAAAGAAGACATACAGATGGCCAGTGGACACATGAAAAGATGCTCAAAATCGCTAATTATTAGTGAAATGCAAATCAAAATTACAATGAGGTATCAGTTCACACCAGTCAGAATGCCATTATTTAAAAGTCTACAAATAATAAATGCTGGAGAGGGTGTGGAGGCAAAGGAACTCTCCTACACTGTTGGTGGTAATGTATACTGGTAGAGTCACTATGGGGAACAGTATGGAGGTTCCTTAAAAAACTAAAAATAGCGCTGCTGTATGATCTAGCAATCCCACTCCTGGGCCTATATCCAGAGAAAATTCTAATTTGAAAAATACATGCACCCCAATGTTCATAGTAGCACTATTTACAATAGTCAAGACATGGAAGCAACCTAAATGTCCACTGACAAATGAATGGATAAAGAAGATATATACAATGGAATATTCCTCAGCTATAAAAAAGAATAAAATAATGCCATTTCCAGCAATATCGATGGACTTAGAGATTATCACATTAAGTGAACTAGAAAGACAGATACCATATATCGCTTATATGTGGAATCTTAAAAAATGATACAAAATGAAGTTATTTATAAAACAGAAATAGACTCAGACACAGAAAACAAACTTATGGTTACCAAAGGGGATGGGGGGGAGTGGATAAATTAGGAGTTTGGGATTAAGAGATACAGAATACTATATATAAAATAAGTAAACAACAAAGACCTACTGTATAGTACAGGAAACTATACTCAATATCTTGTAATAACCTACAATGGAAAAGGGTCTGAAAAAGAATATATATATGAATATAACTGAATCACTTTGCTGTACACTTGAAACTAATACAACATTGTAAATTATACTTTAAAAAAGAAAAAATACAAAAACATAAAATATATATATGTATATATATATAAATCATCTTAAAGTGAAATAAATGTCACAAAATGGCAAATACTCTATAATTCCACTTAGATAAGGTTCTAAAGTAATCAAACTCATAGAAAAAGAAAGTGGTTTATAGGGCCTGATAGGAGAGGAAAATGGGGAGTTTTTGTTCATTCCATGGGTATACGATTTCAGTTTTTCAAGAGATGTGTTGCACAACAATGTGAATATAGTTGATACTACTGAAGTTACTAATTACACGTTTAGAAGTGGTAAAAAAAATTAAAATAAAAAAATCATGGTGGAAATTCCTCTACTCAGAAATTATCCCATGACTTCAAATGTACTCTCTAAAATCCTGAACCTTTTTCATGGCCCAGAGGGCTAAGCATGACTGACCCCCACTACCCTCTACAAGGTCTACACCAACCTCCACACCCACCATCCTACCTCACCTCCCACTCTCCCCTCACTCATTCTCTCCAGCCAAACTGGCATTCTCAACACACCAAGGACATGGCTTTGTGAAGCACACTCTTCCCTCCAGAACATCACATTGTTCACTCCTATATTTCATGCAGGTCTCTGATCAAATATCACCTGTCAGGAATGATAGGACCAAACTATCTAAAATCATACTTACCATTGTGTGCCTCTCTCCTGATTTATTTTCATTTAGCATTTATCAGCATCTGATCAATTTGCTATTTCTTTTCTCCCAACTAAAATTATAAATTGCAAGAGATAAGGAAAAAAAAGGTTTTATGTTCACTGTTCTATCCCCAGTGCTTAGAACAGTACTTGGAACATTGTGGCTACTCAATAAATATTTATTGAATAAATGAACGAATGAATGAATGGCATGAGTGAATGTGATTGTGGATAACTGAACTATAAAGAGAAATCCATTTCATTACATGTTTTTTTAGATCTTTACTCGAATTCCTGACCCTATTGCCTAAGTATGCTCAGCTTAACTGAATATTATTTTACTAAAGTGGAAAAATTATTTATAGGGATTAGGAAATATGTTAATATGTGAAGTACAAAAGTAGTTTTGTCTAGTTTTTGATGTTGTATATTCTTTTTTCATTCTTCTGAGATAATAATACATCCACAGATATCATATGAGCAGTAGTGCTTAGCAAAGCTGTGTGGCCTCATTAATGGTCTCATTTCTGCCAGGGGATGACACACTGTGAAGTAGTCATAAGTTACAGACTGATTAAAAAATACACACACTAAAGTCTGTGTGTTGTCTAACACTAAAGTTATTAACTTTAGCCTGCATCCCTGAATGCTGATATGAACTGGTGCCAAGAAGCCTGTAAAGATGGAGAAAAAAGAGCAGGAAGGTAAATACAGAGGAGAAACATAGTTAAGAAAATTGGAGCAAAAAGTGGTAACATAATAACACTAAATCTGTAGCAAGAAAGTATATCAGAGCCTCTTTAAATTGTAATGAAAAAATGCAGAAATGCAATATCAGAAGTTAAATAAGGTCATTCATAATAGAATATCTGTAGCATATTTCCAACCAACTGTGGGAGTAAAAATTCATGAATAATATTAAAGGTATTTACATGATCCACTGTTCTCCTGAATAGTGTTTGCCTAATGTAATAAGATCTGGATTGCTTGAGCAAAATACAAATTTGGAATTGTAAGACCTAAACCTGACTGCACATGCTATTAAAAAAGGAAGATGAACTTCTTTGAATAGAATAGTTTACATCAATATTATCATTTTACTCCATTTATGTTACAGATTATTGGGATTAAATTAATACTCTGTAATAATTATACTATACTACCCATGAAAGAGATTCTAATCTCCTTTTTTAATATACCTAGGTGTTGGTTTCATTTAAAACAAAGTCTTAGGGACTTCCTTGGTGGTGCAGTGGTTAAGAATCCGTCTGCCAATGCAGGAGACATGAGTTCGAGCCCTGGTCCAGGAAGATCCCACATGCTGCAGAGCAACTAAGCCCATGAGCCACAACTACTGAGCCTGTGCTCTAGAGCCCACGTGCCACAACTACTGAAGCCTGCGCACCTAGAGCCCATGCTCTGCAACAAGAGAAGCCACCTCGGTGAGGAGCCCGTGCACCACAACGAAAAGCAGCCCTCACTCGCCACAGCTAGAGAAAGCCCGCATGCAGCAGTGAAGACCCAACGCAGCCAAAAATAAGTAAATAAGAATTGCTTTAAAAAAAAGTCTTAAAATTCAAATTTAATTTAAACAATCCCAATCTTCCCTTGTAAAGTAATATGAGAAAATATAGTCTATCCTTTAAAAATAGAATATTCTTTAATAAACTAAAATCTAACTAAAATTATTCATCTCTCCAATTCTTCTGAAGTTATTTTTTTAAAACATACATAACTATCTTGTTTCCTTCCAACTCTTCAAAGTAGACAGTTACATTTACAAATGCAAAAAGCAAATACAGCTAAAAAGCTTTCCTCTTTTTTTTTTCATTTTCTCTCAGTGAATATATTTAAATAAAGTATCCTTGGAAAAAAATGAGAAAAAAAAACTCCTTTATTAATATCAGAGTTTTCTAGCAGTAACATTCCCTCAAATTCTAACTTACCTGTATTTTACCTTTTAATCTGGACCTTATCTCCAGATAGTTAGGGCCTCCTGAGAGTATTTTATATGCTTTTCCTGAAAGGTTTGTTTCACCTTTATTAACGTCCTTAGCTTGGTTCATCTAAGGCAAGTGTTTGATAAATTTTTTTGACCACCCCTTCATTCTTCCCCCAAGCACAAGGTTATATGGGTTAGCTCTACCTAGTTTAACTTGACTGTGGCATAGGACAAGACCTCTGGCCTTTCTGCTTCCCTTCCTGGTAGTTTAGGTTTTGTTTTTTGTTGCTATTTTTAGCCAGCATTTTAACTATCTGAAGAAATCAATCCTTATTTCTTCTCAGAATCACCAGATTACTGTTAGTGAGTCAAGTTTAATGTATTTCAGCTCTTTTCCCCATCAAATAGGGAAGTATATCAGCTATCCAAATAATATGGGGAAAGCACTTTAAGTTACAATGTTTTCATGTTCCTTTTAAGCCAAGTAGATGTGAAAGGACATCTCAACATGACACTCCTCTGCTCTTTATTGCAGATTCATATAAGCGATTCAGTGAATAACTGATTCAACAAATGTTTTTGATAGTCTGTTCTGTACAATGTGCTGTGCTATGTGCCATGGAGATGAGGAGGCAGATTAGGTATGTTCCTTGTCCTCAAGGAGCTCACAGAAACCTAAAGTTTTATCTTTTAGTTTTACGCATCACAGAAAGTTAGAAAATATATACAGAAATAAGATAATTGTGTAAAAGAACTGGCAAGCAAAAACCTCTATATAAGCATTCATTCTATCAGATGCTGAATCCGCAGAGAAACAGTGGTAGATTGATTGCCAAAATGTTCCCAATTCCTCACCACCTATTCATGCCTTTTGCAATGTGACCAGCTCCTCCCTTCCAATGGCAGAACCAATTTCTCTACGCCTTGAATATGGACTAGCCTTATAATTTGCTTTGGTCAATAGGAAGTGCCAAAAGAGTCCATGTGCCAGATCGAATTGTCCAGGTGACTCAGACTCAGGCTCATGAGCAATAATACTAGTTTATTCTTTTGTTCCACTAAGTTTGAGATGGTTTATTCACAGTTACAGTGTATTGCTGTGGTGATACAAAACTGATATAGGATAGTGGACGTAACATTTGCAAATGCATGGGGAACCATTGCTTTCTCTACTAGTATCATGCTACTGCATCTATATAACTTGAGCTGTATAGAATAAATGAAATTTCATGAAAAGAAGTGTAATAAAGGAAATGTAAGTTCCACAAGAGTATGAGTTATTGTTTTTTTTTTCTATTTTGTTCACTGATGTGGCCCAAGCATCAAGAAGAGTGACTGGTACAGAGGAGATGCTCAAATTTTTTGTTGCTGTTGAAAAAATAAATGTATTTAACCAAACATTTATTTGATTATCTCTGAATCCAGAGTTAAAGCCTCTGAAAAGGCATTTAAGTGGATTCCAAGGAAGTGAGTAGAGTCCAGGAGGAAATTAGACCATTGTAGTATTACTCCAGAAATGCTATGACAAGATCTTAAACTGGGGTGGTGACAGAAAGAACAGAAGAGGAAGGACAGGCCAATTTGGTCCCATTAAATGGTTTGGGCTTGTCCCCAAAATATGTGTAATTACTCATTCTCTAGAATCCTTTCCATTTATCCATTTCAAAATATCAGTGAAAATGTGATAGAGTTTCTAACTTCAAGTATTCAGTCTAATGAGAAAATATTTCAGCCATCTCCTCTCAGTATTACAACCCTATCTGACAGCACTCTGATAAAGGTAAATACAGACAGGGAATGGGGATGCAGCAGGGAAGTTTTTCTGGAAAAAGGTGATTTATTGCTGAAGCTGAAAGAAATACCCAGATAAAAGAACAGGTGAAAGATGTGTCAAGGGAGGAGAAGCAGCAAACACCAAGACCTGAGGCAACAGACAGTATGGCAAGTCCTAAGAACTGTAAATAATTCCCTCCGGCTTGAGTAAAGCTTCAAAGAAGAAGTGAGACAAAAGAAGAAGACATAATCAGTCCATAAAGGACGTGTAGACCTTGATAAATTTTCAGGTTCATTGTTAAGCTATGAGGAACCTCTGAGAGTTTTAAGCAAAGCAGTGACACAGTGAGGTTTAGAGTTTAGAAAGGTCCTCCTAAATGTACTGTGGTGATTAAATGGAGAGGAGCAAGAATGATGTCAAGGAGAACACTCAGGAGACTGCTATAGAGGTCCCAATGAGAAATGGTGGGTGAACAAATGTGGGAGCACTGGAGATGTATGTAAATGGATTTGATATTTTGGAAAGAAAATATGAGGGAGTAAGGAGTAGATAAGTAACATTCTGACTTTGGCAACTTGTGGGTGGAAGTGACAAATATAAAACTAAAAGATACAGGATGGGTAGTAGGCTAGAGGTAGGATAGTAAGTTCATTCTTTGACATGCTGTGTGTGAGATCATTTGGACCCTGAGATAAATATGTGCAAAGAGAAGCCATCAATTTATTTAGCATTTTGTCTAGTCCTATGTGGTGCCCGACCCACAATAAGTGTTCAATAATTCATTCATGAATGAATGAACAAAAGCAGCTCAGAAAAGAGATCTGGGGGCTTCCCTGGTGGCTCAGTGGTTAAGAACCCACCTGCCAATGCAGGGAACACAGGTTTGAGCCCTGGTCCAGGAAGATCCCACATGCCGTGGAGCAACTAAGCCCATGCATCCTAACTACTGAGCCTGCGCGCCACAACTACTGAGCATACGTGCTACAACTACTGAAGCCCACGCGCCTAGAGCCTGTGCTCCACAACAAAAGAAGACCCCGCTATGAGAAGCCCATGCACCACAACGAAGAGTAGCCCCCGCTCACCTCAACTAGAGAAAGCCCGCGCGCAGCAAAAAAGACCCAGTGCAGCCAAAAATAAACAAATAAATAAAATTAAAAAAAAAAAACACTGTCTACCCAGAATTCCATAACCAGAAAAAGAAAAAAAAAAAGAAAAGAGATCTGGACTTAGATCTAGAAAAGATAATTAATACTATATACCCAGGAGAATATATGCTGTGGGAATACATTAGATCAGTTCTGCTCAGAGTGTGTACTGCACACACAGCTGGTCCTCAAACTGTCACCTGTCCTCAATGGAATAAGTACAGATATTAAAAGTAAGCATTTGGAAAGTTTTATAGCAATGCAACAGTAATTTTACATGTGTTTTTATCAAATATAAAGAAATTAGACTCATTTTATATGCCTTTGTTTTATTTTTTATTTCTTTTTTTTTAGTTTTGGGGGTTTTGTTTTGGTTTTTTACTTTTACAAAAGTTTTGGTCTGTAATGGATTGGATGTGTTAAAAGCAAACAAAAAGCAAAAATCCTATGGGTAGCTTAAGCACGGAATTAGACCATTTGGAGACAGTGTTTATGGCAATTCCTCTCTGGCTCATTCTCACCTCCTACTATTCCTTCTTACCTGTTTTTCTAAACCCAGTTTTATTCCCTTCCTAGGATCGCAACAGTAAACTAAAGCCTCTTTTGTGTATTTCATATGTTTATCCAATTTGGCTCCAAAATTGTTCCTATAGCATGGATAAAAGATATTTCTTTCCCTCCCCGAGTGCTGTAGAAAGAACAATATGGTGGACAAAATTCTAAGTAGTCCTCTGGTGTTATGCCCTGTATAATCCCTATTCTTTGCATGTGGGCAGGACCTATGACTTGCCTCTAGCCAAAAGAATGTGCTAAGAGTGATTGGATGCTACTTTCTTAAGATAGATAGATAACAGATCTCCCAGCAAATTCACTTTCACACTGACACTGAAGAACTAAGCCACCATAAATTCTAAAACTACCAAAAAAAACTGAATTATAAAAACAACCTGTGGGACCACAAACGTGGATCATTTCCCAGTTGAGTCTTCAGATGAGACCTCACTCTCAGCCAGTATCTTTACTGTAGGGTTATGAGACCTCCAAGCAGAGGACCCAGTTAAGTCAGGCCTGGAGTCCTAACCAAGAGATGTGAAATAATAAATGTATGTTGTTTTAAGCTGCTAAATGTGTGGTAATCTGTTATGAGGCATAGAAAACCAGCACAATTAGATAGGTGTTTGATAGTTGCTTGCATTCAAATGAAGAGAAACTTGGGTAAATGGGGCACTGGTAGTGCTATTTCTATCACTCGAGACATGAGGAAAATGAAAAATAGTGAAGGAATAAAAATTATTTTGGGATGGAATGAAAATGACTTGGAAATGAGGAAAAAATTTATAAAAAAAGAATTAAAAACCAAGTCAAATGCTTAAGAAATGTCAAAAAGAAGAACTATGTAAGGTCATTATATTTCATAAGAAAATGGAAAATAGTCACTGGTGCCTTTTGAGAGAGTAGCTTCACTACAATATGGAACTTCAAAATCAATATTGTTAGGAATTGGAGAGGGGATGAATGGTGCAAATTTGGAGATAACAAATACAGATAAATAGAACAATGTTTGGAAGTTAAAGACAGAAGAGATATTTAATGGAAATTGGGTGATGCAGAGTGCAGGGTTAAAGAATGTACATTTCAACATGGTGGAAGTAAGGATGAAGTAGAGAGAAAAAGACTAATGATGCTCTAGGGATAGGTGCTTAAGGCATGACACCTGGGGCTCAAGTGGAAGAGTCAGTCCTAAAGAAAGGCACTTTTTATTCTCAGACTGTAAAAAAAAAAAAAAAAAAAGGATAAAAGGACATGTAATGTGGAAAAGAGATTTTAAGAAGCTCACAGAGGATTGTCTCTTAACTTCTTGATTAAAGAAGGGAAGCTGTCCACTTCAGAATGAGAGGGAAGGATTGGACCCTGCACTGGAAGTGAGTGAAGGTTTGGAATAGCTCTTTTGCAGACTGTGTTAGAGGATCAACAAGAGATTAATGAAAGGCTTAAGAAGCAATTAAAGTTAGACAGCGTGAACTGGTAGTAGGCCAAGTCTGTAGAGTTTTGCTTGAAATCTGTCACTGATGCTGGTGGGTAAGAGCTAGTAGAGAAGCTGGATTGATGGCAGATCGGTGGCTCATAGAAAGCACAGCATACATCACTAAGGATGAGACCTGCATACACTTCTTGATTCGAAAAGGACAGCCAGAAGATGGAGATTTTAACAACAGATGGCAAATGTACTTTCAGTCAGCTATGATATCCATAATTTTTTTTAATTCGACCACTAGAAAACAGAAAATACCCTAGAGTGTTTTAATCAAAGCCTATTTTAGCACTGTCCTTAATAGTCCAGCTAACTTCCTTAGACCAGTCCTTATTCTCCAGTTCCGTGTATATTTTATTTTAGAATATGTATAAGGAATTGTCATTTTCTTAAAATGTTTTAAACAGAAACAGCATAGTCTACAAGGAATTTTTATGTAGAGCTTAGCATCCTGATTCTGTAACTTAACTAGTTGCGATGGGAAGGTTATTTCATCTCTCTGTGCCTTAAGTTCCTTATCGTAAGTGGGGATAATAATCTCTCTCAGTGTAGATGTGATAATTAAATGGGATAATTTATGTATTGGTACCATGACATATATAAGGATTTTTAAATAATGTTATTTAAATTTTTTCATAGAAGCAATGTAATTCCATAATTATTTTTGCCAAGTAAAAAATACTGAGAAAAACTGGAAAACACAGCAAAGTAGAAAAGTAAAAATGATTAAAAAAATCCATCATCCAAGCATTAAAACTTTTAATATTTTAGTATCAAATATAAAATTTTATAACCAAGAGACAGTTTTAGGCCATAAAGTTCAATCCTTGCATTTTACAGATGAAAAAACTGAGGCCCAGAGAATAGAGCTGGCTTTTCCAAGGGTACAAAGCTTATTAGCTATAGAGCCAAGGCTAGAAATGAGGTCTTCCAACTCCAGTGACTTTCCACTCACTGTAATGAGAGGGTTAAAAACATTGCACTGTCAACAACCAACATTTATTGTGTCCACATATACTCAGGGCACTCACTGCTCTGGGTGTATGATCATTATTTGTTATAATTTCACACCTATTAAGAAACCAATTGAAAGCCTACATGTAGATCGGCAAAAAGACAATCTTTCTAAATAAAATGGAAAATAACACCTTATACCTGTGACTGCAGCATAAACTGTACAAAATTCATTTCCTCCAGTATCACAGTGTGCAAACAGTCTATTTTTGCAAGAGAAAACATCCATTTTTCAACTATACTTGATATCAAGGAAAGCATGATGGCTGTAAGTCATCCACTTTGTAAGCTCTTAAAACCCAGTCCCAAAGGCTCTTGGGCCTTATCAACAGGCCTAAATGATGTGAATTACTTCACTGAAAGTTCAGAAAAAATATTTTCCCAGATTGTTAAAGACCTCAAGCCTAGCCCACAGACTTGACATTTAGCCTGCAATGTGGTATGGCTCAAATTAGCTCTTTGAGGTGAACAAGGAAAAAGAAACAAGGAAATATGGAGTGACCTCAAAATGATGTACCCTGGAGGTCCACTGTTGAGTTAATTTGCAGATGATAATTTAACAAAGAAATAACTTCAGCATATCCTCTTATAGTGATTTAGACATTAGTCCCCCAAATTTTGTTTGCACAATTTTAAAAAGGTATTTCTAAAAAGAACACTTCCGTCTGCTTCTTTTTAAACAATAAGAAGTTGAGGGGCTTCCCTGGTGGCACAGTGTTTGAGAATCCGCCTGCTAATGCAGGGGACACGGGTTCGAGCCCTGGTCTGGGAGGATCCCACATGCTGCGGAGCAACTGGGCCCGTGAGCCACAACTACTGAGCCTGCGCATCTGGAGCCTGTGCTCCGCAACGAGAGGCCACGACAGTGAGAGGCCGGCGCACCACGATGAAGAGTGGCCCCCGCTCGCTGCAACTGGAGAAAGCCCTCGCACAGAAACGAAGACCCAACACAGCCAAAGATAAATAAATTAACTAAAAAAAAAAAGAAGAAGTTGAGGATTACTAACTAGATGGTGTAACAAGTATTGCCCAGGCCTCTAGCCTAGGAAAATCCATCAAGCTCAAATTATGTTTATGGCGTGTGTGTATTGTGTGTATGGTGAATGCAAAGAGTGAACTTTGACAAGTATAAGAGAATTTTCATTTGATTTGATAAACACTTATTATCTGCCTACCATATGCTGGTTATTTTAGGCACCTGAGGATACAAAACTAAGCAAGTCCCAGGCCCTGCCATCTAATCTATAATCTTCTGAGGAAAGGAGACACATAAAAAGATAATTTCAATGTGTTAAATTAGAGATATAATGAGGTCTGTATTTGGAGCACAGACATGAAGGAGGAGTTTGCAGCACTTAGCTTCATCTTTGGTTCAAGATGCCTGCAGAAGATGACTAATATACTGGAGAGGATGACTAAATTAGTAAGGCAGTAAATCATGAAAAAGCATCCAGGTATGAACACAGACCTAAGGCGTTAGCCAGTATGGTGTATTCTGAGAACCACAAGCTGCTACATATAGCTAAATAGTAAAGTTCAAAGCAGAGAGTAGGAAAAGATAAGGATTAAGAAGTACCTAAGGCAAAATTGGAGAGACTTATGTACTATGCTGAGTAGCTAAAGAACTTGGGTTTGATTCTGTAGGTCACAAGGAGCTAATCAAAACAGGAATGTGTTGTAGAAAGTTCACTCTGGGTAATGTGTGGGATGAACTGAAAAGGAACTGGACGAGAAGAATGGGACCAGCTAGAAGGGTCCAGATGAAATATGGTGAGGATATGATGCAGGGCAATGGCAGTGTGCATGAAAGGAGTTAATAGGTGAGCCAATGATTGAAGAGATAAGCTTGGAGGGACCTGTGACATGTCAGACAAGGAGAGGGAAGAGTTTAGGATGATGCCATGGTTTTGGGCATTGCATGCCTTGATACGATTGCCTATGATTATGAAGACAAGAAAGAGCAGGGCAAAGGGGAAGAAAATGAGGTCAGCTGGGGACATGTTGAAAGTAAGGTGCCTATGAAACATCCAACATAAATGGTTTGGCAGATGGAGGTTATATGAGACTGATGTTCTGGGGTTTCTCTTGACGACCATCTTCCTCCTGTTTTGATAGCTTGTGGCAACTCTTCCTGCCCCTGGAAGCACTAACCCAGAGAATCCAAGAAGAAACATATCCCCTTTGCAGTTGATGGGTTTCCTCCTAGGAAGCCTCTGCCACCTTTGATAGAAAGCTGGGCTCTAAATGGGGGACCAAGAGAGGACAATAGAATTGTGTTGCAGATAAAATGTGGTGCCTCCCAGAACCACACCCAATGACTTCTGTCTCCCTGTTTCTACTGCATGAGGGACAGCTTCAAGTATTGAGTCAATGTGGTGGCCAACCATACTCTCAATCTCAGCACATCTTATGGTCTCTCCTGTTTTCCTGTCTCCCTACCTCATAGCAGAATCCCTTCAAATGGAACTGAAATACTCAAGACCATATTCATGTCGAATCTGCATCTCCGAGAAACCCACCTTTCTTTCTCCCCTCACTTCATGCCATAAACTTCCCTCTCCCAACTCTGCCTGTCCCACTGCCCCAGATCAGTCAGTTTGTTTGGTCTTGCATTTCACTCACAACATGAAGGATTCTAGATATAGGTTTTATTTAGTGGCATATTTAATTTTTCTCCTCCTATCTCCCAGACTTTGCAGCCCACTTTATAAACTCAAAGACTTTTTATTTGTGGCAAAGTGACACAGTGGACCTGGATTTGACTGTCAATACTATCACCCAGATGGGGAAGTCACATAAGCTTACTGAATCTTAGTTTATCTGTAAAATGGAGATTAAAATACGTTCAAGATTGCTGTGAAAATTAAATGAGGAAGCATGTTAAAGGAACTGGCATGTGGTAGGTAGACAATAAACATTCTTTCCCTTCCTGCTCTACTTTTTAAAAATTGAAGTATAGATGTACAGCAAAGTGATTCAGTTATATGTATTATTTCAGATTATTTTCTATTCTAGGTTACTACAAGATATTGAATGCAGTTGCCTGTGCTATACCGTAAATCTTTGCTGTGTACCTATTTTATGTGTAGTAGCTTGTATCTGTTAATCCCATACTCCCAATTTATCCCTCCCCCTCCCTTTCCCATTTGGTAACCATAAGTTTGTTTTCTATGTCTGTGAGTCTTTATCTGTTTTGTAAATAAGTTCCTTTGTATCATTTTTTAGATTCCACATGTGAGATCATATGTTGCCTTTTTCTCTCTGATTTTACTTCACTTAGTAAGATAATCTCTAGGTCGATCCATGTTGCTACAAATGGCAATATTTCATTCTTTTTATGGCTGAGTAATATTCTATTGTGTATATATATACCACTTCTTCTAAAACCAATTGTCTGTTAACAGCCACTTGGATTGTTTCCATGTCTTTGCTATTGTAAATAGTGCTGCTACAGATATTGGGATCTTTTCAGATTAGACTTTTTGTGTTTTCTGGTTACATACCCAGGAGTGGGATTGCTAGATTATATGGCAGTTCTATTTTTTGTTAAGGAACCTTCATACTGTTCTCCATAGTGACTGCACCAATTTATATTCCCATCAACAGTGTAGGAGAGTTCTCTTTTCTCCATACCCTCTCCAGCATTGATCTATACTTTTTGATGATAGGCATTCTGACTGTGATTTGCATTTCTCTAATAATTAGTGATATTGAGCATCTTTTCATGTACCTGTTGGCCATCTGTATGTCTTCTTTGGAGAAATGTCTACTTAGGTCTTGTGCCAATTTTTTCACTTTTTTTTAAATATTAAGCTGTATGAGCTGTTTGTATATTTTGAAAATTAATCCCTTGTCAGTAGCATTGTTGGCAAATGTTGTCTTCCAGTTGGTAGGTTGCCTTTTTGTTTTGTTTATGGTTTCCTTTGCTGTGCAAAAGCTTTTAATTTGGTTCCATTTGTTTATTTTTGTTTTTATTTCCATTACTCCAGGAGACAGATCCAAAAAAATATTGCTGTGATTTATGTCAAAGAGTGTTCCTCTATGTTTTCCTCTAGGAGTTTTATAGTATCCAGTCTTCCATTTAGGTCTTTAATCCATTTTAAGTTTATTTTTGTATATGGTGTTAGAGAATGTTTTAATTTCATTGACTTACATGTAACTGTCCACCTTTCCTAATACCACTCATTGAAGAGAATGTCTTTTCTCCACTGTATTTTCTTGCCTCCTTTGTGGTGGATTAGTTGACCATAAGTGTGTAGGTTTATTACTGGGCTTTCTATGTCTGTCCCCCTCCAATACCATGCTGTTTTGATTACTGTAGCTTTGTAGTATAGTCTGAAGTCCAGAGGGGTTATGCCTCCAGCTTTTTTTTTTCCCCCTCAGGATTGCTTTGGCAATCCTGTGTCTTTTGTTCTTCCATATAAATTTTAGGATTATTTGTTTTAGTTCTGTGAAAAAAGGTCATGGGTATTTTGATTGGGATTGCTTTAAATCTACAGATTGCTTTGGGTGGTATGGTCATTTTAATGATATTAATTCTTCCAATCCAAGAGCATGGGATTTCTTTCCATTTCTTTGAATCAGCTTCAATTTCCTTTATCAATGTTTTATAGTTTCTAGATCATATGTCTTTCACTTCCTCGGTTAAGTTTATTCCTAGTTTTTGTTTTTCGGGTTTTTTTGATGTGATTTTAAATAGGATTTTTACTTTCTATTTCTGATAGTTCATTATCAGTATAAAGAAATGAAACAGATTTCTGTATGTTAATCTTGTATCCTGCTACCTTGCTGAATTCATTTATTAGTTCTAATAGTATTTGTGTGGTAACTTTAGGGTTCTCTATATTGTATCATGTCATCTGCAGATAGTGACACTTTTACCTCTTCCCTTCAAATTGGGATACATTTTATTTCTTTTTATTGTCTGATTGCTGTGGCTAGGACTCCCAATACTCTGCTGAATTTAAGTGGTGAGAGTGGGCATCCTTGTCTTGTTCCTGAATTTAGCAGGAAGGCTTTCAGCTTTTTACTGTTGAGTATTATGTTGGCAGTGGGTTTCTTGTAAATGGCTTTTATTATGTTGAGATATGTTCCCTCTATACCCACTTTGGTGAGAGTTTTTATTATGAATGGATGTTGAATTTTGTTAAATGTTTTTTTTCTGCCACTACTGAGATGATCATGCAGTGTATCACATTGGTTGATTTATGTATGTTGAACCATCCTTGCCACCCTGGAATGAATTTAACATGATCATGGTGTATGATCATTTTTATGTATTGCTGGATTCATTTTGCTAATTCTTTGTTGAGGATTTTTGCATCTATATTCATCAAAGATATTAGCTTGTGATTTTCTTTTTTTGTAGTGTCATTGTCTGGTTTTGATATCAGTATGATACTGGATTCATAGAATGACTTTGGGAGTGTTCCCTCCTCTTCAATGTTTTGGAATAGTTGATAAAGATAGGTATAAGTTCTTTGCATATTTGGTAGAATTCCCCAGTGAAGCCATCTGCAGGGACTTTTGTTTGCAGAGAGTTTTAATTATTATTATTATTACAGATTCTATTTCACTTCTAGTGATCAGTCTGTTCAAATTATCTGTTTCCTCTTGACTCGGTTTTGGCAGCCTGTATGTCTCTAGAAATTTCACCATTTCTTCTAGGTTGTCCAATTTGTAACTGTTAACAGTATTCTGTTATGATTTTGTGTATTTCTGTGGTATTGGTCATTATTTCATACTTTAGGTCCTCTCTCTCTTCTTGGTGAGCCAGGCTCACCAAGATTTTGTTCATCTTTTCAAAAAATCAGCTCTTGGTTTTACTAATCTTTTTTTTTTAATTTCTAGTTTATTTATTTCCTCTCAGATCTTTATTATTTCCTTCCTCTGCTTAATATGGGTTTTATTCTTCTTTTTAAAATTCTTTTAGGTGATAGGCTAGGTTGTTTATTTGATATTTTTCTTCTTTCTTTTTTTTTTTTTGTTTTTGTTTTTTTTTTTTGTGGTACGCGGGCCTCTTACTGTTGTGGCCTCTCCCGTTGCGAAGCACAGGCTCCGGACGCGCAGGCCCATCGGCCATGGCTCACGGGCCCAGCCGCTCCGCGGCACGTGGGATCCTCCCGGACCGGGGCACGAACCCGCGTCCCCTGCATCGGCAGGCGGACTCTCAACCACTGCGCCACCAGGGAAGCCCAATTTTTCTTCTTTCTTGAGGAAGGTCTTTATCACTAAGAGCTTCTCTCTTATAACTGCTTTTGCTGCATTCCATAGATTTTGTAAGGCTGTGTTCTCATTTTTATTTGTCTTGAGATATTTTCTGACTTATGCTTTGATTTCATTGTTGACCCATTGGTTTTTTAGTACATGCTGTTTAGAATCTATGTGTTCATTCTTTTCCTGTTTTTCTTTCTGTTATTTCTAGTTTCATGCCAAGTATGTGGTCAGAACAGAGGCTTGAAATAATTTCCATCCTCTTAAATTTGTTGAGGTTTGTTTTGTGACCTAGTATGTGGCCTATCCTAGAGAATATTCCATGTGTACTTGAAAAGAACGTGTATTGTACATTTTTTGGATGTAGTGTCAATTAAGTCCAACTGGTTTATTGTGTCATTTAGGACCTCTATTGCCTTATTGATTTTCTGTCAGGATGGTTGTCCATTGATGTCCGTGTGGTGTTAAAGCCTTCTACTATTATTGTATTCCTGTCAGTTTCTCCCTTTATGTCTGTTAGTATTTGTTTTATATATTTAGGTGCTCTTGTATTCTGTTAAAGAGTGTAATATCCTCTTCTTGTACTGATCCCTTTATCATTATATAATGTCCTTCTTTTTCTTTAGGGCCTTTGTTTTAAAGTCTATTTTGTCTGATATGAGTAGTGCTACTCCCACTTTTTTGTCATTGACATTTTGCATATCATTTTCCATCCCCTCACTTTCAGTCTGTTTCTTTCACCCTGAAATGAATCTCCTGTAGGCAACATATTGTAGGTTCCTGTTTTTTTAATTCAATTTGCCACTCTATGTCCTTTGATTGTATTTAGTCCACTGACATTTAATGTAATTGTTGATAGGTATGTATATTGCCATTTTAAACCTTGTTTTCCAGTTGTTTTTGTAGTTCTTCTTTGTTCATATCTTATTTTGTTTGTCCTTTTGTAGTTTAATGATTTTCTTTCATAGTACACTGGAGTTCCTTTCTTTTTGATTTTTGTGAATCTATTTTATGTTTTTGATTTGTGGTTACCATGGAGTTCAAGTATGTTGACCCATAACTATATCTACTTGCTATAAACTGATAGTAATACAAGTTCAAACACATTCTAAAAGATCTATATTTTTATACTCCCCTTCCCCATATTTTGTGATTTTGATGTCCTATTTTACATCTTCATGTTTATTCTTTTGCTGTTAATTGTAGCTGTAACCCCTTTTACAAAAATTTTTTCATTGTTTTGTAATCTATGTATTGGCTTACTTAAGTGATGTTCAATCCTTTTATATATTTGCCTTTCCTTTTATGGTTTTCTCTTTCCTATAGATTCTTGCTTCTTTTCTATTTAGAAAAGACCTTTCAATATTCCTTTTTGGGTAGGTTTAGTATTGCTAAATTCTTTTAGTTTTTCCTTGTCTAAGAAGTTCTTTATCTCTCCTTCTATTCAAAATGATAATCTTGCTGTGTAGTTTCCTAAGTTGCGGGGTTTTCCCTTTCAGGACTTTGAATATATCATGCTACTCTCTTCTGGCCTGCAATTTTCTGCAGAGAAATCAGCTGATAGCCTTATAGGGGTTCCCTTGTAACTGACTCTTTGTTTTTCTCTTGCTGCCTTTAGAATCTACTCTTTAACTTTTGCCATTTTAATTATGATATGTATTGGTGTGGGTGTGTTTGGGTTCATCTTGTATGGGACCCTTTGTGCTTTCTGTACCTGAATATCTGTTTCTTTTTTAGGTTTGGGAAGTTTTCAGCTATAATTTCTTCAAATACATTTTTGATCCCCTTTTCTCCCTCTTCTGCTTCTGGAACACCTATTATATATAGGTTGGCATGCTTTATATTATCCCATAGATCTCTTATGTTGCTTTTTTTTCTTTTTTCATTTGTCTTTCTGTCTGCTACTCTGATTGGGTGATTTCCATTATTCTACCTTCCAGATCAGTTATTTGTTCTTCTGTGTCATTTAGTCAGCTATTTATTGTTTTTTTCCTCAGTAACTGAGTTTTCTAATTTTGACTGGCTCATCTCTATGGTTTCTAGTTTCTTGTTACAGTGATCAGCATTTCTATCAAAAATCTTTCCTAATTTCTTTAGCATTTTTATAACCTTTTTAAACTCGAGGTCTAGCAGAGATCTGTTTTATTATTTGTTCTTTCAGGGCATTTCTTTTGTTCTTTTAATCAGGAGTAGTTCCTCTGCTTTTTCATTTTACTTAACTTTCTCTGTCTCTATGAATTTAGGAGAAATAGTTATCTACTGTGGTCTTAAAGGGGTGTTTTTATGTGGGAGTGTCCCTGTGCAGATTATGTGTGTCCAATATCTTTGGTGCAAAGGCTCTTTTTAGTATGGATGCCAGCTGCATCTTTCTTCAGAGTGTGTTGGCCATTACACCCTGGATAGGGGGTGTAATTGGCATCATGCTATCCAGAGCCTGTGCTGGATGTGAGGCAGGGCCTCCTCTTTGCTCTGTGGCTATCAATGACCTGTTGGAGGCAGGGTCTTCTCCCCAGTTGTTGCAGTAGAACCTCTGAGGATCAGGGTGATCAGGTTCCATTGCCCTTGAGTACATGTCCTGCCCCAAGGGTGGTGATTGTTGAAGTAAATGAGGCCCGTGAAGTCACAGCAAACCTATGAGCCACCTGTGTATGCATTCATGGTTCTGCTCAGAAGCAATCCAAGGTCATGTCCCTTTCTCTTGCGTTTGTCCCAGATCTAGTGCAAAGCTGTGTTGTGGAGTAGGCTGGAGCTCAGGGCATTGTGGCTGCAGGAATCTAGGTGGCTGTGCTGCCGCCTGGGCCCTGGACTGCCTCTGTGGAAGATTTCTGCCAGGACCTGTCTGCCCCAGATCTGATGCTAAGCTTAAGTGTGGAGTAGGCAGAGCTAGGGCACTCCTGCAGGGAAACAAATCACTACACACTCCTGCCCAGGACCTAACTGCCAAGACTCAGCATCTAGCTGCTGCGTGTTCCTGTGGCACCACCTGGTGCACAGGCTATGTCTGCCACAGTAAGACCTGCAGCCACAGTGCCCACACTGACAATGGGCTCCACAGCTCTCCCTGGATCACATTCCAGGCACTCAGCTGCCCTGTCTTTTTAATTCTCTCTCATCTCTTCTTCATAATGCATTCTATTTTTGTTTTTCTGCTTTCATAGTCTCTAGAATTTTATTTTCCTTATCCAGTTCTCTAGCTTCCCTGCTCTCCCTTTAGTAACTCCTCCCTGATTTCATACTCCCAATGCAGAGATGTGGTCTTCTTATATCTCTGATTTCTTTTAAAAATAAACTCTTCATGAGCAGAACATGTCTCTTCTTGACTTATTTCTATAGCAAAGTGGCCATCAAGTGAGTACTTAGTAAGCTTTTCTAAATCATTGCTGATGTGTATCTCAGTAGATTAAATATAAGTGAGGCTCCTTTTTCTCCACCAATTTTCTATGTTGCTCCTCTTGTGTCTATATATAGAACAGAGGTACTCTGCTTATTAGTACCTGTGTTTCTCACCCCAGTGTCCTGAGATACTACCTCTATAACAAAAGATTGCAGGTTCCTTTCTGCATTTATTAATATCAAGCCTGTGGCTATGCAGCTCACCTCACAAATTAAATTACATAGATTCATAAGATCTCAGATCTCATAAGTTGTTTGCTGTCTCTTTAACCATGCTTGAAATGAAAGGAGATATTCTGTATGCTGTTTAATTAAAGCATTAAAGCAGTGGCAGTCTCCCCCACAGGAAAAACTCTCTTTCTGCAAATTCACAGTATTTGGTTGCATCAAATATACTTTCAGCTTCAATTAACAGAAACTTGACTAAAAGTGGCTTAAAACTTTATCTCATATGTTCAAAGTCCAGAGGTATAGCTCACTTGTGGTTAATAATTCAACAGGTCAGACTTGCCATTAAGGACTCAGGTGCTTGACATTGCTCTAATCTGCCATCTCTAGCATGTCCACAACCTACTCCTCCTGGTTGCAAATGGTTGTAGCAGGACTAAGCATCATTTACCATGAAGACTGCACTTAGCAAAGAACAGAGGCTTTCCTCCTGTGTATTCCTTTTGATTAGGGAGGGTACCTTTCCTGGAGTACCCCAGCATAATTCCTCCAGGATTGGATCGCATGCTCATGGGAACCAACCACTGGCAAGAGGCATGGGCAGCATGTTTGCCTTAGACTTACCCTGCCTCATAAAGATAATGACTCACACTGTAAAGGAGGGTAGGGACCCATTTGTGAGCACAGAGCTCTGTGGAGGCAACTGAACAGAACTTGGTGTATATCAGCATGATCAAAAGGAAAGAAATGGCTGTTCGCATTGCAACCAACAGCATCTTGCCACAGTCATAGCAAATATCAGTAAGTACTATGGTTTGCATAATGCTGCAAACAAGGGCTGAAATCAGGGTGCCTGGGGCACACAATTTTTTTTTTCTTAACATCTTTATTGGAGTATAATTGCTTTACATTGCTGTGTTAGTTGCTGCTGTATGTGAATCAACTATACATATACATATATCCCCATATCCCCTCACTCTTTCTTCTCCCTCTCACCCTCCCTATCCCACCCCTCTAGGTGGTCACAAAGCACCGAGCTGATCTCCCTGTGCTATGCGGCTGCTCCTCACAGCTATCTATTTTATATTTGGTAGTGTATATATGTCCATGCCATTCTTTCACTTCGTCTCAGCTTACCCTTCCCCCGCCCCACATCCTCAAATCCATTCTCTACGTCTGTGTCTTTATTCCTGACTTGACCCTAGTTTCTTCAGAACCATTTTTCTTTTTAGATTCCATATATATGCATTAGTATACGGTACTTGTTTTTCTTTTTCTGACTTACTTCACTCTGTATGACGGACTCTAGGTCCATCCACCTCACTACAGATAACTCAATTTTGTTTCTTTTTATGGCTGAGTAATATTCCATTGTATATAGGCGTGGGGCACAAAATTTAAGATGGCTTTCACTCTCTGTATTGGCATGGCCATGAGAGTAGATGCCTTCTTAAATTTTGTGTCCTAGGAACTTTGCTGGTTTTACCCTGGCCTGGCACTGGCTGTGGACATGGTATAAGCTCAACAAATACATTTATTTAATTGTAAGGTATGTCAGGAAACCCATTTTTCCCATAAATACCTCAACTGATTCCTGAAATTCTATCACTAGCAGTTTATTCCTTCGTGTAAAGCCTTGCCTTCCTCTGTGGTATACTTTTCTGTATTCAAATGCCCCTAAAGAGGGAGTTTATTATACTACCACATTCCTAACAGAAGAGATGAGATTTGGAATCAAACCAGTAGGTTATTTGCACTCAAGATCTGTGTTAGACTTGGGATGCTTGAGGCAACTTCTCTACATCTCAGTGAGAGAATGTAATACTGAGAGATGCTGGGCAAAGGTTGGGAAGAAATGTTGTACTTCAGCAGAGTGCCTTCAGAGCACCATGGTAATCTCCACATATTTTGAGAACAATATCAAAGGGATGAAGTAGGAAAGTAAAGGGAATGGTATTGTAAGCAATTAGTTTTGCTGCAGAACTAACCATCGTACAACACAGAGGCTTAAAACAATAAACATTTATCATTACTCTGGAATCTATGCATCAGTGGGGGAGGTTCTGCTGATTTGGGACAGATTCAAGGGAGATCCTCTTGGTTCATTCACGTGTGGCTTAGACTAGGGCTGCATGGTCTAGAATGGCCTTACCATCATGGGCCACGTGTCTTTCATCATCCAACAGGTGAGACCTGACTTTCTCATGAGGGTTTTTCCAGGTTTCTAGAAGAACATGGGAGCAAACTCCCAAGTGCAAGAGCTTTTCAAGGCCCTTCTTGTGTCATTTTGCTCATGTCCCATTGGTCAAAGCAATCACACTGTCAAGCTGAGAACCGGTGTTGGGGGAGGTGGGGGACACTAATAGGGCGTAACTAGAAGGGTGAGTGCATGGATATTTATGGCCATCTTTGCAGAAAGCATTCTTGTTTGGAAGCATCTTCAAGGTACCTACTGAAGGATTCCAGGAATTGTTGGGAAGCTTGCTATAGATATAGATGAACCAGAGGAAAACGCAAGTGTGCCATTAAGAGTAGTTGCTTCAAAAGGAAACAGAAAAGCTGCCATCTTGGCAAATGCCAGCAGTATCCATTTAAGTACTGCCCAGAGGAGGGGTCACCAAGAAAATCCAAGCAGACTCTCTTGTTGCCATATATCTCCACCTGTGGAGATGGAGGTATCAGGTTATTTGAATCATAGCTATCTTTGCTCAACTTTCCTGCTCATAAAGCAAACTCCCTGTGCTTTAACTTCTTATGTATTTGGCCCATAGAGAGAATGATACAGTAAAGACAATATGAAGACTTGGTCTTCTGAATATTTATATTCCTCTTTGAAAATTACTACATTAGCATTCTGGCTTATATACTTCAGTATCCTGTGAGATCTTAACAGTATCTAAGGCTGGCTTTGTTTTCAAAACCAATCACACATCTTTTCATATCACATTGTGACATGAAGTATTGTTTACAAAATAGCATTTATGTTTATCACTACTTCACTAGAGCTTGTTACTTATTGAGGTAACAAAACTCAATATATTGTAACATTTTTTCATTATAAACAATCACTGGAAAGTGTATTTTATTTTATGCCTTTAAACAATTATTCTGAAAAGAGATCCTTAGGCTTCATAAGATTGCAAAGGTAAAAAAGGGCTTTAAAAATGGTAATATCCTGAGTTAACATGGGCCAGCTTCATCTAGTCTAATAAAATCAAAAGCACTGATAAGTGTTATTAGACTTGCAAAGCCTAGAAGCAGATCCTAAGCCAAGTGAAATCACCAAGGATATGCCATTCTTTGTACTGTACTATTACATATATGTCCTACAATACTTAATGGTGAAATAGAAATGCTAGGAATGATTGTTAAAGTGAGAGTGCTGGACTGGACAATCTCTAAAGGCCATTTCAATCTAGCATTCTACAATTTTATAACTCTCTGTCCTACCTCAAACCCTGGACACAATCACCCCATAACTAAATGAAGAAACTTATATTCAGCCTTCTAGAGGTGGATCACAAACTACCATCCGTGGGTCCACTGACTGTTTTTATCCTGCCTGTGAGCTAAGAATGTTTTCTACATTTTTAGTGGTTGCAAAAGTCAAAAAAGAATAATATTTTGCTGCACTTCAGAATTATATGAAATTCAAAATTTAATGCCAATATATTATGCTCTAGTGCAGTACAACCATGACCATTGATTTACTTGATGTCTATGGCTGCTTTTGGTGCCACACCAGCAGAGCGGAGTAGGTGCAACAGAGACCATATGGCTTGCAGAGCCTAAAATATTTACTACTTGGCTCTTTACCAAAAAATATTGCCAATCCCTGTTCTGGAGGAAGAAAACTGAGTATCTGATCCTCTGTTTCTCCATTCCCATTAATGTCTCATCCTTTTCCTAAATGTTCCTTCCTAGATTAACCAGACCTAAAAAAAACTTGCTCTCCTCCCTACCTCTACAGCTGTGTGGAGAGGTTTTAGTGTGTGTTCCGCTTCACAAGTAGCATGTCAGGCAAATCATGCATATAATTCACATTTTAAATGAGTTAATTATTTAAGTGCTCAATCTTTTAGTCTGTCTATCTGCCAGCATTAGAAGGAGGAAATGAATAAATATGCGGGTATTTCATACTCCTCCCCCCATCATTCATTAAAAACATTTCAGAGACTCATTAGTCTGGAGCTTAAACAGCCTTTATAGTAGGCTGATAAGATACCAGACATTACTCTCCAAACTACCTGAGTATCACCTAAATGGAGGGAGTAAAATTCCTATCAGCTCAGTAGAAATTAACTGTGACTCAGCCTCTCACTGATTTTCTCTACGTCTTCAGGAAAATCTAATTCCATCTCTGTGATTTATTTAAATTGCTGGGGAAAATGGTTAAGCAAATAAAGCACTTGCATGCATAAAATGATATGTCGCTTGCATACCATGGAGTGCTTTCTGTTCTATCGTCAGGAAATGAAAAAGAGTAAGAAAAAATGGGCAGCCTTTAAAAGGATTTTAAATCAGAACACTGCATGCCCAAACTCTCTCATGACTCCTAAAAGCCTGTGGTGTACTTTCTCCCTTTTATGGTGTTAAGATGGCAAAAGTATTCTTGTGCTTTAAATTCACTTTCCAAAACATGTTGTCAACTTTCAAACAGCCACACTGGCAGTGCCTCTTGAGTAACTTGGACTGAAAGGCACACAATTATCTGCGTCTTATTCTCATCTGACTGTGGGTTCTCCCACTCATCACACAATGCACATATTGTAGCAGCATCGTGGGCAGTGACCTTAAGAAAAGTCCCTTGGGTCCAGAAGCTTTTGGTGGCACTTTATGATAATTGGTTTTTATGACCTCTTGCAGTTTTTCTGGTCACATCTGGTTGTTGTGTTCATTTGGGGGCTTATTAAAAAGAACACTGTAGGGCTTCCCTGGTGGCGCAGTGGTCGAGAGTCCGCCTGCCGATGCAGGGGACACGGGTTTGTGCCCTGGTCCGGGAGGATCCCACATGCCGCAGAGCAACTGGGCCCGTGAGCCATGGCCGCTGAGCCTGCGTGTCTGGAGCCTGTGCTCCACAACGGGAGAGGCCACAGCAGTGAGAGACCCGTGTAACGCAAAAAAAGAACACTGTATTTCAACAAAGGAGAAATTACTTGAGAGGGGTAACAAGGAAGGGGGTTGTGCTTCCGTTTTTTTTAACAAAATGCCATGGTCTGGTGAATTAAGTAAAATGAGTGCCTTTTGAATGCTTGTAGTTTTCACACTTACTCTTAATGTTGAAAATCCCCTGAGTTCAGCCTGCGTGCCCAGCGCCAGTGTGGCATCTGTTAGCAAAAGTGGAACAGATTAATTTTTAGACTCCTGATAGCTGCTTCAGGTTCCAAGGATTGAAAATGTATGCCTGGTGGGGATAAATGTTTATTTTGGCAGGGAGGGGAAAGGACAGCGGACTGGGGCCAACATGAACAGAAAAGCATAATGGAGCCTTGTGCTGCCACTTAAATTGAAGTCTGCCTACCTCCTACAAAATGGTAGCATTTGGCAGTTAAGTACTTCCAATGAAAACTAATGAGCTCTCTCATTAAAAAGTAATAGTTTGTAAAGCAAAATTTCAAAGCATAGTTAATGAGCTTGTGAACAGTGCCAGGAAAACAGTAGCCTAAATGTCAGTGTTGACAGTTATACAAGTTTATATGTGGCAAGAGATATTGGCTGGCAAGATTTGAAGGCTTACCCAAAACTTCAAGCTATTTTTTCTTTTATGAAAGTATTTTGCTATATTCTTTTTTTTTTAAGATTTATTATGTATTTATTTATTTTATTTATTTATTTTTGGCTGCGCCGGGTCTTAGTTGCCACATGTGGGATCTTCGTTGAGGCATGCAGGATCTTTTGTTGCAGAGCAGGGGCTCTTCATTGTGGCACACGGGCTTCTCTCTAGTTGTGGCACACAGGCTCCAGGGCGCCTGGGCTCTGTAGTTGTGGCGCACAGGTTCCAGAGCACATGGGCTCTGTAGTTTGTGGCATGCAGGCTCTCTAGCTGAAGCATGTGAGCTCAGTAGTTGTGGTGTGCAGGCTTAGCTGCCCCACGGCATGTGGGATCTTAGTTCCCTAACCAGGGATCGAACCGGCATCCCCTTCATTGGAAGGCAAATTCTTTACCACTGCACCACCAGGGAAGTCCCTTTGCTATATTCTTTACCACCTATCATTGATCATGTTCCCCCTGAATTTATATTCCAGCACATTTTAATTAAAGCTTTTAAAAAAATACCTAGATTGTCATGTTAGAGCTATCAAAATGTTCTTTTCTGATAGCCAATCACTATATGCCTTAGAGTAGAATGATATAATTTTCCAATCCAAAACTGTGAACATAGGGTTACTCCATGAGATAGAATATTTGAAATAAGGATTGTTCCAGAAAATCCAGGATGTTTGGTTGCCATAATGAAAAGTTAAATACTGCAAGTTCCTTTTTTCTTAGATAATGTAGTAAACCATGGTAGTCACCATATTTGTCTGCTTAATATGCAAGCATCCTTTCCTTCCTCCTTTTCTATTGATAAATATTGCCTTATCTCTCATTCCCTAACCAAAAGAATGGCCGAGGATCTGTCATGGGAGTACACCATACCATTTGGCCTCTGTGATTCATTCACTGGTGGGTAAGTGACTAATAAGCAAATCCCAACAGAGTCCCTTCCTGGGATTGCAATGTGGAAACTGGGGGGAAAGGGTTCGCCCTCTTATCTTTGAGGCAGCTAAGCTGGTATCCTACAGAACTGGGCGTGCCAGCAGAAGAAAACTGGAAAGCAAAAGGAGAGATTGAGGCTCACAGAGAGAGAGAGGAAGAGCTGAGTAGTAGAGAGAGATCTGAAGATATCATTTGCGTCCTGGATCTGGTCATACCTGGCGCCAGGTATGACCAGATCCAGGACGCAAATGATATCTTCCTTTTTATTTTTCTACCAGGTGGTGAATCAGTAATGTCCATTGTTTTACTTGGGCTGGTTTGAGTTGGTTTCTGTCCCTTAAGATCAATAGGTAAGATATTCTCTCACAAAGAGTGCAAGGTCTAGCTATAATGAGAAAGTTATTGAAATTGTATGTAATCAATTCCACAGCAACTGTATACCAGGGAATGGTATAATGTGTCCTTTCCTAGTTAAAATAAAAAGGATATTGAGCAGGAAGAAATGGAAGATTAATGATAGCTATCTTCAGAATAGAAGCACCATAGAATAATGTTAGATGTACGGACCACCTTACAAGTCTACAGAATTCACAGAAGATGAGTTTGAAACTATAAAACAGACAATAACTGGTATAATAATTTTGCCGGATTTTCAGAAGTTGGGGCTTTTATAACTTTCCAGTGTTTACTGTTTCAGTTCCTAATAGATATTTCTCCATATTGATTAAGAGGAAAATCCTTTAGAAGGTCCCTGTTAATATAGGATATATAAAAACAGAGGCTATATACATAAAAGCAAAGCAATATCTAGGGCTGAGTAGCCAAAACTTAGAGAAAGACAACTTTAAAAATAATGATTTTAAGGTTGTGCAATCTTAAAATTTGTTATATATACATGTTGACAGCACATGCACTTCCTCAGCAGCATAAACCATAACTGAGCCTAGTTAGCAAGACAAATTCGTCAAAAAAAGGAAGCTGCCAGATGGCACACCTCGTTAATAATGCCCATCTGTGAATTACAAAGCTGATTTGCGGTGCATTTGGTGCTTCATTTCTTGGGCAGCAAAGTTGCTAGTAACAACTTTGTAGAGGTGCCTGGGTGCTCTAGTGGCTTCATAGGTAGCTTTAGTTTATTCTCAGCCTGGATTTTGTTTTTTAAAAAGCAGCTTCTTCTAGACCAACAAGATCTTATGCTGCACTAAAGGAGCAAACAGTGTCATTGATACTTGGGGGTTATTGTGAATTTTTCCCTTCTTAAAACCAGGAAATTAGTAAAATAAAAAGTCTTTAGAGTGTTAACTGTTAACCCGGATGAGGATACAGATATGCAAAGACACTCAAATGAGCCAGTGCTCTAGAGAAAGGAATTTGGGTCCAGTCGGGGAGCAAAGAGAAAGGAAAGGCACAGGGCTTTCAATCTTGGCAGAACCTAACTTTGGCAATATGCAATAAAAGGGAGCCTTCAACACTTCAACGTTCAGGGGAGTCCTAGTCCCAATGGTGAGGGTGGAGGTGTCATATGGAGGTTATAAGCGACAGATTTTCAATCTCCAGGTAGGTACATAGATAATTCAGGCTATCTTATTCTGATATCATTAGACAGCTTGATTTTTCTGATACCTCTTATTCTGATTCCATACTCAGCAAGCAAATTTCTGACTCCAAAGCTGGTCAGGCAATAAGGTAGAATTTTCTAATTATTTGAACCTCAAGTATTGATATTTCTATGCATGTGATAGTAATTTCAAAATTAATCAGTAAAGCGGTTATTATTATTGTCTTTCCATGTATTAAACATTACAAATGTGCTAATATTTGACTATTTTTCGATCTATAAAACAATACTTTCATAGCTTGGCTACATTAAGAAAATGAATTAATAACAGATTTCGAGGATTTTTGTCCACATGTCACTTACTTTGCAAGCTAATAAACTGGTACTCCAGTGTCTACCTCAGAATCAATTGCCTTTTAGTTAGGGTAAGACAGTAAAACTGCCATAGAATCATGGAAAGTCAGAAATGGAAGGGCCCAGATATCAGTTAATCCAATTCTTTAATTTTACAAAAAAGAAAACCAAAACCCAAACTGGCTAAGGGACTCATTTGAAGGTGCAGAGCTTGTTAGTATCAGAAGTAGGACCTGAGCCTGGCTTCCACTAGAGATGTCTTTCTATCATACTATGCTGAATACACTATATACCAGAAACACAGCTAAGGAAAAAAAAAAAAAAAAACACTGACCTAAAATAAGGGAGACAAAAGTCTTGTTCTAGCTCTTCCTTCAAGCTTTAACTACTTATGCTTTTTTTATTATAGTAAAAGACACTGTGCTACTTACAAATACATAATATTAAAGTTATAATTTTAAATGTCTTTATTATAGGAAATTTGGAGAATACACAAATGTACTCAGAATAATATGATCTATTTCTACCCACAGAGAAAAATCAACATTAATATCTGACATATGTCTTACCAGGACTTTTTACTAGGCATCCATTTACACGTTTCTCTCCCTCCTCAGTGCCCAATCAGGGCCTAGCAAAGAAGAGGCAGAACCCACACAATTAACACAGAGTCAGAGCAAAACCATGCCATGCTCGTACTCACCAGTGGCCCTAGATAATTAATTAGCATCTTTCCCAGTCATGAGTTCAAAACAGCTCCTACTTCACAAGAAAGTTATAAAGATTCGATGACATTAATATTTGGGAATGATGAGAATAGTGCCTGGAAAATATTACGCGCTATATAAATATTTATAAAATAAATAAGTGCTCAATATATATTTACGGAATAAATGAATATATATGTGTGAACATAATTTAAAACTGTAATACTGAATATACAATGTATACCCTGCTTGTTTCATTGAATATTATATTGTTAGCATTTCCTATGTTAGCAAAAGAAAGCTTATTTCATCGAATTTTCACTTTCTACTGAATCATTCTTCCCAGTTAACATACTGTTATTTCCCTCCAGATATCTGCAAGGCTGACACCATCATCATTAAGTCTTTGGTCATACTTCCTTCTCAATGAGACCCACCCTGACCACTCGGCAGCTACCAACCCCAACCCTCATTACTTGCCTCTACACTGTGTTCCTCCACAGCCCTTGTTCCCTTCTACCAAACTGTATTATATAAATGTTTTTTTATTATATTTATATTTACTCTTGTCTTCCCTATTGGACCATAAATTCCTTGAGAGTAGGGAAATTATTTTGCTCACTGATATATCCCAAGCACCTAGAAGAATACCTATTACAGAGCAGGTGTTTAGTAAATATTTGCTAAATTGTAAGGGTTCCCTGCCCCCATTTTTAAACTATTACCAATCATGTTGTGATGAGCATTTCTATATGTAAAGTTTTCTCATAAGATCGGTTTATGTCCTCCATATTCTAGAAGTGAAACTGTTAGATCAAACGACATAATCATCTTTAAAGTTCCTATTATTTATTGCCAAATAGTTTTCCAGAAACTTTTCTAGTTCTCTCTCTGATTGATTCAAGTCCTGGACACTGGGCAAAACAGTAGTGAATGAGGTGGCTACAGATTAAAAGATGATGCATCTGTGTGCATTCTGTCTCAAGCAGTTTTCTATATTTGAGCACCTTCAGTAATTGCAAATGCACACATCATGAAGCTGCTAATTACCTTCTTGTTCTTTGGATTCAGCCTATTTTCTTCTATGCATAGGTTCTAGGTCCACATTTTGAAAATGTAACTGGAAATACAAACCTTGAATCCACAGAGCTCATTAAATATTTGAATACACTTCTCATATGACATAAATTTTAAATATTCCAACATGCTGAATTTTTTTATCTGAATACTAGCTTCATTTGCTTCTATTCCTTTAACAATTCGCTATTCAAAATATAATGTAATATCCCAACAACTATCTGAGCAGAGCAGGGCTATCACCTTCCTCGCTCCAGATAGCATTTTTCTGTTAATGCCCATTAGCTTTATTGGCTGCCACAACACCCTGTTGG